>NC_092402.1:56558942-57188525 GCF_030028105.1 Mobula birostris
TGCAAATCCACTTCAAAGTTCAAAGTTCAAAATCAATTTATTATTAAAGTATGTATTTATCACCGTAGAGTACTCTGAGGTTCATTTTCATACTGGTACTCCTGCAGTAGAACAAAGAAATACAATGGAATCAATGAAAACCCGCTCACATATAAAGACTTGCAACCAACTGATGTGCAAAGAAAAATAAACTGTGCAATTACAAAAGGACAAATAATAAGTAAGTAAATAATATTGAGAATGTGAGATGTCGAGTCCTTGAAAGTGAATCCATAGGTTGTGGAATCAGTTCAGTGTTGAGGTGAGTGAAGTTACCCACGCTGGTTCAGGAGCCTGATGACTGGGGGGTAATGACTGTTCCTGAACCCGGTTGTGTTTGACCTAAGGATCCTGTACCTCCTTCCCGATGGAAGCAGTGAGAAGAGAGTGTGGCCTAGATGGTGGCGAACTTGATGATGGATGCTTTTTTCTAGTGTCAGCGTTCCTTGCAAGTTTATTCAGTGATGGGGAGGGCTTTACTCGTGACGGACTGGGCTGTGTCCGTTACTTTCTGTGGGCTTTTCCATTCTTGGGCATTTCGGCGTGCAACAGCACAAGCTGAATAAATCTCAGGGCCATGAATGCAGCATTCAGCCAATGATTGAATGAACGGATTTCCCCAACAACAAGAGCCCACATACTTGCAGTCTGCCTAAATGTCCCAAAATGGCACAGATGCACCCTTTAAAAAACAGGCCCTGTCAATCCATGAGCATGCCGCAGGTTTTGATCGCTGGTGAGCATTATTCTCAAATCGCTCGGTATTAGTGTGATTGCAGCAATCAGCTTCAGACCTCCGTGGATGGAGCACCAGCTCTTTGGCATGTTCCTGTCAGCCCTCACCAATTTCTCTTGATGCACCACAGAAAGCATCCTATGTGGGTGCACCATAGCCTGGTACACGACAACAGTTCCGCCTGTAAACACAAGAGTCTTCAAGAGTTGTGGACACAGCTCAGCACATCTCGGAAACCAGCCTCCCCTCCATGGACTCTGTCTATACTTCTGGCCTCAGTAGAGCAGCTAGAATAATCAAAGACCCCACCGACCCCAGACGTTCTCTCTTCTCCCTCCCGTCGGGCAGAAGATACAAAAGCCTGAAAGCATGTACCAGCAAGCTCAAGGGCAACTTCTCTCCCACTGTTATAAGACAGTGAGTCAGAATGAACCCCTAGTGTAATGGGGGTTCCCTAGTGTAATAGGACTCTTGACCTCACTGTGACCTTGTACATTACTGTCCGCCTGCACGGCACTTTCTCTGTAACTGCAACACTTTATTCCGCATTCTGTTATTGTTTTTCCTTTTGTAATACCTCGATGCACTGATGTGATGAAGTTATCTGTATGACAGAACAAAGTTTTCACTGTATCTCGGTACACGTGACAATAGTAAACCACTTAACCAATTTCTTCTCGTACAGCACCGTCACCACAGGAAGCGGTTCAAGAAGGCGACTTATCACCATCTTTTCCACAGCCTCCGAGAGGTGAAGTCCCTTCACACCTCAGTTTTCAATGACTGGCCCCACATCACCTCATTGGAGACTCTCCCTAGTGGAAACAGCTCAACAGCCACCCTGTCATGTCCCCCCAGGATCTTACATGTTTCAATAAGGTCAACTCTCATTCTCCTGAACGCCAAAGAACCCCTCTGGATCAGACATACTGCTCATCCCAGCAACTATCTTGGTGAATCCCCCTTGTACTGACTCCAAAACTACCGTATACGGTTTTTCAGGGCTGGGCAAATAAATGCAGGCCGTGCCAGCCAGAATCAGAATCAGGTTTATTGTCACTGACATATTTCATTAAATTTGTTGTTTTGTGGCAGCAGTACAGTGGAACACATAGCATATACCTTACATTGCAATAAAAAATATATATACACCCAGTGGCCACTTTATTAGGTACACCTGTACACCTGCTTGCTAATGCAGATTGTTGGTGCCAGACAGGGTGGTTTGAGTATCTCAGAAACTGGGATTTTAACACACAACAGTCTCTAAAGTTTACAGAGAGTGGTGCGATAAACAAAACATATCCAGTGAGCAGCAGTTCTGTGGGCAAAATGAGAGAGGTCAGAGGAGAATTGCCAGACCAGTTCTAGCTGACGGGAAGGTGACAGTAACTCATCTAACCATGGTTTACAATGGTGCTGTGCAGAAGAGCATCTCTGAACGCACAACACATCGAACCTTGAGGTGGATGGGCTACGGCAGCAGAAGACCACAAACATACACTCAATGGCCACTTTATTAGGTACGGGATTTAGACCTGTTGGACTGTTCAGAAATCTGAGAGTGGAGGGGAAGGAGCTCTTACTAAAATGTTGAGTGTGTGTCTTCAAATTCCTGTACCACCTCCTTGATGATAGTAATGAGAAGAGAGCAGGTCCTAGGTGGTGAAGGTCCTTAATGATGGATGTAGCCTTTTTGAAGCGTCACTTTTTGAAGATGCCTTACTTAACCCCATGAAGAAATAAAAAGACGAGATGTGCAAATAAATATTTCAGGGTTGTTAAGGGTTTCATTTTCCTTGAACCGTTTTATGTATTAGTTATAAAACATATGGTGTGGCAAAAGCAAAAGTCTGTAGCTAATAGAGGAACCCCTCGTCCAGGCCAGACCCACATTCTGGTTGCAGTGGGGAGGGATAGCTAAGTGGTTAGTGGTGGGAGGATTTAGCAAGGCTGGGGTGTATGGAGGAAGCCATACAGTGAAACTTTCAGGGATACCTTCCACCAAAGTTGGGAGTGTTGCAAAGGCATAAATAAGAGGGGGTGACTAACTTGGGTTTTACAAGCCTGAAAGAGGAGGGAAGGGTGAGGGAGGTGAGAGAATGCACTCGGCTGATCTTTTTGAGCTTGAAGCTATGTGACCAACTTCAGCACGGTGCGGGGGCGGGTGGTACAGGGAGCGTTTGGAAGGTAGAAGGAGCAAGACAGGAAAGCTAAGACAAAGACTTCTAGTTATATCAAAAGAGAAATAAAAATATTGCAACAAACAGCGATAAGGGAGACCTGAAAAGAGAGGGAGATCTGTACTGAGATGTCCATCATTAGAGACTCCCATCGCCCAGGACCTGCCCTCTTCTCATTACTACCATCGGGGAGGAGGTGCAAGAGTTTGAAGACACACACTCAGTGTTTTAGGAACAGCTACTTCCCCTCCAACATCAGATTTTTGAACAGTCCATGAACCTTTCTTCTGTTAAGGAAAGAGCTGAGAAAGGTACTGAAAGATTATTGATGTACGGGAGACCACAGCTGTTGGAATCTAGAGCAGCAAGCAATCTGTTGAAAGAACTCAGCAGGTCGAGCAGCATCTGTGGGGCGGGGGAGGAATTGTTAATGTTTTGGGTTGAAACCCAGGACTTCCCATAGATGCTGCTCGACCAGCTGAGTTTCTCCAGCAGATTGTTGCTGTGCACGCTGACATTTTCCTTTTTCTTGTTGACTATCAAGTTTTAAACAAGTGTATAATATTCATTTTTAAGTTTTATAGTAGGAACTGTTATTTAACAATTGCAATGCTAATTGGGTGTTTAATCATTGTAACATACAGTGTTACACAGTGACTAGTAAGTAAATCTCTGTATTACTAAATCAATGCACAAAGTTGAGATTTGACCAAGCTACAAAGGGCTGCTACAACGTCAGAGAAGGGAAATTCATACTTGATTAGTGTTTGGAAACTTCTGTGGTTCCATAAAGGGAGATATGCTTTCAATCCAGTTGTTTGATGCATTGCTGATTGAGGCTGAAGGTGAATACTCCTGTGGTGATTGCACATGTCAGAGGTCGTCTTCAGCTCTTCAGGGAGCACTGCTAATGAAATGAGCTGGCACCCCAGCGAGCCGAAACGGTCAGTTCTGGAAACACTCATCAGATCAGGCAGCATCTGCAGACAGGATTGATTCAGGCCTGGGACCCCTTTCATCAGGCTGTTTCTCTCTTCACGGATGCTGAATATCTCCAGGGCTTGACGTTTCAGGCAGAGACCCTGATCAGGACTGGAAAGCAAGAAGAAAACAGAATAAGCTTATTCTAACATCTTCCCCCCTCCTTTCTTGTCCTGATTAAGGATGTTGGCTCGAAACAGAGATGAGGAGGAATTTCTTTAGCCAGAGAGTGGTAAATCTTAGGAATTCTTTGCCACAAGCGACTGTGGAGGCGAAGTCTTTGTGTATATTTAAGGCAGAGGTTGATAGATACATGTTTGGTCTGGGCATGAAGGGATATGGGGAGAAGGCAGGAGATTGGGACTGAGAGGGAAATTGGATCAGCCATGACGAAATGGCGGAGCAGACATAATGGGCCAAATGGCCTAATTCTGCTCCTATATCTTATGATCTTATGGAAACATCAAATGTTTATTCCCTTCCATAGATAATGCCTGACCTGCTGAGTTCCTCCTGCATTTTGTATGTGTTCAGGATTTCCAGCATCTGTAGAATCTTTGTGTTCATGAGTATCTCCAATATTTTTTGATTTTTAATTCTGATTTCCAGTTCTTTTCATTTTTTGACAATGAGATATAATCAAGTCTGACCCAATGTGAATGTTTTTTAAATGTTAGGCATAGTCCATTGTGTGACCTAGCTAGGATATCTATACCACTAGAAGCCCTATCATTGCTAGGACAATATAGATTTAGTTTATCTGTTTAGAGATACAGTGCAGAACAGGCCCTTCTGACCCTTCGAGCCGCGTTGCCCAGCAACCCCCGATAACCCCGATTAAACCTAACCTAATCAAGGGACAATTTACATTGATCAATTAATCTACCCATTACATCTTTGGACTGTGAGAGGAAACCAGAGCAAGCAGAGAAAACCTACACATTCCACAGGGAAGACGTACAGAAGACTCCTTACAAAGGATGCTGGGATTGAACTCTGAACTCTGACGCTCTGAGCTGTAATAGTGCCATGATAATCGCAGCGCTACAGCATCAAATATAAATATATATACAAGTGGTAGGAAGGCCTGGTATTATATATCCCAGAGAGCTTTATAACGAGCTGACCCTGGTCGTTGTTGCAATGCAGAATTAAATCAATGCTGTGCCTTGTTTTAAATGTCTGCTTGGAGGTCAGAGACCAGTGGTGTTCCACAGGGATCTCTTCTGGCATCCCTGCTGTTTCTGATTTTTATAAATGACTTGGATGACGAGGTGGAAGGATCCATTAGTAAGTTTGCAGATGATATGAAGGCCGATGGTGTTGTGGACAGTGTAGAAGGTTGTCATAGGTTACAACAGAATATAGACAGGATGCAGAGCTGGGCTGAGAAGTGCCAGATGGAATTCAATCTGGAAACGTGTGAAGTGATTCACTTTGGAATGTCAAATTTGAAGGCAGAATACAGGGTTGGTGGCAGGATTCTCAGCAGAGGGATCTTGGGGGTCCATGTCCACAGATCCCTCAGAGTTGCTGCACAAGTGGTTAAGAAGGTGTATGGTGCGTTGGCCTTCATTGCTCGGGGGATTAAGTTCAAGAGTCATGAGATAATGTTGCAGCTCTATAAAACTCTGGTAAAGTGTCGCACTAACCAATACACTACCGTGCTATTGTCATTGTGCTGAAGGGGTCAAAGGTTGTGAATGAATAGGCGACCATCTGTGAAAGAAGCAAGAAGGACACACTGAACGTAAAATCTGCCCATCGACCACAGCAGCTAACAGATAATGTCAAGCTGTGGCCACCTTAATTCATGCCTCGCGAGTGACCTCAGTGAAATCTGCTACTAATCTAGTGAGTGTTGAACGTAGGTCATAGGTTGCACCGAATCTGCACTGCAAGGGGCAGGAATGTGTAATGTGTAAAGAGTGATGTTGTTAGGGTTATGACTGACACTGGGAAAAACGTCAGGACACCCTCAGGTGAATTACCAGTCCCGTAGCAACACAGTCACTGGTGTAACACAGCTCAGGTGAATTTGCCTGTGTTAGTGCTTTGTGCCTGGGAGAAAACATGCCTGTTAGTCAGGCAGCAGAGCTGGCAAGTCATCAGGTTCACAGCAGCTGTGGCGCTTGGTTGAAGGATGCTGTAGCAAACATCGATTAAAAGCTTATTCTATTGCTTAAGTGCCCTCAGAAGCAAATGGACCACTTCTCGTACAATATTGCAACACTCGTGACATTTGGAAGACAGATACTTCACACTGCCAGGGCACCAACCTGGCAACCAAATCCATTGCCACACTGATGGATGCACTTATTTTCATTAACAATCCATTCTGACAGACAGACACTTCCTTCATCAACAGCACCTGCAGGATCTTTTCATCGGACACTTTCTTCCAACTGAATCACGTCATCATTTCCTAAGGTATAAATATCTTGATTTAAGCCAGGGGATTAAGTCATAATGTTGTGCAATAGTAGAGATTAGCTTTATTTGTCACAAGTGCATTGGAACAAACAGTGAAATGTGTCGTTTTACGTCAATCATATCAGCAAAGATCATGCTGGGGGCATTTCGTAAGTGTTGCCATGCTTCCTGTAGCAGCATAACATGCCCATGCCTCACTAACCCTGATCTTACAGCTGGTTGTTGTGAAGCGCAGCGCTAACCATAATGTTACCGTGCCGCTCAGTAGGTACAGGGTCCTAGCAAAGCGGTTACATTGTGCTGTGGCTGTGGCAAGGTCCTTGTCAAGAAGAAATAAGCACATAATCATCCCACGGGGCCAAGTATGCCTAGTGAATAATTCAAAAGAATTCCAAAGGTTCTTTTAATATCAGAGAATGCATATAGTATACAACCTGAAATTTGTACTCTTCACTGACAGCCACGAAACAAGAATGCCCTCAATTACCCTGCTGTTATCTTTTTCCCACTTATTTGACAGGCCAGTTGCTCATAGATCAACCCTCATGGAGCATTGTGACTAATCTGTGGCAATGTGGGTGGGTTTCAGTATTATTTCAGTATGTAAGGTTCACTTATTTACACTATAGTAGCAGCACATGGCAAAGCCAAAGTGCCAAAATCAAACAAAGTCACATCACCAGTGTGCGCTCTGTCAATACTGATGCCAGTGGAGGTATCCCTTCCATTTCCCACTGGATACTGGCCACCCACCTGGCCTCACCAATCTCACACAAAATGCTGGAGGAACTAGCAGGTCAGGTGGTATCTACAGAAAGGAATAAACAGTTGACATTTTGAACCAAGACCCTTCATCAGGACTGGAAAGAAAGGGAGAAGATGCCAGAATAAGAGGGTGGGGGGTAGGGGAAGGTGGACAAGCTAGAAGGTGATAGGTGAAGCCAGGTGGGCATGAGAGGGAAGATGGAGTGAGAAGCTGGGAGGTGATTGGTGGAAAAGGTAAAGGGCTGAAGAAGAAGGAATCTGATAGGAGAGGAGAATGGACCATGGGAGAAGGGGAAGGAGGAGGGGCACCAGGGGTAGGTGAAAGGCAGGTTAGGAGAAGAGAAGAGGTAATGGGGGGTCAGAGTGGAGAATGAAAGAAGACGGAAGGGGAGAGGGATAAATTCACCGGAAGTTGGAGAAAACAATGTTCATGTCATCGGGTTGGCGGTGACCCCAGATGGAATATGAGGTGTTACTCCTCCAACCTGAGTGTGGCCTCATCATGGCAGTAAAGGAGGCTGTGGACCAACATGACGGAATGGGAATGGGGACTGGAATTAAAATGGCTGGCCACTGGGAAACCCTGCTTGTTGTGGATGCTTCAGAACTTCTTGTGTTTATGGTGTCACCTATCACCTGGCGCCTATCAGCCTCCCCTGCATTCTTATTCTAGCTTCTGCCCCCTTCTTTTCCAGTCCTCATGAAGAGTCTCACCCTGAAATGTCAATTGCTTATTCGCCTCCATAGATGCTGTTTGATTTGCTGAGTTCCTCCACCATTTTGTGTCTGTTTGCATCTGGTGCCTCAGTTGAAACCTGCGCAGGACAGTGGTCAGATTGGCTCCAGTGGGTTTGGTCAATACCAGTCTCACATCTATGAAAGTTACTCGATATGTTGTTGTTCTTCAGCCTACAAGCCTGTTGGAGAATCCCATGCTTTCCTGCGATGCACTTTGGTACACAATGTTTACTAATGCCCGCACACAAAAAGCTGGGAGAACTCCTTTCTACACAGAGAGTGGTGGGTGCATAAGGTGGTGGCAGAGGCATTTAAGAAACTCTTAGATAGACACATGGATGATAAAACGTGGGGGGCTATGTAGGAGAGAAGGGTTAGATTGATCTTAGAGTAGGTTAAAAGGCCAGCACAACATCATGGGCCAAAGGGCAAGTGGGAGGAGCTGGGGAGATCAGGAGGAGAGAGAATGGAATTGTGTCTATTGAACTATGGCATTTAAGTGATATAGCTGAACCCATTCCATCCTTACTTTATTTACTTTAATATTTATAACTGAATTTACATAGTAAATTGTTAAGGTACAGTAACAGAGCATATAACATACAGCATATAACAGACCATATAACATAGAGTATATAACATAAGGTTTGTCCATCGTCATCGAGGAAGACCTTGACACCATTAGTACTTTTTTTATGATGCCGAGTTGGGAGCTCAACACTCAACCCGGCACGGATAGAACTCGGGAACCTTCGCTCCGGAGTCCAGCGCTGATGTCACTGCGCCACCAGCCGGCTTGATGGTGCCAAGACTAGTGCTTGATTTGGATTTAAGTGAGGGGGAGTTGCGCAGCGTCAGCCTCACTCTCTCTTCCCAATTCCCATCTGGATCCAGTGGCAAGACAGAGTCGAGACGGCTGGAGATAGGACTAGAGACGGCTGGAGATGGGACTAAGCGCAGCGGATGACCAGGACGTCTCCTGTGTCTTGTCCTGCTCTACACATTCCACGACACTTGCAGAGACCGCCTTCTCGACTGTTGGACCTTCCATTGGTTTCATCTGCTCAGTCCGCTGGAGTCTGTCTTCACATGCTGGGATAGATAACTCCCCATCTCACGTTTAGCCGGCTTGTCGAAGCCGTTGCCCGGGATGTGGCCGCTGTCGCATGCAAACAGCTACGGGGAGCCACAGGTGAGAGCTGAGTGCCAGGTGGGGACCAAAGGTGGACTAACTGCCTTGAAAAGGACGTGACATGTTCCCCCACCAGAGGTGCTACCCCTCCCTGACAGTCCATACACTCCGCATATAACATACAGCATTTAACAGACCATATAACATAGAGCATATAACATACAGCATATAACAGAGCATATAACATACAGCGTATAACATATGGGCTCTTTGACTCCCTATGTTGTGCCAACCTTTATAGCCCTACTCTAACAACACACATAAAAGTTGCTGGTGAACGCAGCAGGCCAGGCAGCATCTCTAGGAAGAGGTGCAGTCGACGTTTCAGGCCGAGACGCTTCGTCAGGACGAAGACCCTGCCTGAAACGTCGACTGCACCTCTTCCTAGAGATGCTGCCTGGCCTGCTGCGTTCACCAGCAACTTTGATGTGTGTTGCTTGAATTTCCAGCATCTGCAGAATTCCTGTTGTTAGCCCTACTCTAAGATCGATCTAACCCTCCGCTCCTACAAAGCACATAGACCTCCATTTTTCTTACATCCATGTGCCTACCTAAGAGTCTCTTAGGTTTCCCCAGTCTTAGGGTAGGATATGGTAACATAAATATACTTTGATAATAAATTTACTTTGAACTTTGAACTCAGTGTATCGGCCCCTATTACCACCCCTGGCAGTGTGTTCCAGGCACCCATCACTCTCCGTGTAAATAACCTAACTCTGATATTCCCCTGAACTTTCCTCCAAGCACTTTAAAAGGATGTCCTCTGGTATGGTCCTCACCACCGCCAAATGTAAAATATTGAAATCGAGCTGAATGATGTCATTGACAAAAGTCGAAGTACAGTAAATGTATTTCTTTGTTAAAGGCATGGACAAAAGACCTTCTGGTTCATTGCTAATATCCCTCAGCAAAGTTTCCACCCACCAATGTGTAGTAGAGAGACTCTAATATGGTGACATACCCGGCATCTCTGTCTTCTGGACTTCTTGTGGGCACAGTAACGGTTTCATTTATTCCAGTGAATGTCAGGATAAGGTTCATTGTCATGGTGGGGGAGATTATTTTCTATCTGGTATGTGTGACAGGTCCCTAAAAGCACCAAAGCATTCCAACTAGGGAGGAACAACTCATATTTCCCTTAAACTGTGGAAGTTTTATCAAATGAAGAAACATACTGTGCAGTAGTTATCTTGAAACTAAGCTTTCTTTTACATTATTTAGTGCCCAGGATTCTTTTGCTCAATCTCGGTGAATAAATATTAGAAACAAACTGTACACAAAGTATTTCTCAGGGTGGTCTTCTTTGTCTTACATTGAACCCTGGTCTGACTTGATCCACCGCAATGTGAGTCACAAAATCATATTTCCATCTTTCCTTATGACATAAAAGGAGGCCATTCGGCCTATTCAGTCTTGCTGGCTCGCTGCAATTCCGAGAAGCTGAAGTAGGCCTTTCACCTCCTTCTTCATGCTCCCCCATTTCAATATGATTTTCCACCTCAGCACCACTTTACCGTATCAGCCCTGCATCCCTCAATTCCTTTAACAGCTAAAAAAAAACTATTAATTTTGGGCTCTTATCTGCTCAGTGACTGAGCCCCTGCAACCCTCTTGGGTAGTTTTGCCACCCTCTGTGGAGGGAAAAGGACAGTTGACGTTTCAGGTCGTGACCTTTGATCTGCACTGAAAGACGACTACCTCCCCTGTCTATGTCTCTTAAATTTTTATACATTTTAATCAGATCACCTCCCAGCCTCCGATTCACCACACTGCAATAATATACCCTTCCAGTCCTTTCTGCTATTTGTGGTTGTCCAGTTCCTCCTTTAACCAATGGCCAAGTCATTGGGTATATTTAAAGCGGAGGTTGATAGGTTCTTGGCTCATATGGGCATCAAAGTTTGTGGGGAGAAGGCAGGAAAATAGGGTTGAAAGGGATAATAAATCAGTCCTGTCGGAATGGCAGAGTAGACTCGATGGACCGAATGGTTTAATTCTGCTCCTACAGTATGTCTTATGGTCTTATGGTCTTATGGGCAACCCTTCTCTGCTTTAGTCCCCTACATCAGGGTTTTGGCCCAGATGAAGGCGCTTGACTTGAAACATCAGCTGAACATTTCCCCTCACAGATGCTGCCTGACCGGCTGACTTTCTCCAGCATTTCGTGTGTTGCTCCAGATTCCAACATCTGCACTCTCTTCTTGTCTCTGTCAGGTTAAGGAGATTGGTTTACAGGGAACTAAGTGGAGGTTCAGATGGATGGGATTGTTGTGTAAGCCAGTGTAGACTCAATGGCCTGAATGTCCCCTGACGTTGTAAGAAAGTATAACAAATGCAACCTCTCAGCTCTGCCATCATTTCATGCCAAGGGTTTGACCTTAATTATCTGGAAGCAGAAGGGCGAGGTGAAGGTGAACGCAGGGGATAGCCAAGCTTGCTCTGAAAGGTCCTGCCCCTCTCTTTGCAGAGTCGTACTCCGTGACGGGCAGTGATGGCAGCATCTCCACCTCCGTGGCCTCCATCCAGCCTCAGCCGTCCACCAGCTCGGCCCCCAGCTCGCCCAGCTCCAAGCACTCGGTGAGCACGCTGAAGAAGTGGCTGACCAGCCCAGTGCGCAAGTTGAGCAGCAGCAAGGTCAACAGGCGAGTGAAGAAGCTGAAGTGTAAGCCCAAGAAAACGGAGCGCAGGAAGAGTATCGACTTGGGCATTGTCAACAAAGGCAGCGAAGCTCAAGATGTGGTAAGAGCCCTTTCATTTTCCTGGAAATAAAGCTGCAAGCAAGTTTAAAGTTGTGTTCAAAAGTTAAAGACAAGTGCATTCTCACATACACGTAGATGGTGAGGTACAGGAACATTGAAAATCTTGCTTGCAATCAGATGTGTGTTTGACAGCATTCATACAACACTGTGGAGGTGTGGTTACAATACCAAATGTTTTTTTTCTTTCCAACTTATGGACAAAATTAATTTATGGGTATCTGTAAAGTCAGAATTCATTCATTACCTGAATTTGGCCGATACCAATATCATTTGTTGGACTCTTTGATGAAAAGTCATCACTTAACATGTTCTCTCTCCACAGATGCTGCCTGGCCTGTTGTGTGTTTCCAACATTTTATGATTTTATTTCAGATTTCTGGCTTCTTCATTTTCTTGCCTTTTGCTTTCTTGCTTTTGCATCCCTTTCCCCTTGCTTCCCCTCCCACCAACTTTCCCCTCTCCAAAACCATCACCACCACTGCCTTCAGATCACATTGGGGAGAGAAAGGTAAGGTATGTTGCTAAATTACTCTTGGTAAATGGGAGGATTAGTGACCTGGAGCCTGCGTATCAGCATCTTGAATAAAAGATATGGTTCCATGTTTGTGCAGGACTTCCCCTCAGGTTAAGAAAAACTTGAAGGGAAAATGAGATCAACTGAGCAGTAATGACAATCTTTACGAAACTTGAACTCAATGACAGTCAAACAGATATGGTAAAATCTAATAATGTCACTTGTTTAGGGAAGGAGTTTGTGCTGTGTTACAGACGAGGCTGTTTGAATCATCAGTAATTCACAGACCTGCTTCACATCCTTCCTTCTTATGCAAAAGCTCAATTCACCCTCAAAAGAAAAGACACAACAACAATTACTGGAAGACAATCCCACCCTCTGTGCAAATCACATTTTTATTTGGGAGGCCCTTGAATTATTACTTTAGGATTAACCTTGTTCTTTGCTGTTCCTGTGTGATCACCAAACAGAGGCTATCTATCACTGCAGGCTTTGTGCGGTTCTTTTATCCGTATTCACCACATACTGTTTCTTGATGACCTACCCTGCTGTATAAGGAGAGGTTAGATCTGCTTTCACTTGAGTTTGGAAGAATAAGGGAGGAGGATCTAATTCCCCTTCCCTTATACGATCACCTCCAGCCTCTTGTGCTCCAGGGGGAAAAGTGCCAGCCTATCCAGTCCTCTCCCTATAGGTCAACCCTTCCAGATCCAGTAAAACCCTTGTGAACCTTTCCTGCACACTTTCCAGCTTCATTACATCCTTCCTATAACTGGGAAACTAGAACTGTACACAATACTGCTAGTGCAGTCTCATCATTTACGAGGTTGTAAACCTAGTCAGCTCCATCTTGGGTACTAGCCTACAAAGTATCCCAGACAGCTTTAGGAAGCGGTGTCTCAGAAAGACAGCGTCCATTATTAAGGACCCCCACCACCCAGGGCATGCCCTTTTCTCACTGTTACCATCAGGTAGGAGGTACAGAAGCCTGAAGGCACACACTCAGCGATTCAGGAACAGCTTCTTCCCCTCTGCCATCTGATTCCCAAATGGACTTTGAAGCTTTGGACACTATCTCACTTTTTTAATCTGCAGTATTTCTGTTTTTGCATATTTTAAAAAATAATTATTCAATATATGTAATTGATTTACTTGTTTATTTATTATGTTTTATTTTATTTATTATTATTATTTTTCTCTCTCTCTGCTAGATTATGTATTGCATTGAACTGCTGCTGCTAAATTAACAAATTTCACGTCACATGCCAGTGATAATAAACCTGATTCTGATTCATTGTCTTGTACAGCTGTAACATGACATCCCAACTCCAGTACTCAGTATCCTGACTGGTGAAGGCCAGAATGCAAACACCTTCTCCACCACCCTGTCTGCCTTTCTTCCCACTTTCAGGAACCATTTACTTTACCCCTCATTCTCACTGTTCTGCAACACTCCTCAGACCCTACCGTTCACGGAGTAAATCCCAAACATGAGATTCTGCAAATTGTGGAAATCTTAAGTGACACACACAAAATGCTGGAGGAACTCAGCAGGTCAGGCAGTATTGATGGAGGGGAGTAAACAGTTGCTGTTTCGGGATGAGACTTGATGAAAGGCCTAATTACTGTTTATTCCCCTCCATAGATGCTGCCTGACCTGCTGAGTTCCTTCAGCAGTTCGTATGTTTCACTATGCAAGTCCTGCCCTGATTTTTAACTTCCCGAAGTGAAACATCTCACACTAGCCCATGTTAAATTCCATCTCTAATTTCTTGGGCCATTTCCCAAGTTGATCAGTATCCCCTTGTAACCTTCTTCATTGCCCTTGAGACCACAACAAATGTATACAGAGGATCATCCATGATCACATTGAAAAGCAGGGCAAGCTTGAAAGGCTAACCACTGCTGTTATTTAAGACCATTAGATATGGGAGCAGAATTAGGCTGTTCAGCTTATCGAGTCTGCTTCATCATTGCATCATGGCTGATTTATTATCCCTCTCAACTCCATTCTTCTGACTTCTCACCATAACCTTTGACACCCTGACTAATCAAGAACCTATCAACCGCCACTTAAAATATACCCAATGACGTGGCCTCCACAGCCTTCTATGGTAATAAATTCCACAGATTCACCACCCTCTGGCTACAAGAATCCTCCTCATTTCTGTTCTAAAGGAATATCCTTCTACTTAGAGGCTGTGCCCTCTGGTCCTGGCCTCCCCCACTGTAGGAAACATCCTCTCCACATCCACTCTATCTCGGCGTTTCAATATTTGATAGGTTTCTTATCTTTTAACTTTCTGTGCTTCTTTCCTCTCCTGACTTATGTTTCTGAAGTCTGCACTGACTGGCCTGATTAATGTGTCCCTAAATGCAGTAATTTCACCCTTTCAAACAGTACTAGTTACCGACAACTGAGCTCTAACAAACTAAGCTATAATTTTCTGCCTTTTCCAATTGAGCCAGTTAACATTAGCTTCAGATCTGAGTCATGAGGTTGTGGGTTCAACACAGACAACCTGTGGGCCAGTGGTTTACAAATTATATTTCAGGCAACTTACATTTTAACCATATGGTTGGCCCGCGCTTCGAACTCTATGAGCCGGCGGTGTGTTTTTCAAGGAACAGGGACAGCAATCCATTTAATAATGTCCTGCAAATGATTGTTTGGGCTCCTGGAGGGTGGGATGGGAAGAGTTTGCATCTCCTCTGGTCACATGGAAAGGTGCTGTGGGAACGGGGGGTGGGGATGAAAGAGTGCAGCAGGGAGTCACAAAGAGGTCACTCCCTGAAAAGTGCATTCAGGGGAGGAGTGGGGAGATGCGACTGCTGGCAGGGTCACGTTGTAGATGGTGGGAATTGTGAGGTTAATACCCTGGTCAGACCACACTTGGCATATTGTGTTCAGTTCTGGTTGCCACATTATACGAAAGATGTGGAAGCTTTAGAGAGGGTGCAGAGGAGATTTACCAGGATGCTGCCTGGATTAGAGAGCATGTCTGATGAGGATATGTTGAGTGAGCTAGGGCTTTTCACTTTGGAATGAAGGAGGATGAGAGGTGATTTGATAAAGGTGTGCAAGATGATAAGAGGCATAAATCAAATGGATTGCCAGAGTGGAAATGGCTAACATGAGGGGCATAATTTTAAAGTGATTGGAGAAAAATATGGGGGGATATGTCAAAGGTAAGTTTTTTTACAGAGAGGTGAGTGCATGGTGGGCCAGGGATGGTGGTAGAGGCAGATACATTAAGGGCATTTAAGAAATTTTTAGATAGGCACATGGATGATAGAAAAATGGAGGAGAGAAGTGTTAGATTGACTTTGGAGAAGTTTAAAAAGTCAACACAACATTGTGGGCCAAAGGGCCTGTACTGTTCTGTGTTCTAATACATTAGAACATTAGTCATAGTACATTAGTCTGGTCCAGTGGGAGTTGAGGACCACCCTGATAGAACTCAAAATTTTATCCCTTTAGCTGCCAACTTCCACCATGATTTCTCATTTACATCGCCCATCTCGGACCTTTCCCTTTTTGAGTCCCTCTGACTCCATTTCAGGGGATAAAATATCCAATAATATATTTTACAGTCCCTCACATTCCTACAGCTAGCTCAACTGTACATCCTCAGAATCAGATTATCATTGATTTACATGATGCAAAATTTGCTATTTTGTGGCAGCGCTACAGCGCAAAGCCGTAAAAATCTATAAATTATAGAAGTTTAAACTAGATACAAGGGGAACCAGAGTGTAGGAACAGATGTAGGGGAGAAGGAAGAAAAAGAAAATAGTAAAGTTGTTTGCACCGTTAGTGATAAACAGAGAGTAAGAGGTGGAAAATTTCTTAAATGCATTTATTTTAATGCGAGGGGCATTGTAAGAAAGGTGAATGAGCTTAAAGCATGGATTGATACCTGGAAGTATGATGTGGTAGCTATTAGTGAAACATGGTTACAGGAGGGGTGTGATTGGCAACTAAATATTCCTGGATTTCATTGCTTCAGGTGTGAAAGAAAAAGGGACAAGAGGGGGAGGTGTTGCATTGCTTGTCAGAGAAAATATTACAGCGGTGCTCTGGCAGGATAGATTAGAGGGCTCGTCTAGGAAGGCTATTTGGGTGGAATTGAGGAATGGGAAAGGTGTAGTAACACTTATAGGGGTGTATTATAGACCACCAAATGGGGAGCAAGAATTGGAGGAACAAATTTGTAAGGAGATAGCAGATATTTGTAGTAGGCACAAGGTTATGATTGTGGGAGATTTTAATTTTCCACACATAGACTGGGAAGCCCATACTGTAAAAGGGCTGGATGATTTGGAGTTTGTAAAATGTGTGCAGGATAGAGGTACCAACTAGAGAAGGGGCAGTGTTGGATCCCCTGTTAGGGAATGAGATAGGTCAGGTGACGAAGGTTTGTGTTGGGGAGCACTTCGGGTCCAGTGATCACAATGCCACTAGTTTAAATATAACTATGGAGAAGGATAGGTCTGGACCCAGGGTTGAGATTTTTGATTGGAGAAAGGCTAACTTTAAGGAGATGTGAAAGGATTTAGAAGGAGTGGAGTGGGTTTGTTTTATGGGAAGGATGTAATAGAGAAATGGAGGTAATTTAAAGATGACATTTTGATGGTACAGAATCTTTATGTTCCTGTTAGGTTGAAAGGAAAGGTTAAAAGTTTGAGAGAGCCATGGTTTTCAAGGGATATAGGAAACTTGGTTTGGAAAAAGAGAGGGATCTACAATAAATATAGGCAGCTTGGAGTTAATGAGGTGCTCGAGGAATATAAAGAATGTAAAAAGAATCTTAAGAAAGAAATTAGAAAAGCTAAAAGAAGATATGAGGTTGCTTTGGCAAGTAAGGTGAAAATAAATCCAAAGGGTTTCTACAGTTATATTAATAGCAAAAGGATAGTGAGAGATAAAATTGGTCCCTTAGAGAATCAGAGTGGACAGCTGTGTGTGGAGCCAAAAGAGATGGGGGGAGATTCTGAACAATTTCTTTTCTACAGTGTTCACTGAGGAGAAGGATATTGAATTGTGTAAGGTAAGGGAAACAGGTAGGGAAGTTATGGAAACTATGATGATTAAAGAAGAGGAAGTACTGGCACTTTTAAGGAATATAAAAATGGATAAGTCTCCGGGTCCTGACAGGATATTCCCTAGGACCTTGAGGGAAGTTAGTGTGGAAATAGCAGGGGCTCTGATGGAAATATTTCAAATGTCATTAGAAACGGGGATGGTGCTGGAGTATTGGCGGATAGCTCATGTGGTTCCATTGTTTATAAAGGGTTCTAAGAGTAAACCTAGCAATTATCGGCCTGTGAGTTTGACGTCAGTTGTGGGTGAATTGATGGAAAGTATTCTTAGAGATGGTATATATAATTATCTTTATAGACAGGGTCTGATTAGAAACAGTGAACATGGATTTGTGCGTGAAAGGTCATGTTTGACAAATCTTATTGAATATTTTTAAGAGGTTACTCGGAAAGTTGACGAGGGTAAAGCAGTGGATGTTGCCTATAAGGACTTCAGTAAGGCCTTTGACAAGGTTCCACACAGAAGGTTAGTTAGGAAGGTTCAATCATTAGGTACTAATATTGAAGTACAAACGTTTGTAGTAAAATTGGATTCAGCAGTGGCTGGATGGGAGACTCCAGAGAGTAGTGGTGGATAACTGTTTGTCAGATTGGAGGCCGGTGACTAGAGGTGTGCCTCAGGGATCTGTACTGGGTCCAATATTGTTTGTCATATACATTAATGATCTGGATGATGTGGTGGTAAATTAGATTAGAAAGTATGCAGATGATACTAAGATAGGCGGAGTTGTGGATAATGAAGTAGGTTTTCAAAACTGGCAGACAGATTTAGGCCAGTTAGAAGAGTGGGCTGAAAGATGGCAGATGGAGTTTAATGCTGATAAATGTGAGGTGCTACATTTTGGTAGGACTGATCAAAATAGGAGATACATGGTAAATGGTAGTGCATTGAAGAATGCTGTAGAACAGAGGGATCTAGGAATAATGGTGCATAGTTCCCTGAAGGTGGAATCTCATGTGGATAGGGTGGTGAAGAAAGTTTTTGGTATGCTGGCCTTTATAAATCAGAGTATTGAATATAGGAGTTGGGATGTAATGTTGAAATTGCACAAGGCATTGGTAAGGCCAAGTTTGGAGTATTGTGTACAGTTCTGGTCACCGAATTATAGGAAAGATGTCAACAAAATTGAGAGAGTACAGAGAAGATTTACTAGAATGTTACCTGGGTTTCATCACCTAAGTTACAGAGAAAGGTTGAACAAGTTGGGTCTTTATTCTTTGGAGCATAGAAGGTTGAGGGGGGACTTGATAGAGGTATTTAAAATTGTGAGGGGGATAGATAGAGTTGACGTGGATAGGCTTTTTCCATTGAGAGTAGGGGAGATTCAAACAAGAGGACATGAGTTGAGAGTTAAAGGGCAAAAGTTTAGGGGTAACATGAGAGGGAACTTCTTTACTCAGAGAGTGGTAGCTGTGTGGAACGAGCTTCCAGCAGAAGTGGTTGAGGCAGGTTCGATGTTGTCGTTTAAAGTTAAATTGGATAGATATATGAACAGGAAAGGAATGGAGGGTTATGGGCTGAGTGCCGGTCGGTGGGACTAGGTGAGAGTAAGTGTTCGGCATGGACTAGAAGGGCCGAGATGGCCTGTTTCCATGCTGTAATTGTTATATGGTTATATATATGGTTATATGGTTAATAAATAGTGCAAAAATAAAGGATAATTAGGTTGTGTTCATTGGTTCATGGACAGTTAGGGAAGAAGCTGTTCTGAAGAATTGAGGCTCCTGTACCTCCTCCTTGATGATAGTAACAAGAAGTTGCCATCCATTCCGGTGCCAACATAGGATGCCTGCAATGCTCAGCAGAATGCAGAATAAACCAAAACGGAACACAACAAGCGATAAAACAACAGAAAAACAAACCCCTTTCCTCCGTCCTACCCACCCACGCACATGAACAGTCCTCCAGATCCAGGGTTGGCCTCTGGGCCTCCAGCCTATAGTCTCCAGGCTTCGACATCCGGTTCATGTGGCAGCCTTTGGTGACCAGCCCCACTGATTCACTAATAAAGCAATCAAATTCTTGTTGATCTTCACAGAAGGGATGGAAGGATGGGCCAGGTAGCCGCAGATCATCCAGAGATGAACGGATAACAGAAGTAATTCCAGAGGCACCTCCAGTTCTTTGCGAAGAGCCGAAGAAAGAGGTAGAAGAACAGGATACTGCAGTAAGTTGTGGATGTAATTTCCATCTCCTTTTCTTCCTGCTTTGGTTTGCTCTGAAAAATATACACACAAACAGAGACATTTCTCATAAAGCATTTGGTTGAGATTATAGTTGTGGAGAATATCCATCCAGTAAGATCAATCAAACATTAGTAGAAATGCAGAGGGTAAAGTCACGCTTAGATAAAATAGCAAGAAGGGCAGTACAATGTTGTAGCTGGTAGAGCCACTGCCTCACAGCCCAGTGACCCAGGCTCAATCCCCTCCTTTGGTGCTGTCTGTGTGGGGTCTGTACATTCTCCCTGTGACCATGTGGGTTTCCCCTGGGTGATCCAGTTTCCTCCCACGTCCCACAAACTCTGGCTGGAGTCAGTGTGAATGTTGGGTGAATAAAATAAGTTTGAATAGGATAAGTGTAATTGGATGGTTGATGGTCAGCACAGACTCAATGGGCTGAACAGCCTGTTTAAGAAACTGTGACTTTGTCACAGAACTCTGTTGGTGATTCAGATTACTAAAATAGACAAGATAAAGCCAACCAGATTAACAGCAGATATAATATCAATCATCCAAATTGATATAAAGTTCAGATCCATTTTCTTCATGCCCTCATGAAAATTGTATATCAGCCAACAAGCTTCCAATTAAAAAGGTTTGAGCTGTTTTTCATTACTATCAATTTGGAAGGACATGAAGCATTGGAATATATACTCAGTGGCCACTATGTTACCTGCTCAGTAATATAAGAGCATAAGGACATAAGAAATAGGAGCAGGAGTAGGCCATCTGGTCCATCGAGCCTGCCCCACCATTCAATAAGATCATGGCTGATCTGTCCGTAAACTCAGCTCCATCTACCTGCCTTTTCCCCATAACCCTTAATTCCCTTACTATGTAAAAACCTATCTAACTGTTTCTTAAATATATTTAATGAGGAAGCCTCAAATGCTTCCCTGGGCAGAGAATCAGTCAATTGTGTGGCAGC
This sequence comes from Mobula birostris, assembly GCF_030028105.1. NCBI lineage: Eukaryota > Metazoa > Chordata > Chondrichthyes > Myliobatiformes > Myliobatidae > Mobula > Mobula birostris. Next base: position 56,579,537 of record NC_092402.1, read on the forward strand.
AATTCAATGCATAAAAGCATGCCGACATGGTTAAGAGCTTCAGTTGTTGTTCAGATCAAACATCAGAATGGGGAAGAAACGTGATCGAAGGCACTTTGGCCATGGAAGGATTGTTAGCACCAGAAGGAGTGGTTTGAGTATATCAAAAACTGCTGATTTTCTGGGATTTTCACACACAAGTCACTAGAGTTCACAGAGAATGGTGTGAAAGACAAAAAACACAGCCAGTGAGCAGCAGTTCTGTGGGTGAAAACACCTTGTTAACGAGAGATGTCAGAGGAGAATGGCCAGACTGGTTCAAACTGACAGGAAGGTGACAGGAACTGAAATAACCACACGTTACAACAGCGGTGTGCAGAAGAGCATCTCTGAACACACAACACATCAAACCTTGAAGTGGATGGGCTACAGCAGCAGAAGACCATGAACATACACTCAGTGGCCATTTTATTAGGCATAGAAAGTACTTAGTAAAGTAGCCACTGAGTATTGATGCTGCAGGTTCCTGAGGCACAGAGAGACACATTTGAAGTTTTTCTAAGAAAAGCAAGATATACGATCTAGTTTTACAAGGTAGGGAAGGACATACTGTTGACATTATTCAGCTTTTATGAAGATGTTGAGAGATACTATCCATGAAAACATAGGATTCTGGTCCACTTATTCCACAATTATTGGCCTGTTTATATGCAATTGTTTTGACGGCACTCGCTTAAGAGAAATCAAGGCAACACAAAAGTCAATAAGGCACTGAGAAAGAGATTGACCTAACTGAGGAACTCCGTCAGAGGTTAGAATGAAACAGACCAAGAAACTGAATACTGATTGACAGAGTGGGGCTCCCAAGAGAATGAAACCATAAGAAGAGACTAACAAAATCTTACCGAGTGATAGACCCACTGAGAGAGTTAATGGCACCATTATGTCCAGTTTAGTGCTAGTGCCCAACACCAAGTACACAAGGGTTTGTAGTCGTAATAATTTTATGTCTCAATAATTCGGTATTAATTCCCAATTCTGTTACGTATTCCCACAAGTTTGCAAAAGAGTGTTTTATAGTGTTTTTACATTGACTGCATAGCATTGTTTAAAGGGTTAGCGGGTCAGTTTGCAGGAAATAGTAGTGCAGTCACTGGAGTTGAATGAGATGCTCTCCTAAGAGGTTGTCTGTTGGTATTTGTAGAGGCAGATCCGGGATCCACATATTCTGGTGCAGTGTGGGCGAGAGTAGGTGGTGGTTGTGGTGAGTTGTTGGGTCTTTTGATTGTTCATTCTCTCCTCTCACAGCTGCCACTAGTTCTCTGTGGCACAGCGGAGGTCGTTCTCATGTAGTGCAGCTCCCTCTTGAGCAGATTTCCTCCAGGTCCATCGAGTGCAATGCCTTCCCAGTTTTCAGATGTAATGTTGAATTTGTTCAGGCTAATTTTGATGTCATCTTTGAAACATTTCCTTTGCCCACCAGAGGCTCACTGACCTTCCTTCAACTGGAGTAAGGGATCTATCTGGGGAGAGGTGAGTTAGGAACATACTGTCGATAAGGTGAATGTACCAAGTCTCTCTCCCAGGCTTGGGGAATCAAGAAGCAGAGGGTGCAGGGGAAAGTGATACCAGGAACCTGGGGGGGTAACTTTTTTACACAAATAATGGTCTGTATGTGGAATGAGCTGCCAGAGGAAGTAATTGAAGCAGGTGCAATAACAACTTGTAAAAGATAGTTGGACAGGTACATGAATTGGAAAGATTTAGAAGGTTATGGGGCAAAATGCCAGCAATTGGGACTGTTTATTTTTATTAGGAGTGGGGAGGGGGTCACAGATGGGAGACCCAAGTATTGTATTTATTTTATTTAGAGAAACAGCATAGCAACAGACCTTTCCAACCCAGCGAGCCCACTCAACCCAGTTCCACCCATGTGACCAATTAGCCTACTAACCCATACACCTTGTGGGATGTAGGAGGAAACCAGAGCAACCGGAGGAAACCCACGTGGTCACGGACAGAACGTACAAACTCCTTACCTGGGTCGCTGGCACTGTAAAGCGTTATGCTACCGTGCGTGCATGCGTGTGTCTGTGTGTGTATGGATTAGGGTGCTTGTGGGGTGTGAGTGCATGGAAGTGCTTCTCTGGTGGCTGAGGGTCGGAAGTATGCTGTTGAGGTGCGGAGAGGGCCGTCTCCTGCCCTGGGATGCTCGGATTTGGCTCATGAAGGGGATGTTTGAGGGCTCTATGTGCCTGGGGGAAAATCTATGCCTGGTTATACTGGAGGGCTTGAACTTAAGGGAGAAGTTTCTACTGGTGGTAGGTGGTCGTCCTGTCAAGGTACTTTGTGATAGTTTATGTGATCTTATTGGTAATAGGCATTGGTTTATTATTGTCACATGTACGGAGATACAGTGAAAAACTTTGGCATCCATGCAGACCATTCCACACATAATGACATTGAGGTAGGAGAAAGGACAGCAACAACAGGTTGCTCTAAACAGAGGAGATTCTGCAAATGCTGGAAATCCAGAACAACACACCCAACACTCTGGAGGAACTCAGCAGGTCAAGCAGCACCTGTGGAGAGGAACAAACAGTTGAAGTTTCAGGCTGAGACCTTTTATCAGGACCCCCGTCCTGAAACGTGTATTCCTCTCCAGAGATGCTGCCTGACCTGCTGAGTTCCTCCAGCACTTTTTGTGTGTTGCCCAGAACAATCCAGAGAGGCTCCTAGCACAGGGAAGGTGGTATTTGATATTTGTGGCCCTTTTTCTAAATCTCTTCCGTTTAGTTTTTTGGAGTGGGTCTCTATCTTTAGGTTTAGACCATTTGGCAACTGGGTCTGTAATGCCCCAGTCCTTTTCCTCTCTGCTGTCTTCCTCTGGAGGGGTGACCAGCTCACGTTAAGCGCAGGATCTCCGAAGACTGGATTCCCATTACAGGGTTAGAGTGAGGGTCCCAACCCACAAGCCAAGCACTCAGACACGAACTGACCTAGATCCTCTTTAAGGTCAATATCCACTGGCCACTTATCATCCTAACTGATTGACCCCCCCCCCCCCGCCACACCGCAAGCTTTGCCCACCGACTGATCAACAGCCCCCGACGACAGTCACCAATGACTGGTCCCATTCCGCCACTGCCAACATTTACAGGCACAGACCCATATGAAGCACTGGCACCTTTGTTCAGATTCACACTTAGCAAGATAGCTGGAAGAGTGACACCTGTCGCCCAGGTGGTCATTTCGCCAGCCATCCGTATTATTGTGGGTTGAGAAAGGGATCCGTGACCTGTCATCCTAACCCAGGAATGAGGAGAAGTTGTATCGACTCAAACTCGGGATAATCAGCAGGTTGACCTTCATTAAAAGGAATTCAAACAGTTCTGCTGCACTCCCCTTCAAATGTCAAGTCGTTCAAGCTGACCTTTCAATGGAAAAAAGCACAGTAATTGAAGGTTAGCATAAACAGAGACTTAAAAGGTGATGGGAAATTCAGCTGCCAAATTTACAATTGGCTTGTGACCTCAATGCATAAAAATTGTGAATGTCAGTGTTCCTTCTGCGTGATGGTACTGCAATCATCCTGCTGACTCTGAATCAGAATTAGGTTTATTTATTTATTCAGGTACAGCGCAGAACAGGCCATGCTACAGCTCTTGATTTAACCCTCACCTAATTACGGGACAACTTACAATGGCTGATTAACCTACTAACCTAAACGTCTTTGAACTGTGGGAAGAAACAGGAGCACCCGGAGGAAACCCATGCAGTCACAGGGAAAATGTACAAACTCCTTCCAGGCAGTGGCGGGATCATTGACATAAGTTTTGAAATTTGTTGCCTTTTGGTAGCAGTGGCTGTAATGCCAGCGGTGCTGAGGTCAAGTGGCCTGATAGATACGGTTCACTGGCCTTTCCTCTCGATGTTTGAGCTCCCCAGTTTCTGCAGCTGTGAATCTGTGCCCTGATCTGTTCATTTCTCCTCGCATTTTGTGGCTGGTTTGCAATCCGTCGCTGCAGAAAAGGGCAAAATAGAGCAATGCCTTAGTTAATTGCACCTCTCAGGGTGATCCAGGACTTGCTTCAGTTTTTCCGAGTGTGCACTGGGACATTCGTGGTGGCCGCCCAAATATCCCTGAGCTTTCAGCGTTCCAGAGCTGATTCCCAATTGCAGGATATCTCACTCGTTGGAAGGATCGTGCATGCATGACCATGCAACATGGAATGTTTAAAGTGTTCAGTCACTGGGAGTGTGGACAGAACCGGCTGGGGGTGCTTGGGGAATGCTCCTGATCCCATGTCATTCTGCCTGCATTCTAACCGTCACCTACCCACAGGGAGCGACTTAACAGCAGCCAATTAACCCGACAACCCCCATGTTTCTGGGACGTGGGGAGGAAAGTGGAGCAACTGGGGGAAGTCCAGGGAAGAACGTGCAAACTCCACACAGACAGCACCTGAGGTCAAGATCAAATCTGGATCTCTGGACCTGTGAGGCTGCGGTTCTACTGGCCGCGCCGCTGAGGTGCCTCTGAGGTAGAGCACTAATCAGGTACAAGCCAGTGGATTTCTGCTCAGATTTAATTCAAATTCTCCCGCTACTTTTTCTGTTGTACATTTCCGGGATTTCTTTTTTACTTCAAGTGAGCACTTTCCACCGTGACCGTCTGGTTTCTCCTGGGTGCTCTGGTTTCCTCCCACGTCCAATGACGTGTGCGCGTCGGCGGGTTAACTGGCCACTGCAAGTACTGCCCTCTGCGATATGACAATCTGCTGAAGAATTCAGATTGGCGAGGGACAGGAAGACAGAGCTCTGCTCCAGAACGTGGTAGATTCAAGACCCCTCCACAGCTCTAGACTGGTGCTCTGGTGCAGTGGTGAGGGACTGCTGTGGTGTTGGAGGCTACACTATTCAGTAAGTAGATAAAATGCAGCCCCATCTACTGCCTCAGAATACTGTGATGTTATTTTAGTGAACAGCAGGGTTGGGCAGTAACGGGAAGTTAGGTTTGTATTCTGCCCAATGCACCGAAGGCTATGGACTGAATGGAGGCAAATGAGATTACTATAGATAGTTACAATGGTAGCATCAACATGGTAGGTTGAAGGAACATGTTTCTGTGCTGTGCACTCCGTGGCCACTTTATATGATACTGTACCTCTTCTACCTAATAAAGTAGCCACCGAGTAGATGTTCATGGGCTTCTGTTGCTGTAGCTCATCCACTTCAAGATTTGACATGATGTGCGTTCAGAAACACTCTTCTGCACACCACTTGTAACACGTGGTTACTCGAGTGACTGTCAACTTCCTGTCAGCTTCAACCAGTCTGGCCACTCTCTCCTGACCTCTCTCAATGACAAAGTGTTTTTGCCCAGAGAGCAGCCACTCATGGGATTTTCTTTTGTTTTTCGCACCATTCTCCGTAAACTCTAGAGACTGTTGTGCAAGAAAATTCCAGGAGACCAGCAGTTTCTGAGCTACTCAAATCACCCTCTGTGGCACCAACAATCATTCCAGGGTCAATGTCATTTAGATCACATTTATTCCCCATTCTAATGTTTGGTCTGATCAAAAGTTGAGTGTCTTGACCATGTCTGTGTGTTTTTATGCATTGAGTTGCTGCAACATGATTGGTTGTTTAGATATTTGTATTAACAAGCAGGTGTACAGGTGTACCTAATAAAGTGGCCATTGAGTGCAGTCATAGTAGTTTGAAGAAACCTCTTTCTATGCTATATGTCTCTCAGTCTCCTGGCCAGCATGTGGCTTTCAATTAACATCACTAAAACACATTATCTGTTTGCTATTACATTGTGAGATTTTGCTGTGCACAAATTGGCCTCAAATCTTCCCAATTTACAACAGCATTCATGCTTGAGAAGTTGACTGTCAAGCAACCCAGGTGGTCTTGACTCTTCCTTCTCCCTTTTCGTGAAAGCCTCACCCACACAGTGACTCTGATATTGCTGTTGATAAGATTGAAAGAGTACAGAGAGAACTTACAAGGATGTTGACAGGACTTGAGAACCTGAGTTATAGGGAAGGATTGAATCGGCTAGGACTTCATTCCCTGGAGCATTTTAGAATGAGGAGAGATTTGATAGAGGGATACAAAATAATGAAGGGTATAGATAGGGTAAATGTAAGCAGGCTTTTCCCACTGAGGCTAGGTGAACTAGAAATCACGGGTTAAGGGTGAAAGGTGAACTGTTTAAGGGGACCATGAGGGTGGAGAGAGTGTGGAACGAGCAACCAGAAAAAGTGATGGATGCGAGTTCAATTTCAAAACTTAAGAGAAATTTGGATAAGTACATGGATGGGAGGGTATGGAGGGCGATGGGAGTTGGCAGAATAACAGTTCAGCATGGACAAGATGGGCTGAAGGTCCTGTTTTTGTGCTGTAGTGATCTATGACTCTCTCAAGAAGAAGGGCCCACAACTGCACCATCCTCGTTGCATGTTGGACCTTCCCACTTAAAGTCTGCATCCTAGCTTTCCTCCAGAATAGCGCACGGGGTTAAATGTAACTTGCTGTCTCACAAGCTTTCTTTTGCCTGGTGCACAGTGGACATATCCTTCCAAGTCAATGTTCTTAGAAGTTTGTCTATGACTAATTGCATAGAAATAGTCTGAGCCAGACTCTTCAATGCCAAGAGCAAACTCATTTCCCAGAAATCCATTGGTTAAATTGAGACTGTGCCCTTTAATCCCAGAGAGAGCTAAATTAATGATTAGAGTGGTTATTAACACAACTCTGCTTCATTCAATCTCAATAACTTTTTCCAAGAAGATAAAATAAAAGGTTTGTGTTGAGTTTATTGTCTAGAACAGGAAATTAATAACTATTCTTTGCAGTATTTTGCCACCCTTGCACTTTTAGTCTTGCCAGAATGTTGTCTTATTTTCCAGGAAAAGAGAGTGTGTGTTTTTCTCAGAACAGGACACTGATAGATTATTGATCCCTGCTAATCTTCTTGATGAACTGGGTCAGTGCCAGTATTACTCACCAGTCTGCAAGGGAATGCATGCGTTGCAGCAGAGAACATTAGTAAAAGTTCGCCCGAAGCTCGTGGCTATAAAGGCCAGTCCTGGGCTTGGCGGGAGAAGCAGTCATCAGCAGCCCCCAACCAGGTGAGACTCCACTGTGAGATTCAACCCTGCCACACTTTGTCTGAAGCCACTCCCCCTTTGCATAAGTTTCAGTTTACCCCATCTTAAGGCTTCATGTCTCTGAGTCAGAAGATAGTTAATAGTATCACAATAATGACAAGACCTAACATGATGAAACTTTGTTTTAAGCATAATAGAGTCATAAAGTTATACAGCATGGAAAAGGCTGTTATACTAGTTAATTAACCTAGTTGTTGAATGCCCAACTAAACTAAAGCTTTGTGACTGCACAATCTCCATCCTCTGCATATTCATGTGGCTGTCTAAAAGCCACTTAAACACATGTATCTACCTCCACCACCATTGGTGGCTTCGTGTTCTAGGCACCCATCACTCTCTGTATAAACAGAAACACTTGCCCCGCACATCCTCGTTGAAATTACCCCCCACCCCCCACCCCCCACCATGTTAAATATATGCTTTCTAGTATTAGGCATTTCCACCCTATGAAAAAGATACCAGCTGCCTATTATTACCTCTTATACTCTTATAAACTTCTATCAGGTCTTCCCTCAACGCCAGTTGCTCCAAAGAAAACAACTTGCGTCTATCCACCCTCTCCTTATAGCACATGCCCTCCAATTCAGGCCCTCCTGTAATGGGGTGACCAGAACTGAATGTAGTTTTCCAGATGTGGCCTGGCCAGAGTTCTATAAAATTTCAACTATTTCTTTACAACATAGCGAGGTGGCCAATAGCGCCTAAGTCCATCAATTCCATTTGATCTTCTATTTTCCTGTGAACTATTCTCCCCACATTCCCATCAACTCCCCCTGCTCCACCGCAATTTATACCCTTCAGCCACACTCTGAGGGCAACTTACAGCGGCCAATGAGCGCCTCTGGGGTGTGAGAGGAAACCCACACAGTCACAGGGAGAACGTGCAAACTCCATACAGACAGATAGCACCAGAGTGATTATCAAATTGATGGCAGGGTTAAAGTGCACAATGGTGTTGATCATACATAGTTTCTGAAGAGCTCAAGGAAGAATATTAGAAATGGCTGCAAGAGTAGTCCAACGTCTGGAATCTCCTACGATGTTCAATAAGGATCACAGTTGATCTTGTGACTTGTTCCCAATCTCTCCCAGCCCTCCTTTCCCCAGTCCCTATAACTCCTGCTTCCTGCAGTGTCCTCAAAAATCTCTTCTGTTTGTCCACACTGTGTCCCCTTCGTAAAATCACGTTGACAGTCATGTTTGTGAGGATCAGTGAGCACGCCACTGGTCATATTCCTTATGTCCTCATTTGAACCTTCTCCAAGTTTACTGATTAATCTGGTCTTGTTGCATAAAATAAGCTCAAAGACAATATGTTGCCTAACTGGTGCCATTATGTGTTATTCTAAAAGCTGCCCCAATCAATTCTTTGAACCAATCCATTTCTTTGTCCCAGGACCTATTGAAGATTAAATCCCCCTCTAAGATTAAATCCATCTTTGTTGGTTGTGTTTGATAATGGATGTTGCTTCCCAGCAGTCTACGTGATACACAAGCCTGGGCAGTAGGATACGGAGAGCAAGCTGTTGCCCATGTAGCAGGCTCCCCTTCTCCACACATCTGATGAAACCAAAGGAACGGCAGAGACCAGTATAGTTTGGCACCAGCAGCATCACAAGAGTTGCCAGTCAATGTTGAACTTAACATAGAACTGCAGCTCTGGATTTTCCCTCAGGGTTTACTCCCAAACCTTCCCCATGAGTGGGTATAACCGCAAGGCAGCGGAGGCTTGAGTTCAGAGTTTTCCTTCTCCTAGATAAGCTGCCAAACACAGTTGACGAGCCCCATCTGCCCAAAGCAACTGGTTTCAAGGTGCCAGTAACCTGCCTTTGCTCCTTGTCCTGTCAGTAGAAATAGTTCCATGGGCTTAGTAGCTAAGCCACACATAAAGGCCAAGAGCTAGACTTGGTTGTTAGAGGCTATATAAATACCCCTACGATTTTTGATACCTGCATTGCAAGTTCTTCTCATTTGTTAACTAATAGACATAGGCATAGAATAGTACAGCACAGTACAGGCCCTTTGGCCCACAATGTTGTGCCGACCCTCAAACCCTGCCTCTCATATAACCCCCCACCTTAAATTCCTCCATATACCTGTCTAGTAGTCTCTTAAACTTCACTAGTGTATCTGCCTCCACCACCGACTCAGGCAGTGCATTCCACGCGCCAACCACTCTCTGAGTAAAAAACCTTCCTCTAATATCCCTCTTGAACTTCCCACCCCCTTACCTTAAAGCCATGTCCTCTTGTATTGAGCAGTGGTGCCCTGGGGAAGTGGCACTGGCTATCCACTCTATCTATTCTTCTTAATATCTTGTACACCTCCATCATGTCTCCTCTCATCCTCCTTCTCTCCAAAGAGTAAAGCCCTAGCTCCCTTAATCTCTGATCATAATGCATACTCTCTAAACCAGGCAGCATCCTGGTAAATCTCCTCTGTACCCTTTCCAATGCTTCCACATCCTTCCTATAGTGAGGCGACCAGAAATGGACACAGTACTCCAAGTGTGGCCTAACCAGAGTTTTATAGAGCTGCCTCATTACATCGCGACTCTTAAACTCTATCCCTCGACTTATGAAAGCTAACACCCCATAAGCTTTCTTAACTACCCTATCCACCTGTGAGGCAACTTTCAGGGATCTGTGGACATGTACCCCCAGATCCCTCTGCTCCTCCATACTACCAAGTATCCTGCCATTTACTTTGTACTCTGCCTTGGAGTTTGTCCTTCCAAAGTGTATCACCTCACACTTCTCCGGCTTGAACTCCATCTGCCACTTCTCAGCCCACTTCTGCATCCTATCAATGTCTCTCTGCAATCTTTGACAATCCTCTACACTATCTACAACACCACCAACCTTTGTGTCATCTGCAAACTTGCCAACCCACCCTTCTACCCCCAAGTCGAGGTCGTTAATGAAAATCACAAAAAGTAGAGGTCCCAGATCTTTGTGGGACACCACTCGTCACAATCCTCCAATCTGAATGTACTCCCTCCACCACGACCCTCTGCCTTCTGCAGGCAAGCCAATTCTGAATCCACCTGGCCAAACTTCCCTGGATCCCATGCCTTCTGACTTTCTGAATAAGCCTACCATGTGGAACCTTGTCAAATGCCTTACTAAAGTCCATGTAGATCACATCCAATGCACCACCCTCATCTATATGCCTGGTCACCTCCTCAAAGAACTCTATCAGGCTTGTTAGACATGATCTGCCCTTCACAAAGTCATGCTGACTGTCCCTGATCAGACCATGATTCTCTAAATGCCCATAGATCCTATCTCTAAGAATCTTTTCCAACAGCTTTCCCACCCCGGACGTAAGGCCTACTGGTCTATAATTACCCAGACTATCCCTACTACCTTTTTTGAACAAGGGGACAACATTCGCCTCCCTCCAATCCTCCGGTACCATTCCCGTGGATAACGAGGACATAAAGATCCTAGCCAGAGGCTCAGCAATCTCTTCCCTCGCCTTGTGGAGCAGCCTGGGGAATATTCCGTCAGGCCCCAGGGACTTATCCGTCCTAATGTATTTTAACAACTCCAACACCTCCTCTCCCTTAATATCAACATGCTCCAAAACATCAACTTCACTCATATTGTCCTCACCATCATCAAGTTCCCTCTCATTGGTGAACACCGAAGAGAAGTATTCATTGAGGACCTCGCTCACTTCCACAGCCTCCAGGCACATCTTCCCACCTTTATCTCTAATCGGTCCTACCTTCACTCCTGTCATCCTTTTTTTCTTCACATAATTGAAGAATGCCTTGGGGTTTTCCTTTACCCTACTTGCCAAGGCCTTCTCATGCCCCCTTCTTGCTCTTCTCAGCCCCTTCTTAAGCTCCTTTCTTGCTTCCCTATATTCCTCAATAGACCCATGTGATCCTTGCTTCCTAAACCTCATGTATGCTGCCTTCTTCCACCTGACTAGATTTTCCACCTCACTTGTCACCCATGGTTCCTTCACCCTACCATTCTTTATCTTCCTCACCGGGACAAATTTATCCCTAACATCCTGCAAGAGATCTCTAAACATTGACCATATGTCCATAGTACATTTCCCTGCAAAAACATCATCCCAATTCACACCCGCAAGTTCTAGCCTTATAGCCTCATAATTTGGTCTTCCCCAATTAAAAATTTTCCTGTCCTCTCTGATTCTATCCTTTTCCATGATAATGCTAAAGGCCAGGGAGCGATGGTCACTGTCCCCCAGATGCTCACACACTGGGAGATCTGTGACCTGACCCGGTTTATTACCTAGTACTAGATCTAGTATGGCATTCCCCCTAGTCGGCCTGTCCACGTACTGTGACAGGAACCCGTCCTGGACACACTTAACAAACTCTGCCCCATCTAAACCCTTGGAACTAATCAGGTGCCAATCAATATTAGGGAAGTTAAAGTCACCCATGATAACAACCCTGTTATTTTTGCACCTTTCCAAAATCTGCCTCCCAATCTGCTCCTCTATATCTCTGCTGCTACCAGGGGACCTATAGAATTCTCCCAATAGAGCAACTGCTCCCTTCCTGTTCCTGACTTCCACCCATATTGACTCAAAAGGGGATCCTGCTACATTACCCACCCTTTCTGTAGCTGTAATAGTATCCCTGACCAGTAATGCCACCCCTCCTCCCCTTTTGCTCCCTCTCTATCCCTTTTAAAGCACTGAAATCCAGGAATATTGAGAATCCATTCCTGCCTTGGTGCCAGCCAAGTCTCTGTAATGGCCACTACATCATAATTCCATGTATGTATCCAAGCTCTCAGTTCATCACCTTGGTTCCTGATGCTTCTTGCATTGAAGTACACACACTTCAGCCCTTCTGCCTTACTACCTTTACACCGTTTATTCTGCTTCTCTTTCCTCAAAGCCTCTCTATATGTTAGATCTGGCTTTACTCCATGCAATTCTTTCACTGCTCTATCGCTCTGGGTCCCATCCCCCTTGCAAATTAGTTTAAACCCTCCCGAACCATGCTAGCAAACCTACCCGCAAGGATATTGCTCCCCCTCGAGGTCAGGTGCAACCCATCCAATCTGTACAGGTCCCACCTTCCCCAGAAGAGATCCCAATGGTCCAAAAATCTAAAACCCTACTCCATGCACCAACTCCTCAGCCACGCATTCAACTGCCATCTCCTCCAATTCTTACCATCACCATCACGTAGCACTGGCAGCAATCCTGAGAACGCCACCCTTGAGGTCCTGTTCTTCAGTCGTCTGCCTAGTTCCCGAAACTCACACTTCAGGACCTCATTCCTCTTCCTTCCTATGTCGTTGGTACCAACATGTATGATGACTTCTGGTTGCTTTCCCTCTCGTACCAGGATGTCGTGCACCCTGTCAGAGACATCCCGGACCCTGGCACCTGGGAGGCAACAAACCATGCGGATGTCCTCACGTCCACAAAATCTCCTGTCTGCTCCCCTGACTATAGAGTCTCCAATGACGAAAGCTCTTCGCTTCTCCATCCCACCCTTCTGCACCACCGGGTCAGACTCAGTGCTGGAGGCCCTGCCACTGTGGCTCACACCTGGTCGGTCGTCCCCTCCAACAGTATCCAGGACGGTAAACTTATTATTCAGGGGAATGGCTACAGGGGTGCTCTGCACTACCTGTCTGCTCACCTTCACTTTTGCCCCTCTGACTGTCACCCAATGACCTGCTTCCGACAGCGCAGGTGTGACTACCTCCCTGTAACTCTCATCTATGACTGCCTCATTCTCCCTTATGAGTCGAAGGTCATCCAGCTGCTGCTCCAGATTCCTTACATGGTCTTCCAGATCGCCCAGCTGTATGCACTTCTGGCAGATGTGACACTGCGGGAGAGGGTCGTTCCCCCAAGACTGCCACACCTCACATGAGAGGCACATCACCGTCTCAGGAGGCATTGTACAGACTAACTGCGAGCAAGCTCGTCCTCTGCCTCTTCTCGTCGAAGCCTCTTGAGTCAAAGCCTCAAAGCTCCCCTCCTTCACTGGCCCACTCACTCACTGTAATCCTCTCTCCTGTTATGTTGTTGCTGTTATGTCATATTTCAATTCATGTTGAACCCCCTGTACTATTCCACAGGACCAAGATCAATCCTCCCCATTGCCCTTATGTACCCATGATTAGCCCTCTCCTTTCTCCTTTTAAAATATTAGGCTCCCTGGAATAATTAATGGCCAATCTTGGTTGCCACGCAACCATGCCTTAGTAGTAGCTGACAAGTCAAAACCATTTCTCTTTATTTGTGCCATTAGTTCATCACTTCTGTTCTGAAAGATTTGTGTAATCAGATACACCATCTTAAATTTTAACTTTTTACCAATTCCCTTTGAATTTACTTTGTTTATGAAGACATTATGACCGTTAAACTCTGCTCCTTCCTGTTTCATGCTGATGGTTAACCATATTGCTTTTTATTTTACTTTTCCCTTTAAATTTATAACCTTGTCCCACTTCAGGACCTTGCACCCGCTCAGGATTGTAGATCTGGCTTTAAACTTTTTTAGATGAAAGTCACATCAGCAATTCCAGTTCTCTGATTCATATAGGATCCAATTCAGTTCATGTGACATCCACGCCAGTGGAACCCCCTTCCCCAACACCGCCCTCTGTGCTGGGCCACTTTACACAATGTTCACGTAGTAATCTAAAGGGTGGTTTGACTTGTTCATTTGGACCTGGTTTCACATGCTGCCTTTGCTGGCTGTCTTTATTAGTTCCACCTACGTTGCTGGGCTATGGCAACTAGAAGAGCACAGCACAGGAACAGCCCCTTTGGCCTGCAGTGTTGTGCCAACCAGAATGCCAAGGAAAACAAATTCAATTTGGCTACATGTCCTTCCAATCCCTGCCTCTTCACATGTGTGTCTAAATACCTCTTAAAAGTTGTGATTGTATCTGCCCCCACCATTTCCCCTGAGCATCTAAGCATCTACCACTCTCCGTGTAAAAATAATTGCCTCACACATCCCCTTTAAACTTTCCTCCTCTCATCTTAAACTAATGCTCTCTGGTATTTGACATTCCTACTGTGGGGGAAAGATTCTGACTATCTACCCCATCTGTGCCTCTCATAATTTTGTGAACTTCTATTGGGTTACCAGTCAGCCTTCAACACTCCAGAGGAAACAACCCAAGTTTGTCCAAACTCCCCTTCTATCCTCACTAATCCAGGCAGCATCCGGTGAATCTCTTCTGCACCCTTTCCAAAGCCCCCAGACCTGTCCTGTAACGGGGTGACCAGAGCTGCACACAATACTCCAAATGTGGCCTCTCAAAGTTTTATACAGTTGCAACGTGACTTTCCAGTTTTTATACTCAATCCCCTGAGCAATAAGGCAAGCATGTCGTACATCTTCTTTACCAATGGCATTGCCACTTTCAGGGAGATATGGACTTGCACCCCAAGATCTACATTTCCTCCCTACACCCCATCCTCTCGCTCTAACCTCCATTCCATTCCCCTCAACCCCCTTCACGTTGGCATACGGTAGAGTTTTCAGTCTATGGGATCCCAAGTCACAGCTGCAGAAAGCAGTAACTATTCTCCCAACTCTATACTAACATGTTCCTTAAAGGTCTCCTGTCCCAGGCTGCCATTGCCCCTATAGTCCATACAGTCAGGGAGCACTTTGCACCTGTTAGACAAGGTCAAAGACTGGGGCCCCTACATAGAACATGCTCAATCCTTGTACCTCAGCGTCACACCTTCCTTCTGGTCTACACTTCCCAGTGGGTCGGTAAAACAGCCGACCTAACCAAATATCACTCCCACCCTGAACATTTTCCTCTCCCTTTCCAATTGGGTAGAAGATACAAAAGCCTAAAATCACATACCTCTGGGCTCAAAAGCAACTCCTGCCCCGCTGTGTTAAGACTATTGAATTGTCTCCCAGTACAATAAGGTGGATGCTTGGCCTCACAAATCTACCTTTTATGACCTTGAAACTTACTGTCTGCCTGCACTGCACTTTCTCTATAACCGTTACACTTGACTCTGCATTCTGTTACTATTTTCCCTTGTTCTATCTCAATGCAATAATGTGATGAAATGATCTGTATGGATCGCAATCAAAACCTAGTAGTGTTTGGTATTGTGGTTTTCTGGAGATTTACATAATTTTTTATTAATATTATTTTTTGTATTTGCACAGTTTGTCTTTTTCACATTGGTTGTTTGTCAGACTTTGTGTGTAGTTTTTCAATGACTCTATCATATTTCTTTGTATTTACTCTGAATGCCTGTGCAGAAAACTGAATCTCAGGGTAGTATATGGTGACATACTGTATATGTACTTTAATAATAAATTTAATTTGAACTTTGAATGTGGGATGTTTGTATTTCTCTACTCATTGTTATTCCACTGCTAGTGTGAGTTCAGCAGCCCTAGCCCACAGCTTAAAATGTGTCACTTCCCAACAGAATACCTCCTTAGGAATACAATCCTGTGGGAAATAAGTTTCTCAAGTCAAGTCAAGTCAAGTCAAGTCGCTTTTTATTGTCATTTCGATCATAAGCTGCTGGTACAGTACACAGTAAAAATGAAACAACGTTCCTCCAGGACCATGGTGCTACATGAAACAGCACAAAACTACACTAGACTAAGTGAGACAACACAAGGCTACCCTAGACTACGTAAAACAACACAAAAACTACACTAGACTACAGACCTACACAGGACTACATAAAGTGCACAAAACAGTGCAGGGCAGTACAATAAATAATAAACAAGACAATAAGCACAGTAGAGGACAAATTACAATATAATAATAAATGATGTAGATGTCAGTCTAGACTCTGGGTATTGAAGAGTCTGATGGCTTGGGGGAAGAAACTGTTACATAGTCTGGTTGTGAGAGCCTGAATGCTTTGGTGTCTTTTGCCAGATGGCAGGAGGGAGAAGAGTTTGTATGAGGGGCGCGTGGGGTCCTTCATAATGCTGTTTGCTTTATGGATACAGTGTGTGGTGTAAGTGTCCGTAATTGTGGGAAGAGAGACCCCGATGATCTTCTCAGCTGACCTCACTATCTGCTGCAGTGTCCTGTGATCCAAGATGGTGCAATTCCCAAACCAGGCAGTGATGCAGCTGCTCAGGATGCTCTCAATACATCCTCTGTAGAATGTGGTGAGGATGGGGTGGGGGTGGGAGATGGACTTTTCTCAGCCTTCTCAGAAAGTAGAGACACTGCTGGGCTTTCTTTGCTATGGAGCTGGTGTTGAGGGACCAGGTGAGATTCTCCGCCAGGTGAACACCAAGAAATTTGGTGCTCTTAACGATCTCTATGGAGGAGTCGTCGATGTTCAGTGGAGAGTGGTCGCTCCATGTCCTCCTGAAGTCAATAACCATCTCTTTTGTTTTGTTCACATTCAGAGACAGGTTGTTGGCTCTGCACCAGTCCATTAGCCGCTGCACCTCCTCTCTGTATGCTGACTCGTCATTCTTGCTGATGAGACCCACCACGGTCGTGTCATCGGCGAACTTGATGATGTGGTTCGAGCTGTGTGTTGCAGCACAGTCGTGGGTCAGCAGAGTGAACAGCAGTGGACTGAGCACACAGCCCTGGGGGACCCCCGTGCTCAGTGTGATGGTGTTGGAGATGCTGCTTCCAATCCGGACTGACTGAGGTCTCCCAGTCAGGAAGTCTAGGATCCAGTTGCAGAGGGAGGTGTTCAGGCCCAGTAGTTTCAGCTTTCCAATCAGGTGCTGAGGAATAATTGTGTTGAATGCTGAACTGAAGTCTATGAACAGCATTCAAACGTACGTGTCTTTTTTGTCCGGGTGGGTTAGGGCCAGGTGGAGGGTGATGGCAATGGCGTCATCTGTTGAACGGTTGGGACGATACATGAACTGCAGGGGGGTCTAGTGAGGGGGGCAGCAGGGTCTTGTTGTGTCTCCTCATGACGAGCCTCTCGAAACACTGAGTCCTGCCGAAGGGTCTCAGCCCGAAACATCGACTGTACTCTTTTCCTTGGTTGCTGCCTGACCTGCTGAGTTCCTCCAGCATTTTGTGTGCATTGCTTGGAAATAAGTGTCTTCTTAGAGAGAGACTACAGTCCCTTGTCTTATTACAAAGACATCAATAATGAAGGAAATTAACAATGAAAGAAAATGTGTCCATTTTCAAAGTCTTAAATGATTGATGAGATGATGCATTCAGAGCCCAAATCAAAGTAGGGTTCTGTCAGTACACACAATGCCTGCCTGGGAACTCCCGTGTTTTATATGTCTGGAGGACCTGCATTGAGCTTGTAGTTCCATTTGAATCTCAGGTTTATCTGAGGGCCTCCTTGCCTAAAACATTTTTTTTAGTTGCCATGGGGATGAACCCTTCATTTATCAGTGTGAAAACAAGTGAAACTGCAAGGGAAAGCTCAGCAGGTCAGTCAGCATCTGGGAAGAAAGATGTAGAGAATCCCCTGTGAAGGAATTAGTAACAGGACATTTAGAAAATCTTTAAGTCAACTGTATTGTCCTGTGCACAACTGCAGTGAGGTATAATGAAAAGCTTGCTTACAGTACCATTACATGCACATAAACTCAGTGGCCCCTTTATTAGGTACCTCCTATGTACTGTACATATAACACACAGGATATAAGTTATACATAAATTATGCAAAACAGTGAGGAAAATCACTGTGTGCACAAAGATATTAGTGCAGAAAATAAAACACAATCAGGGACAAGTCCCTGGCAGGGCAAAGGGGTGGTCCATAGTGTTCCATTGCCGAGGGAGGATTAGGATTGTGCAGGTTGGTTCAAGTACCTGATGGCTGTAGGAAAGTAACTGGTCCTGAACCTTGTGGTGTGGGACTTCAGGCTTCTGTACCTCCTGCCCAAGTGGTACAGGCTCACATCATCAGCTGTATATTGACCTCCCACAGTGCAACACCTCACACCTACCCAGACTAAACTCCATTTGCCATTTCTTTGCCCATATTGCCAAATGATCTATATAGCTTGATAAGAGGTGCAGAAAATGACAAGAGGCATAGATTGAGTGGACAGCCAGCACCTTTTCCCAGGGTGGCAATGTCTAATACGAGAGGGCATAATTTTAAGGTGATTGGAGGAAAGTATAGGGGGATATATTGAGGTTTCTGTCAGTCAGGATTGACCATGGATGTTGTGTCCTAGCTGTCTAGATACACAAGCCTGGGCTGTACAATATGGAGAGCGAGCTGTTGCACATGTAACAGCATCCTGGTCTGATAGTTTGGGCAGCTTCACGCTGTCCCGTAACTGTTCCATGGCTGTGGGAGGTGCTTTGAAGTCTGCAACTGTTTCCTTGCCAAGACCCACAATGAGATTCAGAAATGGAATATTAAACAGAATCTATATCTTGACAATGTTTCTTTCCTCTTTGTCTTTGGCAGAAGAACACAGCATGTGTTAAAACTGCAAGCCAAGTGCCTGGGCTAGATTCAATTGCTAATTTGCCTGCCACAGAATTTTCCTCTTTTGACCGAGCCTCCAGTTGGAGCAGGGTTTCTGGAGGTTGCAAATAAAATGGCTGATTTGTCAAATTTGTCTCCACGTTGAATTATTCATCACCCATAACAGCAAAGCACAGCACTTTTCAATGAAAACCAGCTTGCTTTAAGTGCTGGTGTTAGTTGTGGCTCAATTGGAAGCAACCTTGTTTTTGAGTGAGGGTATTGTGTGTTCAAGTCCCACTTTTAGAATGATAGAATTATACGACATAGAAACCGGCCAGCCATTTGGCCAAACTCATCTGTGCTGACCATTGGGCATCTTTCTGTGTTAATCCCATTTCTCAGCACTTGATTCATAGCCTTCTATACCAAGACGATTTGTGTGTTCATCTACACACTTCTTGAGTGCTGTCAATAATCCATTTCAACTGCTCCACAAAACTACAACACAAAAAGTTAATGCTTTGCAGGGAATGTTGAGGGGTGCTGTGTTTTCAGAGTTGCTGCCATTTAGGTGAGGCAATGTTGGGATTGGGAATGAGATCTATGGGGTCTTGGCTAACATTTGTTACTCAATGGGTGCCACTCAAACCCATCATCCAGGCCATGCCCTCTTCTCGTTGTTGCCATGAGGAAGAAGGTACAGGAGCCTCAGGTCTCACACCACCAGGCTCAGGAACAGTTACTACCCCTCAACCATCAGGCTCTTGAAGCGATGTGGATAACTTCACTCACCTCAACTCTGAACTGATTTTACAACCTATCGACTCGCTTTCAAGGACTCTACAACTCAGTACTATTTATTTATTTTTAAAAATTATTTGCACAGTTTGTCTTCTTTTGCACATTGGTTATTTGGAAGTCTTTCCTTATGCACAACTTTTCTTTAGTTTCCTGTAAATGCCTGCAAGAAAATGAATCTCAAGGTAGGATATGGTAACATACACGTACTTTGATAATAAACTTACGTTGACTTTGAAAGAGAGTCTCTAGTCATTATCACTTTGCTGTGGAGCTTAATGTACATAAATTGGTTGCTCTGCTCCCTATATTCCTACAGAATTCTCCCTTGATCACCTTTGATGCAGTGACATGGGGTTGTTTTACCTATATCCGCTTCAGATAGCTGAGGAGGTCTCACTGTCTCAAAGGCAGCGCCCCTCACTGTTACTGTCATAGAGTCCTAGAGTCATATAGCATGGAAACAGACCCTTCGGACCCAGTGGTGCATGCCCATCTAAGCTAGTCTATTTTGCCCACATTTGGCCCATATGCCTCTAACCCTTTCCTATCCATGCACCTGTCCAAGTGCCTTTTAAACGTTGTTAATGTACCTGCCTCAACTACTTCCTCTGGCAGCTCGTTCCATATACAGATCACCCTCTGGGTGAAAGTGTAGCCCCTTGGGTCCTTATTAAATCTCTTTCCTCTCACCTTAAACCTGTGCCCTTTAGTTCTTGATTCTCCAACCCTGGAGAAAAGGACTGAGCACATTTACACTATCTGTGCCTCTCATGATTTTTACACTTCTGTAAGATCATCTCTCATTCTCCTATGAATAAAGCCCCAACCTGCTAAACCTCTCTCCATAACTTCATTCCCTCGAGTTCCAGACCATGGTCATAAATCTCCTCTGAACTCTTTCCAGCCTATGGCTTCTTCCCTATAGCAGGGTAACCAAAACAGAACACAGTATTCCAAATGCAGCCCCCCCAATATCTTCTACAACTGCAACATAACATCTCAACTTCTATACTCAATACACTGACTGACAAAGACCAGCGTACCAAAAGCCTTCTTCACTGCCCTGTCTGCCCTCAATGCTACTTTCACAGAACAATGTACTTGTACTCACTCCTCAGTCTCTGTCCTACAGCACTCCCCTGGGCAGTACTGTTCACTGTGAAAGTCCTCCCAAAAATTCAACACTCAAACTCTATTTGACATTTCTGCAATGCCTCCTATTTTAGATCATAAGACGTAGGAGCAGAATTAGGCCAATCGGCCCATCAATTCTGCCCGCCATTCCATCATGGCTAATTTATTATCTATCTCAACCCCATTCTCCTGCCTTCTCCCTGAAACCTTTGACGCCCTTACGAATCAAGAAACTATCAACCTCCACTTTAAATATACCCAATGGATTGGCTTTCACAGCCATCTGTGGCAATTCCACAGATTCACCACCCTTGGGTTAAAGAAATTCTTCTTCATTTCTGCTCTAAAGGGACGTCCTTCTATTCTGGGGCTGTGCCCTCTGGTCCCAGACTTGCCCACTATAGGAAACATCTTCTCCACATCCACGCTATCTAGACCTTTCAATATTCAATAGGTTTCGGCGACATCTCCCCTCATTCTTCTAAACTCCAGTGAATACAGGCCCAGAGCCATCAAATACTCCTCATATATTAACCCTTTTCTTTCTCAGGATCACTGCCAGCTCATCTTTTCTGAGATAAGGGGTCCATCTACAAACCTACTAATCATGCCTTGTACAATCCCATCCAAGTCTTTGATATAAATGACAAAGAGCAGTGGGCTCAGCACCAAACCCTGGGGAACACCATTAGTCAAAGGCCTCTGGTCCTAAAAGTAACCTTCAACCCTCTGCAGTTAGCTAGCTCTCTCTAGATCCCATGTGATCTAACTTTGTATTGCAACCTACCATGCATAACCTTAGAGGCCTTACTGAAGTCCATATAGACCATGTCCAATTACCTGCCCTCATCAATCTTCTTGGTTACTTCTTCAAAAAAATGCAGTCAAATTTGTGACATATGATCTTGCATGCACAAAGCTGTATTCAATATCCCTAATCATCTCCTGCCTTTCCAAATATGTTTATATCCTATCCCTGGAAACCCTCTCCAGTAATTTAGCTACCAGAGGTTAATTAAGTTTACTGACCTATAGTTCCCAGCTTCTTCTTTGAAGGTCTTCTTTAAAAAGGCACTTCAAAAGTTCTGTAGAATGCTTGGATTATCATAGAGTCGTAGAGTACTACAGCACAGAAACAGGCCCTTCAGCCCATCAAGTCCATGCCGAGCTATTATTCTGCCTGGTCCCATTGACCTGCACCTAAACCGTAGCTTGAGGCTTTTCTTTTTCCCTTTTTTGTTGCATGTAGTTGTTGCCGGCAAGGCCATCTCTTGTTGCCCTTGAGTAGCGGTGGTGATGAACTGCCGCAGTACTTCTGGTGAAGGTGCTCCTATGCTGCTCTTGGAGAGGGAGTTCCAGGATTCAGACCCAGCAATGGTGACAGAACGGGGATATGTTTCCAAGTCAGGATGGTGTGGAATTTGAAGGGGTGTTTCCGTGCATCTGCTACCAGTGTCCTTGGTAGCAGAAACTGCAAGTGTAGAAGGTGCTGTCGGAGTAGCGTGGGTGAATAACTGCGGTGCATTTTGTAGACGATGCACTCTGCAGTCACTGTGTGGTGCTGAAGGGAGGGGATGGTTTAGATTGTGAAAGACATAACAGAAATAACTCTGCTTTTTGATTAATTTGGGAATAATTATCATTCAGAGAGACTGTTGCCTTTGGATGAGTTCAAGGAAGACCTGGACAGTTCTTGCACATTGGTTTGCAGAGGATTGTTGGGCTTGAAGCTCTAATATTAACAGTAAACCAGCATGTCAGAGCCAAGAGTTCAACATAGTGGTCCCCAGCTGAGTTTCCGACCCCTTTCCATCCCAGAGACCACCCACCTCCGCCCCACAACCTCGTACAGCTCTTGATTTGAGCTGCTGAAATTCTTAAACCTATTTCAGCACTTGCTTTCTTCTCCCTATGCCTCATGTGAAGTAGGAATATGTTTCTCCATTAAAAGACCTAGGTAAATATTTTTAACTATTGAAGGTGATTTGATGCTTCAAATCTGACCAAAAGAGGGTTCCAGTGTTCCCCTGATGTCTGCTAAGCATGATGTTTTGCTCATGCAATCAATGTGTAAGAATTGAGGGTGAGGGAAATCAGAGATTGTGAAACAAACTTTCACACAAAAGGTGGAGGAGAACTTCTTCCTGCAAAGAACTCTCACATTGGGGGCCTGTTGACAACTGAGATTGATAGGTTTACTTCATGAGTGGATTTAGGGTTATGGTTGCAATTCAGGCCTGTTCTCTTTGAGTGCTAGAAGTGGTCTGAAGGACTGAATGTCTTCTCCTATCTCAATGTTCTCATGTAATTTGGTGACACAAGTATCCTTGGCAGCAGAAACTGCGAGATGCTGGGATCTGGAGCTGGAGTAACTCAGCAGGCCAAGTAAAAGACACATCCAACTATCTATTTCCCTCCATAGGTGCTAGCTGACCTGCTGGGTTCCTCCAGCATTTTGTGTGTTTCGTTCCCATATAACTTGGCTGGTACCCCAGGCATTGCCACAGTTGAGGTAATGTTTGTGCTCTTGTTCCTGTTTTCCTGACGGTGAAGCAGGCAACTATGCTGAACTCCTAAAGCTCACATCCAGTATTTTGCCACTTTTGAACCTGGATGCCCATTGTGTAATGGTTTTGTTGTCCATGACAAAGCAAAGGGTAGATGATCGTGCTTGGTCACCAGTGCTAAGCCAACATGAGAGTATCGGCTTCATCAGTGAAACCCGACTCACTGAGCTGTTTGGACCTGCTGTTGCCAGCCATTGGAAATCCCCTCCCCCCATTCCCACACCAACCTGTCTGTCCTCGGCTTCTCCACTGCCAGGGTGAGGTTAAACACGAACTAGAGGAACAGCTCCTCCTTTCCACCCAGGTGGTCTACAGCCCAACGGCAGGAACATTAAATTCTCCAACTTCAGGTAACCTGCTTCCTCTCTGTCCCTTTTCCCTCTCCTCCTGATCTACCCAGTTCCTTCTACACCCATCCCACCTCCTTCATCCCGTTCCTTTCCCCTCCATCCATTCCAACTGTCCATCATCCACACACCCTTCCCACTGAGTCCCTCCCCCCACCGTTCCTATCTGCCCTCCACACCTCCCATCCTCCTATACTTGGTTCCATGCTCCACCTTCCTCTCTGATCAGACCCACCATCTGCGACCCTTTGTCACTTCCATCTATCACTTCCTATCACTCTGTCACTATCTCCTCTCTCCTCTTCTCCATTTGCCTATCACCCCTCCTCACCTAGATCCACCCATCACCTGCCAGTTGTTGCCCCCTCACCTCTTTATATTGACTATCTCTCCTTTATCTTTCCAGTCCGATGAAGAGTCTTGCCACAGTATGTCTATTTCCCTCCACAGATGCTGCCTGACCTACTGAGTTCCTCCAGTGTCTTGTGTGATGTGAGAGCATTGGATTTTTATTCTGTCCTCCTTCCCTGGCATCCCTTGAGATTGAGGATGACTTTACTGTCTGTTTCTGAGGTCAATGTGGGACCCACAGACCCAGAGACAGGTGGTGTAGGAGGTGCTCAATGATTGGTGGGTGGATGGGTAGCCTGAGATGTTGGGTCACAGAATGTTCATTGTGTTTGAGAAAGAAGGCCATGTGGGCCATCGAGACTGTGCCAGCTCTCTGTGCGTTTGATGGGTGAAGGCCTGGTCAATGTGCAAGCGGCAGGCATGCCTATTTGAGACAATAGATGGCTCCAAGTAGGATGAGCTGCTAAACTGACACATTCAAACTTTCTCAACCACAAACCTAAGCCATTTTTGCTAGCCCAACTCTGATTTTGATGGAACTGGGATGCAGGAAGGGATGGAGTATCGGAGTAACCAATCCACTTGTTGGATGTTGAAGTTCATTTGAATATTATAATAAGGCTGCCTGCCTCACATTTCTGCTCCTCGTTAGGTTTAACTGGATGATTGAATTTCCTGGGCCAGTTGAAGGGAGCTGAGGAGTGCTGATTCCAGTGGGAAAGTTCCCTCCCACCATTGCCCATGGGATTGGAGGATCAGGACTGCTTCCCCCGGCTGTTGATCATTCACACAGTCCCACTCTCCCCAAACCGCATGTACCCTCTTTATCCCAAGCTTTCTGATCTAACAATCTAGCCCTTTTTTCTATCAGTATCTTCCCAAACCTTCCTCCCTTCAGGAAGTTATCTGTATCAATGGGGCTGAGGTGGAGATGGTTGGGAACTTCAAGGTCCCAGGTGTAACTATCACCAACAACTTATCCTGGTCCATCCATTTAAATGCTATGGCCAAGAAAGCTAATCATCACTTCCACTTCCTCCGAATGCTGAAAAAATTCAGTATGTCCCTGATGACCCTCACCAACTTTTACAGGTGCACCATAGAAAGCATCCTATCTGGATGCATCACAACTTGGTACGGCAACTGCTCTGCCTGTGACTGCAAGGAATCACAGAGGGTTCTGGACAAAGCCCAGCTCAGCATACAAAGCAGTCTTCTCTCTGTGGACTCCATCTACACATCCCACTGCCTCAGGGAAACAACCAATATAATCAAGAACTCCTCCCATCCTAGATATTTCTCTTCTCCCCCTCTCCCAATTTGGCAAGATATGCAAAAGCTGGAGGGCATGTGCCATGAGGCTCAAGGTCAGATTTTACCCCAATGTTGTTAGATCTTGGATGGACCTCTTATACACTAAAGATGAATTGTGGTGTTGATGGGCCTTGTTGTAGACCTTGCACTTTATTTATCACCTGCACTTTCTCTGTAACACTATTTTCTGCATTCTGTTTTCCTTTTGTACTGCCTCAATGTACTGATGTATGGAATGATTACCACGCACAGAATGCTGGAGGAACTTAGCACGTCAGGCAGCATCTATGGAAAGGAATAAACCGTCAACGTTTCAGGACGAGAGTCCTGACGAAGGATCTCAGCTCAAAACGTTGACTGTTTGTTCCTCTCCACAGATGCCGGTTGACCTGTTGAGTTTATAGAGCATTTTTGTGGTTAATCTGGATGTCCAGCACCTGCAAAATCTTTTGTGTTGACGTTTGAATGATTTGTCTGGATGGGACGCAAACAGGAGCTTTTCACTGTATCTCGATACATGTGGTAATAATAATCCAGCACTAATTACCAAGTTATCTCTTAACCCCACCGCTGATCTCCCTCAATGCTGGCCTCCCATTGCTCCAACCCAAGGCCTTTCTAACTTATCTCTCTTCTCGCCTCCGGTCCAGCCACCTGGCCTCCTAATCCACCTGCCAGGCAGAAGGCACACAAAATAACGTGTCGTTGATCTTGCCACGAAATTCAGCAGGGTTTGAAGGAAACAGTCCCTACCGTTCCCTGCTCTGCTCCCACCTTGGCTCTCTGTCAATGTCAAGGCCAGCAGATTGATGAAGCAATGATAACCCGCACGGTCGTAGCGCCTCCAGAGGAAGTGGTTGACACAGGTGCAGTAACAATATTTCATAGACAGTTCAACAAGTACACGGATGGAGCATAACATCATAGGATATTGGAGCAGAATTAGGCCAAGTCTGCTTGGCCGTTTAATCATAGCCAACCTCATTCGCCTACTTTCTCCCAGTAATCCTTAACTCCGAGGGTAGGATAGGAAAGGTCTAGAGGGTTATGGGCCATATACCGACAAATGGGACCAACTTAGATGAGTGTCTTGGTCAGCCTGGATCTTTTGAACAGAAGGGCCTGTTTCCTTTATGGCTCTATGATGGCTCCCAGGAAAGCCCCTTTCAACGAGGACACTGCCATTACTGACAAACAGGTGACTAAGTGGAGCTTTAACTAACTGCGGCACTATCAAGGAATAGGTCAGGTGCAGGAACCTGACTGTCATCTGAAGTGGTTCCAAGTACAAAGGTCGATCACGTGCTTAGTCCTGGGAATTGAAAACATGCCAACATTCTCTCAGTGTAACTGCAACAGCACAGACCCCTTAATGTGTAGGCAGCTGTGGGCAGGATGAAATGAAAGTGGCTCTCGAGTGGTAGGAGAAACTAGATGGGCTGAATGGCAATTTTTTAAAACTTATTTTACAGTAGCTCAGAATTTGTAAAGCCAGACCCTAAAGAACGTAGGAAAAGTTTTGTGGCAAATGTGTGTGAGGGGTGTGGAAACCAAGGGTGCTGTGGGTGAGAATGGGATCAGGGAAAGATGTGTGTGGTGGAGAGGGTGGCGCGGGCTGAAACCGTCTGTGTGTGTTTATGCACAGTTCCTGCGTAGTATGTTTACGCACAGAACCTGTAATGAGGTGTGGAATCAGCACATTGGTGTGACTGTATGCAGCTCGGTTGGATACCACTGTAGAGAATTTTTTTTCGAGCACAGGTACGTCTACCATCTTTGAAGGAGTGAGGCACAGCGGAGAGAGCTGCTACCTCACAGCTCCAGAGACCCAGGTTCGATCTTGGCCTCTGGCGCTGTCTGTGTGCAGTTCCTACGTTCTCCCCGTCACCATGCGGGTTTCCCCCAGGTGCCCCGATTTCCTCCCACATCCCAACAAAGTGCGGGTCAGTGACTGAATTGACTGCTGTAAATTGTCCCCTGCTGTGTGGAAATGGGGGGGGAGTTGATGGGAATGTCTGAGAGGGTTGCAAGCAAATAAGCTGGGGAATGGGATGAATGGGATTGCTCTGAGAGCCAGCATGGATTTGATGGGCATAATGGCCTCCTTCCCAGTGTAAGATGAAATACAAGAGACAGTTTTCCCTTCTGTGAGTCAACTTGAACTGGAATTCATTGAAAGGGAGAGGGTGGGGGTAAATGCAGATTCAAACTTGACTTTCCAAACAGAGCAACTTCAGGTTACTGGGAAAAAGTAGGCAGTGTTCCTACCTGTTCCTTTCCAGAAGTGGTCTTGCCTTCTGTGGTGGGTACCAGGGGTGTGAGTAACACTTTCACGGACTTGTGTCTCGCAGGTGCAGGCTCCAGTGTCCCACCTCTCCGATCAGGATGTGGCGGACACCCATCCTCCAAATGGATTCCCACGCCCATCAGTCACCTCAGTCAACACTGAGGAGGAAAAGAGGAATGCCTTAGAAAAGAGTATGTAAGTGACTGAGCCTATTTATTTTTACTTACCAAATTCTGTAATGGATTGCAGGATTGTTCAGAACAATGATCCCGTCTGTCTCACTGGTGTTCTCTGGGAAAGAAAATCTCTTACACTTGACCTAGCTGTGATCCCAGACCCACGGGAATGTGGTTAACTCTTAACCACCCTTTGAAATTACCCAGCTTGTGGCAATTAGAGATGGACAATAAATGCCAGCCCATCAACACTAGTATCCCATGAATGAATAAGTAAGACATATTGGTGGAATGTGGGACTGATTTTTTTAAAATTTATTCACGGGATGACGGCTTTGCAGGCTGAGCCAGCAGTTATTCCCCATCCCTAATTGCCCATGAGAAGGTGGTGCTGAGCTGCCTTGGAACATAGAACATAGAGCACTATAGCACAGTACAGGCCCATCAGCCCACAATGTTGTGCTGACCTTTTAACCTACTCTAAGATCAATCTAACCCTTGCTTCCTATATAGACCTCCATTTCTCTTTCATCCATGTGCCCATCTAAGAGTTTTTTAAATGCCCCTAACGTATCTGCCTCTACTACTACCCCTGGTAGGATCATTATATCCACTCGCCAGTCTAGGTAAA
Organism: Mobula birostris; assembly: GCF_030028105.1. Lineage (NCBI taxonomy): Eukaryota > Metazoa > Chordata > Chondrichthyes > Myliobatiformes > Myliobatidae > Mobula > Mobula birostris. The sequence continues at coordinate 56,607,690 of NC_092402.1, forward strand.
AAAAAACTACCTCTGACATCCTTTCTATACTTTCCTCCAGTTACATTAAAATTATCCCCCCTTGTATTAGTCATAGAAAAGTACAGCACAGAAACAGACCCTTTGGCCCATCTAGTCCATGCCAAAACCATTCTGCCTACTCCCATCAACCTGCATTGGGACCATAGCCCTCCATATCCCTACTATCCATGTACCTATCCAAACTTCTCTCAAGCATTGAAATCACGCTTGCACGCACCACTTGCGCTGGCAGCTCATTCCACACTGTCACGACCCTCCAAGTGAAGAAGTTACCCCTCATACTCCCCTGAAACTTATTACCTTTCACCCTTAACCCATGACCTCTGGTTGTAGTCCCAACCAACCTCAGTGGAAAAAACCTGCTTGCATTAACCCAATCTATACCCCTCGTAATTTTGTATACCTCTATTAAATCTCTTCTCTCAATCTTCTATGTTCCAAGGAATAAAATCCTAACCTTTCAATCTTTCCTTATTACTCAGATCTTCCATACGCAGCAGCATTCTTGTAAATTTTCTCTGTACCCTTTCAACCTTATTTGGAATAAAGTCTCTGGACGTCCACTCTTGTCTATGATGCTCTATGTATCATCTTGTACACCTCTATCAAGTCACTTCTCATCCTCCTTCTCTCCAAAGAGAAAATCCCTAGCTTGCTCAACATGTCTTTGTAAGACATGCTCTCTAATCCAGGCAGCATTGTGGTAAGTCTCCTCTGCACCCCCTCTAAAGCTTCCACATCCTTCCCATAATGAGGTGACCAGAAATGGAACACAATATTTGAAGTGTGTTCTAACCAGAGTTTTATAGAGCTGCAACATTACCTCACAGCTGTCCCTTAAGCTTCCTGGCAGGTTAAGTTGAAACAAACTCCTTTTGGATTCATTCACTGACTCTCATCCCAGTGACAATCAAAGGCAAGGAGAGAAACCTGTCAAACTGAACCTTCTTCAAATTCAGTACCGTGAGTACTGGGCCTTCAAACTGAGGTTCCTACCTGCCATCTGATGGATGTGTACAACCTCATGACATGATGTGGAAAAGAGTAGGGAGTTGCCCCCAGTGCCATGGCCCATGCTTATCCCTCAACGAACGTGGTTTGGCCATTTGATTGTTTTGTGGGAACTGGGGATTTGTGAATAGATTGCTTCGTTACAACAGTGGCCGTGTCTCCAATGTGTTTCACTGGCTGGGAAGTGTTTTACAACATCCCTGAATGAGGTGACCCAGGAATGCAAATCTTTCTTTTTTCTCAACCACCCCTGCAGATCTCAGGCAGGAAATCATAAAGGAAGGTTCATTGATGGACTCCAGCACCCACCTACTGTAAGCAAGCTATTCCAGCACATTGCTGGATCTAGGAATCTCTTACAAACAGTCAGTCTCAGAACATCTTACCTTGGCCAGTAGATACACTATGATACACTATGATATCATCAACACAGTGGCACAGCTTGTGGAGCTGCTTCCTCACAACTCCAGATGTCTGGGTTCGATCCTGCCCTTGGGCATTTGTGTGTCCTCCCTGTGATCGTGTGGGTTTCCATGGGTGCTCTAGTTTCCTCTCACATCCCAAAGACATGAGGGTCAGTACATCCATTGACCATTGTCTATTGCTCCTAGCATGTGGGCGGGTGGTGTAATCTCAGGCCAATTGATGGGGATGTGGGGAGAACAGGTTACAGTGCTCAGAATAATCTGAGCAAATGTCCACTTAATGGGCCAAAATACTCCCCCCTCCCCAAACAGAATCAGAATCATGTTTATTATCACCAATTTATGTTGTGAAACTTGCCGCTTTAAGTTTTATATTGTTGGATGTAAATAGAGTTTTGTGATCCATAGAGAGACAACATCACCAGGGAGACTGCAGCTTGAAGCTGATGTTTATAACCCGACCCATTTTGTTACGTAGCATCCGCACACCAGCAGTATACACTACCTTCAATTGTCATCCCATAGCACCCCTTTCAGGGGGTCAATGGTGTTGGATTAGAGCAGGATTTCTCAAGCAGGGGTCCATAGACCCCTCAGTTAATGGTAGGGGTATAAAAAAAGGCAATAATCAGTAAGAAAGTTAATGGCATTAAAAAAAACATTGGGAACCGCTGGGTTAGAGTGTAAAATTGCTATTTTAACTTTCCTACTCTAAGCTTGCTTATAATTTTCTATAATCACTTTTATGTGTGGAATTGTTCAGTGAGTTTTCAGTAATTGTAGTATAACTGATTCAGTATTTTTCTAGAAGTTTCTCTGCAACCTGTGTCACAACACTGAATCTGGCTATTTCATAGGTTATCTCTTATCACTGGAATGTGCTTTATCTACCTAGTGAGCTAGTGCTTAGCATACAACAACCACAACTTCTTTTTTACTTTGCAAGCAACACACATAAAAATTGCTGGTGAACGCAGCAGGCCAAGCAGCATCTCTAGCAAGATGTACAGTCAGGCTTGCCTCCAACCTGATGGCATGAACATTGACTTCTCTAACTTCTGTTAATGCCCCACCTCCCCTTCATACCCCATCCGTTATTTATTTATTATTACTATTATGTTTTATTCTCTCTCCTTTTTCTCCCTCTGTCCCTCTCACTATACTCCTTGCCCATCCTCTGGGCTTCCCCCCTCCCCTTTTCCTTCTCCCTGGGCCTCCTGTCCCATGATCCTCTCATATCCCTTTTGCCAATCACCTGTCCAGCTCTTGGCTCCATCTCTCCCCCTCCTGTCTTCTCCTATCATTTTGGATCTCCTCCTCCCCCTCCCACTTTCAAATCTCTTACTAGCTCTTTCTTCAGTTAGTCCTGACGAAGGGTCTCGGCCCGAAACGTCGACTGTACCTCTTCCTAGAGATGCTGCCTGGCCTGCTGCGTCACCAGCAACTTTTATGTGTGTTGCTTGAAATTCCAGCATCTGCAGATTTCCTCGTGTTTGCGTTTCTTTTTTACTTTATCTTTTCTTTGTTCTCCTCCTTTTTCTCTCTCTCCCTTACAAATAGAGTGAATTGGGTACCATTTTTATTAATTGTTATGAACAGATAATATAATTTTGAGAAATATGCCCTATTCTTGACTTACAAAGAACCTCCCACACTGATTCCATGCTGGGGAAACTACAACGGGTGGCTATTTTGTTACTTGGCCAACATTATTCCCTTCACGAGGAGATGTTGGCAGGTAACACGATGAGACTGTCCAATCAGTTGGCAAGTTGTTTGGACGTAGATCAAATCCGATGAGCCTGTCAGTGCCAGCTCTGGGGTCACTGCACTCGCATGACTTTCACAGGTGCCCTCAGGTTTGTGGTTCCACAAAACTGATCCAACTGCCAGCTGTCGTATTTCCTCATGCATGCCTGTGCTGGAGGGCATCTCCCTATGATGCCCACTGCTCTGTGTGGGCTCCAACCAGCAGTCTTTCTTGAGGTCTTTGAATCCTTGCATCATGATGGTTGTAAATTGACAGGTTGCTGTATTATGCCACAGGGTAAGTTCACCCTTCTGAAGGTCGAGTTATACTTGTGCGTATTAGCTTACGCCGTGGCCTATGCAAGTGGCCTACGCCATTGTGAACATTTATACTTGTGCGTTGGTGTGTCTGCAATTCACTGCCAAAACGCTAGTTTTGCCGCTGTGCCACTGTGTTGAGTTTCTTCGTGTTGAAACTCAACAAGAAGAAACTCAAACTTCAAACAATGGCGACTGAAACTGAAGGAGGGTGAATTTTCTGTGCTTGTCCGGCCACTGAGAGAGATGGACGAGGAAATGCATTTCAAATATTTTCGGATGTCGGCAGGTAGATTTGACAATTTGGTTCATCGTCTCCAACCATTTATTTCACATCGGTGTACGCACAGTATACTCAGAGACTGGCAATCACCATTCGAGTTTTAGCTTCAGTTGGAAGTCAACAGGCTGTAGCAGCTAGCTACAAACTGACGTCAAGCACAGGGTCCTCCATAATTTCGGAAGTCGGTAAAGCTTTATGGAAAGCATTGCAGCCAGAGTTCCTTCCTGCCCTTCAGTGGCCCAATGGGACGCTATTGCAGCGTAGGAGGAAATGCGATGCTACCAAGTGGACCAATCACAGTTGTTTCGGTCTGTGTCGCCATAATGCATAGTTACATTTTTGGGGAGGTGCGCGTCAGGCTACGGTGCGGGGTACGCGACTATGCCGTACCTATTGTGTAGATTTGATGCAGAAGTATAAATTGGCCTTAACAGAGCCCTTTCTGTCTTATGGAGGTAGATACTTGTCCTTATGCATTGGCAGGTGTGAGGGTGTTGGCTGCCATTCATGGGCAGTGCTCTTGTCTCTGAGATCAGTTACCACTTCAGTGACTTGAGCTCAGAAAGTACTGGGAGGTGGTTCACACTTGGTGGCATTCCATTTCAACTGAAGCGTTGAAGTGATCTTACGTGCTCTCTCAGATGTCTGTAAAAGATCCTATAATTATGAGAGGCAGAGGGTAGGCAGTCAGAATCTTTTTTCTCAGTGTAAAAATGTAAATCCCTTAAGATTTTCCCAATAATTTTACTTGGAGTACTGGTTGCATCCCATTCCAGGAAGGGATGTGGAAGCTTTGGTAATGTTTACCTGGATCAGAGGGTATGCACGATAAGGAGAGGATGGGCAAACTTGGGTTGTTCTCTCTGGAGCGTTGGAGGCCTGATAGAAGTTTGTGAGAGGCACAGAGCGGCTAGACAGTCAGAATCTTTCTCCGAGGGCAGAGGACATTTAAGGAGAGATGGAGAAAGTTTAAAGGGGATGTATGCGGCAAGTTTTTTTTAATGCAAAGATTGGTCACAGAGCTGCCAGGGGTGGTGTTGGGAGCAGATACAAAAGCAGCATTTAAGACACTGTTAGACAGTCACATGAATATGCAGGGTGGAGGGGTGTTTGTCATGTGCAGACTGAAGTGATCTAGTTAAATTTGGCATTGTATTCGGTATAGATATTGTGGGCTGAGGGGTCTACTTCTGTACTGTACTGTTGTATATTCTATGTGCAGTGCTAAACAGACCAGAAGAACCTCTCAACCAGCACAAAGGAAAATAGATGGACTGGTCATTATCTTCTTGAAACTTGCTTTGGCTAAATTGGCTCCATGTTTCTGACGTTATTACAGTAGTTACTCCTCATTGACTATGAAGCGCTCTGTGAAGTATTGGAGGTTGTGAGAGACCTTACACCTTCACGTTGCTTTGCAATTCTCTCCATAGTGGGCCCAGGATAATGTGCGACAAACCCTTTGTTCAGTTTCTTTAATGATTTGCTCTATTCTGTGCCTCCACAGGATGTTTAATTTACTTTGACAGAGATGCATTGGCCTGCATTTGAACCCTCAGTATTTTACTTTTCTTGATTGTGTTTAATTCAGAGATTCATTGAAGCATTATTTAAATTATGCTCAGTGATGTGCTAGGTAATTTTATGGCTTAAGGTTAAATATTTCCCACGTATAAAAATGCTAAATTATAATTTCAATTCATGTAATGAATGATTTGAAATTGAAATGCTCACCAATAGCACTCGTCTAAAAATAATCAGTAACAAAGAGTTGACATTAGCAATTATTATTTTTATTCTGTGCACATCTATTTAATTTACCTTTTGTATAGTGAATGCTGATCATAGTAACAAAGGCGTCCAGGATTTGGATTACAACTGCACAGTGAAGCTATTTACCTCAATAGCTGCAGGGCACGTACTCAACATATTAGCGTCAGGATCATTATAGGTGAGGCCAATCAGCCCCTCAAACCTGTTAATGAGCCATTCAGATAATGGATGATTTCAATGATAACCTGCATCTTTCTGCCCTAAACTTCTGGCCTGACATCTGTATCTCAGCCTTGCTTTACAATTTTGGGGAGGGAATTCCAGATCTTCACTCCCCTTTGTTAAGGAAAATGCTTCCTGATCTCACCTTCAATTGCCTGGTTCAACCTTTAAGGTGTTACCTCTTGTCCTGGACTCCCACATTTAAGGAAATGGTTTTTCTCAATCTACCTATCAGTTCCTAAACACCTTAAATAAATCAGCTCTGTATCTTCAGTAGAGGAGTATTCACCTAGTCTGCACAAGTCAGGCCTCATAATTTAACATTTGTAGTACTGTAATGCTAACATCAATTTCTAATGAATATTAAAGAATGCTTACCTGGTATCTTAACACAAATCACTCCAAAACTAACAAGAGAGATAATATCTTTGGTCATTTTAATGGAAGAGAAATTGCTTCCAGTATCAGCTGGCTCCGAGTCTAGCACAGAAGCTTTGGATGAATGGCCTTTTTCCTTGCTGTGATCCAAGTTGCAGCGTCACCTCTGGGCCCTCAACAAAGGTTAACTCATTCCCCATAGTCCAGCGATCAAACGTGGCACCTTCCCAGTCTGGGTTGTCCAGTAATGCATGACCTCCTGCCTCCAACTGCCCTCTGATTGGTTGCCTAGCTTGTCCATCCTCATGCTGTTCTACCTTTCAATAGCCAGCTAGAAAATCGTCATGTCAGATTGGAAGAGTCCTGACTTCCTTTTTCAGAATCATCGGGATTTTACAATGTCCAAACTGAAGTGTACAACAATATTAAATAAGCACAATCATTTTTAGTATCCAATATCTTTTCCTCCAGCTGGTTCCAAACAACTTCCTGGAAATTAACAGAACAAGGGAGGATCTCATTGAAACCTATTGAATATTGAAAGGCCTAGATAGAGTGGATCTGGAGAGTATGTTTCCAATAGTGGGGGAGTCTAGGACCGGGGGCACAGACTCAGACTGAAAGGATGTCCCTTTAGAACAGAGATGAGGAAGAATTTCTTTAGCTAGAGGGTGGTGAATCTGTGGAATTCATTGCCATGACAGTTGTGGAGGCCAAGTCAGTAGGTATATATTCAAAGCAGAGATTGATTAGTAAGAGCGTCAAAGTTTACGGGGAGAAGGCAGGATAATGGAGTTGAGAGGGATAATATATCAGCCACGATGGAATGTCAGAGGAGACTCAATGGAATGAATAGCCTAATTCTGATCCTACATCTCCTGGTCTAAATTAATTCCTGGAGAATTTGGAGCAAACTTGATGTGTTAGCAACCAGAATATTGTAGAATGGAGATGGGTACAACAGCAGGCTCTTTTCTATGTTACTGATAACTTTGTTCTTTCAACACAGGTACGTCCTTCAAGAACTTGTAGAAACAGAAAAATTATACGTTGCTGACCTGGGCTTTATAGTGGAGGTACAGTTCACTATGTATTGATATACTTTTCTTTTTTTATTAATCTTTTTATTGATTTAAAAAGAGCATTTATACAAACAAGAGGAGAATTATCTCAAATATATATATCAATAACAATACAAACTAAAAGTGAAATAGACATTATCAAAATCATACATAGTATTAAGCTAATATGTAGTATATAATAAAAAGGAAGACAGCTAATTCTCCTCTTATCAATTCATGAAGAGAGAAAAAAAACTTAAAATTTTTAAATGAAGAAGGAAAAAATCCCACTACACTATATGAAAAAAGGGGAAAAAAAGGGACTGGGCAGTCCATTCTGAGGATATGACCAAAAAAAAAGGAAAGACTTTCTGCTCAAATCTAAAACTTCGAAAAAAAAATTGGAAGAGTAATAAATCAAATCAAATGAAAATATTGAATACAAGGTCGCCAGATTTGCTCAGATTTAAAGGATGTATCAAACGTCCGACTTCTTATTTTCCCTAAACTTAAACAGGACATAATGGAGGAGAGCCAGTAAAAGACCATAGGTGGATTAGAATCCTTCCACTTCAATAAAATGGCTCTCCTAGCCAATAAAGTTGAAAAGGCTATCATGCGTTGAGTGGAAACAGAAATATTTCCTGCTTCCGATGATATACTTTTCTGATCTTAATGAAATCAGATGCTTAAGCCTTTTAGCTTGTGAAGTCTTGATCATACTTTCAGTACCTTTATTAATTAAGACTATTGAATGGGCTTCCTCTCTGATAAAGATGAGCTCTTGATTTCTCAGTCTACTTCGTCATGACCCTTGCCTGCACTTTCTCTGTGACTGCCTTTGGTTTTCCCTTGGTACTACCTTGATGTACTTTTGTATGGAATGACCTTGCACGCAGACAAAAGTTTTTCACTGTATCTTTCACATGTGACAATAGTAAGCCAATTAACAATTTTCATTAACGTAAATTGGTATTTCCAGCTTCATTATTCTAGTTGCAATAGTCGTGTGAAAGGGCTTTCATTAGTAAACCAGTGCCCAAATTCTCTACAGCACTCCTTTCTCTCTGCCTCTCGTGATCTACTCTGCATTACCTCTGGTTCCGTCCAAGAGGACCACCACCTTGTCGTAGGGTTTAGAGGCTTGCGTGCCTTAATAACCTGGAGAGCGATGTTGGCTGGAGTCAGGGCATTATGCTTTATACTCATGTCAAACAGGTCAAAACAGGCCAGACAATGAGTGGTCCACCGGTCCTCTGGGTTTGGGGGTTCAGCTTAGGGCTAACAACCATGAATGGTAAAACAAAACTGTTACAGACACAGCAATGAAGATTCCTTCTACATCTGAGTGCGACGGTATTCCTGAGTCTCTACTGGGATTTGTATGACTGGCAGAAGTAAAAACTGACACGATGAAGGATGCCCTGAATACTCTCAGAGAAGGAGGCCAACGGCATAGCGGGCAGAAAGTAAGAAAGAAACCTCTGGTTCCAAGCAGCCTCTGATCAGTTTCCTCACTTGCACCAGAACTTTTCAGAATGGCAGGCAGTGACTAGTGGGGTACCGCAAGGCTCAGTGCTGGGACCCCAGTTGTTTACAATATATATTAATGACTTGGATGAGGGAATTAAATGCAGCATCTCCAAGTCTGCGGATGACACGAAGCTGGGCGGCAGTGCTAGCTGTGAGGAGGATGCTAAGAGGATGCAGGGTGACTTGGATAGGTTGGGTGAGTGGGCAAATTCATGGCAGATGCAATTTAATGTGGATAAATGTGAAGTTATCCACTTTGGTGGCAAAAATAGGAAAACAGATTATTATCTGAATGGTGGCCGATTAGGAAAAGGGGAGGTGCAACGAGACCTGGGTGTCATTATACACCAGTCATTGAAAGTGGGCATGCAGGTACAGCAGGCGGTGAAAAAGGCGAATGGTATGCTGGCATTTATAGCGAGAGGATTCGAGTACAGGAGCAGGGAGGTACTACTGCAGTTGTACAAGGCCTTGGTGAGACCACACCTGGAGTATTGTGTGCAGTTTTGGTCCCCTAATCTGAGGAAAGACATCCTTGCCATAGAGGGAGTACAAAGAAGGTTCACCAGATTGATTCCTGGGATGGCAGGACTTTCATATGAAGAAAGACTGGATGAACTGGGCTTGTACTCGTTGGAATTTAGAAGATTGAGGGGGGATCTGATTGAAACGTATAAGATCCTAAAGGGATTGGACAGGCTAGATGCAGGAAGATTGTTCCCGATGTTGGGGAAGTCCAGAACGAGGGGCCACAGTTTGAGGATAGAGGGGAAGCCTTTTAGGACCGAGATTAGGAAAAACTTCTTCACACAGAGAGTGGTGAATCTGTGGAATTCTCTGCCACAGGAAGCAGTTGAGGCCAGTTCATTGGCTATATTTAAGAGGGAGTTAGATATGGCCCTTGTGGCTACGGGGGTCAGGGGGTATGGAGGGAAGGCTGGGGCGGGGTTCTGAGTTGGATGATCAGCCATGATCATAATAAATGGCGGTGCAGGCTCGAAGGGCCGAATGGCCTACTCCTGCACCTATTTTCTATGTTTCTATGTTTCTATGTAACTCCTCAAAAGCCTCAGGAAGCTGCTCAGTGTGGTAGTACCTGCTGGCATAGACAGTAAAAGTGTCAGTGAACTGAGTATAAATTTGCCCTTGGTTGGTGCTAAATGGAGCACCACTGACTATTCATTACATTCTACTCTGCTATTTCTGTTGACTTAAAGTGGCATTGAATACGGCGGGAGGTACAAAGAGAAACCATGACCATAACAAAAACAGAAAAATGCTAGAAACACTCAGCAGGCGGGAAGAGAAACAGAGCCAGTGTTTCAGATTGAAAAGCCTTTGTCAGAACAGGCAAGGAGTTAGAAGAAGCTTGTAAAGCTGCGGGGAGGGTGGGATGCCTCAGATATGGTAAAGCCAGGGCGACCATGGGGATAAGCTGTGAGTAAGGTTAGCTGGACATTGACTGAAAGAGAGTAATTCAAGAGGGAGATCACAGACAAAAAAGTGAGGGAATTGCAAAATGCAAAGCAGGAGGAGCTACCTGGTAGGTCAGGCTGGGCACCTCCTCCACTCCAAGAGAGGAAAGTACAACAAGCTGAGTTATATCACAGGTGGAAGACTAATGCAGATAGAGAAATCAAATTCAACACACAAAGCGCTGGAAGAGCTCAGTAGGTCAAACAGCATCTTGAAAGGAAGAGGACAGTTGACGTTTTACTTCAAGGCTATATCTAAAGTTGGAGAATTCAATATTGTGTCCTAAAGTCTGCAATATGCCCAGACAGAAGATGAGATGCTGGAAATCATAAAATGAAAAATTCTGCAGATGCTGGAAATCCAAAACAACACACACAAAATGCTGGAGGAACTCAGCAGGTCAGGCAGCATCTGTGGGAATGAATAGATAGTCGACGTTTTGGGCCATGACCCTTCCTCAGGACTGAGAAGGAAGGGGGAAGATGCCAGAACAAACAGGTGGGGGAAAGGGAAGGAGGCTGGTGTGAAGGTAATAGATGAAGCCAGGTAGGTGGAAAAGGTCAAGGGCTGGAGAAGAAAGAATTTGATAGGAGAGGAGAGTGGACCATAGAAGAAAGGGAAGGAGGAGGGGACTCAGGAGAAGTAATAGGCAGGTGAAAAGAGGTAAAAAGTCGGTGTGGAATGGGGGCGGGGGGGGGGGAATTTGTTGACCGGAAGGAGAAATCGATGTTCATACCATCAGGTTGGAGGCTACCAAGACGGAATATAAAATATTGCTCCTCCACCCTGATGGTGCAAAGCTTTCATCGGGTCTCAGTATTTCAGTTCAGGAGGTTACAGTGGGAGTGGAATGGAGGTATAAAGTGGCAGGGAACCGGAAGGTCAGGGTCAACCCTGCCATTACTATAGCAACTGAGAAAGTCTGAGTTTCTTTCCCATAGTCTTTGGCCTTTACACTTGCAAATTACCCACCTCATGTTAGTCAGTTGACCTTCAATATTCAGCGACTGCCTGCCTGTAATGTTCGCTGTATAACAATTTTCTGATTCATTTTCACAGAGTCGTAGAACACTACAGCACAGAAACAGGCCCTTTGGCTTACTTAGTCTGTGCCAAATTATTATTCTGACTTGTCCCATCGACCTGCACTGAGAACAATGCCCTCCATACCCCTCCCATCCATTTATCTATCCAAGTTTCTCTTAAGTGTTGAAAGCGAACCCATATCCACCACTTCCGCTGGCATCTCTTCCCACACTCTCACTACCCTCTGAATGAAGAAGTTCTGTCTCATGTTCCCCATAAACATTTCACCTTTCACCCTAACCCTATGATCTCTAATTCTAGTCTCACCCAACTTCAATGGAAAATGCCTGCTTGCATTTACTCTATCTCTACCTGTCATAATTTTGAATACTTCTATCAATTCTCCCCTCAAACTTCTACACTCTGGGGAATAAAATCCTAGCCTATTCAACCTTTCACTATAACTCAGGTCCTCAAGTCCTGGCAACATCCCTGTAAATCTTCTGTACTCTTTCAATCATATGGATATCTTTTCGGTAGATAGGTGACCAGAACTGGACACAATACTTCAAATTAGGCCTCACCAATGTCTCTTTCAAATTCAACATAACATCACAACTCCTGTACTCAATACTTCTGAATATTGAAGGTCAATGTGCCAAAAGCTTTCTTTACAACCCTATCCACCTGTGATGCCACTTTCAAGAAATTATGGATCTGTATTCCCAGATTCCTCTGTTCTACTGCACTCTGCCCTACTACTCCCCTGGTTTGCCTTCCCAAAGTGCAACACCTCACACTTGTCTGCATTAAATTCCTTCTGCCATTTTTCAGCCCATTTTTCCAGCTGGTTCAGATCCTGCTGCAAGCTTCGATGGACTTCCTCACTGTCCACTACACCCCCAATCTTGGTGTCATCCGCAAATTTGCTGATCTAGTTAACAACATTATCATTCAGATCATTGATATAGATGACAAACAACAATGGACCCAGCACCAATCCCTGCGACACTTTACCAGTCACAGGCCTCCAGTCAATGAGGCAACTATCTACTTCCAGTCTCTGTGATTCCTTGGACAATTGCTTGCTGTCTAGTAGGGAACACATGAAGGCCTGTTGTTATTTTGGACTTAAAGTCCAATTAGTAACTGACCATTCATGCTTTGACTCTTAAGCCATGCCAACCTCTACATGCTACTGAGGATGTTCTTTTCTCTTCCAGGGATATATAGCAACAATGAATGAAAGAGGAGTGCCCGAAGACATGAAGGGGAAAGACAAAATAGTGTTCGGGAACATTCACCAGATCTATGAATGGCACAAAAAGTAAGAAGTCCCCATTACCAGTAAGACATGACCAGCGCAGTAGCCGACACTGAGTTATGCACATGCTGTTTGGTTTGTCGTCAGGTTTCTGTCTGATTGTGCACCTGAGGGGAGATACACTGTTTCTCAGAAGTTTAAGGAGTGGGTGTTAAAGAGATTTCTCCTTTGATATCTGCTATCTGAATCCAAATCCAGCTCTGATCTTTAGGATGCAAATTTCTTTAGTTCTATAATTCTGTGGTCAAAACCCTGACGATAGGAGAATGTCAATGTCATCACAGAGTTCATGCGGATTCACCTCGCTCCAGACTCCCACACTGAAAACACAGGGCATGCTGTATTATCCCACGATCAGGGATGCCGTTGAACCAGAGTAGAGGAAGCTTCACTCCATTCAAAATCAAAATACTACCATGGTTGTAAATCTGAAATAAAAACAGAAAAAAAGCTGGAAATACTCAGCAGGTCAGGCAGTATCTGTGGAGCGAGAAACACGGTTAGTATTTCAGGTGAATGACCGTTACGCAGAGATCAGCATGAGGGCAGAAAGGTCCCCAATGCATCTTGATGGCACTCACCCCATGAGAACTTTGGAGACCTCTGCATGTGTGACTTCACTCTGTATCTCATTTTGCAACACTAGGCTGGGGATTGGTGCTGGAACAGAAAGTTTATCTAAATATTGCAGGAACACAAGTCATTGCTCCTTCATTCCTTCTGACCATATACTCCAGGACATTCTGTGGCATTTCCATTGCTGAGGCCCCCACTGCCAACATCCGAGAGGTCACCATTGACCAGAAACTCCACCAGGGACCAGCTACGTAGATGAAATGGCTGCAAGAGCAGGTCGGAGAGTGGGGATCCTGTGGTGAATGACTCATCTCCTGACATCTCAAGGCCTTGCCACCATCAACAAAGTATAAGTCAGGAGCATGATGGAACACTCTCCACTCTCAGGAAGCTTGACATCATCCAGCACAAAACAGCCACAATGGGCACCCATCCATCAACCTAAACACCCCCTCCCTCCACCACCGGCACTGTGTATCAGCCACAAAACACACCATAGTTACCCACCTAGACTACTCCGACAGTATCTCGCAAACTCTGGGGGAAAAAAAGACTGTGCACGTTAAACCTATCTAGTCCCTCATGATTTTTTACACCTCTACAAGATCAAAGTCAATGTAAAAGTAAATTTATTATCAAAGTATGCATATCTTACCATATACTACCTTGAGATTCATTTTCTTGAAAGCAGTTACAGGAATATAAAGAAATACAGTAGAAAAGCTATTTAGGGACTGATAAACAAACCATGTGCAAAAGAAGACAAATTGTGCATATAAAAAAACTAACAATACTGAGAACATGAGCTGTACAGTCCTTGAAAGTGAGTCCATGGATTGTGGAATCAGTTCAGTGTTGAGGTGAGTGAAGTTATCCACACTGGTTTGGATCCTGATGGTAGAAGAGTAATAACTGCTCCTGGAACTGGTGCTGTGAGACCTAAGGCTCCTGTACCTCCTGTCTGATGGTCGGAGCAAGAAGCGAGCATGGCCTGGATGGTGGGGGTCCTTGATGATGGATGTTGCTTTCTTGTGGCAGCGCTCCATGGAAAGGTGTTTAGTGGGTGTGGTGGGCTTTGCCTGTGATGACGTGGGCTGTATCCATCCTTTTCTGTCTCCTTTTCCATTCCTGGGCATTGGTCCTTCCATACTAGACTGCCATGCAACCAGTCAGGATACTCTCCACTGTGCATCTATAGAGGTTTGTCAAAGTTTTAGGTTACATGCCAAATCTACACAAACACCTAAGGCAGTAAAGGTGTTGTTGTGTCTTCTTTGCGATGAACTTATGTGCTCGTCCCAGGACAGATCTTCTGATATGATAATGTCAAGGAAATTAAAGTCACTGACCCTCGCCACCTCTGATCCCCTAATTACCCTGGGTTTTTCCTCCTGTAGTCGATAATCAGCTCTTTGGTTTTACTGACATTGAATAAGAGGTTGGTGTTGTAGCACCACTCAAACAGATTTTCAGTCTCCCTCCTATATACCAAATTGCCACCACCTTTGACCTGGGCAACAAAAGTGGGGTGTCGTCAGCAAACTTAAATATGGCATTTGTGAGGCTAGGCTGCACTTGACCTCACAATCATTAGTATAAAGCAGGGGCTAAGCACACAGCCTTGTGGTGCACCTGTGCTGATGGAGATCGTGGAGGAGATGCTGTTGCCAATCTGAACTGACTGGAGTCGACAAGTGAGGAAGTTGAGGGTTCAATTGTACAAGGAGGTTTTGAGGCCTAGGTCTTGGAGCTTAGTGATGAATTATGAAGGGATGATAGTGTTGAACGCAGAGTGGTAGTGTGATCACACCTCATTCTTCTATGATCTGGTGAATAAATTCACAACCTGCTCAACATCTCTCTACAACTTAGTCCCTTGACACCCAGCAACATCCCTGTAAATTTTTTCTGCACTCTTTTCTGGGTCGCTGAAACTGAACACAATATTCCAAATGCAGCCTCACCAACGTCTTGTACAACTGCAACATAACTTCCCAGTATCTATGCTCATTTCCCTGACTGATGAAGGCCAGTGTGTCAAAAACCTTCTCCACCACCCTGTCTACCTGCAATGACACTTTCAGGGAACCATGTACCTGTAATCCTAGGCTTGTCTGCATCTCAAAACAATTACTTTTTTAAGTGGCCTCTTTGAAATACCCTTTTTGCATCTTGGTAAGAATACTGATTGAAGCTGTCTTGGTCAAAAACATCCACAGTGGATTGGGTGTGGGTTGACTTGCTATGGGTGGGTTGGTTTAGGAATTAATTATTTTTATTTATTTAGAGATTCAGCACGGTAACAGGCCCTTCGAGCCCAATGAGTTTGTACCAGCCAATTACACCCATGTGACCAATTAACCTGTACATCTTTGGAATATGGGAGGAAATTGGAGCACCCAGAGGAAACACACACAGTCATGGGTAGAACGTACAAACTCCTTACAGACAGCGGTGAATTGAAGCCGAGTCACTGGCGCAATAATAGCGTTACGCTAACTGCTACAGTATCATGCTGCCCCAAATTGACCAAAACGATGAGAAGATGTCACTAGGCAATTATAGAGCAAGCCTTTTTATTAATTGTTGAGGTCTGTGCATCACCATTAATACCAGCATTTATTGCCCATCATGAAATGCCCCTTCAGAGGGTTGGGGTGAGCCACCTTCTTGAACCACTCCAGTCCTTCTGGTGAAAGTGCTCCCACAGTACTGTGGGGGAGGAAGCTCCAGGTTTTAGCCGTAGCAGATGTGGGAGAGGCCCCACCGAACCATGTTCTTCGGTTTGATTGATGAGACAGAAGGAACTTGACTTCTAGCACAGGTACAGAAGTTGATCTTTCAGAATCCAGCTGGAAGGCAGACTGCTCACCTGTAACAGGGAAGCTGTGCACTGCACCGTTGTTCGACCTGTGCCCATAACGAGATACGGGGACTCAATTCCAGCCTGATCCTTGGATATTTCAGCCAGTGTTCATTCAGTCAGTTGCTGCAGCATTTGAGCGAAACCAAACACTGTCTTTGTGGTAACCATCACATTGACCCAAATTACCCCTGAAGCCCCCTGTCAATGTCTGACCTAAAGACTGATGCCGCATCCTTAGTACAAGTGACATTTTCCATATCACTAAATCTGAGGCCATTTGAATTTATTTGTTAGAAATTAGATCTGCCAGAGCCTTGTTTTGGTGCCTAAAGTGGCGTATTGTTGATGAATAGCATAAAGGGAAACCTGGGGCTTGCTGATGAGCCCTCTGTGCATTTGGCACGGCGCAGGTTCAGGCATGCACCTTGGCTCCGGGGGTGTTCAGCAGTTTCCTGGGCGCCACTTCTGGAACTTTGGTCCTCGCGCTGTTCTCCAGAAGATGTTCACTCTGAACCAGGCCTTCAGAGCGATTGTGAGGGGAGACCCGTCTTTCTCTTCAGGCAGCGCTATTGCAGGAGGTGCGACGGAAAGGCTCCGCTGTGATATGGCATCTTCGGTGTTGTGTGCTCCTCAAACCTTGACAGGCAGCTCTCAACTTCTAGATATCATCTCTCCAGTCTTCCGACATTGACTCCTTTTCTAATTTACAATTCAACTACTGGCAAATTGACAATTGTTTTCCCCTCTATGTTCAAGATTCGATTCAAGATTATTATTTGTCCTGAGTACATCGAAACATAGAGTGAAATGCGTCATTTGTGTAAACAACCAAAACACTCAAGGGTGTGCTGGGGGCAGCCCGCAAGTATCGCTACACAGTCCAGCGCCAACACAGCATACCCACAATGCTCGGCAGAACAACACAGAACACAACAAGCAGCAAAACAAGCCCTGTTCCTCTCTCCCACCTGTACCAGCCTTGCCTAGTGGTCATGCTCACAGTGATAAATTTGGGGGTTCAAAGCTGACTCCAGAGTATTAAGTAGAAACATCGCAAAGTGCTGCTTTGATGGAGGTGCTGCCATTCAGAGAGGTGTCTGTGCTGGATGGTAGTTTTCTGAAGAAGTTCCAGATCCTACTCAGTATTTCTCCTCACAAGCAATTCTGAAGTAAGTGATTGTCACGTTGCTTTCTTTGGAAGTTTGCTGTGCGCAAAAGTGCCTGCCTTGTTTCCTATGATGAGATAGCGACCACTCTTCAATGCAAACTCCATTGGCTATAAAGCACCTTGGATGTCCCGAGCTACTGAAAGGCGCTAAAGCTTGCAAGTTCTTTTACAAATGAACATTCTTGAGCAACACACAAAATGCTGGCAGAACACAGCTGATCAGGCAACTTTTATTGAAGTTTCAGGAATAAACAGTCGACGTTTCAGGCCAAGAGATGAAGGGTTTCGGACCAAAACATTGGCTTTATTCCCCTCCATAATGCTGCCTGGCTTGCTGAGCTCTGACAGCATTTTGTGTGTGTTGTTCAAGTTTTCCATCATCTGCGTAATCTCTTGCGTTCATGAGGAACACTTTTGTTTGGGACTTCTTTGAACTCATGTGCTAGCTTTTTCACCATCAATTTAACTTGCTGCTTTTTTTTCCTTTGCATATTTTGAAGAGTATAAAGCCGATCTCATTCTGAGCCATTGCAACTGTCTGTACAAATGGCTTCACTTTTACCTTGACTTATCTTTGCAGCCTAGTGGTTCAGGTGCAAAGTTTGAATGTGTGTGTGTGTGTGTGTGTGTGTGTGTGTGTGTGTGTGTGTGTGTGTGTGTGTGTGTGTGTGTGTGTGTGTGTGTGTGTGTGCGTGCGCGCGCGCGCTTGCACAGATCATGTGTGAAAAGGACCACACTCATACCTCACAAAACGTCCTGCAGCTGATTTGGAGAGCTGTTGCAGCCAGGAATTCACACTCTCTTGTTGGATTCTGATTCTATGCCAACCTCTTTCTGAACTGAGTGGAATTGTGCCTAATTTTACTCCTTGCTGCCTGCTGTTGTACAGTGTAAAGTCGGCACGCCATGCCGTTGGTTTCCCATGGGCAGGGGAAATGAAAATCAGTCTCACACTTATCAGTGCTGCGTCTCTCACCCCATCCATCCCAGCATAATTGGAGATTAGCTTTATTTGTCACACTTACATCGAAACGGTGAAACATACAGTGAAATCTTTTGTTTGTATCAATGTCCGGCACAGTCCGAGATGCGCTGGGGGCAGCTCGCAAGTGGCGCCATGCTGCTGGTGCCAACGTATTATACACACAACTTAGTAACCCCAACCTGTACGTCTTTGGAATGTGGGAGGAAACCAGATCACCCAGAGGAAACCCATGTGGTCACAGGGAGAATGTATAAACTCCTTACAGACAGAGGCAGGAACTTAAACCTGATCAGTGATCGCTGGTGCTGTGAAGTGTTGCGCCAACTGCTATACTACCATGCTGTTGGGCTACCATACCCTGGAAGGAGTCAGAAGAGAAAGGAACTAGTATTTAAAAGAGTAGGATGGATTAACTGAGGGTAGAGGGATGAAGATTCCAGACTGTGTGGGGAACAAGGAAAAGAAAAGGTGAGGCTGTCTCTGAAGGTGTGGTGAACCTGGTGACAAACAGAGTCTCCCTGAACTAGGTTCAGGCTGGTAATGTAATGTTCACAACAGGAAGAGGCGACTGGAGTGCACCATGATATTTCGTAGCAACAGACCCTTGTTTGGTACAAATATGAGACATTTCACAAGGCAGCAACTTTTGGACCCAATTCAACATGGTGCGCCCAGTTGTATGAATGGGATTAGGGCAGAGATGTGAGCCATGCTATATGTGCGGTTCTAAATTAAGTATCTCCAGCACGGACTGAAGTGGTCCCAAGGGCAGCAGAACTGTGTTTAATTCCCCTAACTGCCATGAGGCAATGGTAAAAATATATTATTTTTGAAACAGTAGATTAATTAAACTTGTTTATCTCTCAGAAACTGATTATCTGCTGCTGCTGTGAGAAAGCTTTTTTAAAAATAGGATTAATCCCCAAGTAGCAAATTAGAGAGCAGTTTTTAATAAAATACAGTTAAACATATTCTTTTCATATTTTCCTATGAAATAGAGGGAAGCCATTTGGCCCATCAGATCTGTGCTGACTCTCTGAGTACTTCCCTGTAAGCGATTCTCTCACACATGCCTAGTGATTTCCCCTCTCTGTCAGTCTCATCAGTAATGGTTGGGCAGCAGATAAGGACATCTTTCAGGGGTAGGAGAGGGAAGCGTTTCTGGACCCCAATTTATCTCACAATTAAACCTTGCGCAGTCAATGTTCCATTCGCACTTTCCTAGCCTTGAGAAGGCCAGTCTTCTCAATCTAAAACCTTACTCCCTCTAGAAGGACATATGGAGAACGAGAGCCCCTATTCCTTCTGCTTTTACTGACTGCACTCAGGATTTCCAATATGTGATCTCCAGGGTCTATGCTCCAGGCAGGCAAATGGCTCCTGCCTCTTTTACCATTTAAGGATTTAAATTTGAATAAGGGCATTGTTTGGTCCAATTGCCTTAGTAGTGTGATTATTTGTATTCATATCATTGACTCCCATTCCATATGGCAATAAGATTGCCTGCTTTTTAGGACCTGTGTCCTCTTTTGTGAGGCCATGTCATCTTTTGACATGTTTTTAGAATGGCATGTTAAATTGCATGTGACTGCGACCAATGGAAACATGCTCTAGTGGTTGATATTTTTGTCGCACATTGTATTACAATCTATAAGGAGACCATTTGGTCCATAAAGTCTATACTAGCTCTCAAAACCGTCACATTTGCCTTCTTTTGTCATTGTAACCTATTGTCTCTCACTTGCCCATTAACTCCCTCCTAGTGTTGCTGTCACCCACCTGCATTCAGGGTGATTCACATGAGCGAATTAACCCCCCCCCCACACACATATTATTAGGATATAGGAAGAAAGCAGAGCACCTAGGGGAAACTGCAGGAAGAGCGTGCACACTCCACACAGACAGCACCAGAGGTCAGGATCGAAGCCATGTCTCTGGAGCTGTCGGGCGGCAGCTCTACCTGCTTTGCCACTGTGCTGCCTAAAGCCTTAAAGGCCACATTACATAAGTATTCCAGGAGCACAGATTTAGGCCATTTGGCCCAACTGGTCCCTTCTGGTGATCATACTCCACATCAGTCTCCTCTACATCTCACCAAATGCTTTTGGCCCTGTGGGCTTATCCAACTTTCCCATGAAAATTACTTCCGCTACTCAATCCCTTGCTCGAGGAACAAGTTCCACATTCATTGCACCTCTCAGGATGAAGATGTCTCTCCTGTATATCCTACTGGATTTATCAGTGACTATTTTGTTCGTTTGGGCCCCATCACAAGTAGAAACACCTACGCCCCTCCACCCTTTCAAGGCCTGTTGTGATCTGAGTGACCCAGATGTTAATTCGGTAGAGTCTAAACATTGAAACCAAGGGGCAGGAGTGGATAACAAGAACTTGTTTGGAGATATGCAGACAAGTTTGGATCTCCCTTCTCCAAGCAACAGTTGAGGCAACATCAGTTGTTAACCAAATGTATAAGGTGGATGCCTGGTGTCAGATCACACATTTATAGTGAACTCATGGCTCACGCTGTTGTTACAGTTGAGAGGAGGAGGCAATTCAGCTCTAGGGGCTGAATAGCCTCCCCTCTCAGGTGTTAACTCAGCTTGCTGGCAATGTGAGTCGAACAACAGTAAGGTACCCTCAAAGGTATCATAATGAGCTAAGCAAATAGTAAAAACAATGAACATAAAAGTCATAAATTGATGGAAACACTCACCAGGGCAGGCAGTATCTGTGGAGGCATTTCAGGCCCAACACCCTTAATCAGAAATCAAAAAAGGAACAAAGGAAATGTCTGTGACAGAATGGTTATCTGAGGGTTGTTGGGTTCCTGAGGGCTGTAGAGGAAGATAAGATGCTGTACTCTGAGATTATATTGGGACAGTGTGGGAGGTTGAAGGCAGAGAGATCAGAGTGGAAGTTGGATGGAAATTAAACTGACAGCTGACTAGATGTCCAACATTACCCCAGTGGACTGAACAGAGGTGTTCTCTTTGGTGGTCTTTGGAGAACTGAAAGAGATCTGGAGATCATAGAACATGAAACGTAACAAATTAGCGTGCGGATACAGCAAGTATTCAGGAAGGCAGATGGGATGTTGGCTTTTAGTATATAGAAGTGGTGAGGTTTTGATGCAACTTTACAGGGTACGAGTGAGACTGTACCTGGAGTACTGTGTACAGTTCTGGTCTCCATGTTTAAGGACAGATGTACTTGCATTGGAGACTGTGCAGAGATATTTCACTGGGTGTCTCCTGGGATGGAGAGGCAGATGTCAGAAGTGAGGTTGATCGGTTCTGACACTCATTGGAATTCAAGAGAATGAGAGGTGACTTCATTGAAATACAAATATCCTGAGGGGTTTTGACAGGCTGGGTACTGAGAGTGGTGTGGTGGTGGGGGATAGTTATCTAGAAAGGACTAGGGAGGATAGTTCCAAAGTGAAGAGTCTCACCTCACATTTCAGATGGACACAAGGAGCAATTTCTTCTCTGAGGATTCCGAAACTTTAGAATGCTCCACCTCAGAGAGTGTGGAGGCAGAGTTAGCGAATATACCCCAGGTGCCGATGACAAACCTTTGAACCACCAGTGATTCGAGGGGCATGGAGAGAGAGCAGGGAAGCGTTGCTGAGGCCAAACAAAGATCTGATGTGAATCTGACACTCTGGTTTGCTCTTTACAGATGCTATCTAACTTGCTGACTGTTTCCAGTGTTTTTTGATCTTACTTTGCATTTCCCGCATTTGCAGTATTTTTGGATCTGGTTCATTTATTTGGCATTTTTGAAGCATGTCCTGTAAAAGCCCCGTTCCCTTGATGCGAATTTGGTTTTCCATCGTTCTGTACCGACAGGAATCCTGGCGGACAATGATGTGTGGGGCCGATCATTATTAAATTATCTATCTTTCATTCACAGCTATTTCTTAGGCGAGCTGGAGAAATGCCTAGAGGAACCAGAGCGACTGGCAGTGCTCTTCATAAAACATGTGAGTCGTCAGCGACCCTGCTCACTTTATCAGAATAACTGACGTAAAATAGACCCCAGGCGCACTTCCACCCCCTCCCCACCTCCCCCCGCCCTCCACCATCCAATCGTTTCCCCTGGCCCTTTATCACTTCAGAATTGATCTGCACTTGCTTTTGTTCTCTCTGATGCAAACTTGCGCAAAAGGGTTCGAAGTTTTGAAAGCACAGTGTGGTTTTAATTTTGGGAATGGATTGTGAAGCCTGCATGTGCAACCTCTCTAGTCTGCCAGTGTCCTGCTTTCTCTCGAAATGGTAGACTGCAGCACTGAGTCCCTACACCACCACTTCTTTCCTTACCATGTAGAAGGAGGCCATTCTGCCCGTTCAGTCTATGCCTGCTCTCAGAGCAATCCAAACAGTCCAATTTACTTACTTTCAATATTAATCTTTCTATTGATTTCCATTGGTTTTCCCAACACACACCCACACATTGTGGACAACTTGCAGCGGCCAATTAGCCCACTGACCCTGCATGACTTTGGGATGTGGAGCATCCAGGGGAAACCCACTTGGCCACTGGGAGAACTTGCAAACTCCACATAGACAGCAGCCGAGGTTGGGATTGAACCTGGGTCACTGGAGCTGTGAGGCAGCCTCACTACCTGCTACATCCCTGAGTTGTCTTTATAAATCACTATAAATCCCTTGCTTGTTCCGGTAAGCATATTCCTTCTTCAATCACTCAATCCATCGTTTCCCCGGACTGTAGAAATTGACCATAGCAACTAAACTCAAACTATTTCCCACTCCACCACTAGCTAACTCTGCCGAGGCTCCCAGAACTAGAAATAGAATTGTCAAACCTCCAGAAATGAGCAGGGGCCACTTGGAACTGAAGACAAATCTTCAGGGTGCTTTATGAGCAAAGTCAACAGTGTATTCAAAGAAAATTGAGGTGTTCTTTAAAATCTTATATTGCAGTAAGTTTTAGAGATGGGACACATGCAGGGGTGCAGGGGAGTCAAGGGTGTGTTAATTGACAAATAATCAAGAATTGGAGAGTCTATTCGCTTTCTGATCACCTCTGGGAAGATTGGCAGGATGGATGACCAATAGCAGGGGTGGATGACACCAAAAGGTCATGTGACAAAACCTTACCAGAGCTGGCAATCCCTGCTGAGATTGAGAAAGGGGTGAGGTCATCCTCACCAGTGGTAGGTGGCATAAGATTTGGGTAGTGTTGATTGAGGGAGGAATGTTGGCCAGGACACCATTTGGAAGGACCCAGTGGTGCCTCAGGAACTTTCACATCCCCTGAGATGAGAAACAACTGTCGGGCTGATGTCCTCCACTCATGGATTCCACATCTGGATTCCTGGCTGTCGCACATGGATGGGTACTGCTGAGGTATCTATCAACATGCTACTGAGGTAGAAGGTGTCAGTTCACAGTTTGGGCATAGGCAGGAGCTCCTCATATACAGCATCTGGAGGAATGGAGCTGCTCCTTAGGCTGGATGATAGATGGTGTGGTGGAGGAGAAAAGATAGGTGGTGGATTCTTAAAGGAGGTCACACCAGCACCTCATGCTGGGTTAGAGAGAGGCTATTCTCCTCAAAAGTTCGGGCCTGAACTTGACCAAGCTTGACCTATTCATTGGCATGGAATTACATTAGAAGTTTCAGTATAGACCATTCAGCCAAAGCACTGTTGTTGTCAAATCTCCAAATGTTGGCCTAGTCCCAACTGCCAGCTCTATGCTCACACCTCTTCTAGGTCAGTGAGGTCACATGGCTGATGTTCAGTCCTTGCTGATTGGTTCATTGTAGGTCAAGGAGGAGATGGTGGCCCACCTTTGAAGCCAGCCTGTCTTTACTGGGGGAGGACCATCACAATTATATTTAATAAATGGTTTTATTGACCATTACAAGTAAGTCAAACAATGGTCCTGTTTTAAGGAGGGAGACAGGAATGCAGACAAGGCATAATAACATGCCAGTGACATTTGCTAAATGGAGTCTCCTTTTGTGGACATCAGGTTGAGTAGAATTGGTTGGACATTTTAGAAACATGAAAACATAGAAAGCCTACAGCACAATACAGGCCCTTCAGCCCACAAAGCTGTGTCGAGCATGTCCTTACTACAGAAATTACTTAGGGTTACCCATAGCCCTCTATTTTTCTGAGCTCCATGTACCTGTCTAGGAGTCTCTTAAAGGACCCTATCGTATCTGACTCCACCACCATAGCCGGTAGCCCATTCCACGTACTCACCACTCTCTGCGTAAAAAACTTACCCCTGACATCTTCTCTGTACCTACTTCCAAGCACCTTAAAACTGTGCCCTCTCGTGTTAGCCATTTCAGCCCTGGGAAAAAGCCTCTGACTAGCCACACGATCAATGCCTCTCATTATCTTATACAACTCTATCAGGTCACCTCTCATCCTCCAACGCTCCAAGGAGAAAAGGCCGAGTTCACTCAACCTATTCTCATAAGGCTTGCTTCTCAATCCAGGCAACATCCTTGTAAATCTCCCCTGCACTCTTTCTATAGTTTATACATCCTTCCTGTAGTGAGGTGACCAGAACTGAGCACAGTACTCCAAGTGGGGTATGACTGGGGTCCTGTATAGCTGTAACATTACCTCTCGGCTCTTGAACTCAATCCCATGGTTGATGAAGGCCAATGCACTGTATGCCTCTTTAACCACACAGTGAACTTGCACAGCAGCTTTGAGTGTCCTATGGACTCAGACCCCAAGATCCCTCTGATCCTCCACACTGCCAAGAGTCTTACCATTAATACTATATTCTGCCATCATATTTGACCTACCAAAATGAACCACCTCACACTTATCTGGGTTCAAACTCCATCTGCCACTTCTCAGCCCAGTTTTGCATCCTATTGATGCCCTGCTGTAACATTTGACAGCCCTCCACATTATCCACAACACCCCCAACCTTTATGTCATCAGCAAATTTACTAACCCATCCTTCCACTTCCTCATCCAGGTCATTTATAAAAATCACGAAGAGTAAGGGTCCCAGAACAGATCCCCGAGGCACACCACTGGTCACTGACCTCCATGCAGAATGTGACCCGTCTACAACCACTCTTTCCCTTCTGTGGGCAAGCCAGTTCTGGATCCACAAAGCAAGGTCCCCTTGGATCCCATGCCTCCTTACTTTCTCAATAAGCCTTGCATGGGGTACTTTATCAAATGCCTTGCTGAAATCCATATACACTACATCTACTGCTCTACCCTCAACAATGTGTTTAGTCACATCTTCAATTTTGGGCAGCTTTTTTCATATTCTGATACAAAACAAAAGAGGTCATTCAATTCAATGCCAGCGTATTCCCCTGTAATCTATTCTCTCCATGTTCTCATTATTCCCCACCAGATACCCCTTACCCACACTCTCGGGATAATTTTCAGCAGCTAATTACCCCACCAACCTGCACGTCATTGGGATGTGGGAGGAGACCGGAGCACTCAGGGGAAAGCTACACAGTCACAGGGGAAATGTGTAAATTTCACACAGACAGCACCCAAGGTCGGGATCGAACCTGAGTCTCTGGAGCTGTGAGGCAGCGGCTTGACCCGCTGTGCCACCGTACTGCCCATAAAGAACGACAATGTTCCAGAACAAAGTCAACTCTTCAAGGACAACCTCTAAATGCGAGCAAACTCTTGAGGGAGGAGCGCAAATCTTAACGTGCAATTTTTAATTAAAAAACACGCTTATTTATCATAAAGTAAAGCACTTTGAGGACCCATAGGGTGTGGTGGCTGCCCAGCAGTTGACTGGTTAGTAGGTATGTTGAGCAAGCTTGGCGTATGAGGTGCTGGGGTCACTTAGAGTATGCATGTAGCGCAAGTCTCTGATTAATGCAACAGATCCTTGCCTTTCGATGCTGTCTCTGTGCATTTTGGCTTCTTTCTGGATCATGGTAGCAGACTCACTTGGTGTCTTGTTGGTGATCAGTAAACAAGCCCACTGCTGTAGTACTTCTCAGCTTTCATCTCGGCCCTCTGACAAAGTGTGAGCTCCAGTCGGGCATCCAAGTCAAAACGGACACCTCAGGGGCCGCGTGTCAGACTGGAGCCAGCTGCAACATCTGCTCTCTGCCTGCACGAGCAAAATTAGTAAACCTTTGTCTTCAACTGTCTGTATGTGGGAAGGGTCAGTTCTCTGCGAACCACCCAAGTGACTCATTGTGAACCTGGAACAAAGCAGATGGGTCAGTTTAAATAAGACGTCCAAGTGATACAGAACATGTATAATTCAACAGGGACACTATGATCACAGGTTTAGAATCTGCGCTGACTGGTGCTTATATGAGGTGTCACCTGTAACCTAGTTAGCAGCATGCTTGCCCTTGGAATCAATAATGTATGAGGGCCATTTGGTGGCTCTGGGCGTGTACTCACTCGAGTTTAGAAGCATGGGGGAGGGTCATTAAAATCTATCATATATTGAAAGGTCTAGCTAGAGTGGATGAGGAGAGGATGACTCCTACAATGGGAAAGTCTAGGACCAGAGGACATCACTTTAGAATAGAGATGAGGTGGAATTTCTTTAGCCAGAGGGTAGTGAATCTGTAGAAATCATTCCCACAGACAGCTGTGGAGGCCAAATCATTGGGTATATTTAAAGCGGAGGTTGATAGGTTCTTGGTTAGTCAGGGTGTCAAAGGTTATGGGCAGAAGGCAGGAGAGTGGCAGAGCAGACTCAATGGGCCAAATGGCCTAATTCTGTTCCTATGTCTGATGAGTTATGATGTCATGAGTTGTGGGTCCCTGAAGCATACTAAATCCAAACTGACGTGCAGTACACAGGGAGTTCTGCACAGTCTGAAGGCCACTATTCAGCTGAGTCCCTACCTTATTCTTGGGGGGCTTCAAGTGTTCAGTGAAGTAAAGGTTCCTCTTAATATTCCAAGTCATATACACCGTCATATTACCAAGTAGAAACACCTTTGATATTAGTGGGATCTTGCTTTGTGCAGGTTTCACTATTGCGGTCCCCTACAGAGAAACAATTATGTGCCATTTGGATCGGATGCACTTTGACTGCAAGTAGAAATGCAACATGTAAAAATTACTTTGTACATGGGGGGAGAGCTGTTCGGTCAGATTAGGCTGAAGTTTGCATGTTAGAAAAACCTTAGCCATTCCCAAATGCCCCTGCCCTATGCTGAGGGCTTTTCTTTCTAACATAAGGTGAACTGACCAATGGCAGGAGCACTGAGGAAGGACCACCTCTAAACACCCTAAACAGCCTTGACAGCTGGCAAAGCCCTTCCACAGCTTCACTGGCTGTCTAAACTTCAAATCATTACCAATAGTCACACCGTCACAGGGTAATGCAGCATGGAAACAGGCCTTTGGCCCAACTGGTCCATGCTGACCAAAGGGCCCAAATAAGCTAGTCCCCGTTTGCCTGCATTTGGCCCATATCCCTCCAAACCGTTCCTATCTATGTACTTAACTAAATGTGTTTTAAATGTCATTATGGTATTGGTATTGGCTTAGTATTTCCACATGTACCAAGATACAGTGAAAAGCTTGACTTGTATACTGTACATACAGATCAAACAATGCACTGAGCTAGTATAACAATGCAGAAAAAAGTGTAAAAGCTACCGAAAAAGAGCAGTGCAGGTAAACGATAAAGTACAAGATCATAATGAGGTAGATTGTGAGGCCAAGGGTCCATCTTATCGTACAAGAGGTCCACTCAAGTCTGGTAACATCAGGATAGAAGCTGTCCTTGGGCCTGGTGGTACACGCTTTCAGGCTTTTATAACTTCTGCCTGTGGGGAGAGGGGAGAAGAGAGAATGTCTGGGGTGGGAGGGGTCTTTGATTGTGCTATCTGATTTACTGAGACAGAGGGAAGTGTAGACAGTGTCCATGGAAGGGAGGCTTGTTCCCATGATGTGCTGAGCTGTGTCCACAACTCTCTGCAGTTTCTGTCTCAACCACTCCCTCTGGCAGCTTGTTTCATATACTCACCACCCTCTAGGTGAAAAAGTTGCCTGTCATGGAACCCCGGCCTTAAACTTAAGCCCTCTAGTTTTTTGGTTCCTTTTCCATGGGAAAAAGGGAAACTGCATTCACCCTAAATATGCCCCTCATAATTTTATACACCTGTGTAAAATCATTCCTCATTCTCTTTCCAAGGATGATTGTACCTCGTGTCCAAGCAACGTTCTTATAAATAGGTTTAAATAGCCAATAATTAGGCACTATTAATATTTTTAAGATTGAAGTAATGAAAAATAAAAATAATTTTTAAAAAAATTTAAAACGAGAAACAAAACTCCTAAAATTCTTATTTTGGACATTTTAAACTTCTTTGAACAAATTAAACATGACATTTTTTTTTAATGTTCCCTTCACATCAGCCCCAAAGCCCTGCCATTCCCATTGAATTGGATGCGCCCTGGGTCCTTGCACCATTTCTAACCCGTTGCAGGATCCTAGCAGTGACTCTGTGTAGAGAGCCGGTGAATGTCTGTGAGCTTCAGCCTCTGGGCTCCCTGTGACAACGCATGGGCTGGCTTACACTTTAACAGCTCATCTCCCATTCAGAGGCAGCAGCATACACCTGCTGTGATAGTGGATGACGGGGGTAAATGCTGGAGGGGCTGTGTAGCCACCTACCCCACCACAGCCCGTCCCTTGACTCCGTGCAATAAGCATCAAGCAGACTTCAACTGTGCAATTATCCTGTGCACAAATTAAGGGACACGTTTCACCACTAGCATATAACTCCTTCGTGTGCTGTTCAAATGAACTGCAAAGAAATGCGTGTCAGTGTCTTCGAGACACTGAGCTTTACGGCACAATAAAAGGGCCTTCAGTCCACCACGTTCATGCCGACCTTTCACCCACCTACACTAATCCCATTTGCTTACAATAGATCCATATCCTGCTCTGTCTTGCCTACTTATGAGCCTGTCAAAATGTCTCTCAAACATAGTGATTGTACCTGATTCCGCCTCTAACAGTACATTCCAAAGATCAAAAAAAATTCCCCTCAAATCCCTTTTAAAGCTCCTTCCTTTCACCTTAAACCTGTACTGACTTGTTTTTGATACCCCCTACAACAGGAAAAAGATTTTGATTATCTACTGACTCTGCTTCTTACAATTTCACATAACTTTATCAGGTCACCCTTCAGCCTTCTTTACTCCTGGGTAATAAACTCAGCCAATCCAATCTCTCCCCATAAATCCTCCAATCCAGGCAACATCCCCGGGAGCCTCCTCTGCACTCTCTCCAGCACAACCACATCCCCCCCCCCCACGGTCAATAACCACCTCTGCACACAATACTCCAGGTGTGGCCAACCAGAGTTTTGTAAATTTGCAACAAGACACCTCAACTTTAATATTCTCTGAAGGCAAGCATGCCAAATGCTTTCTTCACCACCCTATCAACCCTTGTTGCCACTTTCAGGGAGCTATGGATTGGAATCCCCAGGTCCCTTTTGTCACCAACATTTTATAGTGTCCACCCATTTACTGTCCATTCTCTATTTCTCTTGCCAAAATATATCACCTCACGTCTGTCAAGATTAAATTCTTTCTGCCAACACTCTGCCCAACTTTCTATCCGATCCGTATCTGTTATCATTACTAACTACAATATCACCAAGTTTTCTGTCATCTGCCAACTTACCAATCATACCGCCTATATTTACATCCAAATCATTAATATACACTCATTAATATATACCTCTGGTACCTAATAAAATGGCCACTAAGTGTATGTTCATGGTCTTCTGCTGCTGCAGCCCATCCACCTCAAGGTCCGACATGTGTGTTTAGAGATGCTCTTCTGCACACCACTGTTGTAATGTGTGGTTATTTCAGTTCCTGTCACTTATCCGTCAGCTTGAACCAGTCTGGCCATTCTCCTCCGCTTTCTCATTAACAAGGCATTTTTTGCCCAGAGAATTGTCAGTCACTGGATTTTTTTTTTGTTTTTCAGACCACTCTTTGTAAACTCTAGAGTAGAGGTTCCCAACCTGGAGTCCACGGACGCCTCAGTCAATGGTAGGGGTTTATGGCATCAAAAGGGTTGGGAACACCTGCTCTAGAGACGGTTGTGCATGAAAACCTCAGGAGATCAGCAATTTCTGAGATACTCAAACCACCCTATCTGACACCAACGATCATTCCATGGTTTAAGTCACTTCAATCACACTTCTTCCTCATTTTAATGTTTGGTCTGAAAAACAACTGAACCTCTTGGCCATGTCTGCATGCTTTTATGCATTGGTTAATTGGATATATGAGCAAGTGTGTGGGTGTACTTAATAAAGTGGCCATTGAGTGTATCTCACAAGTAATAAGTGTCTCAGCACTGATCCCTGCAGTAACCCCACTGTCACTGATGTCCCAATCAGAAAGGCATCCCGCCACCATTATTAAGTCCCTCTGCCTCCTATTACCAAGCCACCATGTCAATTTTGGATCCTGTGGCCAGCTCACCTTGTGCGAGGGCCAGGAAAGGAACAATGTGCGTGTGCGAAGAGGAATGCTGGGGACCTGTGTCGTGTGTTCTTGTCTGGAGTTGAAACTTAAGCAGAATGAACGTCTATTATTTTCCAGGAAAGACGGTTGCACATGTACGTGGTTTATTGCCAGAATAAACCTAAATCAGAGCATATCGTCTCCGAGTACATCGACACCTACTTCGAAGTGAGTGCCCTTTCATTTCGCTCTGGTTTTGCACACACAGCGCTTGGACTAAGTTCTATGCTAGCATGCCTGACCTTAACTGGGGAAGAATAGGGAGCTTATTCCATGTTATCTCTGGAGATGTGGCTTTGAATCCAGAGCTCCAGCTTTGCTGACTGCAAGCATTTTGTGCATCTTATGTGCTTAGTGAGTGTAAAGTTAGAGCTTTTAACGTGGCAGTAATTGATACAGAATATTTCTTGTTTACAGAGTGCTAAATATGCTTAAAAGATAACAAACAGTTGCATAGAGTGCTGTGAATGTGGTGAATTTGGGGGAAGAAAGCAACATTCAGGAAGCATAAGGTTGACCACCCCCCCCCCGCCCCTTCTATAGTAATGCTTTGTGCTTGTTTTTCAGGAGTTGAAGCAACAGCTAGGCCACAGGCTTCAGTTGAATGACTTACTTATCAAACCCGTTCAAAGAATCATGAAGTACCAGCTTCTTCTGAAGGTGGGGACCAGTCTGTTTATGCCTGGGCCTACTCATAAATAACCAATATTATCGAAGGGGATGCTTGTTCTTGATTAAGCATTGAAATTTGTTTGCCATTCCTCAGCCAATCTGTTTATTTGCACCGGCCCACGTAGTGAGACAGCAACCCCTGTCAACATAGCAACAGAGAAAGGGTCAGTGTGGGTATGGAATGGAAGGAGTGTGTGGTTTGTTGTCGTATGTAAGCCTTGAGCTGGCTGAACAGTTCCTTCCTGCTCCTTTGCCAGTTCCCGGAAGCTGCTCTGTGCCCGACCCAATGAACAATTTTCCTCCTTCCTTCTATCACGGAGGATTGGAACATTCTGCCCAGGTAGCTGCATCTGAGCTGCTTCTAACCTCTTGCGTGTCTGAACACGCACTCTGCGATGCGCAATTTTGCTCTGTGGTACTCAGGAGTCTGTCTGCGCTCAACTGGACGCACAACAGTGGTGCTATGGCTGACCTGTTAGCGGGGCACTTTAACAAACTGAAAGCAGCGACTTCGCACACTGCCAGGCACGCAATGCTTGTGGCCTCTGTACTGAACAGTTTTGGCGACCCTGCAGATCTTCCGGCCCTTTAAGGGCAGACCCACACACAATGATTCTGAAACGGTTTCTTCCCGTCTGCCAACTGATTTCTGAACAGTCTATTAATCCGTGAACACTCCATTTTTCCTTTGCAATATTTGTTTTTGTAATTTACAGTAATTTCATGAATTTGCACTGTACAGATGCTGCAAAACAACAGATGTCATATTATCAAAGTGAGTGATAATAAATCTGATTCTGACCCTACTGATGTTAGCAACTGAAGCCTTGCAGCCAGTTATGAGTTATGCTCCATGATTGCCAGTTCCAGTGTGCATGCCTCCCCCAGCTCCAGGAATGTCCTGGATTTCCCGGGAATGAAGGATTCATATCAGGCTCACAATTTGCTGTATTACCGTAATGTGAGGAAACTGCGCTGTGGCGGAGAGGAAGGCTCTGCAACGGGTAGTTAAAACTGCCCAACGCATCACCGGCACCAGAAAGGTCAGCAATGTCACGATGGACCCTACTTCTGGACCGTTTGCTCTGCTCCCATCAGGGAAGTGGCTATGCAACGTCCACGCCAGGACAACCAGACCCAAAACCAGTTACTTCCCCCAAGCCGTCAGGCTGATCAACACCCCCCCCCACCCGTTAACCCACCCCACCACTACTTCCGCATCACCTAGCGTCACTTTATGTACATCCAATCAGTCTGGCGCTGCCTTTGAATTAAAGTGGGTGGCCACCAAGAAAACCTGCCTTTTGTAGCAGATGCGGCAAAGATGTTCGACAAGACGGTCCCCAAATCTTACGTTGGATCTCACCGATATAGAGGAGGCCGCACCAGGAGCACCAGATACAGCAAAATGAATGTGAGCTTGCCGTGGCCTTCTTTAAATTCTTACCCCATCATATTACAGCACAAACTCAGGACATTAGGTCCACCTAGACTATGTTGGTTAAATTCCCTTCTCCTTCTCACTCCATCAACATAATCTATGCTTATAACCCAAAAGAGTTGCAGCACGACTGGCTATGCATAAGTACTTACACTGGGTATAGATAATCACAATCTTTTTCCTCAGGGCAGGGAAGTCTAAAACTAGAGGAGATAGATTTAAAGTGAGAGGGAAAAGATTTAAAAGGGACCTGAGGGACGGCTTTTTCACACAGAGGGTGGTGAATATATGGAAGAAAAATGGTAAAGGTGTGCGCAATTACAGTGTTTAAAAGAGATTCGGACAGGTACATGGGCTTAGGGGGAATTTGTGGAAATAAGATTAGTTTGGATAAGCACCTTGATCAGCATGGATGAGTAGGGCTGAAGGGCCTGTTTCTGTGCTGTAAAACACTATGCAACATCCGTACATTTCTAGAAGGATCTAGCATTGAGTCATACAACAAGGGTGGAAGCTATTTTGCTTACAGTGTCTGTACCTTTTAAGTGAAAGTGCCAACCAACTTATCCAATTGCCCCGCTCTTCCCCCACAGCCCTGCCAACTTCTCGTTTATCAGTTACTTCTCCACTGAGCCTGTTTCTCTCCTGGATTGCCAAAGCCACCACGAGGATGCAGCTGTTGGGACGAGACACGGGCGAAACACCTGCCCTTCCCACTCC
The DNA here is from genome assembly GCF_030028105.1 of Mobula birostris. NCBI lineage: Eukaryota > Metazoa > Chordata > Chondrichthyes > Myliobatiformes > Myliobatidae > Mobula > Mobula birostris. The sequence continues at coordinate 56,641,235 of NC_092402.1, forward strand.
GTGTAGTTTATCCAACCCCAACACACTCTGTGCAATCAGCAGGGCCAGGCAGCTTATTGTAAGGTCTATTTAATTGCCCTTCCAATAAACTTAACCCCATACAGCTCCTGTTAGTACTCCAGGCACTGGGGAGGGATTTTAGATGATGCAAAAACACGACAGTATTTCCTCCTCTTCAGCCTACCTAAAAACAAGGCATTACTGGTTCTGCTACCCTTTAGAGACTATTTCTGAGTACTAAATTTGTTGCCGTGGGAAAATAATCATTTATTGTTTGATTATACTGATATGGCTGATGAATTTGCAGCCCTTAAGTCACCTGTCCTTTTTTCTACCCCTTTCTCCAGGATCTCCTGAAGTATTCAAAGAAGGCTGAGCTGGACACCACTCAGTTAGAGGTACAGTAACTACTACTCACTACAGACAGCACAGTGGCACAGCGGGTAGAGCTGCCATCTCACAGCTCCAGAGACCCAGGTTCGATCCTGACCTCTGCGTGGAGTTTGCACATTCTCTCCATGACCACGTGGGATCTCCCCCCACATCCCAATGACACACAGGTTGATGGATTAATTGGCCACTGTAAATTATCCTTAATGTGTGGCTGAGGGGTAGAATCTGGGGGGATTTGGTGGGAATGTGGGGAGAATAAAATGGGATTGGTGTAAATGCAGGAGTGGTAATTGGTTTATTATTGTTACATGTACTGAGATAGAGTGAAAGGCCATCCAAACAGATCATTCCATATATCAGTACATCTGTCAGAAAACGCAGAGGAGGCTTGAGCAGTGGAGGTGATTTGGCAGTGATAACTCTAATAATAATTGTAAAATAACAAGTCATGAGGGGCCACTAAACAAGAGGGAATAGATACTTAACACAACAAGGCAAGATGACAACTGAAGGCTAGAAACAACTGGTTGGTTTGATGGGTGAGTAAGAACTGTGGATGAGAGCTGGGTTTAAATAGGCTGCAGGAGATGAGCTGGAAACAAGCTGGGTGGAGACTGGGAGGTGTCTGCCTGTGGAGACCTGACAACATTAAGGTAGTACAAAAGGAAAAACAAGAACAGAATAGGGAAAGGAAACAATAACAGAATGCAGAACATAGCTTTGCCGAGAAAGTGACATGGAGGCAGGCAATTAAGGTATAAGGGCCAGGATAAGATAGATTGAGGGATCAAGAGTTCACCTTTATTGTACAAGAGTCTGTGCATTAACCTTATAACAGCAGGATAGAAGCTGTCCTTGAGCCTGTTGGTATGTATTTTCAGACTTTCGTATCTTCTGCCTAATGGGAGAGTGGAGAAGAGATAGAGTCATGGAGGAGTACAGCACAGAAACAGGCCCCTTAGCACAACTGGTCCGTGCTGAACCATTTAAGCTGCCTACTCCCAACAACCTGCACCAGGACCATAGTCCTCTATACCCCTCCCATCCATTTATCTATCCAAACTTCCCTCAATCGTTGGAATCACGCTCGCATCCACCACTTGTGCTGGCAGCTCATTCCACACTCTCATGACTCGCTGAGTGAAGAAGTTTCCCCTTGTGTTCCCTTAAACTTTTCACCTTTCACCTTTAACCCATGACCTCTGGTTGTAGTCCCAACCAACCCCAGTGGAAAAAGCCTGCTCGTGTTTACCCTATCTATACCCCTCATAATGTTGTATACCTCTATCAAATCTCCTCACAATCTTCTATGTTCCAAGGATTAAGTCCTAATCTTTTCAATCTTTCCTTATAACTCAGGTCCTCCAGACCTGGCAACATCCTTGAAAATTTTCCCTGCACTCTTTCAACCTTATTTACTTCTTTCCTGTAGGTAGGTGACCAAAACTGCACACAATACTCCAAATTAGGCCTTACCAATGTCTGAGACAACTTCAACATAACATCCCACCTTTTGTACTCAATACATTGAATTACGAAGGCCAATGTGCCAAAAGCTTTCTTTACCACCCTAATGTGACACCACTTTCAATGAATTATGGGCCTGTTTTCCCAGATCCCTTTGTTCTACCACACTCCTCAGTGCCCTATCGTTCACGGTATAAGACCTACCCTGGTTGGTCCTACTGAAGTGCAAAACCTTGTACTTGTCTGCATTAAATTCCATCTGCCTTTTTTCAGCTCATTTTCAATCTGATGCAGATCCCTCTGCAAGCCGTGATAGCCTTCCTTGCTGTCACAACACCCCCAATCTTGGTGTCATCTGCAAACTTGCTGAGCCAGTTAACCACATTATCATTCAGATCATTAATATAGATGACAAACAACAATAGACCCAGCACCAGTCCCTGTGGCACTCCACTAGTCACAGGCCTCCAGTCAGAGAGGCAACCCTCTCCTACCACTCTCTGGCTTCTCCCACAAAGCCAATGTCAAATCCAATTTACTACCTTATCTTGAATGCCAAGCGACTGAACCTTTCTGACCAACCTCCCATGCAGGACCTTGTCAAATGCCTTGCTACAGTTCATGTAGACAATATCCACTGCCTTGCCCTCATCCACTTTCCTAGTAACTTCCTCGAAAAACTTACCATGCACAAAGCCACACTAACTATCCATAATCACCCTGTGTCTATCCAAAAACTTATGTATCTGGTCCCTTAGAATACTTTCCAATAACTTTCCCACAACTGATATCAGACTCACTGGCCTATAATTTCCTGGTTTATGTTTGGAGCCTTTTTATAACAGTGAAACAACTGTTGATGCCGCTTTGCCTCACTTCTATAGACTCTGTGTCTGTCTCCTGAGTAATTACAGAAGCAAAAAAATTCTTTTAAGATCTCCTCCATCTGTTTTGGCTCCACAAATGGATTACCAATCTGACCTTCGAGAGGACCAATTTTGTCCATTGCAATCCTTTTGCTCTTAACATATCTGTAGAATCCCTTAGATCAATATCCCGGAATATTGAGCTGCCAGTCCTGCCCCTCCTGCAACCAAGTCTCACTAATGGCTGCAATGTCATAATTCCAGGCTTTGATCCATGCCCCGAGCTCATCTGCCTTTCCTATAATAGTTATTGCATTGAAATTACACAGCTCAAGACACTAGTCACTTCATGCTCGACCCTTTGATCCCTAACTTTGTCTGAGGTCTTACCAACATCTGTCTCCACAATCTCTCCACTAGCTGTTCTGGCACTTTGGTTCCCATTCCCCTGCAACTCTAATTTAAACTCCACTGTGCAGCATTAACAAACCTTCCCACTAGGATTTTAGTACCCCTCCAGTTTAGGTGCAAACCGTCCCCTCTGTACAGGTCCCACCTTCCCTGGAAGAGAGCCCAAAGATCCAAAAATTTTATTCCCTCCCTCCTACACCAGCTCCTTAGTCACGTTTTAAACTGTATAATCTTCCTAGTTCCGGCCTCACTAGCATGTGGCACGGGTAGCAGTCCTGAGATCACAACCCTGGAGGTCCTGCCCTTTAACTTAGCACCAAACTCCCCGAATGGAGAACCTTGTCACTCGTCCTACCCATGTCAGTCTTACCTACATGGGACATGACTTCTGGCTGTTCACCCTCCCACTTAATGAATGCTGAGGACTCGATCCGCGATGTCCCAGACCCTGGCACCCGGGAGGCAACATACCATCGGGGAATTTCATTCTCGCCCACAGAACCTCCTTTCCGTTCCCCTAATTAACAAATCCCCTATCACCATAGCTTGCCTCTTCTCCCCATTTCCCTTCTGTTGGCTGATTTGGTGGGCCAAAGGATCTCTTCCTATACTGTATTGTACGTTCCTTAAAATTTCCGATTCTAACTTGTACTGCAGCACTCCGGCAGTTTTGATTTCAAACTGGTCACTATGTTTTCAAATCACTTGATAGCACATTTCATTTCTTCAGTTTCTGGGGATGTGGGCATTATCAGAAGTTATTGTCCATCCCTAGTTTCCCTTGAGAAGATGCTAATGAACTTCCTCCCTTTTATTGTGACTTGCTCCATCCCACCAAGCACTCTGACCTTTTCCAGTTGTGGCTCCTTCCATACCCCTGTCTGTGTTGCTGCAATATTTAATGCCATGCCTTCGGGGAATTCTTATACTATGTTGTCTCAGGGATATCCCATCAATCCTATCCCTCTATTGTTTCCATGTGAACTAATTCTCTCAGATGGTTCACAAAGAAGTTCAAAGAATGCGGTTTTAGGGTACTTGGAGGCACATAATAAAGTAGGCCCTAGGCAGCATGGTTTCCTCAAGAGAAAATCTTGCCTGGCAAATCTGTTAGAATTCTTTGAAGAAATAAGAAACAGGATAGATAAAGGAGAGTCAGTGGATATTGTGTACTTGGTTTTACAGAAGGCCTTTGACAAGGTGCCATACATGAGGCTGCTTAACAAATTAAGAGCCCGTGGTATTACAGGAAGGATACTAGCATGGATAGAGCATTGGCTGATTGGCAGGAGGCAAAGAGTGGGAATAAAAGCATCCTTTTCTGGTTAACAACAGGAATTCTGCAGATGCTGGAAATTCAAGCAACACACATCAAAGTTGCTGGTGAACGCAGCAGGCCAAGCAGCATCTGTAGGAAGAGGTGCAGTCGACGTTTCAGGCCGAGACCCTTCGTCAGGACTAACTGAAGGAAGAGTGAGTAAGGGATTTGAAAGTTGGAGGGGGAGGGTGAGATCCAAAATGATAGGAGAAGACAGGAGGGGGAGGGATGGAGCCAAGAGCTGGACAAGTGATTGGCAAAAGGGGATACGAGAGGATCATGGGACAGGAGGTCCGGGAAGAAAGACAAGGGGGAGGGGGACCCAGAGGATGGCAAGAGGTATATTCAGAGGGACAGAGGGAGAAAAAGGAGAGTGAGAGAAAGAATGTGTGCATAAAAATGAGTAACAGATGGGGTACGAGGGGGAGGTGGGGCCTTAGCGGTAGTTAGAGAAGTCGATGTTCATGCCATCAGGTTGGAGGCTACCCAGACGGAATATAAGGTGTTGTTCCTCCAACCTGAGTGTGGCTTCATCTTTACAGTAGAGGAGGCCGTGGATAGACATGTCAGAATGGGAATGGGATGTGGAATTAAAATGTGTGGCCACTGAGAGATCCTGCTTTCTCTGGCGGACAGAGCGTAGATGTTCAGCAAAGCGGTCTCCCAGTCTGCGTCGGGTCTCGCCAATATGTAAAAGGCCACATCGGGAGCACCGGACGCAGTATATCACCCCAGTTGACTCACAGGTGAAGTGTTGCCTCACCTGGAAGGACTGTTTGAGGCCCTGAATGGTGGTAAGGGAGGAAGTGTAAGGGCATGTGTAGCACTTGTTCCGCTTACACGGATAAGTGCCAGGAGGGAGATCAGTGGGGAGGGATGGGGGGGACGAATGGACAAGGGAGTTGTGTAGGGAGCGATCCCTGCGGAATGCAGAGAGAGGCGGGGAGGGAAAGATGTGCTTAGTGGTGGGATCAGTGCTACACATGCCCTTACACTTCCTCCCTTACCACCATTCAGGGCCCCAAACAGTCCTTCCAGGTGAGGCAACACTTCACCTGTGAGTCGACTGGGGTGATATACTGCGTCCGGTGCTCCCGATGTGGCCTTTTATATATTGGCGAGACCCGACGCAGACTGGGAGACCGCTTTGCTGAACATCTACGCTCTGTCCGCCAGAGAAAGCAGGATCTCCCAGTGGCCACACATTTTAATTCCACATCCCATTCCCATTCTGACATGTCTATCCACGGCCTCCTCTACTGTAAAGATGAAGCCACACTCAGGTTGGAGGAACAACACCTTATATTCCGTCTGGGTAGCCTCCAACCTGATGGCATGAACATCGACTTCTCTAACTTCCGCTAAGGCCCCACCTCCCCCTCGTACCCCATCTGTTACTCTTTTTTATGCATACATTCTTTCTCTCACTCTCCTTTTTCTCCCTCTGTCCCTCTGAATATACCTCTTGCCCATCCTCTGGGTCCCCCCTCCCTTGTCTTTCTTCCCGGGCCTCCTGTCCCATGATCCTCTCGTATCCCTTTTGCCTATCACCTGTCCAGCTCTTGGCTCTATCCCTCCCCCTCCTGTCTTCCCCTATCATTTTGGATCTCCCCTTCCCCCTCCCACTTTCAAATCCCTTACTCACTCTTCCTTCAGTTAGTCCTGACAAAGGGTCTCGGCCTGAAACGTCGACTGTACCTCTTCCTAGAGATGCTGCCTGGCCTGCTGCGTTCACCAGCAACTTTGATGTGTGATCCTTTTCTGGTTGGCTGCCAATGACTAATGGTGTTCTGCAGGGATTAGTGTTGGGACCAATTCTTTTTATGTTATTTGTCAATAATTTTGATGACGGAATTGATTATTTTGTGGCCAAGTTTGCGGACAATAAGGAGATAGATGGAGGGGCAGGTAATGCTGAGGAAGCAGGGAGTCTGCAGAAGGAGTTAGACAGATTAGGAGAATGGGCAAAGAAGTGGCAGATGGAAGGGAAGTGTATGGTCATGCACTTCGGTAGAAGGAATAAAGGTGTAGACTATTTTCTAAGTAGAGAGAAAATTCAAAAATCAGAGGTGCAAAGGGACTTGGGAGTCCTTGTGCAGGATTCCGTAAAGATTAACTTGTAGGTTGAGATGGTGGTGAGGAAGCCAAATGCAATGTTAGCATTCATTTCGAGAGGACTAGTAAAGCACATATACGTAAGAGCAAGGATGTAATGCTGAGGCTTTATGAGGCATTGGTCAGACCACATTTGGAGTATTGTGAACAGTTTTTGGCCCCTTATCTAAGAAAAGATGTGCTGGCATTGGAGAGGGTCCAGAGGAGGTTCACGAGAATGATTCTGGGAGTGAAAGGGTTAATGCATGAGGAGCTCTGGGCCGGTATTCGCTAGAGTTTAGAAGAATGAGGAGGGGGTGGAACCTCATTGAAACCTATTGAATACTGAATGGCCTAGATAGATTGGATGTGGAGGGACTGTTTCCTCCAGTGGGGGAGTCTAGGATCAGAGGGCACAGCCTCAGAATAGAGGGACATTCATTTAGAATAGGGATGAGGAGGAATTTCTTTGCCAGAAGGCGATGAATCTGTGGAATTAATTGCCACAGATGGCTGTGAAGGCCATGTCATTGAGTATACTTAAAGCTGAAGCTGATAGGTCCTTGATTAGTAAGGGAGTTAAGGTTATGGGGAAAAGCAAGAGAATGCGGTTGAGAGGTATAATATATCAGCCATGATGGAATGGTGGAGTAGACTCGATGGGTTGAATATCCTAATTCTGCTCTAATATCTTATGGTCTTATGGATAAGCGAGCGTCAGTAGTAGGGAAATTTAGAACACAGAACTGTACAGCAGATGAAAAGGCCATTCATCCTACAATGTCTGTGCCAGACACGATGCCAAATTAAACTAATTCCTTCTGTATGTACATGATCTGTATTCCTGCTTCCCCTGCATATTCATCTGTCTAACAGCCTCTTTAACACTTTTGCCTCCACAATATGAAAAATCTGAGGTCTTGGTTGCCATGCACTTCTTGTCCTGAGTTGGGGAATGGTTGTGATGGAAACAGTTTGGGGTAAGAAGTTTTTGTACCAGAACCATTTTCTGGGAAAAAGTCTCTGGCTTTCCACTCTATCTTCTTGTACACCTCCATCAAATCACCTCTCATCATCCTTCACTCCAGAGAGAAAAGCCCTAGCTCACTCAGTCTACCCTCATAAAACATGCTCTTTAATCCCGGCAGCATCCTGGTAAATCTCCTCTGTACCTTTTCTAAAGCTTTCACATTCTTCCAATAATGAGTCGACCAGATCTGAACACAATACTCCAAGTGTGGTCTAATAAGAGTTTTGTAGAGCTGCAACATTATCTCACGGCTCTTGAACTTAATTCCCCAACTACTGAAGGCCAACACACCCTACACCTTCTTAACAACCCTATCAACTTGTGTGGTAACTTCAAGGAATCTATGAATAGCCTGCCTTCTGTCTTCCGAAGTGAATCATTTCACACTTTTCCAGATTGAACTTCATCTGCCACTTCTCAACCCAGCTCTGCATCCTGTCATTGTCCCATGGTAACCTACGACAACCTTCTACACGGTCCACAACACCACCAACTTTTGTGTCATTTGGGGAAGATAAACCAAGGTAGGATTTTCACAGTGAACAGCAGAGTGATCCTAGGTGTACACTTTCCTTGAAAGTAGAGTTGTAGGTAGGCAGGGTGGTGAAGAAGGCTTTTGGCACATTAGCCTTCGTCAGTCAGGGCAATGAGTTGGTCCAAGATTCTTGTGGGAGACATTTTAGTGCCCCACTCTGGAATTCCTTTATGAAAGTCCCCTCACCTTCCCTCTCTCCACTCTCAAACCTGGGTAGGCAAGGTGAACCTCCTGCACGTGTCTTAACCTTGTGATGTTTTCCCCTGCAGAAAGCTGTGGAGGTGATGTGCTTTGTACCCAGGCGCTGCAATGATATGATGAACGTTGGTCGTTTACAAGGCTTCGAGGTACCTCTGGCTTTCAGCTGCTTTCTTCATTTTCCAGTTTAACAACCCTTGGCAAGGCTCTTTCTTCCACCTTGTAGTCTTAGGAAGGTGTTTGGAGGATGGTCATTTTGCATTATGAGTCTGTTTAATGTCATGGGCATACACATCCATGTTTATAAATGCCAGGAAATTTCACCTTTTGCAGCAGCAACACAGTACACTACAAACATAAATTACATAAACTTAAAATAATACAACTTAACTTAAATGACAAAACAACGGCAGTAAAGGTTGAGGGAAATATAGTCCAGGATAGTGTTTGGCTTTTCAGGTCGGTACAAGAACCTGATGGCAGTGGGGAAGAAACTGGAGTTGAACCTTGTGGGTCTTCAGGCTCCTGTACCTCCTGCTAAATGGCAGCATTGAGAAGAGGGCATGGTCCAGATGGTGAGCGTCCTTCGTGATGGATGCTGCCTTCCTGAGATACCGTCTCTTGTAGATGACCTTGATGGTGGGGAGAGCTGCACCTGTGATGGAATGGGCTTCATCCCACCACTCTGTCATCTCCTGTGGTCCTGTGTATTTGAATTTCTATACCGGGCCATGATGCACCCGGTCAGAATACTTCCAGGACCATAAATCTTTGCCTTCTGGTCTCAACACAAGTTTCCCCAGGGACATACAGTATGCATGGGAATTAGCTCTGTGCACAAGAAATGAGGTAAAATCGGTGCCCTTCTCAAAAGCTACTTGCTCACAGTGACATCAGTGTAAGGGCCCGTGGTGTAGGCCAGGAATCGAAAGAGGTGGCAATGATTGGGCTCATTGGGCATTGCCCCCCTATCCCCCAGGAGAGCTGTAGGATGGACAGCTGATGGGAAATCACACTATGACCACTCCAGCCTCAGCTCTGAGGTGACAGGTTCAGCTTTGCTGCGTTTATCAGTTGTCCTCACTCTGATCACTGAATCGCTGCACCTCAGCAGAATCTGACATGTGCACCATTCCTTCCAACTCCAGGGCAAGATCACCGCTCAGGGAAAACTCCTTCAACAGGACACCTTCCACGTGATCGAACAGGACGCTGGCTTCCTCTCCCGCAGCAAGGAGCGGCGAGTTTTCCTCTTCGAGCAGATCGTGATCTTTAGTGAGCCACTAGATAAGAAGAAGGGATTTTCTCTGCCGGGTTATCTCTTCAAGAACAGTATTAAGGTGATTGGCAGCCTTTCCCTTTTTGCCTTTCTTCTGTGCTTATAGTAGGACAAATCTCGTCTACCTCTGGCTTATGGGCACCTGTCTATCCACTCACTGATGGAACAGAACCTAACCTCCATTTTCCAGACTTCCAACCCAGTTTTGATGGCACAGAGGCTCTCACTTGCTCACAACAAAGGAAACTGAAGTAGGAGTAGGCCATTTGGCCCTTTATTCCTGGTCCACCAGTCATAGAAGAGCATAGAAAATAGAACATAGAATATTACAGCTCAAAAAAACTTACCTCTGACATTCCCCCAATACTTCCCTACAATCTCCTTAAAATCATGTCCCCTCAGTTTAGCCATTTCTGTTCTGACAAAAAGACTCTGGCTGTCCACTCAATCTATGCCTCTTATCATCTTGTACACCTCTACCAAGTCACCTCTCATGCTCCTTCGCTCCAAAGAGAAAAGCCCTAGTTCGCTTGATGTCTCCCTTGGTCAGGATGTCTGGAACCAGGGGTTATAGTCTCAAAATAAGGATTTGGCCATACAGGGCAAAGAGACTTCTTCAGCTGGAGGTTACAGAAACTATAGAATTTTCTATCCAAGAGGCCTGGAGAGGCTCAGTCACTGACAGACAGATAGATCTTTTGATATTACAGGGACCATGGGATCTGTGATAGCATTGGGAAGTGGTGCTGAGGTGAATGATCAGTTGTGTCGGGGTAGGGTGAGTAACTGACATCAGCTCTAGTCTCTTAAATGGGTTGGGCCATTGTTGACAGATTGACCAGCATCAGGTGGGTTGCATAGTTTCAAGACCAGTCACACTCACACCTGCTTACTTGTACTCATGCGCGTGCACATGCACACACACACACACACACACACACACACACTCTCTCTCTCTCTCTCTCTCTCTCTCTCTCTCTCCCACGCAATTGATTATTCACAAGCTTACTCATGCACTCAGTCAGACACACACACTGACACACTCTTACACCCTTGCTCTTTAAACACTCCCCGGACGCACTCACACTTACATATTTCCCCTCACACCCACAGACACTGACAAATGCTCTTTCACGTATTTTCACTCACTCATACCACACACTCACTCTTACACACTTGCTCTTGAACATCCTTCCAAGGCACACCCATTGACACTTACACTCTCTCTCTCTCTCTCTCTCTCTCTCTCTCTCTCTCTCTCCCTCCCTCCCCCCCCCCCCCACCCTTTCTCTCTCTCCCTCTCTCACTCACACACTCACTGTGAAGCTTTAAGGGATCTGGCAGGTCCCCTACTTTCATTTCTGAAGCAACTCCTTCGAATTTATCAAATTTGAGGTTTTTTAAAAAATGATTTATTTCAAATTTTGAAGCTGTCCAAGCATGCATGGGGGTGGGGGGGGCGAGGAATAAATGGGGCATTTTTTTGCGTTTTAGCTGTTGCTTACATTTTTCCTTTCCCGAAAGCTTCTGAAAGAGTTGAGGAAGTTTGAAGTGCCGGACTGGAAGTGGGATTCAGGATCCTGCTCTGGGTCTGGGCTCTGATCATCCGAGACAAGAGGGAGGACAGTGTTAACACCTCCTGGTAATGAGCTGCAGAATTGCATGGTAAGAGGCCAGTCACAAATCCTGGCCAGGGCAAGTGCTCAGTACACAAGGTCAGTCGGTCAGTCGGTCAGTCGGTCAGTCAGTCAGTCTGTCAGTCACAGGCAGAAATCCATTTTTATATCAAATAATCCCAATGCATATAAATACCTACTAGCTCCCAATTAACGAGAGGCTGTTAATTGCTACATCTTTTGTTGCTAGGTTGCAGAATATGTGAGAGATTTCAATGAGCAGAAAAATCAAAAGAGATTGCTTTGCTTTTAACCTATTATTTCTCTTCTAAATTTGTTCAAACTTGTTCTCTCCTTTGCAGTTTTTCAAGGTAAGGATTCACTAGCTGGCACGCTCTTTTTTTTAATTGGTTTCCCATAAATAAATACTTTACACCATAAGACATAGGAGCAGAACTAGGTCATTCAGCCCATCAAGTTTGCTTCGCCATTCCATTTTAGCTAACTTATTTTCCTTCTCAGCCTAAATCTCCTGCCTTCTCCCCATAACCTTTATGCTCTGACTAATTAAGAACCTATCAACCTCCACTTTAAATATACCCAATGACTTGGCCTCCACAGCTGCCTGTGGCAATGAATTCCACAGATTCACCATCCTCTTGCTGAACAAATTCCTCTCATCTCTGTTCTAAAGGGATGTCCTTCGATTCTAAGGCTGTGCCCTCTGGTCCTAGACTCTCCGACTACTGGAAACATCTTCTCCGTTTCCACTCTGTCTTGGCCTTCCAATATTTGATGGGTTTCACTGAGTTCACCCCTCATTCTTCTAAACTCCCGAGCCACCAAATGCTCTCAAATGTTAACACTTTCATTCCCGGATCATTCTCATAAACCTCTTCTGGAGCCCAAAACTACTCACAATATTCCAAATATAATCTGAGCAGTGCCTCTTTTAAATTCTAGTGTTTTCAAAATGAATGCGAACATTACATTTGCCGTTTTTACCACTGACTCACCTGTAAGTTAACCTTTAGAGAACCCTGCACCAGGACTCTCAAGTCCCTTTGCACCTCTAATTTCCAAATTCGCTCCCCTTTTAGAAAATAGTCTATATTCCTTCTGCCCCAAAGTGCATGACCATACAATTCATGCACTGTATTCCATCTGCTGCAACTTTGCCCAATCTCCTAATCTGCCCAAGTCCTTCTGCAGGCTTCCTCACCTCTGCCTACACCTCCACCTGTCATTGTATTGCCTGCAAACATGACCACAGCCCCATCAATTCTGCCATCCAAGTCACTGACCTTATCAGACTCTCAACCTCCATGTTACATGCTCACTGTGTCAAAGCAGGGACTCTGATGCAAATACATTCTCTACCATGAATCATTTCCCTCAGCTTCCCTGTCCTCCCACAGTCAACAACCTTCTGGAGGTCAAACTTGGCACCTTCCAACTCATACTCCTCCGACATACCACATACAATTCGTGCTGACACCCCGTGCCACAACCTTGATGGTTTTCCGATCTCATTTCTCAAAGATAGTCGAAAAAAATCTGTGTTGGTGGGTAGAAATTCATCCTTGGGTGACCCAAGTTCAGTCTTGATCTAGGATGCTCTCAGTGTGGAGTCTGCATGTGACAACACCTCCTGTTCCGCACCACCAGAAAATGAGTGCTGCTTCTGTGGTGATTTTTATTTATCGAGTACTTCTCTCCATCCCACCCCCATGCAGGTTAGCTGCCTTGGCCTTGAAGAAACTGTGGATAATGATCCTTGTAAATTTGCCCTGACCTCACGTGGGACAGATGGGAATATGGTGCGCTACGTCCTACAGGTCTCAAGTCCTGAAATCCGGCAGGCCTGGATTTCGAATGTTAGTCAAATCTTGGAGTCACAGCGGAACTTTTTGAATGGTGAGTGAAACGCGAATTATTGCTGCTTAATTTGAAGGCACAATTCTGGCATGGGCTCAAGAGATTCTGCAGAAGCTGGAAATCTTGTGCAACACACACAAAATGCTGGAGGAACTCAGCAGGTCAGGCAGCATCTATGGAGGGGTATAAACAGTCAACGTTTTGTGTTGAGAACCTTCATCAGGAAGAATAGACTGATGAAGCATCTTGGCCTGAAACGTTGACTGTTTATTCCCCTCCATAAATGCTGCCTGACCTGCTGAGTTCCTCCAGCATTTTGTGTGATTCCAGCATGGGATTGGTCAATGGTTTGTTATTATCCTATGTATCCAGATACCGTGAAAAGATTTTATTTGCAGGCATCCACTCAGATCATTCCATACAAAAGTACACTGAGATAGTACAAAAGGAAAACAATAAAAAGAATGCAAGGTATAGTGTTACAGTTACAGAGAAAGGACAGTGCTGGTAGACAACTAAGGTGCAAGGGTCACGAGGTAGATTGGGAGATCAAGTATTCTTCTTTAGTATATGAGAGACTATTTGTGAGTCTGATAACAATGGGATAGAACTCAAGAGGTTTTGCAGATGCTATAAATCCAAAGCAACGCAGACAAAATGCTGGAGGAACTCAGTAGGTTCGGCAGCATCTATGGAGAGGAATAAACAGTTGACGTTTCAGGTGAAGACCCTTCACTAAGTCCTGATGAATGGACATCAAACCCATGAACACCACCTCACTACTTATTTAATTTAACTATTTTATATATATATTTACTGTAATTTACAGTTTCTATTATCATGTACTGCATTGTACCGCTGCCACATAACAACAAGTTCCACGACATATGCCGGTGATATTAAACCTAATTCTGATATGGAAGAGAATAAACAGTTGATGCTTCATTTCATTTCACAGTATATGGAATGAGCTTCCCAAAGGAGTGGTTGAGGCAGGTACAATGTTATCACTTAAGAAGCAACACTGGAAATTGGGACTAACTGGGAGGGAGCGGGTACTGTTGGGCCAGCGGGGCCTGTATCCATATCTCTATGGCTCAACGTCTAGACAGTATGTGAGTTGGAAGGAAAAGTGCAGCTTGAGGTGATACCCTACACTTGTCCCTGTTCTGTCATGTAGGAAGACAGTGGTAGATTTGCCTGTAATTTAAACTCCACATTCCTGTCTACCATTCCCCACCCAACCCTCGCCCCCCATCCCCGGTAGCCCTTCACCCCCACATTGACCTTTAACCCTTTTACTTATCAAACAGCCTTCTTCCTCTGTTTTAAAAGTATTCACTGACTTTGCACAGTCCTTTGAGGAAGAGAGTTCATTAAATAATGCCACTCATTTGTCTAAAACATAAAATCGCCGTTTAGGTGGTCTGCTGAGTTAGTTGTGCATCCTCTGGTCTAGCTGATCTTCCACCTGTGATCCCTGTCCCTATTCCAATGGCTTGCCATCATTCTGTGATCAACTAATTGCCAAAAGACCATATGACCCGAAGACATAGGAGGAAAATTAGGCCATTCAGTCTATTGGCTCTGCTCCGCCATTCCATCATGGCTGATTTATTATCCCTCTCAACTCCATTTGCCTGCCTTCTTCCCATAACCTCTGACACCCTGGTTAATCAAGAACCTATCAACCTCCGCCTTAAATATACCCAAAGACTTGACCTACAAGCTGTCTGTGGCAATGAATTCAACAGATTCATCATCTTTTTGCTAAAGAAATTCCCCCTCATCTCTGTTCTAAAGGGACATCCCTCTGTTCTGAGGCTGTGCCCTCTGGTTCTAGACTCTTCCACTATAGGAAACATCCACTCCACTTCCACTCCATCTAGGCCTTTCAATATTCAATAGATTTTGATTCCCACCCCCCATTCTTCTAAACTCCAGCAAGTACAGGCCCAGAGACATCAAACACCCTCAAATGTTAGCCCTATCAAGGTCATCGAGCTGCATCTCCAGTTCATCACATGGTCTCTAAGGAGCTGCAGCTTGGTGCACATCATGCAGATGTAGTTATCAGGGAGACTGGAGATCTCCCAAATTTCCCACATCTCACATAAGGAACATACCATTAACTCCAGACACATTCCCAGCACACCAGCTATGTACTTGCAGCTCCGTCTTGGGCACTAGCCTACAAGTACCCAGGATATCTTTAGGGAGCGGTGTCTCAGAAAGGCAGCGTCCATTATTAAAGACCTCCAGCACCCAGGGCATGCCCTTTTCTCACTGTTACCATCAGGTAGGAGATACAGAAGCCTGAAGGCACACACTCAGCGATTCAGGAACAGCTTCTTCCCCTCTGCCATCTGACTCCTAAATGGACATTGAACCCTTGGACACTACCTCACTTTCTTTTAATATATAGTATTTCTGTTTTTTGCACGATTTTTAATCTATTCAATATATGTATACTGTATAAAGTATACAGAATAAGATTTATTTATTTGTTTGTTATTATTATTATTTTATTTTTTCTATATTATGTATTGCATTGAACTGCTGCTACTAAGTTAATAAATTTCATGTCACATGCATTATAAGTGTGATTCTATGCTAGCCCAAGCCTTTTTATCACCTAAGCCTGCTGATCCAAAGGCTGACCACTCTAACACTCTCCATTCACCCAGTGGCCTCTCCACTTACACCTCACTTCTTTTTATTAGCTCCTGCTGAGAAGTCCCAAAAGCACCCGAGCTCTCCTTAAACCCCGTGCTACATCACCAACGAGTGACCTCTCATGCTCATTGCAGCCTGCTGAAATTGCCTTCCATTACAGCTTTAGTTTATTTGTTTACCTTGTGGTTAAGTTGTTCTTTGCTCTTCAGTTCCTTAATGTTGCACTCTTACTTCAGCTAGTAATCTTCACTTCACTCTTTCTCAGCTTCATTGGCCTGACTCCACTGACATCTGTCCTGCTGAGTCAATCCTATTGAAACATAGAAAACCTACAGCACAATACAGGCCCTTCGGCTCACAAAGCTGTGCCAAGCATGTACTTACCTGTGAAATTACCTAGGGTTACTCATAGCCCTCTATTTTTCTAAGCTCCATGTACCTATCAAGGAGTCTCTTAACAGACCCTATCGCTTCCGCCTCCACCACCGCCGCCAGCAGCCCATTCCACGCACTTACCACTCTCTGCGTAAAAAAAACTTACCCCTGACATCTCCTCTGTACCTACTTCCAAGCACCTTAAAAATGTGCCCTCTCATGTTAGCCATTTCAGCCCTGGGAAAAAGCCTCTGACTATCCACGCGATCAATGCCTCTCATCATCTTATACAGCTATTGCATGCTGGGTACTTTGGTCAAGTTGGAACCCTACATTTTACTGAAAATCTTACTTGGTCAAACATTTAGCCGTCAGTTTGGTAAGTTAGTAAATTTGCTACATTCAGGGAGGAGGTACAGGAGACTGAATGCACACACTGAACATTTTAGGAACAGCTTCTTCCCCTGTGCCATCAGATTTCTGAATAGTCCATGAACCCATGAACACCACCTCACTATTTGTATTATGCACTATTTATTTTTATTGTAGTTTATAGTAAATTTTTATGTCTTGTACTGCTGTCACAAAACAACAAATGACATGACCTATGTCAGAGATAGCACATCTGATTCTGATTCTGATTCTGATTCGTTTATTATTGTCACCATAAGAAAATGAGACATATTGTAAGAGCAGAATTAGGGCCTTCAGCCTATCAAACCTGCTCTGTCAGTTTTAGCTGATTTATTTTCACTCTCAATTCCAACCTCCTGCCTTCTTCCTGTAACTTATGATGCCCTGACTAATGAAGAACCTATCAACCTCTGCCTTAAATACACCCAATGACTTGGCCTCGACAGCTGTCTGTGGCAATGAGTTCCACAGATTCACCACACTCTGGCTAAAGAAATGCCCCCTCATCTCTGTTCTAAATGGATACCCTTGTGTATGAGGCTGTGCCCTCTTGTCCTAGACTCCCCACTATTAGAAACATCCACTCTATATAGACCTTTCAATATTCAGATATTTCCAATAAGATCCCCCTCTTATTCTTCTAAACTCCAGTGAGTACAGGCCCAGAGCCATCAAATGCTTCTTATGCAAATAACGTTGTTTACATACCATCCTTACAGATCATTTCACCACATCAGTACTTTGAGGTAGTACAGGGAAAATCAATAACAGTGTGCAGAATAAAGTGGTACAATCAAAGAGAAAGTGCAGTGCAGGCTGACAATAAGGCGCAAGGTCATAACGAAGTAGACAGTGAGGTCAAGAGACTTATGTACAAGGGGACCATTTAATAGTCTTATAATTGTTCCAACATATTTGGGCAGGTACATGGATAGAAAAGTTTCAGAGGGATTTGGGGCAAATACAGGCATATAAGAGTAACTTAGATGGGCATCTTTGCCAGCACGGACCAGCTGGGCCGAAGGGCCTGTTTCTGTACTTTATGAATTTCCAACTCTTGCGGATCTCCTTTCAATGTTAAAAACATTGTGTAGATTGTTATTGTTGCATTAACCAAAGAGGATCATCTTTTCGTTCCTTCTCTGCAGCTCTGCAATCTCCCATTGAGTATCAGCGGAGGGAAAATAAATCCAACAGCCTGGGGAGACCACGTGATACCAGGACAACACTGGCCACCTCAGGCGGCATGAGGCCCCACTCTTCTGCATCCATGGATAGAAACCAGTTTCCCTCCATGAAGGCCTACAACACATCGCTGCCAGCCTTGTTCCTGCCCGCCTGCAGGACAGGCGATGCTGCCTTGGATACAGATCAGCCACAAAGCCAAGAGAAAGTAAGTGCTGGGTCCTGGCATGGCTCTCACAGCAGTCTCTACAGTATGTCCTGAACAAGGCCTCTCCTACGTTGCTCTGTGGCGCTTCAGACTCTACACAGGAGCAAGAGTGGGTCACTCGGCCCTGTAAGCCTGCCATGCAGTATAACCATGTCTGAACTCAGAATCAAGTTTAATCACATATACAATATTTATATATGTGATATGAATCACATATCAGTCATGATTCTGATACTCTATGTCAGAATCACGGCGAGCATATGCCAGGAAATGTATTTTGTGGCAGCAGTACAGTGCAAGATGTAAAAATTATTCTCAGTTACAATAAAAAAAGTAAGGTATTATGAACAGTGCAAAAGAGGAATAGTGAGGGAGTGTTCTTGGATTTATAATCCATTTGGAAATCTGATAGCGGAGAGGAAGAAGCTGTTTTTGAATCGTTGAGTGTGGGTCATCAGGGTCTTATACCTCCTCTCAAATGGTAGTGATAACCTGCCTCAGGCCTCGTCTGCTGTTCCCCAGATTCCCCAATCTTTCAAAACTTGTCGACCATCTCATTAAATCGACTCAGAGATCTGGTCTCCACACCTTTCGGGTGTAGAGAATACCAGAGATTTACCACCCTCTGTGAGACATTTTAAATGATCTGCCCTTTAATCCTCATTTGAGACTCTCCCACTAGTGGAAACATCCCACCATCTGCCTGTCAAGCACCTTCAGGGTTGATAAACTTCAATAATCTCACTCCTCCTTCTGAGCTGCAAAGAACACAGATCCAACTTATTTAGCTGCACTGAATGCCCCTCTCATTATTGGAATTAACCCATTGAATCTCTTTTCTTGACTGCCTCAAAAGCCAGTATAGCCTTCATTAGATAAGAGGACCAAAACTATACACTGTAGTACAGGTGTGGTCTCACCAACGCCTTGTACACTTGTAGCAATGCTGCCCTATTCCTCAATTCCAGTCTTCCTGCACTTGAGAGTTGAGAGCTGCACGTGTCATAAACTAAACTGCTGGTTCCCAGTCTCAGCCAACGTGGTGTGAGAAGTTTCACTATTGGATTCAGTGCTCCAGTTCAAAAAGAGCGGAGCCCACTGCTCTACTCCCTCTACACCCATGACTGTGTGGCTACGCACAGCTCACAGCTATAAATTCGCCAGTGATACAACTGTTGTCGGCAGAATCTCAGATGGTGACAAGGAGGAGTACAGGAGTGAGGTAGATCAGCTGGTTGAGTGGTCTACAACAACCTTGCACTCAACATCAGTCAGACCAAGGAATTGATTGTGAACTTCAGGAACGGGAAGTCGAGGGAACACACACCAGTCCTTGTCAAGGGGTCAGCAGTGGAAAGGGTGAGCAGTTTCAAGTTCCTGGGTGCCAACATCTCTGAAGATCTACCTTGGGCCCAAAATATTGATGCATTTACGAAGAAGGCATGCCAGCGGCTATATTTCATTAGGAGCTTGACAAGATTTGGTATGTCACCAAAGGCTAGCCAATTTCTACAGATGTACCTTGGAGAGCATCCTAACAGGCTGATGCACAGATTGGTATGGAGGGGCCACTGTACAGGATTGGAAAAAACTGCAGAGTGTTGTACACCCAGCCAGCTCCATCGTGGACACAAACCTTCCCACCGTTGAGAATTCCCACCATCTTCAAAAGACAATGCCTCAAAATGCATCCAACGTGAAGGACAACCATCACCCAAGGCATACCCGATTCTCTTTACTACCATCAGGTAAGGGGTAGAGGAGCCTGAGGACACACATTCAATGTTTTGGGAACAGCTTCTTCCCCTCTGTCGTCAGATTTCTGAACGGTTCATGAACACATGAATATTACCTCACTATATTGCTCTCTGTTTGCACTTAAAAAATATAGGCATCCGTTAGTCTCGTGAGACCATGGATTTGCGCCTTGGAAGGTTTCGAGGGCACAGGCCTGGGCAAGGTTGTATGGAAGACCGGCAGTTGGCCATGCTGCAAGTCTCCCCTCTCCACGCCACCGATGTTGTCCAAGGGAAGGGCACTAGGACCCATACAGCTTGGCACCGGTGTCGTCACAGAGCAATGTGTGGTTAAGTGCCTTGCTCAAGGACACAGCACGCTGCCTCAGCCGAGGCTCGAACTAGCGACCTTCAAATCACTAGACAAACGCCTTAACCACTTCAGCATCTGTGGAAGTGAATAGATAAATGACATTTTGGGCTGAGACCCTTTTTTATATATCTCTTATAGTAGCTTATAGTAATTTTTAATGTATTGCAATGTACTGCTCCCACAAAACAACAAATTCCATGACATATGACAGTGATAATAATCCTGATTCTGATTCAGCGTTGGGAGAGAAAAGCCTTTTGAACCTCCTCCAGTGAGTTTTGCTGGAGCATTAGATATACCTCCTGAGGGAAAACAGCCCATCAACGCTCCGAGGATTTGTCACACTGTCACTGCCAGTGAGGCCCTGCCACAGGCAGTGGAGGGAAGAGAAGGGAAGGAAACTGGTTCTGAGAATTGGCTAGAAAGGATAATAAAACCACAAAAGCACACTCTTTTAAAAGGTGACTGGTGGTTTGAGAGGAGGCGAAGTCTAGCATGTGCTGTGGTGGGGTTCCTGAGACTGAAACGCTGATCCTGTTTCCTTGTCTAACTCTCTTCCGCAGTACGCCAGGGATGGGAACTCTGCCAGGAGTGATGACCCAAGCCACAACTCAGAGAATAAGCACAGGAGCCAAGACAAGCTGGACGAAAGCAACCTATAATATCGCTGCTTTGTTGTGTTTTGTTTTTGCTTAGAGGAACTTAGGGTTCAGGAGCTTCTACACCAGGGGTTTAGGTAGCAACTATCAGTTCTCTGTCCATGAACTATTTCCCAGCACAAGTCAGTTGAGGTTTGACAAGCAATGACAGATTGTATCAACAGGATTTGTTTCCACTATCGACAGTGTTCTCCTGCACACTAGTTATGTGTGATAACAGACCCAAATTCCTAGAAAGTCAAAGGCATTGTGCTGTCATGGTTTTCATTTCATTCCTGCCTTCTGGGTACAGTTTCTACATAGGAATATCATAACTCAGTGGTGAAGTGTCTATTTAACTCTCCCTTTGATAGGCCAGCCCCGGTAAAGGTAGTTGTTTCATCATTGGTAGACAAGGCTTTTCTTCCAAGATAAGGCCCATTGAGTGTGTTCTCCAGCTGCCAGTGAGAGATCCCTGTTCACCAGGAGGGGAGAATTACATTAAGCTTCACCCATGAAGTAGGTCAGTCAAGGTTACTTTCAAGAAGTGTGTGATCCACTCCATCGGAATCACTGAGACACCAATGTGGTGTTTTCACTGTCCTCCCCATTCACCTTCCTCACAGTCCTGTGTCCTGCCAGTTAATACAAGCTCAACTCCTCATCACCAGAGAGCTGGCAGTGTGAGCACCTGTCACAACTGGAGTCCAAGGCCAAAGCTTCAGAATAACCGTACCTGCTGTCTCCAGAGGAATTGTGTCCAGCTTTTAGCACACTGTACAGTGCTTTTGAATTTTATCATTGGTGTTTGAGTATTGAATGTAAACCCTGTTGCCCTTATCCACTAGAGAGGGGGAAAGCAGGAAGGTGACCCCAAGATTATCCTTATCCAAAATACAAGTCAAAGCATAGTCAGCCTCCTACAGTGAAGACTATTGTACACCACTTGGAGAAATTGCGATTAAAGTGAAAAAGCTGCCAAGGTCTAGGTTAGTTCAAGGTCCAGATGCGACTGCGACGTTCTGAGGAAGCAGCCAAACCAAACCGTGTCAGGTGACCGGCAGGGAAGGTGGAAAGGGAAAGAGCTGTTGATCCTTCATGAGGTATGGCCAAATTTCCAGTGCCAGTGTTCAGCCAACTTGTCATAGTTTGCGCCATGTGAGAAAGATCATTGTAAACATTTCCAAATTCATGGTATCTGCTTTTCAGTTTGAAGCCTTTTAGCTTCTGAAGTTCGGACTAGTGTTCCAGTCTGTGACCTTCATTGCTACTCTGGTGGTCTGCCTCAGGCCCGCTCGAAGTCGGGAGAACATCCCACGAGCTTCTCCACAACTTCCAAGTTCCTGCACTGCATCCAAAGGCATGTGCTTCGAGCTGGGCTCACTCGAATGGCTCCTTGTCCCAACCAATCAGGCGTGCAGAGTCTACCGCTCCGCAGCTGCTTTGCGGCAGTCCATTCGTTCCCACTCCTGGTCAGCACTAGCGCAGTATCAAGGTGGTAAATGGATAAAAATAAAAACAACCTTGCCTTGGCTGAAGTCAAGAAAGAAATGATTCCAGGCTCCCTTGAACACTGCGGTTAATGTGTAAATCGTGAATCAGAATATGCTCCAAAAACACTCTCAATCTGAGCTGGTATGATTACATCCATTGTTTGATGTTAATCCTTGAGAATATGCTTGCTAACATTCCAGCACTTGATGGTGCACTCTTCCTGACCTGTTCCCTGCCATTCAGCCTTTTCTCGTTGTTCAGATCCCGCCACTGGAATGGGCTTGTTCTATGAGTAGAATTATAATCAGCCTACCCAGTTAGTGACCTTATCAAAGGATTCAGGTGTGGCCAGTTTATGGTACATGCATCCTCTCTGGAATGTGTATGTGCTTGACATGTGCAATCTCTTGTTTAATTTGAGAGTAAGCCTCACAATTTCCTGATCTGGTATGAGAAGTTTGAATGTTTGGGAGCATAAGAATGTGCAAGCTGGGCAGCCTGTCAGAGGGATTTGAGATATGTTTGTAAATGAAGCCTGTGTTTTGGCATCAGCAGGGAATTAAGCGCATTCTTCTGAAAATGCTGTTTTGAGCTGGAGTGGCTTTTACACAATGCCAAGAGGGATTCCTGACCCAAGTATTCTTCATTAACCTGGGACTCAACAGCACTCCACTCCCAACCTAACATTTACCCATGGTCATTTTCCAGTGGGAATCATGGAACTCGGGTCAGGACCAAGTTCTGTGAATATTTTATTTTGGCATTAACAGCCTCTTTTGACACATTTTAATTCCAAACAGCCTAAGGCTTACAGCTAGGGCTTTCACAGGTCATTGAAAGGTATTTTTCCATAATTATCTGAAAACATCCAGAATTCAGTGTAACTGCTGAACCACGTGGGAAGCTCTTCCATGTTTTACACACAACAGCAAAAGAATGATGCTCAGTTACTAGAGTTTTAATTGTTAGCACAAATTGAAGGACTCCAATCTTTGCAGAGAGACGATTAAGCTGGAAGGTCAGGCAGCAGCTGTGGAAAAAGAAACAGTTAATGTTTCAGATCCAAGCCCCGTCGTCAGTTCTGTTGAGAGCTCTTGGAGCAGAAACATTAGCTCTGTTTCCCTCTGCATAGATCCTGCCCGACCTGATGAGTGTCCCCAGCACTTTCTGTTCCAGTTTAGGATTTCCAGCATCTGCAGTGATTATGCTTTTCACCTGCTGACAAGCAGGTGCCGCGAGATTGCTTTACTGCAGATCCCCACTCTCTGACACCTTCCTGACATTCAGCGAACTGTCCCACGTTGCAAAATGAATACAAAGCATTTCCTCTGCGCTCACGCCCCTGTGCTGAATTTCAGATGGCGGATTACATGACATTAGTTTGGCCTTCTGCTGTTGATGGAAGCTCATGGGCCAGGGATTGGTAGTGCTACATTGCATGGTTCTTCATTGTCACACAGTCATCCAGCATAGAAACAGTACCTTCATCTTTCGAATCCGTGCCGCACACTAAATAATCGCTTACCTAATACACAAATCCCCCGGCATTTCTATGGACGACCCCTCACCCACACAATTTCACAATTAGTTCATAAACTCACCTGACTTTCAGATGTGGGAGGAAATTGGAGCACCCAGGGGAAACCCACATGGTCACAGAGAGAACGTACAAACTCCACACAGACAGCACTGGAGGGCAGGTTTGAACTTGGGTCTCTGTCAAGTAGTAGCTCCACCCAAAGTGTATGGTATTACCCCTAATCACATGACAGTTTTACCTTTAAATAGCAGTTTAAAAATGTAAGCCGGAGTTTGGCAAAATATTTAGAAGTGACATGGCTTTGGGAAATAAGGTATGGGACAAAATTAAAAAACAATCTCATCATTTTATGGAAACAGCACTAGTTTGGTATACTGGGAAGAGAAAGGGACCATCCAGTTAAATCATGTCAGACTCCCATCCCTTTTCCAACTGGGGAACAGGCAGGAAATTAGAGCTGAGGTCGAGATTAGAACAGCTCTGATTGTATTTAGTGGCAGTACAGGCTCGAGAGGCCAAAGGGCCTACTCCTGCCCCCTTTCCTTTTGCTCATTTGACACTCATTGTCCACAGCCTTTCGGGAGAAAAGATCTCCACACATCCACAGCCCTTGATGTAAAAAAAATGTGTTTCTTAATTTTGCCCTTGGTAGTAATTTTAAGATTATCTTTCTATGGTCTATATTTTCCTTCAGAGGAATAATTTCTCTGGAATCTTATTTCCTACTGAATCCTTGTAGCATTTTAGACACCTTGATTAGATCTGCACTGAACACAAGAGAATGTAAGTCAATTTTGTGTGGCCTATCTTCCTACCTAAACCTGCTCAAGATTAGGAGATCCACAGAATTCTTTTGATGGTTCTTCTGGTAACACTGAATCCCAAAGGAAACTTTTCTTTTGAGCTGAATTATACCTCTTTTAGGTCACGATTAGTGTGTCAGACAACAGGCCTCAACTGTGGTGGCTGATATTTGGGGTTCTGATCAATATTGACCAGAGCAGTTGGGGTGGGTTTACCAAGGGAAGTTTTGACCTTAGCAGGTGAAAGAGGCAAGGCTGAACATCAGTCCACTGAGCCTTCAGGGTGGCCAGTGATTCACCACTCTCCTAGCACAAGGTGGAGGCATGAGGGACTTCAAAAGGGAAACATGAGTTGGGGGATTAGGTCAATGGAATGTATGGTTCCAGTTACCAATATATCTTGTGTCAGTTTGTCGTTGCATTTCCACAGAGTTCACTGCTGAGCATTTTTCTGTGTATTATATTCCTGTACATGCATGTTTTAATAAAATATTGTCTTTTAAAGAAATGTTGAGATGGAGTACAATGCTGTTGTATCATATATCAAATTAAAACTGAAAAACTTTTAAAAAATTATCAAGTGCTTTTGTTTCTTATGTTCTCACAAGACACTGAGGTAGGAAACACGAGAGATGGCAGACGCTGGAATCTGGAGCAACGAACAATGTGTGGGAGGAACTCAGCAGATCGAGCAGCATCTGTGAGAGTCATAGAGAACTAAAGCACAGAAGCAGACTCCATGTCCCATGCAGAACTGTTATTCTGCTCAGTCCCATTGACCAGCATCTGGACCATCCCCCTCCCATCCATGTACCCAAATAATTTCTCTTAAGTGTTGAAATCGAACCCATATCCACCACTTGCACTGGCAGCTCGTTCTATGCTCTCACCATTCTTAGAGTGAAGCAGCTCCCCCTCAGGTTCCTCTTAAACATTACATCTTTCACCCTTTACCCATGACCTCTAGCTCAAGTCTCACCCTGCCTCAGTGGAACAAAAGCCTGCAGCCATTTTCCCATACCTCTATCTCCTCCTTCTCCGACGCTCCAGGCAATAAAGTCCTAACCTTTTCAACCTTTCCCTATAAATCAGATCCTCAAGTCCATGCAACATCCTTGTACATTTTCTTAGTATTCTTTCAATCTGTACCCTTTCAGCAATTCGTCTCGCAGATGCTGCTCGACCCGCTGAGTTCCTCCAGCAGTCATAGTCATAGTCATACTTTATTGATCCCGGGGGAAATTGGTTTACGTTACAGTTGCACCATAGATAATAAATAGTAATAGAACCATAAATAGTTAAATAGTAATATGTAAATTATGCCAGTAAATTATGAAATAAGTCCAGGACCAGCCTATTGGCTCAGGGTGTCTGACCCTCCAAGGGAGGAGTTGTAAAGTTTGATGGCCACAGGCAGGAATGACTTCCTATGACGCTCTGTGTTGCATCTCGGTGGAATGAGTCTCTGGCTGAATGTACTCCTGTGCCCACCCAGTACATTATGTAGTGGATGGGAGACATTGACCAAGATGGCATGCAACTTAGACAGCGTCCTCTTTTCAGACACCAACGTGAGAGAGTCCAGTTCCATCCCCACAACATCACTGGCCTTACGAATGAGTTTGTTGATTCTGTTGGTGTCTGCCACCCTCAGCCTGCTGCCCCAGCACGCAACAGCAAACATGATAGCACTGGCCACCACAGACTCATAGAACATCCTCAGCATCGTCCGGCAGATGTTAAAGGACCTCAGTCTCCTCAGGAAATAGAGGTGGCTCTGACCCTTCTTGTAGATAGCCTCAGTGTTCTTTGACCAGTCCAGTTTATTATCAATTCGTATCCCCAGGAATTTGTAATCCTCCACCATGTCCACACTGACCCCTTGGATGGAAACAGGGGTCACCGGTACCTTAGCTCTCATCAGGTCTACCACCGGCTCCTTAGTCTTTTTCACATTAAGCTGCAGATAATTCTGCTCACACCATGTGACAAAGTTTCCTACCGTAGCCCTGTACTCAGCCTCATCTCCCTTGCTGATGTATCCAACTATGGCAGAGTCATCCGAAAACTTCTGAAGATGACAAGACTCCGTGCAGTAGTTGAAGTCCGAGGTGTAAATGGTGAAGAGAAAGGGAGACAAGTCAGTCCCCTGTGGAGCCCCAGTGCTGCTGATCACTCTGTCGGACACACAGTGTTGCAAGCACACGTACTGTGGTCTGCCAGTCAGGTAATCAAGAATCCATGACACCAGGGAAGCATCCACCTGCATCGCTGTCAGCTTCTCCCCCCGGCAGAGCAGGGCGGATGGTGTTGAACTCACAGTGTTCGCTGGCTTGTCCAGGTGGACGTAGACACGGTTCAGCAGGTAGACGATGGCATCCTCAACTCCTAGTCGGGGTTGGTAGGCGAACTGCAGGGGACCTAAGTGTGGCCTGACCATAGGCTGGAGCAGCTCCAGAACAAGTCTCTCCAGGGTCTTCATGATGTGGGAGGTCAATGCCACCGGTTTGTAGTCATTGAGGCTGCTGGGGCGCGGCATCTTTGGCACAGGGACGAGGCAGGACGTCTTCCACAGCACAGGAACCCTCCGGAGCCTCAAGCTCAGGTTGAATACATGGCGAAGTACTCCACATAGCTGAGGGGCACAGGCTTTGAGCACCCTGGTACTGACACCATCCAGTCCTGCAGCCTTGCTTGGGTTGAGACGTTTCAGCTGTCTTCTCACCTGTTCAGCTGTGAAGCCCACCGTGGTGGTTTCATGTGGGGAAGGGGTATAGTCATGAGAGCAGGGTGGGGGACTGTGAGGAGGGGTAGGAGGGGAGAGTGGAATATGTGTTGGTTGGGGGCTGACAACAGATGGCTCATGTGGGGGATGGGCAGGGGTCACGCTGTCAAATCTGTTAAAGAACAGGTTAAGTTCATTGGCCCTTGTGTGTTGGCAGATAGTGTGTTATGCCCAGGCACGATATAAAGTCACCTCCTTTAAGCCTTGCATTGATAATAACACCTTTTGTGATCTCAGGTCAACAGAAAGGTCATTGGCTGCAGTCTAACATCACTGCAGGACGTATATGTGTCCAGGATAAAGAAATGGGCAGGATAAATCATTGTGGACACTACCTACCCTGCTGATTGCCTTTTCCAAATGCTCCCTTCTGGAAAGTGCTATAGGGCTATTAAAGCACAAACTTCACACCATCTTAAAAGTTTTTCCCCCACATAGTTAATCTGATCAACCATTCTAGTTACCCCCACTCCCCCCACCCCCGTCTATTACTCCTGTCACTGCATTGCACTGTAGATGCTTTAAACCACTTTTTATAATGCTGTTTACATTGTAAATATAAGCTCTGAGGCCTCCATCACTTAGAGTTGACCATGGGTATTGCATCCCAGCTGTCCGGATACGTAAGCCGAGGCAGTAGGACATAGAGAGCAAGCTGTTGCCCATGTAGCAAGCTCCTCCCCCCTCCACGCATCCAATGAACCCAAAGGAACGGCAGAGACTGGTACAATTCGGTACCAGCAGTGTCGCAGGAGTTGCCAGTCAACATTGAACTCAATGTAGGACTGCCTTAGGGTGTCCAGATCCGGATTTTTCCCTCAGGGTTTACTTCCAAAGCCCTCCCCTTGAGTGGGTATAGCTGCAAGGCAGCGGAGGTTTGAGATCAGAGTTTTCCTTCTCCTAGATGAGCTGCTAACTCAGCTGACGAGCCCCATCTGGCTGAAGTGACTGGGTTTAAGGCACCAGTAACACAGCTTTGCCCCTTCTGTCAGCAGAAACAGTTCCACCGGGCTTAGAAACATAGAAACATAGAAAACCTACAGCACAATACAGGCCTTTCGGCCCACAAAGCTGTGCTGAACATGTCCTTACCTTAGAAATTACCTAGGGTTACCCATAGCCCTCTATTTTTCTGAGCTCCATGTACCTATCCAGGAGTCTCTTAAAAGACCCTATCGTATCCACCATCATTGCCGGCAGCCCATTCCACGCACTCACCACTCTCTGTGTAAAAAAACTTACCCCTGGCATCTCCTCTGTACTTACCTCCAAGCACCTTAAAACTGTGCCCTCTCGTGCTAGCCATTTCAGCTCTGGGAAAAAACCTCTGACTATCCACACGACTAATACCTCTCATCATGTTGTATACCTCTATCATCAGGTCACCTCTCATCCTCCGTTGTTCCAAGGAGAAAAGGCCGAGTTCATTCAACCTATTCTCATAAGACATGCTCCCCAATCCGGGCAACATCCTTGTAAATCTCCTTTCCACCCTTTCTATGGGTTTCTACATCCTTCCTGCAGTGAGGCGACCAGAACTGAGCACAGTACTCCAAGTGGGGTCTGACCAGGGTCCTATAGAGCTGCAACATTACCTCTCAGCTCTTAAACTCAATCCCACGACTGATGAAGGCCAATGCACCGTATGCCTTCTTAACCATAGAGTCAACCTGCACAGCAGCTTTGAGTGTCCTATGGACTCGGATCCCAAGATCCTTCTGATCCTCCACACTGCCAAGAGTCTTACCATTAATACTATATTCTGCCATCATGTTTGTCCTACCAGAATGAACCACCGCACACTTACCTGGGTTCAAACTCCATCTGCCACTTCTCAGCCCAGTTTTGCATCCTATCAATGTCCCACTGTAACCTCTGACAGCCCTCCACACTATCCACAACACCCCCAACCTTTGTGTCATCAGCAAACTTACTAACCCATCCCTTCACTTTCTCATCCAGGTCATTTATAAAAATCACGAAGAGTAGGGGTCCCAGAACAGATCCCTGAGGCACACCACTGGTCACCGACCTCCATGCCAAATATGACCCTTCTACAACCACTCTTTGCCTTCTGTGGACAAGCCAGTTCTGGATCCACAAAGCAATGTCTCCTTGGATCCCATGTCTCCTTACTTTCTCAATAAGCCTTGCATGGAGTACCTTATCAAATGCTAAGCCACACTTGAAGGCCAGGAGCTGGACTTGATTGTTAGAGGCTATATGAGATGCATGCCATTGGGATCGTTTAATAGTTAGTGGGAGCTATCCCCATTACCACCCCCGGCTGGTATTTATTTACTTATGTACATTTCTTTCCATATCCATACTTTAAACTCTAAATTTATTATCTTTTATTTATATATAATTTTTATTTTATATAATACTTATCTTAATACTTGTCAAATGTTGTTGATTTTTTGTTGCATTTTGCTTGAAACATTTCTATCCCTAAGTACCAGTTTGACCTCCAGACTGTGTTCAGAATCTCCATACAGGAGTGGATGGGATATCACCCATGAGTATGGTGCTATAATGGGCTGCCCAAAAGCCCTGTAGTTCTACTAACAGCTTTACAGCCAAAGAGTCATAGAATGCTACAGCATGGAAACCCATCTAGATACCCATCTAGTCCATGCTGAACTATTATTCTGCCTAGTCCCACTGACCTGCACCTGGACCCTAGCCCTTCATACACCTCCCCATCCATGTACTTATCCAAGTTTCTCTTAAATGGTGAAATCGAACCCACATCCATCATTTCCGCTGGCATCATTTCCCTGAGTGAAGATGGACTCCCTCATGCTTCCCTTAAATATTTCACCTTTCACCCTTAACCCACATCCTCTAGTTCTAGTCTCATCCAACCTCAGTGGAAAAAGTCTGTACCCCTCATAATTCTGTGTACCTCTTATCAAATCCCCTCATTCTCCACCCCAGAGAAAAAAGTCCTAAGCTATTCAACCTTTCTCGATAATTCAGGTCCTCAAGTCCCAGCAAACATCCTTGTAAGTTTTCTCTATACTCGTCCAAGCTTATTTATGTCTTTCGGGTTGGTAGGTGACCAGAACTGTACACAATTCAGCTCTTTCTGTGCTTGGCGCCATGGCTGTTACAGCTCAGGGTGTCAGAGTTCACAGTTCAACTCTGACATAAGGAGTTTGTACATCTTCCCCATGACTACGTGGGTCTCATCCAGGTGCTTCGGTTTCCTCCCACAGTCCAAAGACATACTGTTAGTAGGTTAATCGGCATTGTAAGTTGTCCCGTGATTAGGCTAGGGTTAAATCAGAGGTTGCTGGCAGCATGGCTCGAAGGGCCCGTTCCATGCTGTATCTTTAAATAAAATATATTGAAAGTTAAAATCACCTACTATCACAACCTTATGTTTCCTGCAATTGTCTACAACCTCTCTACAAATTTGCTCCTCTAAATCCCATGGACTGTCGAATGGTCGATAATATAATCTCATTAGCACGGTCATACCTTTCACGTTCCTCAATTCTACCCATAGAGCTCTCCAGTCTGTCCTGTTTGAGCACTGTAGTGATATTTTCCCTAACTAGTAATGCCACCCCCCCCAAACTTTAATCCTTCTTGCTCCAACACGTCTAAAACACCAGAACCCCAGAATATTAAGCTGCCAGTCTTAGCCCTCCTGCAACTAATTCTATCTAATGGCTACAATGTCATAATTCCAAGTGCTGATCCATGCTCCAAGCTCATCCACCTTTCCTACAACACTCCTTGCATTAAGATAGATGCAATTTATAATTCCCACCATGCTCAAACTTTCTATTCCTGTCTTTGTATGTCGGCTTAACAACATCTTTCTCCACAACCACTCTCCTATCTGCTCTGGCACTCTGGTTTCCATCTCCCTGCAACTCTAGTTTAAAGCCGCCCATGCCGAACTAGAAAACCGACTCACAAGGATATTGGACCCCTCCAGCTCAGGTGCAAACCTTCCCTGGAAGAGTGGCCAATGACCAAAAATCTGAAGTCCTCCCTCCTGCACCAACTCCTTAGCCACATGTTAAACCCTCTAAACTCACTTTGCAGGGCCTCGTCACCCTTCCTTCCAGATTTTTAATCTATATGACAAACAGTAAGGGTCCCTGTACTGATCACGGGTGTAATACCACTGCTCACAGGCTCTGAATCACAAAACGTAACTCTACCTTCATCATCTGCCTCCTGTCCCCAAGCCAATTTTGGATCCAATTTGCCATCTACCTTGGATCTCATGGACCAGCCTTCCATGTGGGACCTTGCCAAGCACTTTATAGAAATCCTTGTAGACGACATCAACTACATTGCCCTTGTTGACACATTTTGAAACCCCTTTTAAAAATTCAATCAAGTTGGTCAAACAGGATCTCTCCCAGGCCTAGTGTTTACAAGTTTATCCCTGCTGCCCTCTTTGAATAAAGGAACAACACTTGCCTGCCCGTCAGTGATCGAACATCTCACCCACGGTCAGTGAAGATATAAAATCTCCATCAGGGTTTCAGCAATCTCCTCCCCTTGACTCCCACAGTAGCCTGGGAAGCATCTGTTCCTGAACCTGGCGATGTGAGTCCTGAGGCTCCTGTACCTGCTTCTTGATAGCAACGGTGAGAAGAGAGCATGTTCTGGGTGGTAGGGGTCCCTGATGATTGAAGCTGTCTTCCTGCAACAATACTCCGTGTAGATGTGCTCAATGGTGGGGAGGGCTTTATTCATGATGGGCGGGGCCCTATCCACTACTTTTTGTAGGATTTTCCATTCAAGGGCATTGGTGTCGCCATACCAGGCTGTGATGCAACCAGTCACCACCACACATCTATAGAAGTTTGTCTAAGTTTTAGATGTATTGAGGCCAAAGTCTTGGAGCTTATTGATGAGTTTTGAGGGGAGATGGTATTGAATGCTGAGCTGTAGTCGATAAAGAGCATCCTGATGTATGCATCATTGCTATCCAGATGTTCCAGGGTTGAGTGAAGAGCCACTGAGATGGCATTTGATACTTCTTCCACAAAACAAAAAGATTCTGACTATTTGCCCTATCTATTACAATTTTACCTCTTACAATTTATAAACCTTGATTAGGTCTCTCTCAGGCTCCTTCACTCCAGGGAAAACAACCCAGTCTATCCAATCTCTCCCCAAGAGACGGATAGACCAGCAATCCAGTCAATATCCTGGTGAATCTCCTCTGCACTCTCTGCAACACAACTACATCCTTCCTATAGTATGGTGACCGGAACAGCACATGAAGTGTGGTCTAACCAGTGTTTTGCAAAGTTACAATATCAGCCATTACAGTTTGGTTTGGTGCAGTACCCTCTCATAATGTACAGAAACTACAGTGAACTGTCAAGTCAGCAGAAAAGGTCATTGACTGCAGTCTACCATCACTGGAGGGCTTCTGTGTGTCCAGGACAAAGAAGTGGACAGGAAAAATCATTGTTGACACTACCAACCCAGCAAACTGCCTTTTCCAAAAGCTCCCTTCTGGAAAGTGCTGTAGGACAATTAAAGCAAAATCTTCACGCCATTTTAAAGGCTTCTTCCCCCAGGCAGTTAATCTGATCAACTATTGTAGTTACCTCCATCCCCCGCGATCTATTACCTCAGTCACTGCACTGCAATGTAAACACTTTAAACCACTTTTTATAATGCTGTTCACGTGCTTGCTTGCTTTTTTCCCTCAAGATGCTTTGACATCCAGGGTTCCTTGGAGTTGCAGATCTCACCTTTGACCTTTATAGGAACCCTGAACTCACGCTCTGTCACTTTTGAATGACCATCACTTGTCCAATGTGGATTTATCTCTAAATATCTACTTCCAGTCTACCTTTATACCTTCCAGCCTTAAGATATTGAAACCGACCTTCCTCCAAATCAGAACCTTGATTTTTGGGCTATTCCATATCCCTTTCCACAACACCTAATACAAGAAAGCATAATTTATAGGTGACTGGAGGAAAATATAGGGGGGCTGTCAGAGGTAAGTGCTTTACATAGAGCGTGGTGGGTGTGTGGAACGCCCTGCCAGGGGTGGTGATAGATGCAGGTACATTAGGGACACTTAAGAAACTCTTAGATAGGCACATGGATGATAGAAAAAATGAAGGGCTATGTGGAAGGGAAGGGTTTCATTAATTTTAAAAGGTTGGCAAAACATTGTAGGATGAAAGGCATGTGCTGTGCTGTTATGATCTATATTATGGCACTATCCCCAAGGTGCTCCTGGCTGACATTTCATCAACTTGCCTGACTACATCACACAAAATTAGGTCCAGCACTGCTTCATCTCTCATTGGACAATATTTGCATTGACACAAAAAGCTCTCCTTTAAAAATTCCACACCACTAAGATCTCAATTAGCGTTGGAGAAGTTGACACCCCACCTATTAACACTTACTTTCTGATTTGCCTACACATTTGTATCTCTATTCCCCACTGAGCATTAGGAAGCCTGTCGCAAAATCCCAATAAGGTGACCTTCTTTTTGTTCCTAAACTCTATGCGCATGGCCTTATTGGAAGAACCTCCCTCATTACTGCAACATCACCCCTTCTTTTACATCCATCTATTAAGTGTGAAGCTTCTGTACCCTGGGATAATGAGTTGCCAGTTCTGTCCTTTCTTCAAACACATCTCACTGATCGCAACAATATCATATTGTCTTGTGCAGGTCACTGCTCTAAGTTCATCTGCCTAAGTAGTCAGAATTTATACATTAAAGTACATTTGTAGGTCTTATCCAATCTTCCCATGTGCCATAACAGGTTAATGTCTTGGACCAGAGAGCACAGCCTGGAATAGAAGGATGTCCATTTATAACAGAGATGAAGAGGAAATTTTAGTCAGAGGGTGGAGGATCTGTGGAATTCATTACCACAGGTGGCTGTGGAGGCTAAATCACTGCATTTAAAGCTGAGTTTCATAGGTTCTTGATTAGTCAGGGCATCAAAGGTTACAAAGAGAAGGCAGAAGAATGGTACTGGGACAGATAATAAATCAACCATGATCAAATGCAAAATCTACAAAACAAGTCTTTGAAAATCACAGCAAGTTTAACTGCTTTGCTTTCCTCTTCCAGCAAAAGAAATAGTGAGATTTGCAGACTAAAAATTAACATCATTAGACGGTGACCCAATGCAGGTTGGGCAAAAATGTGGAAAGGGCCACAAGGAGCAGAAACCCCAGCATGGGTGTTGCAAGGCCTGTAACTTTGATGTGGAAAAGTAGAGACCTGGAAGATCAGCTAATGTCAGTTATATAATTGTATAATTACAGTACACATTCTAACTGAGGCTGTGCAGCCAGTGACGAGTGATTGAATTACTAAAACAACTGCTGGAGGAACTCAATAGGTCAGGCTGCATCTGCAGGGGGAAACGGACAGTTGGCATTTTGGGTCAAGACCCTTCATCTGAACTGAAAGAACAGAGAGGAGAGATAGTCAGTATAAAGAGGTGAGGTAGAAGGGTGGGGCAACAGCTGGCAGGTGACAGGTAGCTCCAGGTGAGGAAGGGTGATAGGCAGATGGAGGTGAGGAGAGCGGAGATAATGACAGTGATAGGAAGTGAGAGGTGGAGGTGACAAAGGACTACAGATGGTGGATCCAATCGGAGAGGAAGGTGGAACATGGAACCAGATAATGGAGGTGGGGAGGGCAGATGGGTCAGTGGGGGAAGGGATCCGAGGGGCAGTGGTGTGTGGGTGACAGACAGATGGGAGTGGGTGGGGGAGGGGGCGGGGTAAGTGACAGGGTGATCGAGGCTGGGGGAGGAACTGGATAAATCAGGAGGAGAGAGAAATGGGACAGAGGGAGAGCAGGTTAGCTTAAGTTGAAGAATTCAATATTCATGCTGTCGGGGTGTAGACTACCCAGGGGGAAATTGAGGTCCTGTTCCTCTGGTTTGTGGTTAGCCTCACCCTGGCAGTGGAGGAGGCCAAGGATTGACAGGTTAGTGTGGGAATGGTGGGGGTGGGGGAAGAGAGAATTAAAATGTCTGGCAGCTGGAAGCTCCAGACCAGGTTCATGGCCATGGAATCGGCCATGGTGGATTAAGAGAAGGTGAAGTGATTTCCTAGTCTGCAACTGGTCTCACCAATGTAAAGAATGCGACATCAGGAGAAACAAGCTATATTGTTGCTCAGGCTGTCCTTTGTGTGGCCCATGAGAACAAGTACACCAGCTTTATCCATTTTTGATTGTACTTGAAGATGCTTTCTTCTGAGCTGAGGCTCAGTGCAGAGGTAACCTACTGCCACCTTCAGGAGACTTTGTTTAATTTATATTTATTCATTATTGACGGTCATAATATTATGCATCAATTTATTAAGTTGATTTTATTGTCATGTGCATTTATGACAAGGTTGAAATCTGTTCAATTTAGTTATAAATAATTGTTCAAATAATTTATTTTAACATGAAATGATATTCACATGAATTAAATTATTTGAACAATTATTTAGAGTGACTTCCATAAAGTTACTGATGCATGAACACAGCATATCCATGTTTCATTTGCCATATCCCTTTTTCAGGGGTACTGCACGTCAGTATAGAAAGGAACAGATAAAGTACAAAAACTTGCTTTCAACGCCATCACAGGCATGCAGGTATAGACAACACACAGAATATCTATGATGCATAAATTATACAATACAGTGCAGTAAAAACTATAAAACAGGACATTAGTGCAAAACACACTCAATAATAAATCTCTGGTAGTGCAAGAGACGGCCTGTAATGTTCCATTATTGAGGTAGTAACTCGGGTTGTGCAGGTTGGTTCAAGAATCTGATAGCTGTGACCGAAGTAACTGCTCCTGAACCTGCTGGCGGGGACTTCAGACTTCTGTACGTGCTGCCTGGCAATAGGAGACATTAAATATTTTAGCAAGTGGAGTGCTTCTCTTAGAGTGGTGTGAGGAGTTGCATTTGGTTAGAAGCACAGGGGGATCCCACACTGCCTGAATAATTCTGTCTCCATGGTGAAGGAATCAGGGGACAAAATCAGTATTCCACACATGAAGGAAAGCTGAAATCAGTATTCCACACATGAAGGAAATCAGTATTCCACACATGAAGGAAAGCTGAACTATATTCCTCTCTCCACAGATGCTGCATGGCCTGCTGAGTATTCCCAGTATTCTTTGCTTGTATTAAATGGATTCAGGAGTGTAGAAACACAATGATGCTCATTAATAGACCAAAGCACATGTAAATCAATGTGAAAGGATAGAATTGAAAAGCAATAAGTTAAACATCTCTGTCTAGAAATTAGATTGCACAGCTCTGCTTCTCTCTCAGATAAATTATTATTACTATTTTCTTGTCACGTACGGAGGTACATTGAAAATCTTTTCTTTATGTGCCATCCAGACAAATCATTCCATATATTAGTTGATCGAGGTAGTGAAAAGGAAAGCAGATGCAGAAGAGTGTGTCAGAGAGAAAGCGCAGTGCAGGAGTGCAAATAAAATGTGAGAGCATTTAGTAAGACCTTTGACAGCATGGGAGGCCAGTCTAGAAGGTTCAGTCACTTAGCATGAAGGATGAAATAGCAAATTGGCTTAGTGGGGAAAAAACAGAAGCTGGTAGCAGATGATCGCTTCTCTGACTGGAGGTCTGTGACCAACGGTGTGCCGCAGGGATTGGCGCTGGGTCCATTGTTGTTTGTCATCTGTATCAATGATCTGGATGATAAAGTGATTAACTGGATCAGAAAATTTGCGGATGACACCAAGATTGGGGGTGTAGTGGACAGTGAGGAAGATTATCAAAGCTCGCAGCGGGACCCGGTCCAGCTGGAAAAATGAGCTGGAAAATGGCAGACGGAATTTGATGCACTTTGAGCACAAACTTGGGTAGGATTTACACAGTGAACAATAGAGCACTGAGGAGTGTGGTAAACAAAGCGATCTGGGAATACAGATTCATGATTCATTGAAAGTGGTGTCACAGGTAGATAGGATCAGAGAGAGTTTTTGACACCTTGGCCTTCATAAATTAACGTATTGGATACCGGAGTTGGGATGTTATGTTGAAGTTATATAAGACATTGGTGAGGCCTAATTTGGAGTACTGTGTGCAATTCTGGTCATCTACCTACAGGAAAGTGTCAATGAGATTGAGGGAGTAAAGAGATGAGTTACAAGGATGTTGCCAGGACTTGAGGATCTGAGCTGTAGGAAAAGGGTAAATAGGTTAGGATTTTATTCCCTGGATTGTAGGAGAATGAGTGGAGATTTGATGAAGGTATACAAAATTATGAGGGCTATAGATAGGGTAAATGCAAGTAGACATTTTCTGCTGAGCAACACACACAAAATGCTGGAGGAACTCAGCAAGCCAGGCAGCATCTATGGAGAAGAGTACAGTCAATGTTTCGGACCGAGACCCTTCATCAGGACTGGAGAAAAAAGATAAGAAATCGGAATAAGAAGGTTGGGGGAGGAGAGGAAGAAGTGCAAGGTAGTAGGTGATAGGTAAAAACCAGGAGAGAGGGAGGGGTGAAGTAAAGAGCTGGGAAGTTGGTTGGTGAAAGAGACAAAGGGCTGGAGAAGGGGGAACCTGATAGGAGAGGACTAAAGACCATGGAAGAAAGAAAAGGGGGAGGAGCACCAGAGGAAGGTGACGGGCAGGTAAGGAGATAAGGTGAGAGAGGGAAATGGAAATAGGGAATGGTGAAGGGGACAGCATCACTGGAAATTCGAGAGATCGATATTCATGCCATCAGGTTGGAGGTTACCCAAACAGAATATAAGGTGTCACTTCTCCAACCTGAGTGTGGGTTCATTGCAGCAGTAGAAGAGGCCATGGACTGACATGTCAGAATGAGAATGGGAAGTAGAATTAAAATGGGTGGCCACTGGGAGATCCCACTTTTTCTGGCTGATGTAGGTGCTCGGCAAAGCGGTCTCACAATCGATGTCGGATCTCACCGATATACAGGGGGCCATATCGGGAGCACTGGATACAATAGATAACCCCAACAGACTCACAGGTGAAGTGTCACCTCACCTGGAAGGACTATTTGGGGTCCTGAATGGTAGTGAGGGAGGAGGTGTAGGGGCAGGTGTAGCATTTGTTCTGCCTGCGAGGATAAGTGCCAGGAGGGAGATCAGTGGGGAGGGACGAATGGACAAGGGAGTCGCATAAGGAGCGGAAAGCAAAAAGTGGGGGGCAGGGAAAGATGTGCTTGGTGGTGGCATCCCATTGGAGATGGTGGAGAATTACATCCCATTGGAGAATTACGTGCTGGACGCAGAGGCTGATGGTGGATAGGACAAGAACCCTATCCCTGCTGGAGTTGCAGGAGGATGGGGTGAGGGCTGCGCTGATGGTGGAGGAAGGGAGCCCCTTTCTTTGAAGAAGGAGGACATCTCCTTAGTTCTGGATATATCAACAGAACAAAAAAGGCCGTTTAATGGATGTTGTGCAGGGACAGTGAGTGAGTTTTGTTGAGAAGCTGGAGAGCTACAGGAAGGAAGCTTTGGAGGTGACGTGTAGTCCTGGTGGTGATGGACTTGTAGCGTCTCCCTGATGGCAGTTTGGTGAATAAGTGACTGCTGGGTGGGTTGGGTCAGTACCTCAGAACATCAGACATCGAGCACAGCTATGCTGGTAACTGATGAGCTGTTTGTTTCAGAACAACGACCTACTGTGGGCAGACTACGAGGAGAAGCTGTCTGACCAAGCCATGCGGACACTGGAGACATACCTGAGCCAGTTCCCAGTGTTTAAGGTGGGTCCCAGCATGGAACACTATTGTGTCTGCTGTTCCAAGATTTACACTTTTAAGACGGGCTCAGAACAGATCTCCCCCCATACCCACAGGTTCAACCAGAACAAATACAGGCAAGTCATAAACACGAGAAATCCAAAGCAACACTAACAAAATCGTGGCAAGCAGCAGGTGCAAGCACCACACCCAGACAGGCAATGCTGTACATAGTTATACACAACACAGAAACAGGCTCTTCGGCCCATTGTGTCCATGCTCACTATCAGATACCCACTCATACCAATCCCATTTCCCAGCATTTGGTCCGCACCCCTCTCTACCTTGGTGATACGAGTACTCGTCCAGATACTTGTTAAATGTCGTGAGGTCTCTGCCTCCACCAGCCCCTCAGGCAGTAGATTTCAACACCCTCTGAGGGAAAAAACACACTCTTCCTCAGACCCCCACAGTGTTGCTAAAGCTGAGATGTCAAGAGCGATGTGAAGCATGGATCAGGAGACCGAGTGTGGTCATGCATTCACACGGCATGGAATGGGAACAGGCCCTTTGGCCTATCATGTCCCTGCTGACCACCAGCCTCCCATTTCCCAGCACTGAGTCTGTCTAGCTGATCCAAGTGCTCACCCAGACACTTGTTAAATGTCGTGAGGGTCTTTGCCTCCACTACCCCTCCCGCAGTGTGTCCCACATTCAAACACCCTGAGGGAAAAAGATGTTTCCCTTGGGTTCATTCAACCTTAAACTGATGCTCTCTGCTTACAGATACCTGTGAAGAGAATCTACCCTATTTGTGCCACTCATGATTTTGTGCCCCTCTATCAGGTTCCCCAACCCCCACCCCTCCACTCCAGGGAGAACAACCCCAGCCTCTCCAGTCTCTTTCTTTAACTGAAACACTCCATCCCGGGCAACATCCTGGTGAATCTCCTCTGCACCCTCTCCAGTGCAGTCACACCTTTCCTACAGAGTGGGGACCCAACTGCACACAGTTCTCCAAGTGCAGTCTAACTGGTGTTTTATACAGTTGTACCATAACTTCCCACAAGAAAACAGGAACAGGAATGAGCCACTTGCCTCTTCAAGCCCATCCCACCATGACTGATCTGTGCCCCAACTCTCTACCTGTGCAAGTTCACCACATCCCCTTCTATTTCTCAATCTATCACCTCCCCTTGAAGACTTGAAGCTTCAATCTCTTTAATTCCTAAAAAAGATAAAGATTTATCTGAATGTGCCTCTTATAGACCAATTTCTCTATTGAATGTGGATTTTAAAATTCCCTCTAAGATCTTGGCTAATAGACTTGAGAGTATTTTACCTACTGTTATTTCCAATGACTAAACTGGATTTATTAAAAATAGATATTCACATTTTAATATTCAAAGATTATTAAATATTATTCACTCTTCACCATCTAAAGAATCTGAATGTGTTGTTTCTCTTGATGCAGAGAAAACTTTTGATAGGGTGGAGTGGTCTTACTTATTTGAGGTTTTGGAAAGATTTAATCTTGGCCCAGGATTTATTTCCAGGATTAAATTGATCTATCATGCTCCTATGGCTGCTGTTATAACTAATAATCAAAAATCTCCCTATTTTAGATAATATAGGGGTACTTGGCAGGGATGCCCTCTTAGCCCTTTATTATTTAACTTTGCCTAAGAACCCCTTGCTATTGCTCTTAGAGATTCCAATACTGTTCAGGGTATTAAGAGAGGGGGCAAAGCACACAAGGTTTCGTTATATGCAGATGACCTGTTATTTTATATTTCAGATCCTAGGAAATCTATTCTTTCTATATTATCTATATTTTATGAATTCAGTAGTTTTTCTGGGTATAAATTAAATTAACATAAAAGTGAGTTATTTCCTATTAATAATTACTCGGATCCAAATCATCAAGTACCTTTTACTATTGTTAAAAATTACTTTACCTATCTTGGTATTAAAATTACTAAAATTTTAAGGCTCTCTATACATATAATTTTTTTCCATTAATTGGCTACACCAAACAAATGCTTTCTAAATGGTCGCCTATGACATTATCATTAATAGGTCGAATTAATGCTATTAAAATGATAGTTTTACCAAAATTTTTATATATATTTCAGGCAGTTCCTTCTGTTGTTCCTAAAAAGTTCTTCGACAGAATAGATTCTATAATTTTATCTTATATTTGGAACAATAAAAATTGTTGATTGAGTAAACCCTTATTGCAGAAAT
Organism: Mobula birostris; assembly: GCF_030028105.1. Classification (NCBI taxonomy): domain Eukaryota; kingdom Metazoa; phylum Chordata; class Chondrichthyes; order Myliobatiformes; family Myliobatidae; genus Mobula; species Mobula birostris. Next base: position 56,682,520 of record NC_092402.1, read on the forward strand.
TAAAAAAGGATGGAGGTATGGCTTTGCCTAACTTTAGAATGCACTATTGGGCAGTTAATATTTGATATACTACTTTTTGGATTCACTATTCAGATATACATGAATGTCCTTCATGGTTGGATCTAGAGGTAAACTTGGTGAAAGGATTCCCTTTTTGTTTTCTAAGATTAGCAGACAAGAATTTAATCCCATTATTAAACATACATTAAAGAATTTGGTTTCAGTTTCGTAGATTTTTTGAGTTAAATAATTTTATTCTTTCTAGTACTATCTAAATTATTTTTTTAAACTATCAATTTTGGATAAGGACTTTTTAATTTGGAAAACCAAGGGAATAATAACTTTTTCAGATTTGTTTTTAGGGGACTGTTTAATGTCTTTTTCTCAGTTAGTGGATAAATATGATTTATCTAATGTACACTTTTTTAGATATTTACAAATTTGGAATTTTTTACGTGGTTTGTTACCAAATTACCCTTCTGCTTATCCACCTAATATGACAGATGCTCTCTTTCAGTTTAAACCATTTCAAAAAGGGTTGATAGCTATAATCTATAAACGGTTATTGAGTTCACAAATGATAACTAATGATAAAATTAAATGCGCTTGGGAATCGGAACTTCAAAAGTCATTTTCAGATAATCAATGGAATAAAATTTTTCATTCAGTTAACAACTCATCTATTTGTGCCCGTCATTCCTTGATACAGTTCAATGTAGTGCATCGGGCCCGTATGTCAAAGGATAAATTAGTGCATAATTTCTCTAATATTAATCCTATTTGTGACAGGTGTATGAGCTGGCCACTTTAACTCATATACATTGGTCTTGTATAAAGCTAGATAACTTTTGGAGAGATGTTTTTAAAACATTATCAAAAGATTTAGATTTGGATCCGGATCTACAATCTAATTTTCTTACGGCAATTTTTGGGATTATCCCATTGGAAGCAGGAAATATTCCTGTTTCTGCTCAACGTATGATAGCCTTTTCAACTTTATTGGCTGGGAGAGCCATTTTACCGAAGTGGAAGGATTCTAATCCACCTACGGTCTTTTATTGGCTCTCCTCCATTATGTCCTGTTTAAGTTTAGAGAAAGTAAGAAGTCGGACATTTGATACATCCTTTAAATTTGAGCAAATATGGTGACCTTTTATCCAATATTTTCATTTAATTTGATTTATTACTCTTTCAATCTTTTTTTTTTGTTTTAGATTTGATCAGAAAGTCTTTCTTTCTTTTTTGGTCGTATCCTCAAAATAGACTGCCCAGTCCCTTTTTTTTGTTTTTTATATATATAGCATAGTAGGTTGTTTTGTTCTTTACATTTAAAACCCAATGTTTTTTCCTTTCTCTTCATAAACTGGTAAGAGGAGAATTGTTATTTTCATTTTTTATTATATATTTTATGCTAGTTTAACAATATCTATGATTTTGACAATGTCTATTTTAATCTTGGTTTATATTGTTACTGATATATATATTTGAACTAATTCTCCTCTTGATTGTATTTATGCTTTTTTTAAATCAATAAAAAGATTAATAAAGAAAGAAGAGCTGATGACCTAAAATCAGAGCTTCAAACGCTGCGATGTATCAGCAATGGGGAGAGGTACCTGGACACTGTGTTTCCAGAGGCAGTCACATCCACTGGATTAACGATTTCAAATCCGGCCTGTTGCCAGGGACAAGAAGGTGTGACTACGAGTGAGGCAGGTAGGAGGATCCATGAGGTAGTACTGGAGGAACCTCAGCCCTTGAGCTTGCTCAGCAGTCTCAGATAGGTGCTCCCGGTGAGGATGAGAGTGGGGGCTGTCGGAAGGGTGACCAACTGAACCGTGGCGCCATGGTTCAAGAAGCTATTCAAGAGGGAGTTCTTCAACATGATAAGGAGCCCATGGTCCTATACCAAGTGAAGGACATCCCTCTAGGAAAGATGCCAACTTGGATAGAAGTTTGGTTGATTGGCAGGAGGCAAAGAGTGCAGATGAAAGGGGCCTTTTCTGGTTGGCTGCCGGTGAGGAGTGGTGGTCTGCAGGGGGGTCTGCTACTTTTCATGTTATATGTCAATTATGGAATTGATGGCTTAGTGGCCAAGTTTGCAGATGATATGAAGGTAGGTGGAGGGGCAGGTAGTGTTGAAGAAGCAGGGAGGCTACAGAAGACATTAGACAGATTAGGATATTAGGTAAAGAAGTGGCAGATAGAACATAGTGTAGTGAAGTGTATGGTCATGCACTTTGGCAGAAGGAATAAAGGCGTAGTCTATTTTCTAAATGGGGAGAAAATTCAACAATCAGAGGTGCAAAGGGACTTGTTGGAGTCCTAGTCCAGGATTCCCTAAAGGTTAACTTGTAGGTTGAGTTTTGGGCCCCTTATCTAAGAAAGGATTACTGGCATTGGAGAAGGCCCAGAGGAGGTCTTCGAGAATAATCCCACAAATGAAGGGTTAACATATGAGGAGCATTTGATGTCTCTGGGCCTGTACTCACTGGAGTTTAGAAGAAGAGGGGGATCTCAATGAACCTACTAAATACTGAAAGGCCTAGATAGAGCGGACGTGGAGAGGATGTTTCCAATGGACGTGGAGAGGATGTTTCCAACAGTGGATGACTCTAGGACCAGAGAGCACAGCCTCAGAATATAAGGCCATCTCTTTAGAACAGAGATGAGGAGTGATTTCTTCAGCAAAAGGATAGTGAATTTGTGGAAGTCATTATCACAGATGGCTGTGGAGGCCAAGTCATTGGGTATATATAAAGTGGAAGTTGATGGTTTCTTGATCAAAGGTTATGGGGAGAAGTCAGGAGAATGGGGTTGAGAAGGAAAATAAATCAGCCATGATTGAATGGTGGAGTAGATTCGATGGGCTGAATGGCCGAATGGTGCACCTATGTCTTGTGGTCTTATGGTCTAAATATGTCTAACGATGCAGCTTCCAACATTGGCCAAGGCAAAGATTGCAGAGATTTAAATGACCAGCCCCTTATCTTGTGGTGTGTCCTCTTGTTCACGAGTCTTCCACTAGTGAAAGCATCCCAATGTTTACCTTGTCAAGCTCCCTGGGACCTTATATGTTTGAATAAGGTCACCTCTCATTCTTCCGAACTTCAAGGGATACAGACCCAAACAATTTAGTCTCTCTTAGTACGACAGGACCCTGGTGAGCGTTGCAGAACAGAGGGACTTGGGAGTACGATTACATGGTTCCATAAAAGTGATGTCACAGGTAGACAGGGCACTGAAGAAGACCGGCTTTCACGACATTGACTATAGCAACTAGGAGATCAGGATGCTGGCGAGGATGCACTTGGAGTATCGTGTTTGATTTTGTTTGCCCTGCTATGGGAAAGATGTTATTAAACTGGAAGGAGTGTAGAAAGGCTTTACGAGGATATTGCCAAGACTGGAGGGACTGTGTTACAGGGAGAAGTTGGTCAGGCTAGCACTTCATTCCAATAGTGTCGGTAACTGAGAGGTGATCGTATAGAGGTGTACAAAACAAGAGGGGCATAGATAGGGTGAATGCACCCAGTCTTTTCCCCACATCTGGGGTATCAAGGACTAAATCAAGGAAGATCAGCTGGATCTTCAACTTTCTCACAGACAGAACCCAGGCTGTAAAAATAGGGGACAAACTCTCCTCTACAATCACTCTGAGCACTGGTGCCCCACAAGGCTGTGTACTCAGCCCCCTGCTGTACTCACTGTACACCCATGATTGTGTAGCCAAGTTTCCATCAAACTCAATATATAAGTTTGCTGATGACACAACAATTGTAGGCCGTATCTCGGGTAATGATGAGTTTGAGTACAGAGTGGAAATTAAGAACCTGGTGGCATGGTGCGAAGACAATAACCTATCCCTCAACGTCAGCAAGACGAAGGAATTGGTTGTTGATTTCAGAAGGAGTAGCGGACTGCACGACCCAATTGACATCGGTGGTGCGCAAGTAGAACAAAAGTGGTCAAAAGCTTTAAGTTCCTCGGGGTCAATATCACAAATGACCTGACTTGGTCCAACCAAGCAGAGTTCACTGCCAAGAAAGCCCACCAGCACCTTTACTTCCTGAGAAAACTAAAGAAATTTGGACTGTCCCCTAAAACCCTCACTAATTTTTATAGATGCTCCGTAGAAAGCATTCTTCTAGGGTGTATCACAACCTGGTATGGAAGTTGTCCTGTCCAAGACCAGAAGAAGCTGCAGAAGATCGTGAACACGGCGCAGCACATCACACAAACCAATCTTCCATCCGTGGACTCACTTTACACTGCACGCTGTCGGAGCAGTGCTGCCAGGATAATCAAGGACACGACCCACCCAGCCAACACACTTTTTGTCCCTCTTCCTTCCGGGAGAAGGCTCAGGAGCTTGAAGACTCATATGGCCAGATTTGGGAACAGCTTCTTTCCAATTGTGACAAGACTGCTGAACGGATCCTGACCCGGATCTGGGCCGTACCCTCCAAATATCCAGACCTGCCTCTTGTTTTTTTTGCACTACCTTACTTTCCATTTTTCTATTTTCTATTTATGGTTTATAACTTAAATTTTTAATATTTACTAATTTTAACTATTCTTAATATTTAATATTTGTAATCCAGGGAGTGTGAAGCGCAGAATCAAATATCGCTGTGATGATTGTACGTTCTAGTACCAATTGTTTGGTGACAATAAAGTATAAAACAAGTATAAAAGTATAAATGCATAGGTTTAGGATGAGAAGGGAATTATTTAATAGGAACTTGAGGGGGAGACTTTTTCTTACACAAAGGGTGGTATCTCTGTGGAATTCGCTGCCAGAGAAGGAGCTTGAAGCAGACACGATAACAACATATAAAACACTTAGACAGGTTCATGGATTGGAAAGGTTAAGAGAGATATGGGTCAAAAACAGACAAATGGCACTAGCTTGGACGGGACAACTTTGTTGTCATGGACCAGTTGGGCCGAAGGGCCTGTTTCTGTGCTGTATGACTCTATAGCTCTACGAGTCTATGACAGCCAGGAATGAGTCAAATGAATCTGCCTCCAATGTTATTAAAAACACAAGAGATTCTGCAGATTCGGGTTCTTTCCATAGATACGGAGTTCCTCCAGTATTTTGTGTCCAATGATATTACATCATTTAAAGTAAGGAGACCAAAACGATATATCATATTCCTGTAGTTTTGTGTGATCTTTATTATATTTTGCAACTCCTGAAACTAATGAAAAGAAAGCAAAGGAGCCAGGAAATGTGTGTACTTAATTTTTCTTTAGTATGGCGCTCACATCTAATGCGGTGGCATAATGACATCTGTCATTCACGCACTTCTTACCTATAACCCATAATGAATTATGTAAACAGAAAAGAATGCTTAATCAAACAATAAATTTACAATATTGCCCAAATATTACTGAAATATTAAATATACTACACTCCTCCCTTCTTAGCTATAAACTCCGACTCAATATAGAATGAATCTCAACTCAAGTATGTAATGTATTGGTCTCCAGTTACATTTTTTATTTATATATTTACATACACACACAAACACACATTCATACAGGTATATACACACACACACACACACACACACACACAGTATGCTATATGTAATACAACTACTATATAGACATACAAAGCATAGGTAACATTCAAGATTTAATCTCTGTGGAGGATCGCTTACTTTGGTAGGATAGCATCTTTCCTGACAAGGGGGCGTCACTCCGCTGGGCAGGAGAGACTTGTGGCTGTGAAACAATCTCAGATTCTGGGGCCCCCTCCGTGGTGGTTGTAGGAGTTGACTCTGGCACTGCAGGAAGTGGTTCTGACAGCTCTGGATACCTTTCTTCTCTAACAATTGACTTTGCTCTCCTCAGCTGATTGACATGTCATCTCCAGATGATATCAGACGCAATCTCCACTGTGTAGGAGAGCAGACCAGTTCTGTCCTTAATCTTTCCAAGTACCCAGTTTTGATCATCTCTGTAGTCCCTCACCAGAACTGCTTGTCCAGGAGTGAAACATTGAACCTCCTTGTTTGAGGAACACACAATTTGTCTCAACTGTTTGTCCTGCATACTCCTTCTGAGATTGGGTTTGAGGAGATCCAAGCATGAGCACTAGAGTCGAACAAAGTGATAGAATAGCAGGTAAGTTGTTGGTTGTGGAGTGTGCTGCATTGCGATATGCAAGGAGGAAATTGGAGGGCTTCTGATTCAGTGACAGTGTTGTGTGTTTTGCTGACATTGATTGCAGTATGTTTTTTAGACACTTGACAAACCTTTCCACCAAGCCATTTGTAGCTGGGTGGTACGGTGCAGGTGTAATATGTCTTATTCCATTCATTTTAGGAATGACCAAAACTGTTCCGCAACAAACTGTGGTCCATTTTCACTGACTAAGTGTTCTGGAACACCAGTCCTTGAGAAGAGGCTTTTCAACACATCAACAGAGTGAGAGGCTGGAATGGAGGCTATTGGGAACACTTCTGGCCACTTTGGTAGCTCCATCCACTATTACTAAGAAATTTTTTGCCCATGAATGGTCCAAAAAAAATCCACAGGAATCCTCTACCAGGGCAATACAGTCCATTCCCGGGGATGGAGAGGTACTGCTCTTGGCATCTTCTGGACGCGTAGGCAATCCCAAACACTGCATGGCAAGCTGCTCAACTTACTGATCTATCCCAGGCTACCAGAAACAACTTTAGTCAACACTTTCATTTTAAGCATGCCTAAATAACCAGCATGTAGCTCCTCCAACACTTCAACTCTCAGCTTGGATGATCTAACTCTCAATCCCCCTCCATAAGGCAACCCCCTGTCAAGGACAAGCTTATTGCAGTGCTGGTAGAAATGGGAGAACTGGAATTTTTACTGCACATTCCAGGCATTTTGGGTTTCCGTGTAGACTTGAGACAGTGTGGGGTCTTTTCTGGTTTCCCATTGGATCACCTCTGCCATAATAGGGAGACTTTCAAATTGCATTAGGGAGAATACGTCAAGGATGCAAAGACTATTCACTTCCATCATTCAGAACATGTGACATGACTGCACCTGTACTATATGGTGAGACATCATAGGCAAGCTTCACTGGATGATGTGAATCACAATGTGTGGGTACAGTATCTGACATCACCATTTCCCTTACCTTTTGGAAAGCCACCTCACACTGCTTTGTCCATTGCCATTTCTTCCTGATCTGTAGTAATAAGTTCAAGGGGCAGAACACACTAGGCAGTTTGACAGGAACCTGTCATAGTAATTGAAAGATCCTAAAAAGGACTGCAAATGTGACACACCCTTTGGCCTTGGGGCAGCCACCACTGCTTGAATTTTCTCAGCACACTGGTGTAAATCTTGTGTGTCAATGGTGTGACCACAGTCAGTGATGCCTGATTTAAAGAATTTACAGTTGTTGCACTGTGGTCTGAGCCCATAATCTTCTAATCTTTTTAACACTGTCTTGAGATTTTGGGGATGTTCCTTGTCATCTAGGTAACACCGAGTGTCTGGGCAGTCTTGCAGCACCTGGTCCATAGGTCTCTGCAGGTGAAGATGCTACTCCAAAAATAAGTTTACTATAGTGATAAAGCCCTTTGTGCGTGTTTATGGTGAGGAACCCTTGGACTCTTCTTCCATCTCCATCTGTAGATAGGCTTCAGCTAAGTCCCCTTTGCTGAAGTGTTTCCCTCCAGAAAGGTTTGCAAAGATATCATCTACCCTGGGCAGAGGCTATTGATCTACTTTCAGTACCAGGTTGATTGTGACCTTAATGTCACCACAGATCCTGATAGACCCATTCTTCTTGGCTATTGGGACCATTGGTACTGCCCATGGGCTCCACTCAACGTTGGAAGGAACTCCTTCAGACTCCATGCGACCTAGCTCACTGGCTACTTTATCATGGATGGTATAAGGAGCTGGACGGGCTTTGTAAAACTTGGGTGTGGCATTTTCACAGCACTAAAGGACACTTGCAGCGGGGAAAGGGGTTATTTAGTCCCACAATCTGTACCGGCTCTATAAGACCATAAGACATGAGTAGAATTAGGCCCATTGAGTCTGCTCTACTATTTTATCATGGCTGATTTATCATCCCTCTCAATCCCATTCTCCTGCCTTCTCCTGCAACCTTTGTCATCCTGACTAATCAAGAACCTATCAACTTTCACTTAAAAATTCTCAATTACAGGACCTCCACAGCTATCCGTGGCAATGAATTCCACTAATTCACCACCCTCTGGCTAAAGAAATTTCTTCTCATTTCTCTTCTAAATGGACGTCCCTCTATTCTGAGGCTGCGCCTTCTGGTTCTAGGCTCACCCTCTCCACATCCAATCTATCTAGGCTTTTCAATATTCGATAGGTTCAATGAGATTCCCCCCTCATTCTTCTAAATTCCAGTAGGTACAGATCCAGAGCCATCAAATGCTCCTCATATAGTAAGTTAACCCTTTCATTCCCAGAATAATTCTTATGAACATCCTCTGAACTCTCTCCAATGACAGCACATCCTTTCTTAGATAAGGAGCCTAAAACTGCTCACAATACTCCAAGTGCAGTCTGACAAATGCCTTATAAAGCCTTGCTCTATATTCTAGTCCTCTCAAAATGAATGCTAACATTGTATTTGCCTTCCTTAACCACTTACTCAACCTGCAAATTAACCTTTAGGGAATCCTGCATAAGAACTCCCAAGTCCTTTTGCATCTCTGATTTTTGAATTTTCTCCCCGTTTAGAAAATAGTCTATGCCTTTATTCCCTCTACTAAAGAGTATGACCGTGTACTTCCCTACACTATATTCCATCTGCCACCTCTTAACCCATTCTCCTTATCTGTTTAGGTCCTTCTTCAGACTCCCTGCTTCCTCAGCATTACCTGCCTCTCCACCTATCTTTGTGTCATCTGCAAACTTGGCCCCAAAGCCATCAATTGCATCATCCGAATCATTGACATGTAACGAAAAAAGAAGTGATCCCAATACTGATCCTTGCAGAATACCACAGGATGAGAGTAATTAAAGGAGTCCCCTTCCCTCACCCTCTCTCCAGAGTTCTGCAAATTATTTCCTATCAGACTACTGCGACTTTATTCATCAGAACATGGGAGACTGAGTCTTGAAATTATAGAGGGAGATAGGGTGAATGCTCTCAGTCTTTTCCCCAGGGTTGGGGAATCAAGAACTAGAGTGCATAGGTTTAAGGTGAGATGGGAGTGACTTAACAGGAATCTGAGGGCCAGCTTTTTCACTCACCCATATGGTCAGTACACAGAATGAGCTGCCAGAGGAAATGGCTGAGGCAGGTACATAAACCACATTTAAAAGGTACTTGGAAAGGTACATGGATAGGAGAGGCTTAGAGTGATATGGGCCAAAACCAGGAAAATGGGATTAGCTTAGAAAGGGACAGTTGGACTGAAGGGCCTGTTTCCATGGTGTATTACATTGTGACTAATATTGGTGAGACACTGATGGAACTGGTGCTCTTGCTCTAGTCATTTAGAATTCATGTTGACAATTTTCCCAGGGCATCCAAATGTAACATTTAAGTTTAATGATGGCACAAAACTAAGTGGTAATGTGTGTTGTAGTGAGGGTGTGAAAAGATTCCAAGAGGATGTGGACAAACTGAGTAAGGAAACAAGGCAGGTGGAACACAATATGGAAAAATGTGAGGTTATTAACTGGTTTAAAAAATCAAATGCTGACAATTTTTTAAATGGTGAGAGATTGGGATGTGTTGATGTACAAAAGAACCTGTGTGTGCTTCCACAGCTAGCATGCAAAACACTGGCAAATGTCACATTGGCCCAGACTGTACAATGATCTGATTAGAGGGTAAGACTAAAGCTGTCTTGCCACAATTACATAGGCTCTTCAGGAGATCACAACTGATGTATCATTTACAATTTTGACATTCTTACCTCCAAAACTTTATTTGCTAAAGTGCAGATATGCCAAAGGTTCACCAGGCTGATTCCTATAATGGTGGGTTTCTTGTACAAGGAAAATTGAGTAGATAAAACCCCTCAGAATGAAATATGACTTCATCTACACATGCCAAACACTTGGAGGGCTTGACAAGGTAAATGAAGGGAAGATGTTGAAGACATTTTCCTTGACTAGAACTAGGGATCAACTTCACCAAGTGAAGGACTGGTCACACAAGACTGAGTTGCTGAGACTTTTCATTCAGAGGGCAGTGAATCTTTGGAATTTACCTTAGAAGGCTGTAGAACTCAATCATTGGCTTCATTCAAAACAGAAGTCAATAGAATTCTGGATATTGAAGGAATCCCATGAGGAGGGGATAGTGAAGGGGAAATGTGTCTGAGGTAGGTCACCATGCTCCAATTTTGTAATTCATATTGAGTCATGAGATTCTGTTGAAGTTGTTAATCCCAACAAACACTCCAATGTTCACCTAATGATACAGTGAACCAGCATAATCAACTTTGACTCTCTGCACACCATCCAATGATGATACTCAGAAGGAGATACAGAAACCGAAGTCCCACACCACCAGATTTAAGAAATGCTACTTCCCTTCTACCATTCGGTTCTTGAAGCAAATGGAAATAATGTATCACTTCTTAATGCATGCATTACTAAATGACAATAAAAGAGGATGTGTCTTCATAATCTAACCTTAATCACTACAGTTTAACAATACTATGACTATTTTGATTACTTTGCACTGAAATTGATTTTTGTTCTAATTGTATACTTTTTAAAAATGGTATATAATTTATGTCTAACATTTTGCTTGTATGAAAGTTTCTTGAGTGTGTGACATGCTGCAAGTAAGCTTTTCATTCCACCTATGCGTGCACATGTGTACTTTATATAAGACAAACTTGACTTCTGACTTCAATACTCCTGCCTGGGATAGGAATTACCTGCTGGTCAACCAATTCTTTGCTAGAGAAAGTGCAGAAAATGAGGCTGACTGTGCCCAGCACAGCAGTGAGGAGGTGTAATACCTTCTAGTCCAGCTTTGTTCTCAATCTTTAGCGTCTTCTTGCAGCTCTTTCTCCAGAATACACAGCCAAAGCTTTTCAGAACACAATATATACAGGGGGGATTGGGGGAGTTCCTGAGAGTTGAAACTTCTGGAAATCAGAGATCCCACTCTGCATCACCATAACTACATTACAGGAATGGGAGCTGTGTTAGCTCACGGCCGTTGAGTGTCATGGAACAATGGGAGGTAATTGCTCAGCTTTTAAATGTACCTCTCAACAGACAGCTTGCCTCCTTCCTAAACTGTTGGCTTGTGTATTCTGGTCCTGACTGAAAGATCAATGCCACCACTTAAGAGCATACACTTAATGCAGAGAGCTAGAAGAAAACATTAGACATAATCTTATCAGGCACACAGAGATTTATCTGGTAAATGGTACTATGATTCAGTGTCCTTCCCCCACCATCAATGAGGGGTGATCTTATAGAGGTGTACAAAAATCATGAGGGGCACAGATGGAGTAAATGCAGTCTTTTACCACAGGGTTGGGGAATCAAGAACTAGAAGACATAGGTTTAAGGTGAGAGAGAAAAGATTTAATAGAAACCCGAGGGGCAACTTTATCACCCAGGGAGTGATCAATATATGGAACGAGCTGCCAGAGGAAGAGGTAGAGGCAGGTACATTAACAACATTTAAGATACTTGGATGGGTATATACTGTAGATAAGGTTTTGAGGGATTTAGACCAAACACAAGCTAGTGGGATTAGCTTAGATGGGGCATCTTGGTCAGCACAGAACAGCTATTCCCCCAGGACTTTCTTCCTTCTACAGGAGTGTTGATTGGTGCTCCAGAGTTTCTTTCATCGTTGCTGGGCCACCTTCAGAGCACTTGCTACAGATTATTGAGGGCTGTCTGAGGGACAGAAGGGTCTGTCTTCTCCCTGCCCGAGGAGCTCCCAGAGGATCTGGTGGACACTGGAAGCACAGCTGGAGAGATATAATACAAAACAGAGCCTTTGGCTCATTGAGTCTGTGCCCTCCATCGACTACCCATTTATACCAATTCCATTTTTATTTCCCCCGCATTTCTAACAATGTTACAACCTTCCCAGCTTCCACCCTTCACCCACACACCAAGGATGATTTAGTGGCCAATAAACCCAACAACCCACACATCTTTGAGATGTGGAGGGGCAAACCCACATGGTGTGAACTCTCTAACTTCCTGTAACACCTCACACTTTGCCCCTTTATCCATTTTTGTTTTTCCTCTCCTCCTGGTCCAACCAGCCCCTATTACTCTTTTCCCCTCCCTACCTGTCCATCACCTACATATTCCTTCTTCTGGTTCCCCTCCTCACCTTCACTTTATTCCAAGCCCCACTGTCTTCAACTATCATCTTCAGCCCTTTGTTACCTCCACATACATTTCTGAGGAGACTGAGGCAGGCAATGCTCCCACATCTGTAACAGCTTTGTCGCCCAGGTTGTAAGACTAATGAATACTCTGCCACCACTGAGGTCTCATCACTAGGACAGCAAGCTGTTTACTACCTGTGCTGCTCACTACATGAATTTTGGAATTATATTTTATTGACTTATCTGTGGTAATGTTTTGTTTTATGTGCTATGTGTGATACATGATGTATGGGTGCATCATGGTCCAGAGGAATTGTTTCATTTGGTTGTATATATGTACACAGATAATAAACTTGAACTTGTTATCTCCTCCTCCCTTCCCTTCTCACCTGCAATCACCTATCTTGCTCCACCCCTTCCCTTCAACTCTTTATACTGGCTACCTCCCCTCTTTGCTGTATGATTCTATAACACTAAAGGGGTTTAGAGTCGTACAGCATAAAAACATCAAGATGTCCATCTAACCCATTTGCCTGTATAACACCTTGGTTAAGATTTTTACTGCTATGCTGTAGGTATTTCATTTTAATAGTTCTGCAAGAGCAGTTTATTCTGCTTTCAGCCTGTTTGGGTTAGAGCTGAGATGAGGGGCTTTGTTGTTCAATTTAGGAATGTGGCATCAGCCAATCAGGATGGTGGAATGGGGAGAAGGTTTGAGAACGCTGGGCGGAGTCTTTTTGGCAGGATCTGGGAGAAGATGCCATCCCTGTTGCACAAGGTGCATAGTGCAGATGAATGGCTTCAAGGAAGAAGAACCGATATTCCTGTGGGAAACCCATTTGTTCGAGATGAATTTTGAGCGACATTTACAAGGTGCAGTGTGTACATCGAAAGCAACAGCTTCTGGAAGATTTGAGTCCACCCTGCACAAGTGACTGGCTGAATATAACGGACCCCTTTTTCTTTGCTTAATAACTGATTGCTTAAGTTAACATTCTTAAATATGCTTCTTTGTAATTGTATGCAGTGCACGATCTGTTGTTTCTTGCTGAGGGGCAGTAAATCACACAGCATTCACACAAACAGGGGTTTTGGTGGGCAAGACATTTCAACCTCACTAATTTGGTGGGATCAAAGTTGTATACACCCTAGATGTACGAAGCCCGAGAAAGGTGGGTTTCTCACTGCGGAATCTAGCGGCTGTTAGTGGCTTTTTACCCAGTGAAAAGTGGTTTCACCTGTACTTGGCCCATCTCCCCCGTAACCTTTTTCTATGCAGGTATCTTCCAAGTGCTTCTTTAATGTCATCATGGTACCCACATCTACCACTTTGCATATTCCTACGTCCCTCGGGGAGAAGATGAAAGTGGCTCAATATATATCTCGACAACTTGGGTCTGCACCCTAAACAATCTTTGGGTTCTTTGCCCCATCCCCTCTCTCCAGTTTAACACACTTTCTCACTTGAAAGGCCTAATAACCCCCACTGCTCTCCCTACTGATAGTGCCTGATCGGCTGAACATGTCTCACATTCTGTTTTGACCTTTTGATATCCTGCAGAAACCCAGGTTTCCTCCATCCCAGCACAAGAGAAATTTAAACTCACCTCTGCACTAATTTGATTTCATGAAGGTCTTCATCTGGGATTAACAATTAATCTTTTCTAAGGAAGGAGAAATCACAAACACTGTTTGCAATTCCTTTCCTCACACAATATTAACTGGCCTAAAGGTAATCTCACTAAATTTGCAGAACGGGAGGGGGTATTGAACATAGAAATCTACAGCACATTACAGGCCTTTCAACCCACAATGTTGTGTTTACCATGTAATCTACTCTACTCTAGACACCGCCTAGAATTTCCCTAGCACATAGCCTGCCACCGTTCTAAACTCTGTGTACCTATCCAAAAGGCTCTTTTGTATCCGCTTACACCACCACTACCGGCAGTGCATTCCACGCACCCACCCCCCTCTGTGTGAAAAACTTACCCCTAACATCCCCTATTTCCAAGCACCTTAAAGCTATGCCCCCTCGTGTTAGCCATTTCAGCCCTGGGAAAAAGTCTCTGGCTATCCACATGATCAATGCCCCTCAATCTTATACACCTCTAGTCCTCCGTCGCTCCAAGGAGAAAAGGCCAAGTACACTCGACCTGTTCTCATAAGGTATGCCCTTCAATCCAGGCAACATCCTTGCAGGTGTCCTCAGCACTCTCTTTCTATAGTTTCCACATTCTTCCTGTAGTGAGGTGACCAGAACTGAACACAGTACTCCAAGTGGGGTCTGACCAAGGTCTTATACAGCTGTATCATTACCTCACGGCTCTTGAACTCAATCCCACAGTTGATGAAAGCCAACACACCATACACCTTCTTAACAACACTGTCAACCTGTGCAGTAGCTTTGAGAGTCCTATTGACATGAACCCCAAGATCTCTCCGATCCTCCACACTACATCCTTTTATAACAGAGACAGGGAAAAAATTCTTTAGCCAGAGAATGGTGAATTACCTGCCAACTCTTACTCCACCCCTTCATTGCCACGGGTGGCTGTGGAGGCTAAGTCATTGGGTATATTTAAGGCAGAGGATGACAAATTCTTGATTCGTCAGGGCATGAAAGGATACAGGGAGAAGGCAGGAGACTGGGGACCTAGATCTATCTGGATAATTGATCCTGCCATTTAAAGTTATAGGAGTCATAGAGCACAACACAGTAACAGGCCTTTCAGCCCATCTAGTCTGTGCAAATCATTAATCTTAGTCCATCAACCTTCACCCAGACTATACCCTCCTATGTACCTATCCAAATTTCTATTAAATGTTGAAATCAAGCCTGCTTTCAAGTTCCCCCCTAGACATTTCACCTTTTACCCTTAGCCTCTTGTTGTAGTTCCACCCAAACTCAGGTGGAAAAAGCCTGCTTGCATTTACTTTCTTGTACTGCCAATTTTGTCCACGTCTATTAAATCTCCCTCCATCTACTATGCTCTGGGGAATAAAATCCTAACCTACTCAACCTTTCCTTGTGTTTATTTTCTTGGTTTATTTCTTCAGATATAAATATGAATGTTTAGGAGAGTTGAAATGCTCAAATGATCAGCTAAGTGCATGCACAAGTGAAGCCTACCTAATTCAGTGTATAAAACCAACATAAATCTCATGAATTTGTTTAACCAAGATCATGATTGGACCAATACTATTTTGCAGCGCAAACAGCTTCAGACTGATGGTTATAAATTCAGCTTGTACTCAGTGGAGTTCTCATCTGATTAGAAGATGGGTTCAAAACTTAGCTGAGGGCTTGATGTCCAAGGCTCCTTCTTGGGCTGGGAATTGCAACCCACATCTAGCTGGAAGATCATACTAATTTCACCAAAACATTATTAGAGATGGACAACCCTTCAGTAATAGCTTTGTAATTTACAGAATGAAGGGTTGCTTGAAGAAATCTTATACTGCAGAAAACACAGGAAATCAATCACCATTTTTATTGATACACTCAAAGCAAATGACTGAATATTTATAAGGGAAATTTCACAGTAAACATTAAACTTTAAGAACATAGTATGACATTAATAAGATGTTAAAAGAACACTTAAAGCCACTGAACTACAATCTGAGTGCTCCCCGAGTAAGTCATTATAACCCTATACTGTATGCTAGATATTGCAATCAGTAGCTCAGAGCCTAATTGGGAAGAGTCCATAGTAAACCAGGTTGTTGTCACAATGACACACTGCTGGTCACAAAGAAATAAACAATATGATTGCCAATGATACTAGGCACAAATCACTCACTTTATAGAAATACAAGGGGCTTCATACCACTATACAGTATGCCCAGTTTCAAATATAATGATCCTGTATCTGAATAATAAAAAAAAATTAAGGATGATCAAAACTTGAACTGCAAGTCATTTTCTGCACTCAAATAAAGAAAACTGTTCCAGTTCCACAAGATATTTGGTCAGTTTGCATATCTAAACCAGATTCCATTTCAAAAACATATATTCCACATGCATGCAAGGTGTATATCCAACTCTGTGAAGGATTTGTAACAATAGGGGGGCAGCTGAAACTATCATCTCTGGTGTTATTACTTAACAAGTATAGCAAATCTTCAATAGAAAAGGTTTTAAGATTTACATGCTTACAGGCCCAGTGGAGAAAGGAAGAGGAATGAAATGTTTTCCAAAGAACTGCCAAATCTCTCAACTAGCATTCTATTAATACAAACATGAAAGCCCTCTTCTTTCTGAATGAAGGATTGGCTGTTTGGACAGAGGAGTTAAAATGGTTTCCATCATTTCCCTTTTCCGGGGCAACCAGCTTTTATTATTATGGTGAAGGACAAAGCAAGGAAGACACCTCAATGTCTGAACAGCACTGGACCAGATCCACTGTGGATACAAGGCAACAACATCACTTTATACTAGTTTACAAACAGGTGGCGGGAGCCCAGAGAAACTCAACTGCTGACTTGCTTCCTTATCGTGATATTAATTTTCTGCTTATCTATCACATCATCAAAAAGACCAGAAAATGCTGGAAACACTCAGCAAATCAGACCACAGCTGGAGGAAGAGAAACAGGGCCAATGTTTCAGATCAAAGACTCTTCATCAGAACAGATGAGAAAAAAATTTTAAGCTGCAGGGCAGGTGTGTGTCTCTGATAAGGTAAAACTGGGGCAACCATGGGGATAGGATGTAAACAAGGTTATCTGTTCAATGAGTGAATTGGAGCAGTTGGAGAGCAAGAACCTTGTTTAAAACTTATCCCTGTGGTTTTACGTTATCAGACATCCACCCTTCCTGCAGCATAAAAAGTCTATTTTGCCTCTTTCCCAGTTCTGACAAATGTCTTTTGATCTGAAACATCAATTATTTCTCTCTCCACTGATGCTGCTTGACCTGCTGAGTATTTTCAGTGTTTTGTCATTTTTATTTTTATTTTCAGTATTTTTTAAAAAATATTTTCAGGTTATTAATGGGCATGGCTTTGGCCACACTAAAACCTCAAAGAACCTGTTTCAATATTAAATGGAAGCATTTGGAAAAGTTTTGAATACTTTAACAGTGGAAGATCCGATTTGAGAATAAGGAGATAGCAGCACTAATCAATTTTGCGGACTTTGCTGAAAGATTAGTGCAAACCGAAAAAGTGAGAAATCCCATGGATTGACCACAGAAATTTCACCCATCTCCAAACACCTTAATTTAGCATTAATAGAGTGCAATGCTGAACAAAATGTAATCACAATTATATGGTCATAAACTAACACAAATGTGCTTACACCATATTTCTATAGCGCATTCCCCGCACGAGAAATGGTTCAATGCATTCTGCAATACTGTCATTTTTGATTAACTGCTGAATATTGATTAGCATAACTTACCTGGTAGGTTTGAGTTCTTACTAAATCTGGATCAGGCACTAACAGAATGTCAGGGTAAAAAGGAAAACTTGTACCTCTAACCATCCATCTGCAACTAAATCTATACTTGGTAGATCCAAAGAAATGATTCAACTTGACAGAAAGAAGGCAGAAGCAGTTTTGTTTTAAAATACTGCAATTAACTGCTTTGCCTCAAACTTTAATCAACTCTCAGGCCCATGCTCCAACGGAATGCTAGAGCAGTCATTAAAATGTCATACAAAATACTTTTTGTGTTTGGAAAAATATAAGAAACTTAACATGCCAAAAAGATAATGTGTGTGCACCGGAAAACATGGATGGGGAAAAGTCACCTTGTTTGAACATCGAGGTTTCAACAATGTGATCTGATATTTACAGGAATGCAGTGCCGAGTTTGCAATTAGAGTACAAGAATATAAGACAAAGGAGCAGAATTAGGCCATTTGGCCCATTGAGTTGGCTCCGCCATTTCATCATGGCTGACCCAGTTCCCTGTCAGCCCCAATCTCCTGCCTTCTCCCTGTATCCCTTCGTGCTGTGATTAATCAAGAATCTATCAACCTCTGCCTTAAAAATGCCCAATAACTTGGCCTCCACAGCTACCTGTGGCAACGAATTCCAGATTCACCACTCTCTGGTTAAAGAAATTCCACATCTCCATTCTAAATGGATGTCCCTCTATTCTGAAGCTGAATCCTCCGGCTTTATACTCCCCCACCAAAGGAAACATCCAAATTTACTGTCAAGGCCTTTCAACATTTGATAGGTTTCAATGAGCTCCCCCTCTTCATTCTTCTGAATCCAAGTGAGTCTAGGCCCAAAGGCATCAAATGTTCCTCATATGATAATCACAGAATTCTTGAACTTTTTTGAACCTTCTCCAATGTCAGCACATCCTTTCTTAGATAAAGAGCCCAAAACTGCTCACAATGCTCCCAGTGAGGCCTCATCAGTGCTTTATAAATTCTCAACATTACACAAAGTTGCTGGTGAACGCAGCAGGCCAGGCAGCATCTGTAGGAAGAGGTACAGTCGACGTTTCAGGCCGAGACCCTTTGTCAGCACTAACTGAAGGAAGAGCGAGTAAGGGATTTGAAAGTGGGAGGGGGAGGGGTGATCCAAAATGATAGGAGAAGACAGGAGGGAGAGGGATGGAGCCAAGAGCTGGACAGGTGATAGGCAAAAGGGATACGAGAGGATCATGGGACAGGAGGCCCAGGGAGAAGGAAAAGGGGGAGGGGGGAAAAACCCAGAGGATGGGCAAGGGGTATAGTCGGGGGGAGGGGGAGGGGGGGAGGGGGGAGGGGGGGAGGGGGGAGGGGGGAGGGGGGAGGGGGGAGGGGGGAGGGGGGAGGGGGGAGGGGGAGGGGGAGGGGGAGGGGGAGGGGGAGGGGGAGGGGGAGGGGGAGGGGGAGGGGGAGGGGGAGTTAGAGAAGTCGATGTTCATGCCATCAGGTTGGAGGCTACCCAGACGGAATATAAGGTGTTGTTCCTCCAACCTGAGTGTGGCTTCATCTTGACAGTAGAGGAGGCCGTGGATATACATGTCAGAATGGGAATGGGATGTGGAATTAAAATGTGTGGCCACTGGGAGATCCTGCTTTCTCTGGCGGACAGAGCGTAGGTGTTCAGCAAAGCGGTCTCCCAGTCTGCGTCGGGTCTCGCAGATCCACATCCATTCCATTCCACATCCCATTCTGGCATATCTATCCACAGCCTCCTCTACTGTAAAGATGATCAATAAGTGCTGGGCTGATTTGGAAAGGTCAGGTAGGGGCCGAAACATAGTGGCGGGGTCCAGGCTGAGAGCATATCGATGCAACAGGGCTCAGGACAACTCGATACTTGGACGATTTAAAGGCTGGGCCAGATGGATTAAAAAGGCAGAGTGCCGGGATCAGAAGTGAGGGTCGGGCTGGTTCTGCCCAGTGCTCTGGAATGCTTACTCCACTATGTGCTGAATTGAGGCAGAGACTGTAGCTATGGGCCTGCTCCAGGGTTTGTGTCTGTGCGCTCCACAACATTTACTCTGCAATGTGCTGAACTGAGGCTGAGACTATGGTTGTGGGACTGCTCCGGGTTTCGTGTCTGCCGGTTCCGCGACATTTACTCCACTCTTTGCTGAACTGAAGCTGAGGCTGCGGGCCTGCTCCGGCCGCTCTGAGCTTAGTGTCTGCGGATTCTGCACTGTTTACTCCGTTAACATGCTGAACTGAGGCTGTGGGCCTACTTTGGCTGCTGCAGGCTTCATGTCTGAGGACTCTTCTGTTCTAAATGCTATTTGCTTACTTTTATTGTTTGCATAATTTGTTTCTCTCCCTCTCCACTTTGGATGTTTGTCAGTTTTTTAAAAAAATTGGTTCTTTTGGGTTTATTGTTTTGTGGCTGCCTGTAAGGAGATGAATCTCAAGGTTATATAATGTATACATACTTTGATAATAAATGTACTTTGAATTTTGATTGTCATGCTGCTAGAGTCAGACTGACAACTACATACACATTGCTAGATTGGGAAGCCTTACTCATTTATTAAAAGTAGGTTGGATTCTATTCAGTTAGAATTGTGGCAGTGCTACTCGCGTTGGGGTAGGCTTCCCTCAGTAGTTTATTAGTGCTTTCTGAACAGATTATACCTTCTGGCAGCTTCATTACAAGTGCGGAAGACAACTTTTCATCTCAGCCTCTGGGAAGAGACTATTTCTGAGCTACAGCAGGTGTGGAATCCAAGACTTTACTCCACTGAGAGTGGAAAGGTATTGTCATATTCTCTGATGAAGTTGAATGGCTGGGGCAAACTGGTGGTGCTGTAGAGAAAGCTGGAAGCACAGGAGCTGTGCCAAGATTTGCAGGAGGGAGGTTGGATGAAACCAGATGCGGTACTGGACTGGCAGCTGACAAGGATGAATCTGAAACAAAAAGCAACCAGTTAAAAAAAGGACACCAAAATCAAGGCTACAGAGGATGCACATCTAACACAAAGCAGTGGGAAGTACAGTCAGGTCCACACCTCGCACAAGTCCAAAACTATCCTGCTATTATAGCATCTTCACCATTTCACGATGATTAGTTCTACTATTTCATGCCAGAACTTGCAGAGACTAGGATTTAAATATGAAATGTAGAATCTGTGAAAGGAGAGACTGTACCGAAAGACCCAACCGCTAACCACAACCACCACTTACTCCTTAGGAGAACATTATACTTATCCACATATTTTGCTGCAGTGTGGACATGGATTGACCTCTATAGCTACGCGAGGACCCACCAATAGGCAAATTCCTTAGGAGAACATAGCACTCTATACTACTACTACTACTGATACTACTGGGTTTAATTGGCAAGATTGCAGACGACATAAAAACTGGCAGTGTTGTTGAAAACCAGGAGGATCGCATTAGGCTACAGAACAATATTGTTCAGTTGGTAAGACCCAATCGCAAATGGATTTTAATTCTGACAATTACAAAGTGATGTACTTGGGAAGGAATAATAAGGAATGAATACTAGGGCCCTAGGGAGGAACAGTGAGACCTTGGTGTACAGGTCAAAGATCTGAAGGCGGCAGCACAAGTAGACAAGACAGTAAAGATGACATAAAAAGCCTGCCTTCAACAGCTGGGGCACAGAGCAGGGAGGTTATGGCACTACTTTATAAAACACTGGTTTGGACATAGCTGGAATATTGTGCTCAGTTGTGGTTACTAAACAATATGAAGAACATGCTAGCAATGAAGAGGGTTAAGATTCACCAGGGACTTTGCCTAGGACAGAACACTTCATTTATGAGGAGAGATTGGATAGGCGTTTTACCTGTAGATGCAGGCACAGGATTTTCTCCTATCCCTGGCGATGATCCCATGGAAAGGCTGGGAAAAGCCACATTCAGATTTGGAAAATTAGGCAAGTTGGTAAACACAGCTGGTGCGGTTATCATACCTGGGGGGGGGGGGGAGAGGAGAAAGAGAGCAAACTGAACTACCACGCTTCTAAACAGAAGAACAAGAGCAAAAACGTGTAAGCTTAAAGTCAACTGTGAGAATTGCAATGGATTTGCTTTCCAGTCATTAACTGAAAGGTGGCTTTAACATTTTAGCAAAAGGCATTACATTGCATGGAGAAATTTCTACAAACAACAGACAGTAGAAAACCATGCATGCTGCCTAGTTACCAAAGTAGTTTACAGAGAATCTAACCGTAATCTAGCCATCTTCATTAGTATAAACAGCAGAGAGGAAACTATGGTTTTTGATTCTTAAAAAAAAATTAACTGGTAAATTGGTTTATTGTCACATACAGAGGTATAGCAGAAATCTTTTGCATGCCATCCATAAAGATCATTTCATCACATCAGTGCACGGAAAAAGAGCAGAATAAAGTGATACAGTTACAGACAAAGTGCAGTACAGGAAGACAATAATCTGCAAGGCTATGACAAAGTATCTTGTGAGGTCAAGAGACCATCTTAGCATATGAGGGGTCTGTTCAATAGTATAGCAGTGGGATAGAAATTGTCCTTAAGCCCCAAGGTATTACAGGCATATTTGTATGACAGTTGAAGGCAAACCAAAACTTATGCTGACTGGCACTGTTGGGGATCATTCTGGGGTTATGAAATTATGGAAAACAATTAGGGATTAACTAAACTGAGAACCAGTCTTCAGGAAAATAAAACCTCTACAGAATTTATCTTCCAAGTGTTACTTCATGGCTTTCTGTTCTATTGAAACTATATAGGGGGAAGACATAGTTCCTACTACTGTATTACCACATTGTTAAAGGTGTATTCCTGCCACTTAGTGCACAGTTAAGGACAAATCTGTTTGTCACTTAACTTTCCAGTTAGTTGTATTTTCATTGCACCATCTCTCCACACTGTAACAAGTGTATATTTTGGGTATCTAGGGACTTTTGGAACAAACAACAGTAGTTGGGATGTGCTACGACTGTAAGTATGCAATTCTGTAAGTTTACCCATCTTCCAAACGTTAAACTTAGGTAGCTGATTATAGCAAATGAAACTGCAGTTAATCATTTATTGCTATCTTTGTGTTAGAGCATCTGAACATCAGGCCAGTTCCCAGCACAGCATTTCCATTAGTCCCAGTCCCCTCTCTTTACTCCTCTGTACCCCTGTGACTTGTTCTCTCTCACAAGCCCATCAACTCCTTGATTCTTTTGCCACTTACAACAAGGAGTGATTTGCAGCATCCAATTAACCTACCAGAATATCGCTGGGATGTGGGAAGAAACCAGAGGAAGCCCACACAGGAAGAATGTGCAAAACTCCACAAAGACAGCACTAGATGTCAGGACAAAACCAGGTCTTTGGGAGATGTGAGGAAGCAAAACTAACAGCAATACCACTGCTTGGTATATGGGGATGGGAACTGGACTGATAGGGCTGAGGATGGGGCAGCTGGTTTACAAAAAGAGGCAGAGTGTAGTGAGACTGAGCAAAGAGAGGCTGATGATAGGGCAAAAATCATAGTGAACAGGATGAGTTGCAACGTACAAGGAAACAAAATCAAAGAGGATGATACAAGACAATGTGTCATATCTGAATGCATGCAGTATACAGAATAAGGTAGATGAATTTGTAGCACAGTTACAAATTGGAACACATGATGTTGTGGGCATCACTGAGTCATGGCTGAAAAAAATCCAGATAAGTGAGATATGGTTCATTTTGGTAGGTCAAATATGATGGCCGAATATAGTATTAATGGTAAGACTATATTGTGGAGGATCAGAGGGATTTTGGGGTCCGAATCCATAGAACATTCAAAGCTGTTGCACAGGTTGACTGTGTTTAAGGTCTTCATCAATCGTGGGATTGAGTTTAGGAGGAGAGAGGTAATGTTGCAGCTATATACGACCCTGGTCAGACCCCACTTGGAGTACTCTGCTCAGTTCTGGTTGCCCTACTGCAGGAAGGATGTGGAAACCATAGGAAGAGTGCAGAGGAGATGTACAAGAATGTTGCCTGGATTGGGGAGCATGCCTTATGAGAATAGGTTGAGTGAACTCGGCCTTTTCTCCTTGGAGCGACGGAGGATGAGAGATGACCTGATAGAGATGTACAAGATGATGAGAGGCATTGATCATGTGGATAGTGAGAGGCATTGATCAGGTGGATAGTCAGAGGCTTTTTCCCCAAGGCTGAAATGGCTAGCACGAGAGTGTGCAGTTTTAAGGTGCTTGGAAGTAGGTACAGAGGAGATGTCAGGGGCAAGTTGTTTTTTGTTTAAATGCAGAGAGTGGTGAGTGCGTGGAATGAGCTACCAGCGATGGTGGTGCAGGCGGATACGATAGGGTCTTTTAAGAGACGCCTGGACAGGTATATGGAGCTCAGAAAAATAGAGGGCTATGGGTAACCCTAGGTAATTTCTAAGGTAAGGACATGTTCAGCACAGCTTTGTGGGCCGAAGGGCCTGTATTGTGCTGTAGGTTTTCTATGTTTCTATGATTCTAGCTGGGAGTTTAATGTCCAAGGATACACATTGTATTGAAAAGACAGGCAGGTAGGCCGAGGTGGTGGGGTGGTTCTGTTGGTAAAAAATTAAATCAAATCATTAGAAAGTGGTGACATAGGATCAGAAGGTATAGAATCGTTGTGGGTAGAGCCAAGAAACTGCAAGGATAAAAAGACCCTGATGGGAGTTATATACAGTCCTCCAAACAGTAGTAAAGATGTGGTCTACAAATTACAATGGGAGATAGAACTACTACTACGTCGACTCAGGCCTAGGGGGCCGGCGTCGGACACGATGACGGACTCTCTACTTCTCCCTCTCCCTCATCATGAGGGAGATAGAAAATGTGTGTCAAAAAGGCAAAGTTATGATAGCCATGGGGGATTCCAATATTCAGTTAATTACGAAAAAAAATCAGGTTGATGCTAGATCCCCAAAAGGCTAAATTTGTAGAATGCTTACGAGATAGCTTTTTAAGAGCAGCTCATGGTGGAGCCCACTAGGGGATCAGCTATGCTGGATTGGGTGCTGTGCAATGAACAGGAACTGATTAGAGTGTTTAAGGTAAAGGAACCCTCAGGAGGCAGTTATCATAATATGATAGAATTCACCCTAAAATTTGGAGAGCTAAAGTCAAATGCATCAACATAAAAGCCAAAGAAAGGGCATATAATAGAGCAAAAATTTGTGGTAAGTTAGAGGATTAGGAGACTTTTCAAAACCAAAAGGGAACTGAAAAAGTCATAAAGAAGGAAAAGATGGAATACAAAGGGAAGCTAGTCAATAATATTAAAAAGGATACCAAAAGTTTCTTCAGATATATAAAGTATAAAAGAGGGGTGAGAGTAGATATTGGACTGCTGGCAAGTGATGCTGGAGTAGTAGTAATGGGGGAAACAAGGAAATGTCAGACAAACTGAATAAGTATTTTGCATCAGTCTTCACGGTGGAAGATACTAGCAGTATGACAGAAATTCAGGAGTGTCAGAGGGCAGATGTGTGTGAAGGTGCCATTACAAGGGAGAAGGTGCTTGAGAAAAAAAGGTCTGAGAATAGATAAGTCACCTGGACCAGATAGCCTACATCTACACCCAAGGGTTATGAAAGAGGTGGCTGAAAAGAATATAGAGGGATTAGTAATGATCGTTCAAGAATGAATGGATTTTGGCATTGTTCCAGAGAACTAGAAAATTACAAACGCAAACAGGAATTCTGCAGATGCTGGAAATTCAAGCAACACACATAAAGGTTGCTGGTGAACGCAGCAGGCCAGGCAGCATCTCTAGGACGAAGGGTCTCGGCCTGAAACGTCGACTGCACCTCTTCCTAGAGATGTTGCCTGGCCTGCTGCGTTCACCAGCAACTTTGATGTGTGTTGCCAGAAAATTACAAATGTCACTCCACACAAGAAGAGAGAGAGGCAGAAGAAATAAAACTACAAGCATTAGTCTGACCTCAATGGTTGGTAAGATGTTGGAATTGATTGTTAGGGATGTGATTTTGGGGTTATTGGAGGCACATGATAACACAGGCCATAGTCTTCTCTTCCTCCACTATCTTCCTCCGTCTCCGCCGCATCTGCTCTCAGGATGAGGCTTTTCACTCCAGGATGAAGGAGATGTCCTCCTTTAAAGAAAGGGGCTTCCCTTCCTCCACCATCAACTCTGCTCTCAAACGCATCTCCCCCATTTCACGTACATCTGCTCTCACTCCATCCTCCCGCCACCCCACTAGGAATAGGGTTCCCCTTGTCCTCACCTACCACCCCACCAGCCTCCGGGTCCAACATATAATTCTCCGTAACTTCCGCCACCTCCAACGGGACCCCACCACTAAGCACATCTTTCCCTCCCACCACCCCCACTGCTTTCCGCAGGGATCGCTCCCTACGCGACTCCCTTGTCCATTCGTCCCCCCCATCCCTCTCCACTGATCTCCCTCCTGGCACTTATCCTTGTAAGCGGAACAAGTGCTACACATGCCCTTACACTTCCTCCCTCACCACCATTCAGGGCCCCAGACAGTCCTTCCAGGTGAGGCAACACTTCACCTGTGAGTCAGCTGGGGTGATATACTGTGTCCGGTGCTCCCGGTGCGGCCTTCTATATATTGGCGAGACCCCACGCAGACTGGGAGATCGTTTCGCTGAACACCTATACTCTGTCCGCCAGAGAAAGCAGGATCTCCCAGTGGCCACGCATTTTAATTCCACGTCCCATTCCCATCCTGATATGTCTATCCACAGCCTCCTCTAATGTAAAGATGAAGCCACACTCAGGTTGGAGGAACAACACCTTATATTTCGTCTGGGTAGCCTCCAACCTGATGGCATGAACATTGACTTCTCTAACTTCCATAAATGCCCTACCTCCCCCTCGTACTCCATCCGTTATTGCCCATCCTCTGGACTTCCCCCCTCCCCCTTTCTTTCTCCCTAGGCCTCCCATCCCATGATCCTCTCATATCCCTTTTGCCAATCAACTGTCCAGCTCTTGGCTCCATCCCTCCCCTTCCTGTCTTCTCCTATCGTTTTGGATCTCCCCCTCTCCAATCTCTTACTAGCTCTTCTTTCAGTTAGTCCTGACGAAGGGTCTCGGCCCGAAACGTCGACTGTACCTCTTCCTATAGATGCTGCCTGGCCTGCTGCGTTCACCAACAACTTTTGTGCGTGTTGCATAGTCGGCATGGTTTACTTAAGAAAAAATCTTGCCTGACAAATCTATTGGAATTCCTTGAAGTAGTAACAAGCAGGATAGACAAAGTAGAATTGATGGATGTTGGGTACTTCGATTTTCAGACCCTTGACAAGGTGCCAACGAGGTTGCTTACCAAAAGTCCATGCTATTATGGGAAAGATACTAGCATGGACAAAGCAAGAGGCAAAGAGTGGGAATTAAGGGAGCCGTTTTTGATTGGCTAGTGACTAGTGGTGTTCCATAGGGGTCTGTTTTGGGACTTTTTTTTTTACATTGTATGTCAATGATTTGGATGATGGAATTGATGGCTTTGTTGCCAAGTTTGTGGACAATACGAGATGGGTGGATTGGCAGGTAGTTTTGAGGAAGTAGAGAGGCTGCAGAAGGATTTAGACAGATTAAGAGACTGGGCAAGAAAGTGGTAAATGGAATAGAGTGTCAGGAAATGTATGGTCATGCACTTTGCTAGAAGAAATAAAAGCATAGACTCTTTTCTTAATGGTGAAAAAATTCAAAAATCTGAGGTACAAAGTGACTTGGGAGTCCTCATGCAAGATTTCCTAAAGGTTAATTTGCAGGTTAAGTCTGTGGTGAGGAAGGCAAATGTGATGTTAGCATTCATTTCGAGAGGAATAGAATATAAAAGCAAGGACGCAATGTTGAGGCTTTATAAAGCATTCGTGAAGCCTCATTTGGAGGACTGAGAGCAGTTTTAGGCCCCTTATCAAAGAAAGAATGTGCTGACATTGGAGAGGGTTCAAAGGAGGTTCACAAAAATGATTCCGCGATTGAAAGGCTCATCATATGAGGAGCATCCGATGGCCCAAAGCCATCACTGGAATTCAGAAGAATGTGAGGGAATCTCATTAAAACCTATTGAATGTTGATAGGCCTCGACAGAATAGATTTGGAGAGGATGCTTCCTATGGTGGGTGTGTCTAAGACCAAAGGACATAGGCTCAGAATAGAGGGACATCCATTTAGAACTGAGATGAGGAAATTCTTTAGCCAGAGAGTGGGGAATCTGTGGAATTTGTTGCCACAGACGGCTGTGTGTCAAGTCGTTAGGTATATCCAAGGCAGAGGTTGATAGATTCTTGATTAGTCAAGGCATGAAGGGATACGGGAAGAAGGCAGGAAATTAGGGCTGAGGGTGAGATGGATCACCCATGATGAAATGACAGAGCAGATTCAATGGACTAAGTGAATTGCTCCTACTGTATATCTTATGGTCTTATAGCTAGTCACTCTGTTACCCTTGTGGATGAACAAGGGCCACAAGATAGGAGCATCAAACAGGTTACAGTGGTATTAAATAAAAGGAAATGACTCAGCATGGGAATTCAGTGGGGTGTAGAAAGGCAGAGAAGAGGGGATACTGGCAATTCTTTTGGAATTGTGGTAACAGGAGGTTTTTAAATAGAAGAATGTTCCATCTATTGAGCCAAAAAGTCCTAAATAGTTTTGATGCGTTTCAAGCATCATAGAGCACATTTCAGAATGACAGAAAAATGTTTCAGAATGGAAGCAGCTTGTTAAGTGCAAGGTAACTATATAGCAAAGGTTTCAATCATGTAAAAAGAAATTAGAGAGCAGTAACACTTGGATTAGTAGAGGAGGAAAGACAAAAGCAGGAAAATAAAACAGTTATTGAAAGGTGCCATATACTAACCTGGACAAAGATAAGGGAAATCAAGTCTTGCTAAACACCAGAAATAAAAAGCAGAGCATGTCCGGCTTTAACAACTGTAACAGGAAATTGTTTACAGAGTGGAAGATAAAGATATCCAGTTACAGTATTATTCAGAGGGCAGAATGGGCAATAAGGGGGAAGTAAGATCATTGGAGAAAAAGAGGAAATACATGCTGTAAAGAGGACCAATGTTCAGAGATTCAGACTAGGGTCATATTTAAAGATTAAAGGTGGTGTTCCAAAGAGGGAAACAGAAGAGGAAATGTGCAGATCAGGAATGTATATAGAAATAACAAAATTATTGTTCAAAAATTCTGGCATACAGCATCGCAGTAGAAGAAATAGCAGCAGTAGGCCTTTTAGCCCTTCAAGCATGCTTTGCTATTCAAAGATCATGACTGATCTACCACTACCAAGTCAATTTCTTGCACTCAAGTCTGTACCCCTTGGTACTGGACTCCTCAAGCAGATCTGCAGCCTATTGACTGCTGCAGTACGGGAGCAAGTGAGAAAAGGAATGGAATCCTGTTCACAGGATTTTCTCCTCAAACAGAGTGAGTATCCCTACAGGGGCAGTGGGATTGTCAGAGGAGTGAGGAGTCCTAAGCAGCGAGTGATCTCTTTGGGAGCAGTGACCAAGAGACAAGGTCTGAGGACCACATACAAAACCAGTGCACTAAGCTGGACCAGAGCGGATGTTAGAAAGCTGAAATACGAGGTAGAAGGGGTGAAGTGAAAAGAAAGTGGGGATTTTGATTTTTTTTTAAAAAAAATTATAAAAGAAGATTGTGAAAGGACACTATTTCAAGTTTCACATTAGGATGGATAAACAAGGTCAAAGAGAATAAGTAAACAGAATGAGAATATCCTTTGTTTACCCATACATGGAGCAAACAAAAGTCTTATTAGATATGATGACAGATCAAGCTGATTAAAATTGTGAAGAAATAGAAATGCCATATCCATGTTTGGAAACAGTTAATGTGTGGTATGTTGGTATCATCCACTCTCTCCCTCTATCTGTGAATTTTCCCCTTCCTGTATCTCAACAGGAATAACCCCTTTTAAAAAAAAATCAACAAATACCATTGCAGTGTCAACTTAACAGCATTCTTTGATGCAGCAATATTTTGGTGGTCCACAGGAAGATGGAGTACAAAAATGGGAAAACCAAAGACACAAGGCATGCAATTTTATTGATTAACCTCTGTTAAAAGGTATTAAAAAGTAATTCATTGAAACCTGTGTAGATTACACTGTATAATGAATAAAGAACCAGATAGACCAAGCAGCTAAGTGACAAAATCTATTCAAATTGCATAATGTATTTTCATAGGCTTACCTGGCATGGTACTGGAAATAGATGCATTCGCTAATGACACAGTGAAAGGTTCCTTCAAAGGAGG
This sequence comes from Mobula birostris, assembly GCF_030028105.1. NCBI lineage: Eukaryota > Metazoa > Chordata > Chondrichthyes > Myliobatiformes > Myliobatidae > Mobula > Mobula birostris. The sequence goes on from NC_092402.1 coordinate 56,712,531, forward strand.
AAACAATGGAACTCCCACAGAACCTGTAAGGAAGACAGTTAGCATTTAAGTTCTGCAGAGGGAAGCATGCCATATTATAACATATTTGATTCAAGTATTATTGATAATTTAAAGGTTTCATTGTGATTTGACATTGAAGCCCTTTCAAAAGCTTTCCACCTGCATTTGATATTGTCTAGATCAGACAGTTAAAACGCAAACTGGTCTCTTCCACTTGACTGGTTTTAATTTTTTTTTAAAAAAACAAGGCTAACAAGCAGCAGGTGAGTGGCAAAACAAGACTTCAATGAATACAGCTTCTTACATCAGGATACTAGCATAGGGAGAGGATGTTCAGCCCATAAGAATATTCCTTTGAAAAGCAATCAAGTCAGTCCCTTTCCCTTCACTTTTCCCTGTATTCTTGCATGCCTTCTCTTTTAAGAATGTTGCAATTCACTTTTGGGAGATTCCATTTTATCTCTACTCACCACCCTCAAGCAGGACATTTAATTACTAAACCAATCACTATGCAAAAATGTTTTCCATCATATCACTTCTAGTTCTTCCACCAATTAATTAAACTTGTGCCCTCCGTCACTGTCTTTTCAGTCACAGTTGAGAGTTTATAATTACTATAAACTATCTTATTATATTAGCCACTATTGGCACCACGGTAGTGTAACAGTTAGTGTGACACTATTATAGCTCGGGGTTTTCCAGCATTTGGAGTTCATTTCCAGCACTGCTCTGTAAGGAGTGTCTATACATACTCCCCATGCAATGTGTGGGTTTTCCAGGTGCTCCGGTTTCCTCTCACAGTCCAAAACTATACTGGATAGGTTAATTGGTCATTGTAAATTATCCTGTGATTAGGGTAGGGTTAATAGAGTTTGTTGGTGGTTTCCAAATCTGTTTCCAATTTCAAACCTCTCTGGCATACAGTGTTGCAGTAGAAAAATAGCAGTAGGCCATTTGGCCCTTCAAGCCTGCTTTGCTATTCATAAAGATCATGACTGATCTACCACTATAATGTCATTTTCCAGTATTATGCACGTGTTCCAAGTCTGTAACCCTTGGCATTGGTCTCCTCAGCCAGAGTAAGTATTCTCCCTGCATCCAGCCTTTCAAGCTGTGTAATAACTTTGTACATTTCAGTGATATCACCTCTCATTCTCCTACACTGGAGAATACAGGTTTAATTTACTGCAAAACCTATAGGTGAATTAATGAAGTGGTAAACCAGAAAGCTAGACTAACAATCCAAAAACACCAATTCAAATTTAGCTCAGCAGCTAGAGAATTTAGCTAATTAAGTATTTAAAGGAAAGCAGTTGTATCCATAATGATGATCATGAAACCATGAGATTACTGTGAGATCAGTGTCATGAACTTTCGCCAGATAAGATTTGCATATCTTATCTGATCGCATCTGCACGTGATTCCAAACTCAGTAACCAGAACTGCCATCTGAAATAGCTTAGCAGGCACTGGTCAACTAAGGAACAGCAATAAATGACACCTTTATCAATGATATCCAGATGCCATGAAGAAATAGCTTTAAAAATATCCTCTGCCTGTACAGATAGGAAGCTAGTCGTGGCTGAGGTATTATTACCTGTTCTGCTCTTCACTGAAATCAAAGCAAATAAAAATAACGCAAACACGAGGAAATCTGCAGATGCTGGAATTTCAAGCAACACACATAAAAGATGCTGGTGAACACAGCAGGCCAGGCAGCATCTCTAGGAAGAGGTACAGTCAACGTTTCAGGCCAAGACCCTTCATCAGGGCTATGTCAAATAAAAATAATTTCTCTGTAAGCACAGAGCCTCTCTGATGCAACAGTGAATAGGGAGAGACGCGCTGCTATTTGGAAAGATCCCGTGGCAAGGAAGCAGCGTATTACTGTGACCTTCACCTCCATGGAGAGAAGTTTAAGACCTAAGACTACAAATACTTTGCTCAGAGGTCTCCAGGAGGGATGTAATGGCTGAAGACTCTCTGGGACTCGGCTCTTCCAAGATCACTGAAGCACCCAATGAATGAGCAGCTGAATGTTAGATTAAGCATTCTGTTGGTTGTATCTGAAGGGCCTTTGGTATTTTGTGTTTTTTTTTAATTACCCAATCCAGCTCCTGATGTCAGCAGACAGCCCTTTAAATACTGAAAAAAAAACAGCATCAAACTAGTGTTATGTACTCCTAGTTCTACAAAGTTGCAGTGCGGAGCTTCAGTCACAGGAATGCCTCAAGAGCTTTATCGTCAATACAATACCAAATCGGACCACAATCAAATTTCTATTTGCCAGTATAATTTAAAAGATAAAATGCAATTCGAGTCCAATAGTCCTTTGTGTTAAATGATGCTTTCTAAATATCACCAAGTAACTTCCCATTCCTGTCAAGATAAATGTCACCAGCAGCAAAAACAGTCAATAACAGCAGTGGAGATCCTGGTGTCCGTGAGTTTGAAAAGATCTAACTTTATTAAACTGTTGCTTTGTTGTGTTCACAAAAGAACCATTGTGGCATGCAACAAGCAAAACCAAGAGCTGAATAATGTGGTTGAGCAATTGACTTCAGTACATCTGATAGCCCCAGGATTAGCAAAGGGCAACATTGTCCTATCAGTGCCAACTGGAAGAGAAACAACTCAAGGTAGAATTGATCTGTGACTAATGGGAACGTTAATGCCATTGCAATTCAAAGATTAGATTCTACTTTGGATTTTATTTATTTAGAGATACAGCACAGAACAGCCCCTTCTTGTCCAACAGACTGCACTGCCCAGCAACCCACCTATTTAACTTGAGGCTAATCACAGTACAATTTACAATGACTGATTTAACTGGTACATCATTGGAATGTGGAAGGAAATTGGAGCACCTGGAGGAAACTCAAACATTCACAGCAAGCAACGTACAATCTCCCTATAGACAGTGTTGGAACTTCAGACTCTTGACGCCCCAAGCTGCAGTAGATGCTAACTCCTACACTACATGGCACCCAACAAATTAGGACTCCCAGACTGTTAAACCACTCCTATATTTAATTACTTTAGTTGGTCTCAATGAACATATCCATTATGTCATAATGCCCCAAGTAAAAAGGAGTTCAACACTAAGTGGGTACAGGACAGGTTAGCTGGTGAGATTTTCAATGCAGCTTTACAAGAAATAGCATAAATACAACAATGTCGCTAAAGTAAGGGAACTAAACCACACTAGATTGATAGCACTTTGACCCAAATCTTACAAGCTGCAGTGAAATTTGACGCATTCTGTGTGGTTTTGTAAAAGGCACAGAGCTGGTTATGTGTATGCATGTTTTTTTTGTCTAAAATTGAGAATTTCCTAAGGCTCAGGAGTCTGAGCAAGATGTTGATAATGCAAGTAAGGAAGCATGTGGATTAAAGAAAGCAAAGACAGGTTAAGTACTTGCATAAATTAAAGACCCTGGGGAAAGACAGAAGAAAAAAGTTCACGAAGAACAAAAGGAACAAATTTCTTAATTAGTGCCTCAAGAAGGGAGATAGGCAGAAGAAAAATTATAGGCCAGTTAGTCTGACCTCTGAGTGGGAAGATGTTGGAGCTGATCATTAAAGATATGGTCTCAGGGTATTTGGGAGTATAATAGGCCGTAGACAGCATAGTTTCCTCAAGGGAAAACCTTGCCTGACAAATCTGTTGGAATTTTTTGAATAAATAAGCAGCAGGATAGACAAAGGAGAATCAGTTGATATTGTGTACTTGGATTTTCAGAAGGCCTTTGGTAAGGTGGCACTCATGAGGCTATCTAACAGGCTACGAACTCATGGTAGTAAAGGAAAGATTCTAGCATGGATAAAGTATTGGCTGACTGGCAGGAGGCAAAGAGTGGGAATAAAGGGAGTCTTTTCTGGTTGGCTTTTGATGACTAGTGGCGTCTCACTGGGGTCTGTGTTGGGACAGATATAGGTCAATAATTTGGATGATGGTATTGATGGCTTTATGGCAAAGTTTGCAGATGATATGAAGATAGGTGGAGGGGCAGGTAGTTTTGAGGAAGTAGAGTGTCTGCAGAAGGACTTAGACTGATAGAAGAATGAGCAAAGAAGTGGCAGATAGAATACAGTGTCAGGAAGTGTATGGTCACTTCCTGTTCAGGATTCCCTAAAATGTTAATTTGCAGGTTGATTCTGTGGTGAAGGCGGCAAATGCGATGTTAGCATTCACTTCAAGAGGACTAGAATACAAAAGCAAGGATGCAATTCGAGACTTTATAAAGCACAGGTGAGGCCTCACTTGGAGTATTGTGAGCAATTTTGTGCCCCTCAACTTAGAAAGGATGTGCTGAATCTGGAGAGTGTTCAAAGGAGGTTCACGAAAATGATTCCAGCTTGTAATATGAAGAGCATTTGATGGCTCTGGGCCTGTATTCACTGGAATTCAGAAGAATGAGGGGTGATCTCATTGAAAGCTATCAAATGGTGAAAGGCTTTGATAGAGTGGATGTTTCCAATGGTAGGAGAGTCCAAGACCACAGAACACAGCCTCAAAAGAGTGGTGTCCTTTTAGAATGGAGAGGATGAGGAGGAATTTCTTTAACCAGAGAGTGGTGAATCTGTGGAATTCTTTGCTGCAGGCAGCTGTGGAGGCCAAGTTTTTATGTATATTTAAGACAGAGGTCAATAGATTCTTGATTGGTCAGGGTCAGGGAAGGAGGCAGAAGATTGGGGATGTGAGGAAAAATGGATCAGCCATGATGAAATGGCAGAGTGACTCGATGGTCCAAATGGCCTAGTTCTGCTCCAATACCTTGTGGTATCAGAAAAGCTGGATAATTAAAATTTTCCAAATCTTTTGGAAAAACACTAATGATGTCAATTGTACGAATAATGAAAAAGAAAAATGTAACAACATAATCAGAGCTTGGAAAACTGAAAAATTAAGACAGCACTTATAGATAAAATTGGCTGCGATAGACAAAAGTAGCATTACATCCTGGATAGATCTGTAGAACAGATAGATCTGCAGATCAGATAATTCTGCAAATTGTAGGGATTTAATCTAAATGCCATTTTAAAGTCATCCATCATACCTACAATGTAAAATGAAAAGTAAATTGCTGTCCACATTTATAATGGAGACTGGTATGTTGTTTCACATCATAGTAACACTTCTGTGATTCAGCTGTTGAGGGAAAATTGAATGGCAGCCTGAAAGTTAATATATGCAGTCTTTAGTACAAGTTTATTGACAAAATGTAATCTAACTAATTAGTTGGGTGTTTATGCAGTTGCAAGTGTGCAATGGGAAAGAAATATGAGCTACCAAGCAGCTACTGTACATTGACAGTTGAACAAAAATATGCACGAAGTTGGAATCTGATTCGAGTCAAAGAATCCAAATAAGTGGATGGCTGTAGGTGAAGTTCAAAAGTAGTGATGGGTGCTGTTACAAGATCAGAGACAAGAACCTAAATTATGAGTGAATAAACTTAGTTGTATCTTCACAGGTGATGGTTTCAACAAAAAAAAAAGTTCAGCCACTTAAATGTGTAAGGATTGAAGATTGAGGACTGTAGATAAATAACTTGGAGGAAGTAGGGCAACGTAATGACAAATCATACAGGAACTAGTGCTGATAGCTTTAACAGATAGGAGAATTCTGAGAGACATCACATATCAGAATCAAGTTGAAAATCACTGGCATATGTTGTGAAATTTGTTGTTCAGATTAGATTAGATAGACACATTAAGAGCAAAAGTGTAACTAGGGCAAGTACAGGGTCAATATGCTTATCTACGTGCGGAGGCATACCAGATGGGTGAGACCTTAATGAATATGACCACAAGACGTAGGAGTGGAATTAGGCCATTCAGCTCATCAAGTCTGCTTCGCCATTTCATCATAGCAGATATATTGTCTTTCAACCTCATTTTCCTGTCTTCTCTCTGTGATCTTTGACACCCTTACTAATCAAGAACCTTTCAGCTTCCGCTTTAAATATCCCAATGGCTTTGCCTTCACAGCCATCTGTGGCAATGAATTCCACAGATTCACTATCCTCTGGCTAAAGAAATTCCTCCTCATCACTGTTCTAAAGGGGCACCCTACTATTCCGAGGCTCTGCCCTCTGGTCCTAGACTCTCACTGTTGAACATCCCCTCCTTCATCCAAGCCTTTCAACATTCAATAGGTTTCAATGAGATCCCTCCTCATTCTTCTAAACTCCAGTGAATACAGGCCCAGAGCCATCAAACACCAATCATATGTTAACCTTTCATTCCCAGGATCATTCTTGTGAACATCCTCTGGTCCTCACCAATGCAAGTCCAGTATTTAAAGCCCATCCCCAATTGCTCAAGGAAGTGGTGGTAATCTGCTTTTCTGAAGCACTGTAGTCTGCGAGACAAAGGTACTCCCACAATGCTGACAGGATTCAGGCCATGCAAAATCTTAGAAAATTGTTCTCAACCAAAGAAGGGGAAAGAAAATAACTTGACCAGGTGAAGCAATATGCAATGAAACAAAATACCAAGTTTAAAAAAAAATACACAGACATACACTGTATATACCAAGTGTCTTAATTCACTGTTGAAAGATTCAAACTGTAATTGACAAATATAGTATTTAGCCATGAGACAGCATTGATGGTCATGAGGCAAACTTGCACTGTAAGGTACATCCATAGTAAAAACAAAAAAGGTACTTTTTCAGAACAAGTACATTATAGATCCTTTCCCAGGTTAGGACATGATTTTGTTCCTGAGAATTCAAACCCAAGCAATTTGCAAGTTGAAAATGCAGCTGACTGGCAATATAATTAAATAAAAACATAGGCCAACAAGGTTAGTGTGTAGCTCAACCAGAAGTTGCCACAAACCGAGTTCCCACAAGCTGCCTATAGTGCCACAGTAGCTGGAAAACCCAACACGGTGGTCTCCTGAATGCTTGTATGTACAGGCTGTACATCCATCGACGTTTGTAACTTGGGAGTTTATTACCTTTCTGAATTATTATCTATAGCTTTATTATCCTCTTGCTGGAAGGCTGCAATACCTGAACAATCCACAAGACAGCATGGGATTTGTTGATGAATAGAAGATTTAAATGTAAAATAACATAACTGGAAGGACAAAAGTCATAGGTCTAGTTGACACATACTAGAACCTAAAGAGAAAGAGGCTTAAATAAAAACTGCCTACAAGTGCCAGATGGAGTGGACCAGCCTTCACTTAATAGGGGCAAAAAGTACAAGGCAAAAAACAAAACTACTGTCAGATACAGCCACGCTCTGTGTTTAAATCCCAGCAAGCAGTGCTAAAATTTGCTCAGTACAGAATCACTTGCAAAATCAAAAAAGGTATGTGCACACAAGACCTATGATAGCTAAACATCCAAAGCACATCACTAGAAAGAAAAACACGAGGAGGTCTGCAATACAGCAAGTTAGAACTAATACAGCAACACCACATAATTTCTACTGTTCATGGAGCATTGCAGCATCAACTTCCAAGTATTAACAGTTGTCTCCTCTGCTCCCACGTTCAGAGCCCTCAGTCTCCTCCACGCCCAATCCAGTTCTGTCAACTGTTCGGCTACTAAAGGTGCTTTCTCTCGTGGCATCTAGTTCCTTGGCCCTTCTTCAGTTTGTCAGATTTGAATGGCAGACAAATCTTCCAAGCACCTCAACCAACTGGCATAGCCAGCACCTGGGAAACAACTGGACAATTCCACTAACCCTGCCAGATTTCCCCAAGCCAATACTGACCAGTGCTGCTTTTGGAGATTTGCATTTACTGATTCAAGCAGATCCATTGCAATTGAATTGGATAGCAGAAGAGCTTGCATTTAGAGCTTGAAAACTGCACAATCTGCAAGGAAGTGAATGATTGAATCCAACCTGCTGAGCGTTTTTAGCCACAAAGACTGGGCATCATGACACAGGAAAGACACTGGATTAGAAAGGGTACAGTACAGATGCACTACAATTAAAAGGTTAAATTAAGATATAATGCTCAGATTATGCCTGTATTCTCTTGAATAGACAGAATGAAAGGGTGATCTAACCCAGCAATTTTAAGATTGATTGGGGGTACAGAGCAAGCAGGGGGGGGGGTATAACCTTAAAATTAAGGCTGGGCTGATCAAGGGTGATGTCAGGAAGCATCTTTCCACACAGGTGTAGAAATCTTGGAACTTGCTCCCCCAAAAAGCAACCTCAGCAAGGGAACAATTTCAAATGGGAACTGAAGGATTATTTTTGGGTAGTAAGGTTTACATAACCAAAGCAGGTTAATGGAGTTGATACAGAGCAGTCATCAAAAGTCAAATGCCAGAACAGGCTTAAGAATCTGAATAACTTATTTTTGTTCCAACAGTCATCCTTAATTGTCTGAGTGGTGGTTAGCTGCCTTCTTGAACCATTATCATTGTGTCATGAAGCTGGTACCACAGTGCTCTCAAGGTGAAAGTTCCAGGATTTTGACTCAATTAGGATGCGTTTCCAAAAGTCAGGATGGTGAGAAGCTTGGTGGGTACATTTTCATGCACTTATTCTTTTGGTTGATGGAAGTTCTGTGTCTGAGAGCCAATTTTCAAAGTGCCTTGGCAGTTGCTTCAGGCTAGAACTTACTGCAGCTACAGTGGACTGATTAAGAAACTGAAAAGATTATAGGAATATGCAGGAGTGGAGTAAGATCTTCCCACATTATTGGCAGTGCTTGTACCCATGATAAGAGTACTGCCGAAATCTCCCTGTTATTTAAAACAGATGATTTCAACAGCACAGGGTGCAAGAGCTGGCACTCCAGAAATCATGTTGAGAAGTACTTGATGTAATTGCACCATTAAAGTATTTCTACCAGTACCTGGTGAGAATGTGCCTGGGACTGAAGTAGATGCTGTTTTCAGCCTGAGATCACTCAGCTCCTTTGGCAGACCTGAGGGCATGTTATTCATTGCAGGAGCACTTGGAGCTGAAAGAGGAACCTACAAAGAAAAGAAACTTTAGAACTTAACCCTAAATGTGTCATCACCAACACGGCACACGAGAGGAAGAACAAGTACGCACATTTTGCTCCAGGCAGAATGGCTTCCAACGCTCACATGTATTCCCTGGGATTTTTTGGTGTCTTAAATAATAACCAATTAATACTCAACTTCTGTGGATTTCACACACAACATCAGACTACATAAAAAACTAACACTGAATAGGAGCAGCTATAAAAACCACAATATCATATTTAGACAGCATAAATCATGGAAGACCTGGCTCTGCTTAAAACTTGCTGCCATAATCAACACCATGGTCCTAATTCACTGCAGAACTGTTACTTGCCCACTGTGCAGAGCATTCTATTTTGCGCTTTGGCACCAATTTGAGCGCAGGTTACTTAATAAAATGCACAATCATACAATGGTACAGTACTAGTAAAGTTCATCTGGCCCACCAAGTCTGTCCCAGATTTTTTGAGAGCAATCCAATTGGTTCCATGCTGCTCTTCATATTCCATCAATTCATGTTGCTCATTTTGCTGCTGGTTCTTTGCCAATGACCTTGGACCTGTCCCCTGGCGTTATCATCCTTCAACCACTGAAACTAAAGTGAAGCTATCCAAACCATGAGTAATTTTCAGTATCTCAAATCTCCTTAGTGTGTTCTGAAGAACAGCAGCTTCACCAAGTTCTCTAGGTACCCACTGTTCTTCATTCCAGAAAAGATTTAACAGTTTAAATCTTTTCTGTACCCTCTTCAAAGCTTTCACACTGTTCCAAAAGCATGCTGCCAAATATCGGACACTCTGGACTAAATATTCCTGGCCAAGGTTGGCAGTTCCAAAGGGAATGACCTGTATTTAGCTATTCCCATGGAAATCATGGACTTCTGTGGAGATGTTTTCAGTCCAGGACTTGAAGAGTCAGATGCCACCACAGAACTCAATGCAGCAGTCAGTCACAATGATTGTCCCCAGTTTTGCTACATACAGAGCAAATTGTCTGACAAGGTCCAGCAAAATCTGTTCCAATATTTTACCCCAGATCAAGCTGCATGTTTTATATAGGCTGAGAATAACTTTTATAAAGATCATTAAAGTTATTAAGATTGCGTTGATAACTACTTTGTTAGCCTACCCTACAATCCTTAAGATTATGTGCATAAACATCCTTCTTTAAAATTGTACCATTTTGTGAGGTCTTTTTTCATCTTGTCAAAATATAATGCTTTCTACTTTGAAATTCAGATTTACCCTGCCAACCCATTCCACCAGCTCATTGGATATCCTTTTGAAGACCATTATCTTCCTTACAGTTTACTACATTTTCCAAGTTTCATGTTATCTTCAAATTTAAAAATTGGCAGTAATCAAGCATAACAAACAGCAGTTCTCCCTGCAACACACACAAAATGATGGAGGAACTCAGCAGTCCAGGCAGCATCTGTGGAAAAAAAAAAGTATAGCTGACGTTGCGAGCCAAGACCCTTCATCAGGACTGGAGGAGAAAAAAAAATGTCCATCAACTCCTACTGTTCACCTACCCATTCGAGGCAACTTAGCAGCTGACTATGAACCCGCATGGCTCAGGATGTGGAAGGAATCTGGTACACCTGAAGAAAAACATGCAACAGCTCAGGTATGACCCAGGTCACTGGAACTGTCAGACAGCAGCTCCACGTTTATCCTTCACCCCTTTTTGGGGCAGCATTTTCTCCAGGGCCCCCCCTCCACCAAACATTATCACTCAACCCTTCAATTGGTTTGGAAGATTCTGATGGTAATATACATCCTTACTTGCTACAGACTTACTTTGCCACTCAGGTTCCAACAGCCTTCTGTATGTTCTCTATTTTCCATATCTTATCCAAAAAAAAAAATCTCTTATCATAGCTTTGGCAAATACCCAAATTCAGTACTTATTTAGCACCTCAGCTAAGCTCCACTAAAAGTTATCCATTTCATAATTTATCTCTGTTGGCATTTCAATAAAAGATCTTTGAACTTTCATTAATATTAGTACCTCAACAGATAGGCAATTGCTTCTCATTTCCTTTCTCAGACCTTCACTGTATGTTCTCTGACATAAGACCGTAAGACAAAGGAGCAGAAGTAGGTCATTCGGCCCATCGCATCTGCTCCGCCATTTTATCATGAGTTGATCCATTTTATCCTATTTAGTCCCACTGCCCCGCCTTCTTACCATAACCTTTGATGCCCTGGCTACTCAGATACCTATCAATCTCTGCCTTAAATACACTCAATGACTTGGCCTCCACTGCTGCCCGTGGCAACAAATTCCATAGATTCACCACCCTCTGACTAAAAAAATTTTTTCGCATTTCTGTTCTGAAAGTGCGCCCTTCAATCCTTAAGTCATGCCCTCTCGTACTAGACTCCCCCATCATGGGAAACAACTTTGCCACATCCACTCTGTCCATGCCTTTTAACATTCAAAATGTTTCTATGAGGTCTCCCCTTATTCTTCTAAACTCCAAGGAATACAGTCCAAGAGCGGACGAACGTTCCTCATATGTTAACCCTCTCATTCCTGGAATCATTCTAGTGAATCTTCTCTGTACCCTCTCCAACGTCAGCACATCCTTTCTTAAATAAGGAGACCAAAACTGCCCACAGTACTCCAAGTGAGGTCTCACCAGTGCCTTATAGAGCCTCAACATCACATCCCTACCCTTATACTCTATTTCTCTTCTTCACCACCGACTCAACCTGGAGGTTAACCTTAAGGGTATCTTGTACGAGGACTCCCAAGTCCCGTTGCATCTCAGAACTTTGAATTCTTTCCCCATTTAAATAATAGCCTGCCCGTTTATTTTTTCTGCCAAAGTGCATAACCATACACTTTCCAACATTGTATTTCATTTGCCACTTCTCTACCCATTCTTCCAATCTATCCAAGTCTCTCTGCAGACTCTCCGTTTCCTCAGCATTACCAGCCCCTCCACCTATCTTCATATCATCAGCAAACTTAGCCACAAAGCCATCTATTCCATAATCCAAATCGTTGATGTACAATGTAAAAAGAAGCGGCCCCAACACTGATCCCTGTGGAACACGACTGGTAACCAGCAGCCAACCAGAATAGGATCCCTTTATTCCCACTCTCTGTTTCCTGCCAATCAACCAATGCTCTATCCACGTATGTAACTTTCCCGTAATTCCATGGGCTCTTATCTTGTTAAGTAGCCTCATGTGGCACCCTGTCAAAGGCCTTCTGAAAATCCAAATATACAACATCCACTGCATCTCCCTTGTCTAGCCTACTGGTAATTTCCTCAAAAAATTGTAATAGGTTTGTCAGGCAGGATTTTCCTTTAAGGAATCCATGCTGAGTTCTGCCTATCTTGTCATATGCCTCCAGGTACATATGGCAAGCTTCCCCTTTACAAGCAATAGGAATACCTTCCTGTACCATCAGAGAAAGTCAATAGATAAACAGGAGCCTTGCAAGCTGCATGCTACTAAGGAATTATTAGTGTTTCAGTCCTGATGCAGGCTTTTGACCTGAAACTTCAACAATTTCTTTTCTCCCCTACAAATGCTGCTCGACCCACTGTTCCTCCAGCAGATTGTTTGTTGCAGACTGCCAACTTTCAACTGTCTAGGATCAACAAATGAAGAATGGGTCACTTCAAGTTTTAAAGTACCCTAGCTATATGCATGACGGCGCAACCTGTGACCAATTTCAGGATACACCATCCCTCAAATGTTGTAAAACAATCAAGTATATACTACAAAACTAGCTGAGACTTTCTGAAACCGATTTAAATAATACCAATTACTCACAGTACCAAATCTGACCATGATTTCAAGAACTATTCAGGGCGGGGAAAAAATGTAGAATGTGCCTTTCATGCACAATTCTCAAATACCACTTTCAATGTGTGGTTGCTGTTGGGTCAACTGCACACAAGCACCAATCTGATACTGGCCTGTTTACACAATAATAAAAAGTTAGATTTAATAATGTTGGTTGATTCTTCCCTTCCACAGTTGTATTACGTTGTATTTCTCTACATCCAGCAACACCTTCTACTGCTCCACACAATCCACTCATTTCCTAGTACTTGGCATTTCCCCTATTAAAAAAGTTTCACATACAATGAATTGCAGTAATGTGCACAGTTGGTTACAACAGTGAATGTGACAGCTCTTTTGCGCATAGTAAAATCCCACAAGCTGCAGATGGACAAGTGACTGATGGAACTGTCTGGGTAGCAGTGGTTGAAGGAAGAGTCAGACCTAAATGCTTTTCTTTGAATGATATGCATTTTAAATATTCCCTGGAATCAACAGACCAAAAAAAAACAAGCTGCACTGGTTTAAATCCTCTGTCAAATGTAAATCACATTGCTAGATTAGAGCAAAACTCATGTGAGGAATTGTTCCAAAATGCTACACTGAAAAAAATAATCACACAAAAGTACCAATAAAATTACCACCCAGGTTTATGCTTGCTTGTAGCTGGAGAGCTAATACATTAAGTAAACACAACACCTCTGTCACTATTTTCTAGTACTTACCATGGGACTCACAGGCAAGCTAGTTCGGAGAACTGGAGTTACCTTCCGCTCTATTAGCTGCTTACGGATTGGTATCCGGTGCAGGTATCCATAGCCAATTCCACAGCCCAAGCTGGGGACAGAAAAAAAAAGGTACAAACAATTAAACCACGCGCCTCAGGCTTTACACTCTGCATCAATTTCAAGTAGCCGAGTTATCCTTTCTAAAAAGTATAGGCAGTCCCTGGAGTTACACAAGGGTCCTGTTCCTGAGAACTGCATGTAAACTGAACTTTCCACAAATCAGCAATGAACAATTTCAATGATTTTGATTAACATGCACATTTGTCTTCTCCACTGTGTTTACAATGGTACAGAATTAGTATGCCCCACATCAATGGCCTTAAAGTATCAAATATCATTACATTGTTTGATAGAAGCATTTTACAAGTGGTCAGTTTCCAAAGCAAATCTTAAGCAGTCTCTCAGTGAACTGGCAGCTGTGTTCTTAAAGATGATGTATCTGTTTGGTTACTGGAGGGGTGGTTGGTGGGGGAGAGAGAAAAAGGGAATTACATCATCTCCCATACTATTCCTCAGGGGTCAGTATTGGGACCATTACTTTTCACATTGTTTGTCAATGATTTGGATAATGTAATTGATGGCTTTGTGGCAAAGTTTGCAGATGATATGAAGGTAGGTAGTGCTGAGGAATCAATGTGATTGCAGAAGGGCTTGGACAAATTGGAAGAATGGGCAAAAAGTGGCAGATGGAATACAGTGTTGGGAAATGTATGATAATGCATTTTGTTAAAAGGAACAATAGTGCAGATTATCATCTAAATGATGAAAAAATTCAAACATCAGAGGTGCAAAGGGACTTAGGCGTCCTCATGCAAGACTCCTAGAAGGTTAATTTACAGGTCAAGTCTGTGGTAAAGGTGGCCAATGCATGTTGGCATTTATTTCAAGGGGAATAGAATATAAAAACAAGGAGATAATGCTGAGCCTTTATAAGACACTAGTCAGGCCACACTTTGAGTATTGTCAACAGTTTTGGATCTCATATTTCAGAAAGGATGTGTTGACATTGGAGAGAGTCCAGAGGAGGTTCATGAGGATGATTCTGGGAATGAAGGAGTTAACATACGAGGAGTGTTTGGCAGCTTTGGGCCTGTACTCGCTGTAATTTAGAAGAATGTGTGGGGGTCTCAGTGAAACCTACCGAATGTTGAAAGGACTATATCAGGTGGATGTGGAGAAGATGCTTCCTCTGGTGGATGTATCCAGAACTAGAGGGCACAGCCTCAAAACTTTAAGATGACCTTTTACAATGGAGGTAAGGAAGAATTTTTTTTAAGCTAGAGAGCAGTGAATCTGTGAATTGCTCTGCCACAGACTACGGTGGAGGCCAAATCTGTGGGTACACTTAAAGCAGAAGTTGATAGTTTTGTGATTGGTCAGGACATCAAAGGATATGGCAAGATTCAGATGTATGGGGTTGAGTGGGATCCGGGATCAGCCATGATGGAATAGCAGAGCAGACTACATGGGCTGAATGGCCTAATTCTGCTCCTATATCTTATTCCATATAGCAATTCAAGTCCTGAAGATGTTTACATTTCTGTAACGAACTTTCCCATCTTGAAAAATTCTTTTAAAATTTATGGGAGAATTTGCGTAGTTATATGTCTGCAAGTCAGCTGTTCCGCAGCGTGGGGATCCCCTGTACAGGAGACACAAGAGACTGCAGATGCTGGAATATGAAGCAATGAACAAGACTGTGGAAAAACTCAACAGGTCAGGCAGAATCTGGGGTGGGGGGGAGAGAGAAGAGAAGAAAAGGGGTGTTGGACAGTTGATATTTTGGGTCAAGATCCTTAATCTGGGCCTCATGTACCCCCAGCTTTGAACCTCTTGCAGAGGCCATACACTCAATAAAGGATATTCATCTTGGGCTCATCAAACTGAGGGACTTCAGTCCCAAGCAAAAAGGTATTGAAAACACATCCTTTTACATCTAAGCTCGTGGTTGGGATCAGACAATGGGTAACTTCGTGTTTATTTTGCTAATGCCTAGACCTGTTTTTTTGTTTCAAAACAATTGAAAAACTACTTCCAACACTGTAGACAGTCCAGCTCAGAATTGATCAATATACAACATGTACTTCACTATGCCACAGGTTTGCACTGACCAATACAAATAGCTGTAAGCTACTCCTAAAGCTGGTTTGGTTGTGCACATAGGCCACTGATTACCAGCATGTGGTTCTAGCACAGCCACAGGTAATGTCAACCTAAACATGACTAATTCACTAAGGGCAGGACCTATGAAAATCCAATTATATTTCAATATGAAAAAACCCTCATTATAAAACAAGGTGCTGTACTGGTCATGTTGCAGGTTGATGGGTATAATTGTAGATCAGCACATGGATGATTTAAAACAGAATTACTGAGGGTCCTAATTGCATCGAGTTGTAGTAAGCTTCCAAGCATTTTATGAGGTAAGTTAATGGCCAGTACATTTCATGGTTACTCATCTTTTGGAACCACTTGGACACTTCTCAAGTGTTGAATTTTCCCCAAGGTTGTGCCCTACCTCCCCCCCCACCCCCACAACACCCAGATGGAACCAAGGTATCATCTTGATTGCCAAAGACATCATTTCAGTGGGACAATAGGATCATGGGGTGGTGAAGAAGCTGCAATGCTTAATCATGCCAGATTTAGTAGACCTAGAATATTTACATCCACTAAGCATGTTTCATCACACAATTTGGCTTCAGCACATTTTTTGTTTAAGAAACAAAAAATATTAACTGGCAAGGACAAAAATTACATGAAATTTTGAAAATCATAATTCAATATTATAGAGATCCACATAACCTACTTAGTAAAGCTGATGAATTAATACCAACAGACTTCATACCCTATTTAACATTATAACTGATCACCATACTATAAGACAGACATTCTAAATTTGAACACAAACCACTCAGACAAATTGTACAGGAGGCTTAACAAAAAGGTAAATCTGACCACACCATACCTGCCCTCTCCACCCCATGCACTGTTTGGTGTGATAATCACCTCCCTACAATTATCTGTGTCATTGTTGTACACGTAGATCTTTAGTGGCTTTCCATTGTGAGATTCAATCAAAGAGAACAAATCTTCAGACTGAAAGAACAAAATACAGCATTAGTACTCTGATTTGTTCCTCTTCCCCAATCTAGTCACCAACAGTTAAGACACAAAAAAAATACTTGTTTCTTTCCCACACCACCCCGCCTCACTATTTGCAAAGAATACAAAGCAACTTATTTCATGCTCAAAACAAAAGGATTTCAACAATCAGGTATAGTGAGCCTACTTGGGGTCACACAGGCTTGTGCACAGTTAAATCACCAGAGGAACAAACAAATCACAGCTTCCCCACATGAGAATTAACAGCCATGATTCCACTTAATCTGGCAAAATAAATGCAATTGCAGCAAACTAAGGAAGAAAGAAATAGACACTATGTAACTACACTGATCACCTCCAGTTTGCGACTTCCCTCCCTGCTGTGTGGTCATAATACATGTGAAAATTAAAGCTACATACAACATAAGGTTGCAATGATGTGCATTTAAATATCAGTCATTGAGATAGCAATACAAGATGCACATCTCACAGAACTTTTAATTCTGTTCTTCAATAATTATCATATCAGCCAACATATACATCTACAAAACCATTAAGCAGCATTGGTTAATGCTACTGTAGCTTCAGATATTGAACAATAATTGAGATACTCCATGATCCTTAGAGTTCTCAGTAGGTGTACTGAGTAACTGCCTTGCAAATCTGTTTCCATGACTTAAATGCTTTTTCTGACAATCTTAACAAGAAATGCATGGTTATATTTCAGTATGTGAAATGCAGTTAATAAAAGCATTGGGAAACAGAATGTAGTGCTGCAGGAGCCTCAAGCTTGAATATGTTCAACAGGTTTGAGGTTCTTGCAGCCTGCGTGAATGAAAGTGGTGACTGCTGGGATAATGAGCAAAATGATCACAGCACTGTGGAGCAGGAAGCCATTCAAATTGAGGGAGTGAAAAAGATAATATCAGTAATAAGGAATAGTACTGTTAGGTGGAGAACCAGTGACATAGAAAGGATAAATAAAGTGGTTCTCCTGAGGAAAATATAAAGATAGCAGAACTAGAAAAATGATAAATCACTGGATTACTACATGAGCCACGTACAAATTAGCACAAGGCAAATCTAGTAGTAAGTGGCCCAAAGACTGGCATGAGAAGTGAGTTTCAGTTCACACGGCTGGCACCAGTAGTGGGGAAAGAGGAAACTGTTCTGTCAAGACAAGCTTCTCTTGAATCAGGCTAGGACTTGTGGCTTGACAAGTTGAATAACTAGGCCTGTAGATGATGGATGAGAGAGAGGACAGGGTGGGGTGGGTTCAGGACAAATGCAGAAAAGGTTATAGACAAAACTGTTTATTTGAACATAAACAATATTTGTGACAAGGTAGGTGAATTAATGCCACACATAAAAACCAATAAATAGGCCCAAATTAATTACTGCTAGAGAGATGAGGCTGCAAGATGATTTAGATTAGGAATTAAATACATCATACTTTGCTTTTAGAGGAGAAAGGATAGATGGAAAATGCATAAAGCCATGATATTAAAGAATGGGATAACTCTACTGCTTTTAAGGATCTTAGCTCAGAAAAATCAAATAGTAGTTGGTTTTGGTAGAGCTAAGAAACTGTGAGGGGCAGGGGACTCTGGTGGGAGTTGTACACAGGACCCCAAACAGCAGTGGGACCATAGAGTTGGGTACAAATCAGGAAATTAGAGGGGCATGTCACTTTAATCGTGTATGTGTGTATGTGTATATATAAAAAATATACACACACACGGAAAAAAAAAATCAGACTGGCAGCAATAATGTGGAAAACATTCCTGGAAAGTCAGAATCCTAAAAAAAAATCAACATTTTGCAGAAGAGTGGAAGAGGCTGCATCAAGATGTAGTATTGCATCATATGAAGGAACTTAATGGATATTTAGGTCTCAGTGATCATTACATAAAACAATTGAAAGTGTTTACTCAAATCACAAACCAGCATATAAAGCAACTATGAAGGCATGAGGTGAAAATTAGATATAAGAAATCTAGAACTGACATTCAAGTTAATCACTCCAAAAACAAATAAAAAGCAAAGAGATCTAGGAGGAAAGTTAAATATAACATTATGAGCTTTTCCCTTTTGATATAATGGTGCCAAAACAGCAGTAAACTTGCAAAAGCTTCAGAATCCAAAGGAAGCAAGACTTTGATTAGGAAAGGGAAATCAGAACACAAGGGCAGACCAGCAAGAAGTACAAAACAAACTGCAGGAGCTGCGATAGATATGCCAAAAGGTAAAGATTAATGTGCTTTCCCCAACAGGATGAGACAGAAAAAACTATTTTCAGGGTGAGGGATGAAGAAATGGAAAGTGATAGAAAATATACGGAAAATCAGTCAGAAATAGTGGAGGACTGCACATCTACAGTAAATGAGCACAAAAGAAATTAGCATCAATGAGAAAAAAATGGTAATAGTGAAAGTAATGGATTAGTCAAAATGAAAAACAATAAATCCCCAAAACGCGAGAGCAACTACCTTCAAAACCTTAGGATGCAGGTTGTGGAGATGGTGGATGCATTGACTATCATCTTGCAGAATTTCATACTCCTGGTCCATTTTTAATAAAATATTGCTGTCTTGGCTATATCAGATCAAAGGAAAGTGCTCATGATGTCATCTTTAACTCTTCTTGATAATTACAGATAGATGGTTTTCCTCAGACAAGAAAGGACAGAAGGAAAACAAACTATAGACTAGTTAGCCTGACATCAATAGTGTCATAGAGCTATATAGAAGAGAAAACAGGGCCTGTGGCCTACAAGGAGAATGCAGAAATGCTTTAGGGTGGATATAGGCAGGCTAAACTAATGAGCAAGGATATGACTAAAAACATAATACAGAAAAAAGTCAAATCATACTTTTGGTCAAAAAGTAATAGAAAAGTAAGAAACCGGGAGGTACTGGTGCTCAGAGGAACCCGGATGTCCTCGAACACAGATCACTGAAAGTTATCGTGCTGCTACAGCAAGCAATTAGGAAGGCAGAAGGTATGTTGGTATTCCAAATCACAAACAGGAGAAAATCTGCAGATGCTGGAAATCCAAACTCACACACTCACACTCAGCTGGAGGAACTCAGCAGGCCAGGCAGCATCTCTGGAAAAGAGTACAGTCAACTCGGCCCGTAATAGCAACTGTACTCTTTTCCATAGATGCTGCCTGGTCTGCTGAGTTCCTCCTGCATTTTGTATGTGTTGCTTTGAGAAGGTATGGTGGGCCTTATTGCAAAATGACCCAAATAAAAGACTACACAAGTTTTACTCTAACTACATTAGACCCTGGTGGGACTACATCTAGAATATTATGGATGAACCTAATTTTACCTCCTAAGGATATATTTGTGAAAAAGCACAAACTAAATTGCCTCCTGAGATGGCATGTTCATCATATAAACATATTTGTTGCGTTCAAAAGAATAAGAAGCTATCTCAATGAAACAAAATTCTCATAAGGCCTGACAGAGAAAATGCAAGAATGTTTCCCAGGTTGGGGCATCTTGAACCAGGGTCACAGTCTCAAAATACTGAATCAGCCATTCTGGACAAGCAGAAAAGAAACTTCTTCACTCACAGGGTTGAGTCTCTTTGAAACTTTCTAACAAGAGGGCTGGGGAGGCTTAATTACCAAGTACATTAGAGAACAATGAATGTATCTTTAGATATTAAGGACTTTACAGGACTGGGGTTATTACAGGAAAGTGGCATTGAGGTGAACGTTCAGCTACATTCTGTTCAATGGTAGAGCAAGTCTGAGGGGCTGAATGGCTTACTCTTGCTTCTGTTTCTTATATTCACATACAGATTTAATAACTCCCTCCAAGGAGGAAAAAGCAGCAATTTGCAGTCACCTCACTGAGTATGGCTTCAGCTCCAATAATGTAGTCTGTGTATGGCCTCAGACCAGCTAATGCAGCAGGGGAATTGGGCTCCACTTCCTGCAAGATTTGAACAATAGATGAGCACAGATACAAACACACAGAGTAACTGTTACAAATCCCCACCCAAATGTTGAAAATATTATAGCCAAACTCATGGCCATTTATTTTTCTTTAAAAAGAAAGAGCCAATTGTTCCCACTTGATTCCCTGCCCGGATATTCACTTCACATACATAAAAGTGGCCACTAAGCCTCCATACATGTAAACTTCCCATCTGAAACAGGAATTCTAGACAGTATTTCCCTCTCCAGTAAAACCAATTACAAAACCTAGTTTTGGCTGTCTCAGGATCACAATAAGGATGTTTAGCTCTGTATTTCATAGCTCCTTACATTGTCAACATGAGTAAAGAAGCTACAATATATTTAAGCGAGAAACATTTTGGCTTCCATCCTTCTCCTTAGGCAATGCCGCAGGGTTGAGGAAGACTTGCTCCAACTCTGGTTTGGTGGGTCCTGAGGTGACTGATGGAGGCTGGAACAACAGACTCTTCCACAAATGGGGCAGGAAGTGTTCAAGGAGATGGACAAATAAGTAGCTTGGGAGGTGGTGTACTCCTTCCTCTTTATCCTGGGGAGCTTCTGTGTGCTCTCAGTGCCGTGAGTCCAAGTTCTCAACACTAGCTCACTTGAGCAGCCATAGACTAATGATTCCCAAGATGTACTGCATTTCTCCTTCTCCCTGCCCCCACAAACCCCAATCCTTCAAGAACATCCTTGAATTAATCTTCTTTTCATCTGGCAGTTCCCTTCTGTTACAGTGTCCATTTCAGGAGTCTGATAACAAATATACAAATACTGTACTATATGTAGTCTCCCCAGAAGTTATTAGTCCTTCACACTGGGGATGTTGGAGCTTGCACACAGATGCTTACTCATCTTTCCGATGGATTTGAAGGATTTTTTGCAGAAACAATTGCTGGTGCTACACCAGGGAGACTACTTCAAGGCAAAAACAAAAAATAGATTACCCAGTCGTACTAACAGGGGAACTTAGCAAGCCAAGAAATCACACATGGGACAGCAAATATCAATTCCAAACAGAATTGTGATATTACTAACGCAAGAGATTCTGCCGATGCTGGAAATCCAGAACAACTAACACATACACACACACTAATGCTGGAGGAACTCAGCAGGTCAGGCAGCATCTATGGAGAGGAGTAAACTGTCAACATTTTGGGCCCAGACCCTTCATCAGGACTTGAAAAGAAGGGGGGGGGGGGGAAGAGAAGAGAGATGCTGGAATAGGAAGGTGGGGAGGGGGGTGCGAAGGTGGAACGTGTGAGTTTTCCCCAGGTGCTCCGGTTTTCTCCCACAGTCCAATGAAGTACCGGGTAGATTAACTGGTCATTGTAAATTGTCCTGTGACTAGGTTAGGGTTAATTTGAGGTTGTCAGGAGTTGCTGGGGCGACACAGCTGAAAGGGCCTACTTTGCACTGTTTCACTAATAAAATAAACAGCCTCAGCTTAGGCTACCTTACCATTAATTGGCACAAACTTGGCCTATTTGCACAGCAGACATGAACAAATTCCACTTAAGTTTTGCCCTTTCCACTCCAAGCATTATTTTAATGCATAATGTGCTCATCACTGCCTGTTAACTTCTCTGGCATTGAAAATGAATGCATGGCGATCTATTTCTTCAGGAGGCTAGACTAAGAGTGGTCCACCAGTCCTCCAGGTTCAGGGGTTCAGCTCAGGGCCAACAACCCTGACTGGTAAAACAAAATTGTTACAGAAACAGCAATAGCCAAGGACAGAGATACAGAGATGGAGGACCATTATTGCTGCCCTAAACACCAGCAGCACAATGGACAATAATTGTAAAAAAAATAAATGCAGACTTTTTTCTGCTTTCCATTCTCCAACACCCCTAACCTTTGTGATCTTGATGTGCCACTGAATTTACCCCCTAACTTACACTCCCTCATTCCTTATCATAAGTTCAGTCCTAGTCTGCAGATTCACTTATCGCCTTTGCTTGGGTCCAAGATGCCTCATTTCCTCTCACGATAAGAGCATTAGTCTATGCTTTACAAAGGAAAAGTAAACCTCAAACAGAAGTTGGGTGCCCTGCCACAATAAATCATAGTGTAACATATAAAAGCAGCATTACAGCTTTAATGTTAAGGCCTCTTTCCAACGTGAGATGACAAGATGGCCCAAAGAAACAAGTTGAAGGGCAAGGATATATTGAAGGTTGATTGAGATGAGGGCAATAACTGCAAAATCTTGCAAAATCTCCCAATTACTTCTCACAACAGCTGACTGGAGAGAGAATACATCTTCTCTGCAAGATTATGCAGACAGAAAGACAATCTCAGGCATTTCTGGATCAAATTTATGTCCCACTACATTCTGAAAACATAATGATGTACCAATGGGGCATCTTCTCATCAAATACAACATTTCAGTCTTTGCCATCAGTTATTCAGTCACCTACAAAAGACACTACTCTAAACTGCATTGTTATGGACTGGTCAGCCAATGCTTTGTCACCATTACTACCAGCTTGGCTGAGCCTATTACTTCCCATTAATTATATGTAACACGCTGTAAGGTTTCACTGTGAATGTAATGGCTTCTCTGTAATGTTCCACTGCTGAGGGAATGGTTTCTCTGTAGCAGCAATATTTGGGTTATGACTAGAGATAATGGGGCAAGCTAGCCAATGAGTGGGAAGTTGTTCTTTCTTGTGTGTCTGGGAGCCAAGAACTCACGGTCTCTTGCCAGGGAGAGACGAGGAGAGAAGACGCGAATGGAGAGAGCTAGTAGACCTCGGACGAAGTGGACTTGGAGTGAGGGGCCAAAGGTCAGCGACGGTCAGAGGAGGTCAATGGTGGATGAACGGCCTTAGCAGTGAGCTCCAACATTGTGCATTAGACTGCTCCATGAGAATGGACCTTTTTTTTTAAATAGTCACAAATTAATTATAAAGCTCAATCATTTAATTGCATATTGTGTACTGTTTGTTATTTCATGGTACCGATTTGTAACAGGGGACACATGGCGCAGCATCCACCCAAACGAGATTTCTTAAGTTTGGCCAGGCCGGGGAGTTATCATCCCCTATATTAAGCTGCTAGCTGAAGCGAGAGTTACATATACTACACCCAAGTTTTGGTCTTGACAAGCTGCTGACAACCCCATGTAGCATGCAACTTGTGTCTTCAACAGCAGGCTAAAATCTTGCTTACATAACTTGAACTATTGTATTAAATGCTAAGGGCTGAAGTTAGTAAGTTACCTTCAGGCTCTTTGAAATGCCTAGTTAAAGTAGCACTAAGATATAAAAGCAATTTGTAGTATCTTCCATCAACTGTACTAAACAACTGACTTGTGCCATAGGTTTTCCTTTAACTATAGGATGCAATGCAGGCACCTAGAGCCCTATTGGTCAGAAATAACTTAGAGAGCTTCTTTCTCCATTCCTGTTGGATGCCTGAGATTTCTTTTAGTTGGTTCTGCTCATTAACCATTTCTTCACTGAGGTGGACTCTGAATTGACAGCAATGCATAGAGAGCACCCTTGTAAAATTTTAAAATTTGAATAAGCAAAATTTTAATAGCTTTGGAGATTAGAGGCTACATGGCAAATGTATGTTGTAGACTCACCTGCTGAGCATATTAACTACATTCTCATGTAGATTTTATTCCCTCTAGAACCCCAAGGAAACCACTACAACATTTTGGGTAGAATGATATTACCAGCTCAGAGTTAGCAGCTAGATGTATTAACACAGCCTGGTAACCATGCTCAGGATGATATTGTACATACCAGGATGTGCCAAACATTTTCATTTGCTCCTTCAAAGCTGCAGAACCGAATGCTGACTCCAAGCAGCCCCTGCCCTCCCCAGAGGTTACTGGGTGTTGCACTAACTTCGCGAACTGCTTGAGTTTTGGTGTTGTAAATGGCCATTTTGAGCGATTTCTCCACGTTGCCTAGTAACAGCTCCCTCAGTGCGTTGTCATCTTTATCCTAAAAAAAAAGGAAAGCATGGATTAGAAAAAAAATATCCACCAATTTTGAACTTTGAAGACTCCAAATTTATACCCAGTCTATCTGATGTCAGCCCGTCTAACAAAGATGGCAGTGGAGAAGCTCAGTAGCACACAAGGCAATTTACTTCTCAATAAGGAAAGCAGCACATCACACTCTACAATAGCACTCCTGATAACAAGGCATACATTCTGAAAAGCAATTGCTTCACTTGATATCAAAAAGAAATATTAAGAAGGCCCGCCGAGCAATTTGAGTGTCGAACTTGCAGCTGGGACCATGAAGGAAAACTACTTTGGGGAGATGGGGAGTAACAGGTTCATCCATTTGCAGACCATCTTAGCTCAGTGGTAGAACTCTTCACTGTTAGAAGACTGTACATGCAAATTTATCCACGAAGCAAACAAATTTCAATGCTGCAGCATCAGAGCTTTGCCACTCCTGATGAGATGTTAAACCTAAAGAATTTAAAAGGAGAGCATTTTATCTTCAGTGGTTTGATCGAGGCATGACTGCACAGGTGCGCGGACATCAGTGAGTCAGACCGGCGGGAAGAATTTAAAAAGACAGCTTTATAGAGCAGGTGACTGAGTAAAGGGAGTCAGTCGGAGGGTTTTGACTCAACGGGGCTTCGGCAATAACTGGTCAAGGCAAGGTAAGTTACTTGTGAAGAATAGGAATAGGAAGTATGTCTGCGAGGCCAGTGTTCTGTACTGGGTATCAGATGTGGGATGTCTGGGAGACTCCTAGCCTTCCGGACAGCCACATCTGTGCCAGGTGCGTTGAGCTGCAACTCCTTAGGGACCGGGTTAGAGAACTGGAGATGCAGCTTGATGACCTTTATCTGGTCAGGGAAAGTGAGGAGGTGATAGGAGCTATAGGCAAGGAGTCACACTGGGGCCTTGGGAGACAGATAAGTGGGTAACAGTCAGGAGAGGGAAGGGCAAGAGTCAGATACTAGAGAGTACCCCAATGGTTGTCCCCCTTAACAATAAGTACTCCTGCTTGAGTACTATTGGGGAGGACTTACCTGGGGGAAGCAAAAGTGGCCACGCCTCTGGCACAGAGTCTGGCCCTGTGGCTCTGAAGGGTAGGGAAAGGAAGAGGATGGCAGCAGTGATAGGAGACTCTATAGTTAAGGGGTCAGACAGGCGATTCTGTGGACACAGGAAAGAAACATTGATGGTAGTTTCCCTCCCAGGTGCCAGGGTCCGGGATGTTTCTGATTGTATACGTGATATCTTTAAGTGGGAAGGTGAACAGCCAGAGGTCATGGTACATATTGGTACCAACGACATAGGTAGGAAAAGGGAGGAGGTCCTGAAAACAGAGTACAGGGAGTTAGGAAAGAAGCTGAGCAGGACCACAAGGGTAGTAATCCCGGGATTGCTGCATATGCCACACAACAGTGAGTATAGGAATAGAGTGAGGTGGAGGATAAATGCGTGGCTGAGGGTTTGCAGCAGGGGGCAATGATTCAGATTTCTGGATCATTGGGACCTCTTCTGGGGCAGGTGTAACCTGTACAAAAAGGACAGGTTGCACTTGAATCCCAGGGAGATCAATATCCTGGCAGGGAGGTTTGCTAAGGCTATTGGGGAGAGTTTAAACTAGAACTGGTGGGGGTGGGGGGGGGGAACCAAACTGAAGAGATGGAAGGCGGCGCGGTTGGCTCACAAATAGAGAAAGCTTGTATGCAGAGTAAGAGGGAGGACAGGCAGGTGATAGAGAAGGGATGCGCTCAGACTGGTTTGAGATGTGTATTTTAATGCAGGGAGTATGAACAAAGTGGATAAGCTTACAGCATGGATCAGTACTGGAGCTATGATGTGGCCATTACAGAGGCATGGATGGTTCAGGGGCAGGAATGGTTACTTAAGAGTGCCAGGCTATAACGTTTCAGAAAGGACAGGGAGGGAGGCAAAAAAGGTGGGGCCATGGCACTGCTGATCAGAGATAATGTCACAGCTGCAGAAAAGGAGGAAAGTCATGGAGGGATTATCTACTGAGTCTCTGTGGGTGGAAGTTAGAAACAGGAAGAGGTCACTAACTCTAATGGGTACACACACACACCCCATACTAACAGGGACATTGAGGAGCAGATAGAGAGACAGATTCCGGAATGGTGAAGTAATAACAGGGTTGTCATGATGGGAGATTTTAATTTCCCCAATATTGACTGGCATCTCCCTAGAGCAAGGGGTTTAGATGGGGTTCATTGACTTCTCAAACTTCTGCTAATGCCCCACCTCCCACTCGTACCCCATCCATTATTTATTTATACACACTTCCTTTTTCTCTCTCCATCTCTCACTATACTCCTTACCCATCCTCTCCCCCTTTTCTTTCTCCCTAGGCCTCCTGTCCCATGATCCTCTCATATCCCTTTTGCCAATCACCTGTCCAGCTCTTGGCTCCATCCCTCCCCCTCCTGTCTTCTCTTATCATTTCAGCTCTCCCCCTCCCCATCTCAAATCTCTTACTAGCTCTTCTTTCAGTTAGTCCTGACGAAGGGTCTCGGCCCGAAACATTGACTGTACCTCTTCCAAGAGATGCTGCCTGGCCTGCTGCATTCACCAGCAATTTTTATGTGTGTTGCTTGAATTTCCAGCATCTGCAGATTTCTTCATGTTCGTGTAAATGGGGTGGAGTTTGTTAAGTGTGTTCAGGAAGATTTCCTGACACAATATGTAGATAAGCCTACAAGAGGCGAGGCTGTACTTGAAATGGTACTGGGAAATGAACCTGGTCAGGTGTCAGGTCTCTCAGTGGGAGAGCATTTTGGAGGTAGTGATCACAATACTATCTCCTTTACCATAGTATTGGAGAGGGATAGGAACAGACAATTTAGGAATGAGTTTAACTGGAGTAAGGGGAAATATGAAGCTATCAGGCAGGAACTTGGAAGCATAAATTGGGAACAGATGTTCTCAGGGAAGTGTACGGCAGAAATGTGGCAAATGTTCAGGGGACATTTGCGTGGCATTCTGCATCAGTACATTCCAATGAGACAAGGAAAGGATGGTAGGGTACAGAAACCATGGTGTACAAAGGCAGTTGAAAATCTAGTCAAGAAAACTTAAGAAGGGTTCAAAAAAAAAAAACCAACAAACAACTAGGTAACAATAGAGATCTGGAAAATTATAAGGCTAGCAGGAAGGAGCTTAAGAATGAAATTAGGAGAGCCAGAAGGGGCCATGAGAAGACCTTGGCGAGCAGGATTAAGGAAAACCCCAAGGCATTCTACAAGCATGTGAAGAGCAAGAGGATAAGATATGAGAGAATAGGACCAATCAAGTGTGACAGTGGAAAAGAGTGTATGGAACCAGAGGAGATAACAGAGGTACTTAATGCCTTTGCTTCAGTATTCACTATGGAAAAGGACCTTGGCAATTGTAGGGATGACTACAGTGGATTGAAAAGCTTGAGCATATAGACATTAAGAAAGAGGGTGTGTTGGAGCTTTTGGAAAGCATCAAGTTGGATAAGTCTCCGGGACCGGACGAAATGTACCCCAGGTTACTGTGGGAGGCGAGGGAGGAGATTGCTGAGCCTCTGGCGATGATCTTTGCATCATCAATGGGGACGGGAGAGATTCCGGAGGATTGGAGGGTTGCAGATGTTATTCCCTTATTTAAGAAAAGGAGTAGAGATAGCCCAGGAAATTATAGGCCAGTGAGTTTTACTTCAGTGGTTGGTAAGCTGATGGAGAAGACCTTGAGAGGCAGGATTTATGAACATTTGGAGAGGCATAATATGACTAGGAATAGTCAGCATAGCTTTGTCAAAGGTAGGTCGTACCTTATGAGCCTGATTGAATTTTTTGAGGGTGTTACTAAACACATTGATGAAGGTAGAGCAGTAGATGTAGTATATATGGATTTCAGCAAGGCATTTGATAAGGTACCCCATGCAAGGCTTATTGAGAAAGTAAGGAGGCATGGGATCCAAGGGGACCTTGCTTTGTGGATCCAGAATTGGCTTGCACACAGAAGGCAAAGATTGGTTGTAGACAGGTCATATTCTGCATGGAGGTTAGTGACTAGTGCTGTGCCTCAGGGATCTGTTCTAGGACCCCTTCTCTTTGTGATTTTTATAAATGACCTGGATGAGGAAGTGGAGGGATAGGTTTGGAAATTTGTTGATGATACAAAGATTGAAGGTGTTGTGGATAGTGTGGAGGGCTGTCAAATGTTACAGCAGGGCATCAATAGGATGCAAAACTGGGCTGAGAAGTGGCAGATGGTGTTCAACCCAGATAAGTGTGAGGTGGTTCATTTTGGTAGGTCAAATATGATGGCAGAATATAGTATTAATGGTAAGACTCTTGGCAGTGTGGAGGATCAGAGGGATCTTGGGGTCTGAGTCCATAGGACACTCAAAGCTGCTGTGCAAGTTCACTGTGTGGTTAAAGAGGCATACAGTGCATTGGCCTTCATCAACCATAGGATTGAGTTCAAGAGCCGAGAGGTAATGTTACAGCTATACAGGACCCCAGTCATACCCCACTTGGAGTACTGTGCTCAGTTCTGGTCACCTCACTACAGGAAGGATGTATAAACTATAGAAAGAGTGCAGAGGAGATTTACAAGGATGTTGCCTGGATTGAGAAGCAAGCCTTATGAGAATAGGTTGAGTGAACTTGGCCTTTTCTCCTTGGAGTGACAGAAGATGAGAGGTGACCTGATAGAGGTGTATAAGATGATGAGAGGCATTGATCGTGTGGATAGTCAGAGACGTTTTCCCAGGGCTGAAATGGCTTAACACGTGAGGGCACAGTTTTAAGGTGCTTGGAAGTAGGTTCAGAGGAAATGTCAGGGGCAAGTTGTTTGTTTTTTAAAAATGCAGAGAGTGATGAGTGCATGGATTGGGTTGCTGGTGACAGTGGTGGAGGCAGATACAATAGGGTCTTTTAAGAGACTCCTGGATAAGTACATGGATCTTGGAAGAGTAGAGGGCTATGGGTAACCTGAGGTAATTTCTAAAGTACGTACATGTTCGGCACAGCATTATGGGCCAAAGGGCCTGTATTGTGCTGTAGGTTTTCTGTTTCTAGGTTTTTAAAATGTCTGCCTGCAACAGTAGGTTGTTAAACATTCTATGGTGTTATTTACAAGAATGGGGAGTTCAAGCCCGTTGTATGGGTAGATTGCCAATTTACATGTGCAAAACAAGCAACCTGTTAGACAATGCATCAAGAATTGCTTGCATCGGTGGAACTGTATCCTATCATCTGTAAGGAAAGATGGGAAAGTAAAAATTAACACTAACATGCTATGCTGGTGAGTAGAGAGATGAAATATGGAGATGTACAAAATATGGTTGCAATAGTGCTGTGAGCCATTTCAACAGCCCACAAGAAAAATCTAATCCTTGAGTAACACATCTCTGCCACACAAGAAATGAGTATAGCAGTAAAGCTGCAGAGCTCCTCTGTGAGCCAAGCTTACTTCATTGTTGCTCCAGGAATCGTTAATTAATATTAAGTGTACTTTTTTTATAGTGATGAAACCATGCATGCCAAACACCACAGCAAGAATATCAACAATTCTTCTGCCTCTTTCTAGTGCAGCATTGTGAAACAAATTTCCAGAGTGAATGTGCCGTGGGAAATTTGGACCCATAAAGCCAGATTTTGTATCAGAAGCCTCACAAATTAGGTGGTGAGATTTTGACAGCCAAGATATGCAGAACTGCACTGAACCATTTTGATTATTTTACAGTGCTGGCCTATTGAAATGGAAAAGAAACAAGAATGAATACTTTCTTTGTTTTACAGTCTGCAAGGAAACGTGCTAATGGGTGTTGCTAGTAGTCAGCAGTACCAATCAAGTATCTTTTATCCCTTACCCCAACCACAGATAGCATTGAGGGAACTCCTAATTTTCCCTCAGCTACAAGCACTCAGCACGCCTTCTCTGCCATCCTCCCCTCTTCCTTCCCCAAAACCAGATAGGTTGAGCACTCTGTCCATTTGTTTAAAAAAAATGGTACTCAGGAGCCCTAAAGGGATCCTTACCCTCCCGTTCCATCCTCTCCCAAAATGACAAAAAGGCAATTTACCATTAAGAGTGCAAAAGATGCAAATATAGTACTACTGCCTGACCAAATCAAATAATCTGTTGGTTGAAATCCAGCCAGGAATACAGGTTTTACAGGAAAGACTTGGATCCACTGTAATTTGCCTTTCGCCATAATAGGTTTACAGCAGACACCATCTCAATGGCTCTCCACACAGTCTTGCATCACCAGGATAATGCAAACATCTATGTCAGGATGCTGTTAATTGACAAAAACTCAGCATTTAACACCATCATGCCTACAGTCCTGATCGAAAAGCTACAGAACTTAGGCCTCTGTACCTCCCTCTGCAACTGGATCCTCGACTTCCTAACTGGAAGACTACAATCTGTGTGGATTGGAAATAAAATTTCCACCTTGCTGACAATTAACTCTGGTGTTCCACTGGGATGTGTGCTTAGCCTACTGCTCTATTCTCTCTACCCCCATAACTGTGTGGCCAGACATTGCTCGAACAGCATCTATAAATTTGCTCATGATGCAACCATCCACAAACAAGAGAAAATCTGTAGATGCTGGAAATCTAAGCAACACACAAAATGCTGGAGGAACTCAGCAGGCCAGGCAGCATCTATGAAAAAGAGCACAGTCGACATTTTGGGCTGAGTCTGCACAAGACTGAATTTGCAGAAACTTGTAAAATTAGTCAGCTCCATCATGAATACTAGCACACATAGTATCCAAGACATCTTCAAGGAGCAGTGCCTTCGGAAGGGGGCGTCCATCATTAAGGACCCCCACCATTGTTACCTTCAGAAGGGAGGTACAGAAGCCTGAAGGCACACAATCAACAATTCAGGAACAGCTTCTTTCCTGCTGCCATCCAACTTCTAAATGGACATTGAACCCATGAACAATACCTCACTACTTTTTTTTTAAGATTTCTGGTTTCTTTTGCACTACTTATTTTAACTTAAATACTTAATAGACACACACACATATATATATATATATATACATACATACACACACACACATATATACATACATATATATACACACATACATATATATACACATACATATACATACATACACACTTAATGCAACTCAGTTTTTTCCCTCTATATTTATTATGAATTTCATTGTACTACTGCTGTAAAGTTAACACATTTCACAACATATGCTGGTGATATTAAATCTGACACCGATTCTGATTTTAGCATTTATTTGTGTCACAAAGATGGGAGGAGTTCAGAGACTTTCAGGGTAGATTGAGGGGTTATAGTAGGCAGCGACACAGTCATAAGGCATGAGCCACAAGATCAATGCTGCAAGCTGAGTTAAGTAATATCAGAGGGGATTCATGATGTGAAGTACAGTGCCACTTATTTTGGAGACATATCAGGAAGGTTGCAATAATCCATATAAAATGTCACCTCATTTGAACAATGATAACAAAGTGAATGGACAAAACTACAGCAGAGAATTGCACAGAAACAGAAATCTGTAACTGAAAGCAATAATTACTCCTCAGAAAGGGTACAAGAAGACTTCAAATATAGATTCCCCCCTTTCTTGATGTTGATTCTTGCTAGAAAAATCAGCTGATCACAGGGGCAAAAATGCTCAAGTATTAACCACCAAATGGATGCGGAAATATCAAGAACAAACTCACCAGCCTCTTATCACCAGCTGAAATGATAAAATCAAAGAATGGTTCCAGCCCAGCCCAGTATCCCGGGGAGTTCTCCTGTACCTGTTCAAACAAAATAACATTTTAAAGACTGATTAGTTCTAAATCTTTACAGCTTCAATAGCAGTACATTTTGTATTGAATATTGAAAGGCCTGGATAGAGTGGACATGGAGAGGTTGTTTCCTATAGCGGGGAGTCTAAGACTAGAGGGCAGAGCCTCTGACTAGGGATATCCATTTAGAACAGAGATGAGGAGAAATTTCTTTTGCCAGAGCGTAGCGAATCTGTGGAATTCATTACCACAGATGGCTGTGGAGGCCAAGTCATTGGGTATATTGAAAGCAGAGAATGATAGGTTCTTGATTAGTTGGTGCGTCATAGGTTACAGGGATAGGCAGGAGAATGGCTTTGAGAGATAATAAATCAGCTGTGATGGAATGGCAGAGCAGACTCAATGGGCTGAGTGGCCTAATTCTGCTTCTAAGTCTTGTGCTTCAGATAAGAACATATCTATTACAGAAGTATCTCTGCCTTCATAAACACTTCAATTCAGCTCCAAGCCTATCCAATAACTGAAAGCTAGGAAATTCATTGCTGCTAATGCTCTAATTCCTTGTTTTTAGTTGCATTGCCCAAGTTAACAAGAGGGTGCAAAAGAAGAAATGCAGCATCTCACTAAACAGAGCATTAAAGCAACTCGAGCAAACCTCAAGTAGACAGCAGATTCCAACACTCACACAAGACCAAGTTTCTGGGCACAGACCAAAAGTTGTCACGAGTTACCTAATTAATATTGAGATAACAACATTTCAGAAAATTCTCACTGAATTGGAGTAGCTGCCAATTTCATCGAGAAAATTCTGAAGGCAACTGAGTAGGTAGATAGAGGCCATTTCCTCTAGCCAGGCAGTTTAAGGTAAGGCAGGACAGTCTCCAAATATGGCTAGCAAATTAGGATCAAGGCAAGAATTTTTTTTTAAATAATGGACTGTAATCTTCGTAACTTTCTACCTCAAAGCGCCGTGGATACAGGGTATATACAACACCTAGATCGAAAAATTTGTTGGACAAGCCACAGAATCAGTCATGATCTTACCGAAAGGCTCAACAAGCTGGATGACCAACTCCAGGACCTAGTTCACGTTCTTGAAAAAAGTAACGTGGCACGGTAGTGCAGCAGTTAATGCTGCGACCTCTGATCTGCAGGTACCCAGGTTCGGTCCTGACACTGGTTGCTATGTGTGTAAGGTTTGCACACTCTTCCTGTGACTATGAGAATTCCATCAAGTACTCTGGCTTCCTCCCACATGCCATGCTTACCTCCTAGTCCTGGTAAGAGGAAAAGAGCTGCTTAAAGACATGCAAGCGAGTTGCGGGGGGTATAGGAAAACGAGACAGAGAATCAGTCGGATGGGGGTGCTCTCTTGGGCGCTACTATAGAAAAGATAAGGCAAGACAACAGAGTGCAGTGCAAACCAACAATTCTCCAAAAAAAAGATATTCTTGTTCATGGGAGAATACAGGGTATATCTGGGTGTTGGACTTCTGTGTTGTTGAAGGAGCTACAAGGTTTGTGAAATCCATCTTTTAGGAAGAGACACCGATTAGTCTTAATTCCAGAACACCACCTGGAGGTAAGTAGCCAGCAGAAATTCAGCTTGGGATAATGGAGATCATAGTGTATCAATTATTTTTAAAACAGTCAGTGGCAAAGGTTGAAAGAGAAAATACACAATAGATCAGAGAACGAGTGAAAATTGAATACTGGCAGGCTGGCAAACTCACATATTTTCCAATGTCACCAAAACAAAGATAAATTGCCCTGGGATAATTGGCAAATGGATCTTTTCACAGCCCTGTTATCACATCTGCATGAAAATTGAGATCAAAGATCACAGAAGGCTTTATCCATTTGAATTTTAGCAACCAATCATAAGTTCAGTCATTGAACAAGACAATCAACCTTCCTCCAAGCCCATGAAAGTGATATAACAAATTAATCAAAAGATGATCTGATGAATGCACATACATTGCTTGCTGCTTTAGTCCAAAGATGGAGCCAGGTGCAATGGCTTAAACATTGGAAGGAATCTTTGTTGGCATAGCAAACCCCAAAATCTACAGGAACTGGCAAAGACATCTTTAATTATGCTTCTGAAATCCCATTTTTAAACAGATATTGCCAAATAATAGAGCATTGTTCTCAAAAATCATTAAGCATTGTAACAGATTGGAGGAGTGGAAGTGTTGAAAATTCACACTGACCACCAAATGCAGTTTTCTGTAACTAGATCAAAATGGTTCAGTGATCCAAGATTCCCTCAATGCTACCCCTACTCTATAGTAGAATCTATACTTCACAAATCCACTTAATTTGAAAGTGACAAAGGTTTACCATACACTATTACTGATAAGTTCTCTGTCCCTTAATGTGTGATCAAAATCGACAAGAAAATTCTCCCAAGTCTAACAGCAGCACCTCCCAACCCAAACTCCTCACCAGCATAAACATGTGCAGGCTTTGAGAACAGATGCCACTGTACAAACTGAAATAGCAATTCTCAACCCAATTTGATACCACAAAGATTTTTATAAAAGGGGAGTTACAAAAAAGCTTTACAGTGTATTTTTTGTCACTTGACAGAGCAACCCACATAAAAACATTGAATAGACAAATACTCCTAAATGACCATTGTAATGTATATAAAAAAAAACAGGTTGCCATCATTTCAGTGTCACAAAATTTACAGTAATTAAATTTGGGGTCATGCAAAGGAAAAGCACTCAGTGATAATGTGCCTCTAGAGCATAGCTATTGAGATAAGTGATCCTGTTTTAGGTTATGCAAATGTGTAGAGCCAATCCCAAACCTTTACTCTTTCAAAATCTGTATAACAGGAGCACCCAGCATGCCTACTGGTTCTCTAATCCAAACGTAAAAGCAGGCCAGCAGATGCAAAATGTTAACTAACCTAAAACCGGATGAGATATCAAACAAATACAAAAGGACCACTGCATATCACAATCACCCTTTTCAAGGATGAAAAGCCCTATTTCCCTGGCCAGCCCTTAGGCACAGCTGATTGCTCACTTCTGTGCTACAAAATGTCTCCTACTATATTAGTGGAGAAACAATCCTCTTTCTTCAGGACAGGAAAGTGGCTAAAAATCTGGAAAGCAAGTCATTCTTGTATTTGTATAGCACCTTTTGTAATCTCTGTTTCAGGAAGCACTTTACAAACAATGAAAGCCATTTTTTTTGAAGTGTAGTCATTGTTGCAATAAAGGAAAGACAAGTCAAAGGTGCAGCAAGATAGTGACAATGTCTTTTCTGTGATTATCATTGAGAGTCTTGTCCACTTCACAGTATTTCAAGAAATGTCATTCTAGATTAGGATATAAGCAATTGAAAATGAACAAACTATGGATGCAGAAAATCTGAAACAGAAATAATGCTGAAAACACTGAGGTCAGGCAGAATCTGTGGAGAAACTGAGTTAACATTTCAGGTCAAACACCCTTCATAAGAACGCTTATTCTATTTCTTTCCAAGATGCTGTCCGATTACTGACTGCTCAAATGCAAGCCTCTTGTTGCCATAAGCATCTATGTAAATACTATGAAAATCAGCTTTTTGCACCAATTGCATAGAATTTTACAAGAGGACAATTAATTTAAACTAATTTAACACTAGCTTAAATTAACATAAATTATGCATCTTGCACATGTCCAAATTAAATTTAACGACACCAGTGCAAGATTGAAAGGATAAAAATACAGCCCGAGGTAGCATTAAGCATAATGTTTCCATCATTTGTTTTTTTTAAACTCAGATAATTATTATCCTCTGAACCACAACTGGCTCATCCATCTTTAAAATAGCCACTCAAGAGGCACAAATGTGTCTTTCAATTCAACCTCAACTGAGTGTGAAGTACAAATCAGCTGAACACTTTTTACTCATCAGCTACCTCAGACACTCTGGGTTCAATGATGCCCTCGAACCACAATTCTATTTTGGGGAAGGTGAGTATGGGAGAAAACTCTGGAATAAAAGGCACTTTCTTTTCTCACCCAATCTTCCAGTAAGAGGAAATCAAATCCACACAGGAATATTCCACTTGGCATTAAGCCTGGGGTGTGTTGTTCCTCATCTCAGGACAACTGCAAAACAAAGAAACTTACCAGCTTTGATAAATTTAACCCTCCACCTCCAGTCTGTTATCAAGTCAAACTCCACATCCAGTCTAATACTGCTCCTTGTGTGAATATACTGCAACACAAGAGAGCGTTGGAATTCCACTGACAGTTCCAGTTTATGATTAAAGATATTAATTTATGATTAAATTCTTGAGTTTTATAAAAGGTTACACATCCTCTTGAAAAACTATATACAGTTTCTATGCCCATTTGACATAATACTATTCCGATCCGTTCTGCACAATGGCTTCATTGTTCAGGTTACAGTAATCCAACAGGAAACCTTCACAGTTCCCCAACTAAATGAACAGAATGTATTTAAATACATTTTAATTACAACACTTCATGAAGTAATTAAAATATTCCAAGCGTACTTCACAAAATGAGTTATTCTTGAAGTGCAATACTTACACAGGAAATCTAGTGGGCATTCAGCACCAATAATGCCCAGCAGTAAGCAATGAGATTGACAACTAGTGGTACCAGTGGAAAGGAGGCCAGTCAAAGAGGAACAAAATCTCTTTGAGGTTCATTGAAAACTACAAAGCAATCAGTCCACAATCTCTACTTGAGCTACCAACAAATCCTCCATTAACATGAAGGACAATTGAAACATGATAGCAATAACCTTTGCATCTGAGGTTCAAAAGGCATGGCACAAGATCTTAGGGATGTGCAAGGAAGTATGAGCAAATAAAGATTAAATACTACACCACTGCAGAATCATATACCTAACAAGTCAATAATTTTTGGAGCAA
This sequence comes from Mobula birostris, assembly GCF_030028105.1. Classification (NCBI taxonomy): domain Eukaryota; kingdom Metazoa; phylum Chordata; class Chondrichthyes; order Myliobatiformes; family Myliobatidae; genus Mobula; species Mobula birostris. Next base: position 56,749,837 of record NC_092402.1, read on the forward strand.
AGGCCCAATTATAGACCAAGAATTACTCCAGCAACAACACATCGTACAGCTTGCAAAGTTATTCCATCATTTCTAAGGTTTCAATTGCTATAATACGCTCAGCGTCCTTTGCTGAGGAAATAGAAAACCTAAAATGTCACACAAAGAAATAATTAAATTGAAGTCCCATTAATAGAATTTAACTTTTTAAAAGTTGTTTTTGATGTATTTTTAGCACATGGACAACCTTGGCAAGGGCTTAGTGACTGGCCCAGGCTCGTTGCAACACGATGCTGCCCTTCGTGGCTGTCTTCATAAACTGCCATTGTTATGGCAAACACGGGACAAGATGAGAGAGAAAGCATTTTTTTCAAAAAAAGTGAATTGGTATGATCACAAATGAACTGTGCAAAAACAGTGCAAGTTCAATTCAGCAAAATTCCCCCAACACATCCCATCTTCCCCAGCCTTAAAGTGACAGAAGACAGTGCTGTCAAACAGGAATTACTCACTAGCTTACCGACAATCCTGTCAAAACCCAAACTGACTCTTAGTTGCAGACCCCATCACAATCTTGCTCCAATACAAGCCAATAGAGCTTAATATAACTGATGTTAGCATTAAGGCTGTACTTAATTGAATGTGCCATCCAGAAGCCCGGGAAGTTGAAGTCAATGGATGCTCCCAATGGTTGGAGTCATACGTCACACAAAAGACTGTTTGTGGTCATTGGAGGTCAATCACCCCAGATCCAGGACATCACTGCGGGTGTTCCTCAGAACAGAATCTGGGACAAACAATCTTCATCTGCTTCATCAGTGACCTTCCTTTCACAACAAGACTGTAATCAGGTACTTGAGATACATGACTACATGCGGCTGTCACCATCCAACGCATTTCAAATCATAGTTGGGGACTTCCAACCATGTTACATGCTGATGGTAATTGGGCATAGATTTTTTCAAACAAGCCTGTTTGAAGTCCCAGGCTTGTTTGAAGAAATCTATGACCAAGTTCCATCAGTATGCGACCTGTAGTGTAGGTCCCAACGCATTAGATCACTGCTATACTATGATAAGGAATGCCTACCATTCCATGCCCAGAAATCTGTCCTTCTCCTACCTGCATACAGTCAGAGGCTAAAGAACAAGGCTCTAGAGACAAGGACAATGAACAGATGGTTTTGGGAGTCTCAGTAGTGGCTATGGGATTGCTTCAAGTCGGTGAACTGAGCCGTGTTCAAGGACTCATCAGTGGCTCTGAATGAATACACCATGGTTCTCACAGACTTTATAAAAAAAAAGTCATAAATGAGTGTGTCCCCACAAAATAATCCAGTCTTCCACAACCAGAAGTACTGGATGAACCAGGAGATCCAATCTGCTGACGGCCAGATCAGAGAGGCATTCAGGTCTGACGATCAAGTAAAAAAAAAAAAAGAGGCCAAGGTATGATCTCCAGAAAGTCATCTCACAGACAAAGTGGCAAGTCCAGACTAAACTTTAATCAATGAAGGATGATTGACAGCTGTGGCAGGGCTTAAATGCTATTATCTCTTACAAAGTTAAATCAAGCGATTTAGGTGACAACAGGGCTTTGCTTCTAGATTAGTTTAATACCCTCTATACTCACTTTGACCGTCAAATATGGAGGAAATCACAGCCCCCAATGCCTCTGTGATTTCAGTCTCTGAGGGTGACATGAGAGTCACTCATCTTTCAGGAGGGTAAACCCACAGAAAGCATCCAGCCCAGATGGAGTACTTGGCCGAGTATGAAAGACCTGTGCTGATCAACTGGCTGGAGAGCTCACAGATATCTTTAACCTCAGTTTGAGGTTCCCACCTGCTTCAAACAGGCCTCAGTCAGGCCTAAGAAGAATGTAGCAACCTGCCTCAATGACTATCATCCAATAGCACTTGCATCTACTGTGATGAAGTACTTGGAGAGGTTCATGATGAAACACATCAACTCCTGCCTGAGAAGTGACTTTGATCTGCTCCATTTTGCCTACCAGCACCACAGGTCCACAGCGGATCCCATTTCATTGGCTCTTCACTGAACCCTGGAACATCTGGACAGTGAAGGTGCATTCATTAGGATGCTCTTTATCGATTACAGCTCTGCATTCAATATTATCATCCCTTCAAAACTAATCAATAAGCCTCAAGACCTTGGCCTCAATATCTCCTTGTGCAATTGGATTCTTAATTTCCTCACTTGCAGACCCCAGTCAGTTCAGATCGGAAACACTAGCTGCTCCACAATCCCCATCAGTACAGGCACACCACAAGACTGTGCACTTAGGCCCCCGATCTACTCGTTTTACACTTATGACTGCATGGCTAAACTCAACTCCAATGCCATATATAAGTTTGCTGATGACACCACTGTTGTTGACCAAATTAACGGTGGTGATGAATCAGCATATAGGAGGAAGACTGAAAATCTGACTGAATGGTGCTACAACATCATCTCACTCAATGTCATCAAAACCAAAGAGCTAATTATTAACTTCAGAAGGAGGAAATCAGAGGTCCATGAGCCAGTCCACAATTTTAAATTCCTCAGTTATTATTTCAGAGGACCTGTCCTGGGCCCAGCACACCAGTGCAATTACAAAGAAAGCACAGCAGTGCCTCCACTTCCTTAGAAGTTTGCAAAGATTTGGCATGATATCTAAAACTTTGACAAACCTCTATAGATGTGTAGTGGAGAATATATTGACTAGTTGCATCACAGTCTGATAGAAGAACATCAGTGCTCCTGAATGGAAAATCTTCCAAAAAGTAGTGGATATGGCCCCATCCATCACAGGTAAAGCACTCCCTTCTACTGAACACGTCTACATGGAACTCTGTTGCAGGAAAGCAGCATCCATCATTAGAGACCTCTACCATCCAGGTCATGCTCTCTTCTCGCTACTGCCATTAAGGTGGTACAGGTGCCTCAGGACTCACACACCAGGTTCAAGAACAGTTATTACTCCCAACCATCAGGCTCTTGAACCAGAGGGGATAACTTCACTCAACTTCACTTGCCCATCACTGAACTGTGCCCACAACCTATGGACCTGCTTTCAAGGACTCTTCATCTCATGTTTGATATTTATTGCTCATTTATTAATTATTTTTCTTTTGTACTTGCACAGTTTGCCGTCTTTTGCACATTGGCTGTTTGTCCACCCTGCTGGGTGCAGTCATAGTCATACTTTATTAATCCCGGGGGAAATTCATTACAGTTGCTCCATAAATAATAAATAGTAATAGAACCATAATAGTAATATGTAAATTATGCCAGTAAATTATGAAATAAGTCCAGGACCAGCCTATTGGCTCAGGGTGTCTGACCCTCCAAGGGAGGAGTTGTAAAGTTTGATGGTCACAGGCAGGAATGACTTCCTATGACGCTCTGTGTTGCATCTTGGTGGAATGAGTCTCTGGCTGAATGTACTCCTGTGCCCAACCAGTACATTATGTTATGGATGGGAGACATTGTCCAAGATGGCATGCAACTTGGACAGCATCCTCTTTTCAGACACCGCCGTCAGAGAGTCCAGTTCTATCCCCACAACATCACTGGCCTTACGAATGAGTTTGTTGACTCTGTTGGTGTCTGCCACCCTCAGCCTGCTGCCCCAGCACACAACAGCAAACGTGATCGCACTGGCCACCAGAGACTTGTAGAACATCCTCAGCATCGTCCGGCAGATGTTAAAGGACCTCAGTCTCCTCAGGAAATAGAGACGGCTCTGACCCTTCTTGTAGACAGCCTCAGTGTTCTTTGTCTTTCATTGATTCGACTATGGTTCTTGGAATTACCAAGTACACTCACAAGAAAACGAATCTCAGGGTTGTATGTAGCCCCCCTGGCCAGCCTCAGGGTCGCTCAGCTCGCTGTCGTCTAGGGAAACAGCCCTCGGCCCCACCAAACTGGGTAATAAGTTTGTGTGGATGCTGTGTGATGTACTGCACCCCACCCAAATAACAGACAATACACCAGATAAGATTAAATGATTTACAGTTTATAGATATTACTGGAACTATATAATTAATAGAGAATAAAATATAAAAGGAAAATAAAAGGCATCACACTTATCAAAGTTCAATCTCTTCCTGCAAAAACAGTTGGAGCTCAGGGCCCTTCTTCTTCACCCTGCGACCCATTGGACCACCTCGACCGGCCGCCGTGGACCAACAACGGTGGTCAACCAGACGCTCCACACGAGTCTGTCTCAGTCTCCTCTTCTCGCTGAACGCTCTGCTCGGGGTCCGACCCTGTTAGCGGACTCACAGCACCTGGTCCATCCCGTCTCTCTCTCCCGCCTTCTGCCCCAAAACCCCGCGCATACAATATCTTACAGATACACCAAAAACATAACTATCGCAATTGGTTCATAACATCTTCTTATCAGTAACGTGATTCAAACAAACTGCTAACGGGAAGGACTTTCTCAGCAGTTAACGTAACAAAAGAAGCCCTTTCAATTATAACGTAACAAAGAAGCCATTTTAATTAGACTACGCAGTGACATTAAAAAAAAGAAACCCCTTACATGTATATGGTGACATATACTGTATGAACTTGGATAATAAATTTATTTGAACTTCAAAGGTCAGAAGTGATTATGTTTGTTAATTTTTGCATGGTGTTCATTTCTATCCAGAGCTCTTCAGTAAATGAAACAGCCCATAATTGTATGCAGCAAGACCTGAGCAACATTCAGGCACAGAATGATAAGTGGCAAGCAACTCTGTTAGGCACTTGTGTGGCATGAGAAAGTTTATCTACTCATCTTAACATTCAATAGATTATCACTGTCTCCAACCATCAACATCTCAAGGGCATCCATTGACCAGACACAAATTTAAGAGGTCCGAGGCCTGATATCGAACAGCAAGTGGCTGCCACCAAAGCCTATCCACCATCCTCATATCACAAGATTAAGAAAGAACACTCCCCAATTTCCTAGATTCAACAATGTTCAATAAACTCAGCTCCGCAGGTTAAAGCAGCCACTTGGTTAACATCCACCACCAGAGGACAGTGTACATCATCCACACTACACCCAACAGCCCCCAAATCCACAGACTCTGCCACCAAGGGCAGAGGCAAGTATCCTTCCAACCTGATTTGGAAATATATTCCTGTTCTTCGATCATCCTGGAACTCTTTTCCCAATAGTGCTATGGGAATACCTTCACCAGTGACCTCAACAATTCAAGGTAGCAACTCTCCCCACCCTCTCAAGGGAAATTAGGGATAGGCAATAAATGCTAAACAAGCCAGCAAAACTCGAGTCTTGAAAACAACTGAAGAAAAATGGGTGGTTGAAGTGGTTCCAATTGCAATTCTCAAAGAGAAGCTGGATATATATGCTGCAAAAATATATTAACATGAGGATGAAATGCGCTGAAAAATGAATGATGAAGTCTAATCCAGACCAATGTGAGGAGATGCATTTTTCAAGTACCAATGAGGCTAGCGCATACACCATGAATGGTGGGGTCTTATGGAATATAGAAGAACAAAGGGACCATGAAGTACAAGTCCACAGATCATTGAAGGTGGCAACATAGGTAGTCAACGTAATTAGGAAGACATATGGGATACTGATCTCCATTAGTATGTCAAAACACTGAATACAGAATTACTAAGGTTATGCTACAACTTAAAACTTTCGTCAGACCTCAGCTGGAGTACCGTATGCAGTTCTGGGCAAGAAGGTATAGGAAGGAAATGATTGTGTTGGGTGCAGAGGACATTCACCAGGATGTTATCTGGGATGCAGCAGTTCAGGTACAAGGGTCTGTTTTCCCTGAAGCAGAATAGATTAAGAGGCTACACGCCTAAGACACATAAAATAGTTACAATGGATAGATTGCAAGAAACTAGAGGACAGGTTTCTGGTAAAGGGGAAAAGGGGAAAGATGATTTGAGAGGGACCTCCTTCACCAGAGTGATGAGTAACTGGAATACATTGCCTGAGAGTGGTTGAAGATGGGTCACTGACAGCATTTAAGGTCTCTAGATGAACACGTGAATTGTTCAGGCATAGATGACTATGGAGCAAGAGCTGGGTGATGGGGTTAATACGGAAAACTAGACACTGTGGATGATTTGGGCTTCTATGCTGTACCATCTTGGGATGTATTTGAAAGAACTTCAGTTAATACCAAAGGCGTTAGACTAATTAAACAACTCTCAAGTAGTTGGAATGAGCTGCATGACCCCCTCCCCCCCACTGCATTATGATTATATGACATGTTTATAGCTCCAATACATTTTGAATTAAAAAGGAGAAGAAAAGAAAAGCATCTTTCATTTCATCTGTCTTTGATATACACTTGGGAATTGGGACACCTGTAGGGCAACACTTGTATTGATATTGCCACATCAATATAATTTCATCTTTTTTGGCTAAAATTAAGAGGCATTTTAAATTAAGCTACATGTAGTTATCAGCTGCATCTGTACTCTTCTGAACTATTGCCAATATAACACAGTCAAAAGTCAACCAAGAAATTCCACTCCGTACTCATTGAGCTGGGAACATATTTGTAATCTGGCAGTAACATTACACAGCACCTTCATTCAACTGAAAAAACTAAGTGAAGGCAGAGCAAAAGGCAAGACTATTACTTGAGATGGTTAATAAAAAAAATAAGGCAAACACCATAGGGTAAATGACAGACATTAGACAGATATTGGCATTACATGTATAGAGAAAGTATATTTGACAAATTTGATGATTTTACATTATAGGCACACATCGATACCACATGGAAGTTTCCAGAACCTCGGATTAAAAACAAGTGGAACCCTTGTCATTTCCTTCCTCACTTAGACCTCAAGGAACGAATAACTTGATATGGCATTCACCTCATTCATTATAAACTAAATTAATCATTTCAACATCACCCCTGACCGACTCCAAACAGAGCTTCGGTAAAGCCCACAAGCGGGAGGGGTATCCCTTCAGAATTATTCTTCGTGTAAAGGAGATGTCATTAAATAACGGCTAAACCCCAATTTTGAGGTAATGGGTGGGTGGGGGGGGGGATGGTCCTGTGTGCAGCCACACTGTCCCGGGATAATAACTGGCACGTCCACATCCACCCGGAGACAAATCGCTGTGAAGAAGCTGGACGATTTAAGGAGTTCTCGCCCCGATCCGGTTACTCTTCAGCCAACGTCCCCACCCGCCCCGCTCTCCGCTCCAGCGACCCTACGTACCCGGAGGACGTGGAATCCTTTGGTCCTGTTGCCGTGAAGCGCCGCACTCTGAGACCCTCCCATCGACACCTCTGTCAGTGTTAGCCGAGTGGCCGACACAGTAGAAAAAAGCCCCAGGAATGTACTCCTACTACCCAGGAACGGAGGGAGGTGTGAGGTTTCTGCGAGCACAACCCGAACCCACCGACCAGCCCGCTCCCTAGCGATGCCAACTCCCCACTTCCGCCAATTACGCGATTTCATTGGCCGGCAGTGAGAGGGCGGGATTAGATGGTTTCCTAGCAACCTGATTGATGAACTGGCTGCTGGAAAATCAAGAGAACAGGAGGTGCTGGAAATCTGAAATAAGGTTGAACAATGCTGCAAACAGTAAGCAGTATCTGTGGCGAGAGAGAAAAAAATAGTTACTATTTCAGGTCAGAGACCCTTCATCAAAACTGGGACAGAGAGGAAACAAGTTAGTTTTAAGTTGCAGAGAAGATGGGGTGGACAATTAGACAAAAGGAATATCTGTGACTGGGGGAGACTAAATGGGTAAATGTAGACAGTAACAATCAGATTACACTCCTATCTCAGTGTGTTTTGCTGAATGCAGGGGTGTGGGACATATCCAGCAGGCCAGGCTTTAATTGTGATTGGTACTGATTAATTATTGTCATATGTCTTGAAAGGCTTTTATTTGTGTGCCATCCAGATAGATTATGACATACATAAGTTACTCAAGGAAGCAAAAGGTTAAACAATGTGCAGAATATTGTTAAGAGAAAGCGCAGTGCAGGTAGACCAATAATATACAAGGGCCCAGTTGAGGTAGATTGAGAAATCAAGATTTCATCTTTAGCATATGAGAGGTCCATTCAAGAGTCTTATAACAGTGGGATAGATATCGTCCTTGAGCCTGGTTGTGTGTGTTTTCAGGTGTTTGTACCTTATGTCTGCTGGGACATGAAAGAAGAGAGAATGACCGGGGTGGTAAGGGTCTTTGATTATGTTAGCTATTTTCCCAAAGCAATGGGAAGTGCAGAAGGAATCAATACAGGGGAAGCTAGTTTGCATGATGGAGAGAAAATTTGATCCAATATTACTGACAGAAATGGTTGATTCTGATACAAGTAATGAGAGCATGCTGCATAGAGTTAGAGAATTCAAAGTTGAATCCAAAAAGCTGCATTTTGTCCAGGTGCAAGATGAGGTGTTGTACCGAAAATTTTGATATGCCTCTTTGCAACATTGTTGTTGTTGTTTGTCCATCGTCGACGCCAATGAGGACTTTGACACCATTATGATGGTGTTGAGACTAGCGCGTGATTTGGATTTAAGTGAGGGAGAGTTGTGCAGCGTCAGCCTCACTCTCTCTTCCCAATTCCCATCTGGATCCAGTGGCAAGACAGAGTCGAGAAGGCCGGAGATGGGACTAGGCGCAGTGGATGACCAGAACGTCTTCTGTGTCTTGTCCTGCTCCACACGTTCCACGACGCTTGCAGAGACCGCCTTCTTGACCGTTGGACCTTCCATTGGTCTCGCCGCTCAATCCGCCGGAGTCTGTCTTCACACGCTGGGATAGACAACTCCCTATCTCACCGAGAGTTTGAGACCCGTCGACTACCCTCACCTGGTTTAGCCGGCTTGTCGAAGTGTTGCCCAGGGTGTGGCCGCTGTCGCATGCAAACAGCTATGGGGAGCCACAGGTGAGAGCTGAGTGCCAGGTGGGGACCAAGGTGGACAAACAGCCCTGAAAAGGACGTGACATGTTCCCCCACCAGAGGTGCTACCCCTCCCTGACACCCCATACATCCCCCTTTGTAATATACAGAAAGACCAAAGGGACTGAGATGGAGAGGTAACGAGGCAGGCAATGCGAAAGTTGGAGTCACTCCTGCAGACTGAACATAGGTATGCCACAAAGCAGTCAAAGTCAAGTTTATTGTCATATGCACGGCTGCGATGAAAATCTTACTTACAGCATCATCCAATCTGTCTTCATTACAGAAGAGACCACATTGTTGATACTGCTGTTTACTTCTGGTTTTTATGGTTGGAAATTAGCTTTCAATTGTTAAATTCAGGTTAATAATAATGACCATGGAACTGTTGAGCCAAGCCCGGTTTAAGATGGTGTTGGGGAAACACAGCGACATCTTACTGACAGCAAACAAAACTACTAACTACTCTATTAATCACATTTTTTTTTCTGGAAAACAATCACTGCAATAAATAGTCTGTAAATTCCCTGTCGGAGTTGAGCTTTTGAACTGCCTGTATAACCTGGCATTTTTGTGGTGTGAACTGAAGTCTCGAAGGTGCAGGATGGCTGTGGCATGGCGTGTACATGCCAAGTCAAAGCAGTGGGGCCCAGGCGCAAGAGCGAGGAACGACCTAATGCTTGGCCATTGCTGGAGTGGACTCAGAGCTGATTCAAAGCACCAGATCCAAAGCAGAGTTCAGGTGGCACGGCTGTGGCCCCAGACTGAGGAATGAGCCAATATTTGACCGATTTAAACCCAGACCAGATTGGAAGGCTGACTACCGGCCGAATCGAGGCAGCGGGGCCCGGGCCCAAGAGCGTATCGAAGAGGCAAGGCCTGCGTCCAAGAGCAAGAAATAAGCTGAAGTTTGGCCAGCTTAAATATTGGGCCAGATTGAAAAGGTCAGGGTGTTGGAGCAGAAGTGAAGGACGGGCCAGTTGGTGTTCAGCTCGCTGCTCGGCGAGGTTTATTTGTCGCTGTACTGAACTGAGGCTGTGGCCTGCAACCAACAGGCTCCTGGACCGGCTGTAGTGATGACTCATTTCGTGTCCATGGAATCACTGTCGTGAACTTTAGTTCTGAATGTTATTTTGCATTTTTTTTGTTGTTTGCATGATTTGTTCATTTTGCACATTGGGTTCTATGTGGTTTCTTTGTTTTGTGGCTGCCTGTAAGCAGATGAATCTCAAGGTTGTATATGGTTTACATACTTTGATAATAAATGTACTTTGAACTTTAACCTGGTGCAGCAGTCCACTTAAGGAGGAAGTGATCATCTCAGTATTAAAGAAATGAAATTAAAGATGTGCTTGTGCATTGTGGTTCTTAAATTTTGAGCATCAGTGATCATTGAAAATAAGTTTCAAGAAAAAAATTTGGGTGTACTTCAAATTTTGATTGGAGCTTTTTCAGGATATTGATTAATTCTGTATTATTCAGCATCAAAGATAGACTTATTAAAGGCAGAATAGCAAGTCTGCTTAGGCTCCATTTGGTGTATTACATTCAATTCTGGTTCCCTCATTATAGGAGAGGGTGCTAAAGAATGTTGGCTGGATTAGAGGGCAGGTGCCCAAAGAGTTTGGACAAACTGGGTTGTTTTCTCATGAGTAGCGGAGGATTATGAGAGGCATAGATATAGTAGACAGCTGGTATCTTTCTCCCAGAGTCAAAATGTCCAGTACTAGAGGGCATGCATTTAAGGTGAGAGGGGGAAAGTTCAGTGGAGATGTGCAGAGCAAGTTTCTTACACAAAGACTAGTAGGTGCCAAAGTTGGTGGTGGAGGCAGATATGATAGAAGCATATGAATATGCAGAGAATATAAAGATATGGACTGCATGCAGGTGGAAGAAGATAGTTTAATTAGGGGTCATTAGCTTAATAAGTTCAACATAATATCATGAGCCAAGGGCCCTGTTTTTGTATTGTACTGTTCTATCTTTCTTTTCAAATCTTTTTATTATTATGTAACGTTCCGTTATATTGGCTCGTGTATGTTTAGGGGAAATCCCGCCCAGCACCTGCTTCAACACTCCCCTCAGGGTCAGTCGCCGCCCGAATCAATCACAAACATCAATCATCAGCCAGCACACCCAGTAAATTTTAACAAATACACTTTATAGATATTACTAATTCTATGACATTAATATACATTTGATACAGAGACGAAAGTAATGAAAAAAAAGGCGCCAATACTTATCAAAGTCCAAGTTCTTCGCGCGCTACCGTTGGAGCTCAATTCGACGTCAGACGACCACCCGAATTCCGTCGACTCACGGCTCGGGACCACCCTGAGTGATCGACCGGAGCCTCTCCGCACGTCCGCTGTTCTCCTCGTCTCTCCTCCGACTCCCCGCCAAAACTCAGTCCACAGTCATATCATACAGCATGGCATCCGAAAACAAAATGATACATAACCACTCATTGGCTAATAGAACCCTGTTATCTCATTTTAAAGTAAAACAAACTGTTAGCGCAAACTCTCTTCAGCGTTAAAGCACAACAAAGCCGCATTCCCCAGATTAACATAACAAAATCGCCATTTTAAATGTAACAAAAGAAAGACCCCGTACACTTATTATCCAAAATTAACAAGAGTACATCGAAGTAGGCAACACTTAAAATGTCTCAAGAAAAAAAACATTGTTTTAAAGATTGAAAAAAATTTGGTGACAAAAGAAAGAAAAAAAACCCTACTATGCATGAAAAAGTGAGAAAAAAAATACCCCATTAGGCGTTCAACCCCGGAGCCATGCGGCATACAAAAAGCTTCTAAAGATAAACATCAAACTGCCAGCAAGAAAAATAAATACCAAAAATTTACAATTGGATCGTGGAGGAAATCTATCAATTAGCTCAAATGATAGTAACGAGCAAATAAACTCCATCTTTTCTCAAAATCAAACATAGGTTCAAAAGTTCGACTTCTAATTTTCTCCAAACTAAGACATAGCATCACTTAAGAGAACCATTGTGACAAAATGGGAGCTGATGTATCCTTCCACTTCAACAAAATGGCCCTCCTAGCTATCAATGTAACAAATGTAATAACATGTTGGTCAGACACAGAGATACCACGGATATTTTGAGGAATTATTCCGAAAAGCACGGTTAATTTGTTAGGTTGTAAATTAATTCTAAGTGCTTTAGAAATTGTAGAAAAAACTGACTTCCAGAACTGTTCCAGTATAGAACAGGACCAAAACATGTGTGTCAGTGTAGCTGTCTCAGTTTTACATCTATCGCAATAACTATCAACATTAGGAAACATTTTAGACAATCTCTCCTTCGTCGAATAGTAATGATGTACAATTTAAAATTGAATCAATGAATGACTAGCACAGATCGAAGAAGAGTTAACCAACTTCAGAATCCACGTCCAATCCTCCGTCATAAAAGTTAAATTAAGTTCCTTTTCCCAATCTTGTTTAATCTTAAATAAAGGATGCTAATCCCATTGTAATAGTAAGTTATAAATTCTTCCAATAGAGCCCTTCGTCGAAGGGTTCATACTCATAATAGTATATAACAGGTCGGCATCCAATTTGTAAGGAAGATTACTTAAATATTTTTGTAAGAAATGTCTAACTTGAAGGTATTGTAAAAAGTATGAGTATGAAAGAGAATATTTATCAACTAATTGTTCAAAAGACATCAATCTATCTTCTTTAAATAAATCCAAAAAATATTTAATACCTTTATTTTTCCAAAGTAAAAAAATTGAATCACTCAAAGAAGGTTTAAAAAAGCAATTTCAATAGATTAAACTGCAAAGTTTAAATTTTTATAGATTAAAAAATTACGGAACTGGAGCCAAGTTTGTAAAGAATGCTTAATCACAGGGTATAAATTTAAATTAGCAACTTGAACTAATTGTATAGGTAAAGCAGCTTCCAATAACAAGATTAAATAAAATTTCACAGCCTTCAATTCCAAATCTACCCAAATTGGCCGAACGTTCTTATCAAATCAGTGTAACCAAAAGGACATGTATCGCACATTAACAGCCCAGTAATACATTCTTAAATTAGGCAAAGCAAGACCTCCTTCCTTCTTCAACTTTTGTAAGAGACATTTACTATTTCTTGGTCTTTTATTATTCCAAATAAAAGATAGAATAATAGAATCAATCCGATCAAAAAGCTTCTTAGTCAGAAAAACAGGGATATTCTGAAATAAATATAAAAATTTTGGTAAAATCATCATTTTGACTATATGGATGCGACCAGCAAGTGAAAATGTAAGTGGGTTCCATCTACTAAATAAATACTTCATAGAATCTATCAAGGGAACAAAATTAGCTTTATAAAGATCCTTATATTTTTTAGTGATTACAACACCTAAATATCTAAAAGAATCCGTGACTTTGAAAGGAGTATTACCATATATGGAAACAGATTCATTTAAAGGAAACAGTTCACTTTTACTAAAATTTATTTTATATCCTGAAAAATCTCCAAATTCATCAAATAATTTTAGCAAGGCAGGAATAGATTCCTCGGGATTGGATATATAAACCAGTAAATCATCAGCATAAAGAGAAATCTTATGAACGGTCTCATTCACAAAATCCCCATAAATATCTTTAGCTTCACGAAGAGCAATAGCAAGGGGTTCTAGTATTAAATTAAATAACAAAGGACTTAATGGACAACCTTGTCTTATCCCCCGTGAAAGCTGAATAAAAGGGGATCTACAGTTATTAGTAATAACAGTAGCAATAGGGGTTTTATATATCATTCTAATCCAATTATTAAAATTAACACCAAAGCCAAATTTCTCTAAAACATTAAATAAATATTTCCATTCGACTCAATCAAATGCCTTTTCAGCATCCAAAGAGACAACGCATTGTGGAGTTTTAAAAGAGGGCGAATATATAATGTTAAATTATCTCCGAACATTTGAAAAAGAATAACGACCCTTTATAAAGCCTGTTTGATCTTTAAATATCATTTTACCCAAAATATTCTCCAACAGATTGGCCATTATCTTTGACAGAATCTTAGCATCGACATTCAATAATGAAATAGGTCTATATGAGGCACAATCAGTAGGATCTTTATCCTTTTTAAGAATTAAGGAAATAGAAGCCTCATAAAAAGTAGAGAGTAAATCACCTTTCACAAAAGAATCCTTAAACATTTCCAACATATATGGAGAAAGCAATTTTCCAAATTTTTTAATAAAATTCTACAGGATAGCCATCAAGTCCAGGGGCCTTACCAAATTACAGTGAAAAAATAGCTTTATGAATTTCGGCTTCAGTAATTTGGGCATCAAGAGTTTTTTGATCCTCAACAGAAATTTGAGGAAAAACAATCTTTCGTAAGAAAGCATTCATTTCAGAAGAATCTACTAGACACTGAGATTTATAAAGTTCAGTATAAAAATCTTGAAAAATCTTATTAATTTCTTCATATTCCCAAGCCAGGGTACCATCTTTCCTATGGATTTTCAAAATTTGCCTTTTGGCTCTGGCCATTTTTAATTGAGATGCAAGCAGTTTGTTATTTTTATCTCCAAACATATAAAATTGGCTATTTAGCTTAAGCAAGTAGCCTTCAATAGGATGAGTTAATAATAAATTATATTGTGATTGAAGTTCCACCCTTTGTTTGAATAAATCAATATTAGGGGAGATTGCATAAATATTATCTAAGTCTTTAATTTGTTTTGAAATCTTATCTAATTCTACTTTAGTCTGTTTTTAAAGTTTAGCTGACCATATAAAAATGCTTTAAATGTATCCCATATGATTAACTTAAATGTACTCCCTATATCATTAAAAAGAAAATATTCTTTTATCTGGGTTTCAATGAAGCTGACAAAGTCAGAGTTCTGCATTAATGTCTGAGACATGTGCCATGGTGGGCAGGCAAGAATGACATCATCAAATTCGAAAGATTAACTCAAAGGCACATGATCAGATATAGCAATAGCGTCATATTCACAATTCTTAACACTAGGCAAGAAGTGAGGATCGATTATAATATAATTGATCCTCGAATATTTTTTATAAACATGTGAAAAAAAGAATATTCTCTGTTATCAGGATATAAATATCTCCATAATTCAATCAATCCCAAATCGGTCAAAAAGGAGTTAATAAGTGACGCGGAGTGATTTGCAAGTCGCTGATTGGTTGAGCTCTTATCAATCAAGGGATTTAAACAACAGTTAAAATCCCCACCCATTATCAACATATATTCATTTAAATCAGGCAGTAAAGCAAATACCTTTTTAAAAAGAAGGATCATCTAAGTTAGGACTGTACAAATTGACCAAAACAACTTTTCTGTTACAGATTACTCCTTTAACAATTAAAAATCTACCATTCGAATCTGACTCAATATCCTCTTGAGTAAATATATTGGATTTAATAAAGATGGACACTCCCTTAGTTTTACTCTGAGAAGTAGAGTGGAATTGCAAACCCCTCCACCATCCAAAAAATCTATTTTGATCTCCCACCCTGATATGTGTCTCTTGGGCAAAAATTATATCAGGTTGGAATCAGTTAATGATTTAAAAAGTCTTTTTTCATTTGATAGGATGATTCCAACCACGTACATTCCAACTTATTACATTAATCTGTTTAAATACCATACTATAATATTATTCTACTTTACACATGCGCAGAGTACATACCAATACGGGATGATCAAAAATGGCGGCGATGAAGAATACAACCACATAGAAAACATTCAAGCTCCGGAACCACCCAATAGGAAAAAAAACACCTAACTTTAACCCCACCCCCCCTCCCCCCATAGCCCAAAAAAAAGCAGGCACCCAATGATAGAATACGAAGCCAGGGACTGCTCTGTCTGTACAAAAAAAATTTAAGAAGATTCTCTCTCCCTCCCCCTAGTTAAAAAAATACAAAACCCACTGACCTCGTAAGAGGAACAACAAAGTCTCAGCAAAGGAAAGTGTTTACATTCCAGCATCTACATGTTTATATTTAATCTTTTTTTAAACGAAAAGAACCAAAATAATGTTATCTGTTAAACAGAAAAACCAGCGCCATTTTAAATTTAACATTAAATCCCTAAAAAAAGCTTTAAATTCGGTTATAAGACAATATAATAAAGCAAAAAAAAGTTAATAGCATATTTAACCCAACTGAATTTTCAAAAACACCAACTAGCAATATTGTATAAGCAATTGAACCCTCCCCTAAATATATATATAAAAAGCCCCATTAGTAGGAAAAACTACCAATTAATTGATTAAGAAAGAAACAAAAAAAGCATCAAACCAGATATTACGTTAAAGGAACAAGTCACTTTATCTTCTTTTTCTCAGTCGAATTTCCAAATGACCATTTAAACAGTCATACTTAAACCATAGATCTTCTTTCCAAAAAAACCAATGATATGCAATAATGAACAAATCCCCTTATCTTCTTTTAATAGTCTCTCAATGAAATGTCCAAGTAATCAATACAAGTCTTCTTTCGGAAATGCCAATAATATACAGATAACCAAGCAGCCTTCCAAGACTGTTCATTCAGCAGCCGCAGCAGGTATAGTTTGAACGAACGCCAGTGCAACTTTAGGATCAAAAAATGTACACGGAGGAGAATTAGGAGGAAAATCTTTAATTCTTCTTGGGTAAAGCAAGGAAGGAAACAGTTTCTTATCATAAGCCTGTTTCATTACCAGAGCAAATTTTGATCTTTGTTCCATTACCTCCTTCGGCTAATCCTCATAAAAACGGAGCTCAGATTCCTTAAATCTAAAAACTCTCTGTTTTCTTGCCTGTCGCATTATTTGATCTTTAATTTTAAAGTGATGAAAACAAACCAAAACAGACTTGGTTTATTTGGATCTTTAGATTTCGAAGTAAAAGCTCTGTGTGCTCTTTCTATAGTAGGCGGCTGTGATAATATGGTTGGAAATAAGGTATGAAAAAGCTTACCAAAGTAAGCAGTTAAATCTCCATCTTTGGCTCCTTCTTGCAGCCCAACAATTCGTATATTCCTTCAGCGAGACCTAGTTTCCAGGTCTATAATCTTATTTTGATATCTTTCCAAAGGAATTGTAGTTTCAAACAATTTTTGCTTAGTTATCTTCAATTCCTCTTCGTGTGTAATAACTTGAGTTTCCAGGTCTTTAAGTTTTCCCAGAAAAGACTTCATTTCATTACTATTCTTTTCCAGTTGGTCTTTAATTGACCCATTCTGATCTTTAATTGAATTCAGTGTCCGAACGATATCTTCAGCCCATGGTGGCATTTCATCAGATCTTTCCTTTTGCATCTTTCCTTTCCCATTACATTATCACTAGGTTCAGACAAGTTCTTCCCACTCCTCGTAGACAT
Organism: Mobula birostris; assembly: GCF_030028105.1. Lineage (NCBI taxonomy): Eukaryota > Metazoa > Chordata > Chondrichthyes > Myliobatiformes > Myliobatidae > Mobula > Mobula birostris. The sequence goes on from NC_092402.1 coordinate 56,767,125, forward strand.
AGACATATTGTTCCCCCTCAAGAATCAGCAAATAAAAATTTTAAATTCGAAGTTTAAACTAAGGGGAAAGGAACAAAACTGGGAGCAGCACAAAAACTGCTGCTACTCCATTTCCAGACAGGCGCAGTCTCTCTGTACTGTTCTATGTTCTATGTTCTATGTTCTATGTTCTATGTTCTATGTTCTGGCCTAGTTAGTTTTCTTCTAAGGAATCTCATGTCATGGCGACTTGGATAGGATCATTATAAATCAGGAGCATCTATGGAGAGAGAAACAATGTTAATACTTCAGGTCAAAGACCCTTCATCAGATATCTGTGTCAACATCATCCAATGATACTGCCCTTCCAGGCATTGGATATTGTTGATCTTGCCTTCCAGAAGACATTTATTTGCTAACATTAGGGCACATACATTTGGAGGTAACATGTGCTGGTAATTAATTGGATGAAAATGAGTGGGGAGTCATTTTCTGATTGGTGGGTGGATTTCATGATATATGTATGTTACTGACGTGGATGAAACATTTGAAAATTTGCTCATAACGTTAAGCTAGGAAACACAGAGAGCCGGAAAGGACAAAGGCCGTCTTGAGCAGACAAGTCTCTGATAAAGAGTGCATCTTATGGAAGTGGGAGATCATCCAATTTAGATTCTGGCTGCTGCCTCCTTCCTTTCCAGTCCTGATGAAGGGTCTCAGCCCAAAATCTTGACTATTTATTCCCTTCCATAGATGCTGCTTGACTTGCTGAGTCCTCCAGCATTTTGTGTCTGTTGCCCAAGAAATACATTTTGTGATAGTGAGAGATTAGGTCTCACAACAAGCAATTTTATCAATTCTGTTGACAAAAGTAATATACATAGAACTGAATCAAACTCATATGCTCGATTTTTGACTTCAGATTTAGGCACAACAAAGGTGTACTCCTCCCAGTCCTCTCTGCAACATCCCCAATAATCTTTGTGGATATGCAAAAAAAATCTAGGGATTTGTTCCACATGTGAGTGAAGCAACAGCCTGGCAAATGAAGGAAAATGTCTCAGCTTTTTCCAACATCAGCTCTGTGTATGTTCTTCCCACTGGCAGAGTAGACCCAACAAATGTACCAATGAATGGTACAAGATTCAAGATTGTTTATTGTCATTCTTCAGTGAGTGATTGAGGCCTCCATTTGTCAGGGTCGACCATGGTTGTAGATGCGCAAGCCTAAGCAGTACAATATGGAGAGCAAGCTATTGCCCACGTAGCAAGCTCCCCCTCTCCATGCATCTGATGAGCGCAAAGGAACGGCAGAGACCGATACTGTTTGGTAACAGCAGCGTCGCAGGAGTTGCCAGTCAGCATTGAACTCAACGTAGGACTGCCTTATGACTCCAGCTCTGGATTTTTCCTTGGGGTTTACTCCCGAAGCCTTGAGCTGGTATGGCTGCAAGGCAGCTGAGGTTTGAGATCGGAGCCCTAGATGAGCTACCAACCATGACTGACGAACCCCCATCTGCCCGAAGCGGTTGATTTTAAGGCATTGCAACTGTATAAAACTTCAGTTGTAGTTGCCCCATTACAGAAGGATGTGGAGAGTTTGGAGAGGGTGCAGAAGAAGTTCATCTGGATGTTACCTGATTATGAGTATTAGCTATACAGGGAGGTTGGACAAACTTGGATTGTTCTCTCTGGAGTGGCAGAAACTGAGGGGAGATCTGATAGAAGTTCATAAAATTATAAGAAGCATAGATAGAGTAGACAGTCAAAGCTATTTTCTATGGGTGGAAATGTCAAATATAGAGGGAATTGGTTGAAGGTGAGAGGGGAAAGTTTAAAGGAGATTTCTAAAGCAAGCTTTTTACATAGATAGTGGTGGGTAGCTGGAACATACTTCCAGGGGATGTGGTGGAAGCAGGTACAATAGCAACATTTAGGAGGCATTTAGACAGACACAGAGCAGGTTAATAGTGAAGAGGTATAGACCCTGTGCAGTTAAGTTGGAATAGTTTGAATTGTCATTAATGTCACCACAAACTCTCAGGTCCAAAGGGCCTGCTCCATGGCTGTAGTGTTCTATGTTTGATGTCTTAATATCACCTTGAAGCAGCACTCACATCTAGTAAAGAAGAGAATAGTGAGGAGGAAGATGGAGAACATGATACACTGCAGCAGATCAGCTCACACACCAACATGCCATTCTTGACTGGCCAAGAAAGACCACTTCAGTCAATAGCCCCTTTGCAGGTAGTTCAAGACTAACATAAGGGCAGACTTTCTTTCCTAAAGTCAGTTAGTGGCTGGGATTTTAATCAACATCTGGGTAGTCCATGGTCAATATTAAGGGCACAACAACAGTGCAGCTAGTGAAAACACTGTCTCACAGCTCCAGAGACCCAAGTTCGATCCTGACCTTGGGCACAGTCTGTGTGGAATTTGCACGTTCTCCCTGTGACCATGTGAGTTTCCCCTTGGTGATCCGGCTTTCTTCTCACATCCCAAACATGTGTGGGTTGGTAGGTTAATTGCCCACTGTAAATTATCCCCAGTGAGTAGGTCAGTGGTAGAATGAAGAAGTTGATGAGACTGTAGCATTAATGTAGGATCAGTGTAAATGGTTAGTGTGGACTCAGAGAGCTAAAGGCCCTGTATCTGTGCTGTATCTTTATTACTGACACAAGGTTTATTAGTACCAGCGTTTTATTTAATTGAAAATTCAAATACTCCAGCTGCTATGGGATTTGAATCACTATCTCTCATTCAGCCTTTAGGATTACTAATTCAGTTACACTCAGCTACCATCATCCTTTCAAGCTCCTGCAGAATGATTTGTGCTTCAATGAGAATTAACTCTCAATTTTCTAAACTCCAGAGAATACAGGAAAAATCTGTTTAATCTTTTCTCATAAGGTAGCCCCTTAACACATGTAGTCATTTATGAACCTTCTCTGAACTATCTCCAAGGCTAGAATGTGTCTCATTAAATAAAAGGCCCAAAACTCCAGGTGTGGTCTCATCAAAGTCTTGTAAAGTTGTAGCTCAGATAGAGTATAGAAAAGGCCAATAAAGACCATCACTTCAAAAGCATTCCCAATTATTTGTTGTGCCTGCAAGCTAACTCTGTGTTTCTTACACAAGTGCACAAGCTCTTCCTGAACACCAGCATTTAATAAACTTGCAGTATTTTAAATAATATTCCTCGTTCCTGTTTTCTTGTCCTGAAGCGGATAACCTCACATTCCCTCATACAGTATTCGACTTCATGGCCCGTAGTTTTATTCAGTCATCTAAACATTTGCAGACTCCTTGCATCCATCTAACTCTGTATCATCAAGCAGAATGGGATCAAATACGTTTGGCCTCTTCATCTAAGTAATTAATTTTCCATCCAGGGGGTCGGTGTGGACATGGTGGAGGATTACAAATACCTGGGGATACGAATTGACAATAAACTGGGCTGGTCAAAGAACACTGAGGCTGTCTACACGAAGGGTCAGAGCTGTCTCTATTTCCTGAGGAGACTGTGGTCCTTTAACATCTGCTGGACGATGCTGAGGATGTTCTACAAGTCTGTGGTGGCCAGTGCAATCATGTTTGCTGTTGTGCGCTGAGGCAGCAGGCTGAAAAAGGATCAACAAACTCATTCGTGAGACCAGTGATGTTGTGGGGATGGAACTGGACTCTCTGACGGTGGTGTCTGAAAAGAGGATGCTGTCCAAGTTGCATGCCATCTTGGTCAATGTCTCCTATACACTACATAATGTACTGGTTGGGCACAGGAGTACATTCAGCCAGAGACTCATTCCACCGAGATGCAACACAGAGCGTCGTAGGAAGTCATTCCTGCCTGTGGCCATCAAACTTTACAACTCCTCCCTTGGAGGGTCAGACATCCTGAGCCAATAGGCTGGTCCTGGACTTATTTCCTTGCATCATTTACATATTATTATTTAATTTTTTTATGGTTTTATATTGCTATATTTATACTCTATTCTTGGTTGGTGCAACTGTAATGAAACCCAATTTCCCTTGAGATCAATAAAGTATGACTATGACTATTTGAGGCCCTGCCATTGATCTCTCTGATACTCTCTTACAGATGGATTGGTTGTCTGTCGTATCTGACGATGACAGTGAAACCTTTGCCTGAGAGTTTTTAAAGTGGAAAAACCATTGAACTGGGGCAATTCCACTCTCATGATCTCAGACATCCTGGTCCAGTGGTATGAGTAGTCGTCACAACTGGAGTCTTCCTCGTTTGCAGTGGATGACCATGATTTCTTCTGTGCTTTGTCACGCCCATCACTCTCCACAAAACATTGTAGAACCGCTTTCCCGGTGATTGGATAAAAACTGTTGATCTCATCTGCCAGTCTGCTGGAGCTGACATCACATGCTAGGACAGGCAAGCCCCTATTTCGCTGGGTATGAGGCCACCGACTACCCTCACTTGGTTTAGCCCACCTGTTGAACGGCATACCAGGATGTTGCCGCTGTCACATGCAAACAGCTACTTGTAGCCACAAGTGAGGAATGAGTGCCTGCTGGGTACCAAAGGTGAGTGAACTGCCACAGGATGGACAAGACAAGCCGCTTAAGCAGAGGTGCTGCCCCTCCTTGGATGCCCTGTGCACCCTTGTTACAAATTATAATGACCAAAATAACCTATTTGTCCCAGCCTTATGTTTTTTGTTAATTATGTATCCTTTTATTTTTTTTTGCAGGATGTGGTCAATTCTGACAAGCCCTTCTCATTGTCCATTGCTAATTACCCTTGAGAAGAAGGGGGTGAGCACCTCCTTGTAGTCCTTCTGGTGAAGGGCTGTTGAGGAGGCCGTTCCACGACCTAGACCCAGCAACAATGAAGGAACGGTGATATACTTCCAAGTTAGGGTGGTGTGATACTTGGAGGGGAACCTGCAGGTCTTGATGTTCCCATGTGCCTGCTGCCCTTGTGCTTCTTGCTGGTAGATGTCAGGGTTTGTGAGGTGCAGTCAGGTTGCTAATGCTTTATTCCCAATACTATCAGCTTTTACCTTATGCAGTAATTTTCACATGGCACTTTTTTGAATGCATTGAAAATGCAAACCCACTAGGTCCACAGATTCACCTTTATTTGGTTCCATCTTACCTATCTCATAGTTCATAAGGAATCACATGTTAAGACTTCGCTTTCTGTTCCTGCATGGTTACCCTTGGTGTTCCTTGATTTATTCTTGGTCTTATTTGTTATCTTCATGTTACCTCATCATCCAAAAATACTGTCACTGAACTATACCTCACCCATCACCATTTGATTCCTCTGCTGTCTCGATATTATCAGACGATTTTACCAGCATTCAATAATAGCGTATCCTCAGACTAAATATTGAGAGAGTGAAGCAGTTATCTTCAAAAATCAAACCAGTCATACTGGAATTAATCAGCCGGCCAGGTGGCCCCTGTGGGGGAAAGAAACAGTTAATATTTCAGGTTTATGACATCTCAGGTGAACCAGACATTCTAGAAGGAACAAAACCAATTCCTCCCTCCCAGCCACACAAATATACATTTCAAGTCACCAAGAAAATGGTGAAGGGGAGATGTACTATTCTATGTTCTTATTTTCAAATCCCCCACCCTTCCCCCTCCCCGTACTCTGCTTTGGCCTGATCATCATCCCCAAATCACAAACAAGCGAAAATCTGCAGATGCTGGAAATCCAAGCAACACACACAAAATGCTGGAGGAACTCAGCAGGCCAGGCAGTATCTATGGAAAAAAGTTCCGTCAAAGGGTTTCGGCCTGATATGTTGACTGTACTTTTTTTCCATAGATGCTGCCTGGCCTACTGAATTCCTCCAGCATTTTGTGTATGTTGCTCATCATCCCCAAATGTATTGTTCCACCAGCTACGCCTCCTTGAGTTGTAGTCCTGTTCTCTGGATACTTCCTCCCCAGCTCTCCCCTCCTTTAAGGTACTTATTAAAATGTACCAGTCAGGCTATTTCACAGATTCATAGGGTAGTACAACATGGAAACAGGCCTTCAGCCCAACTCATTCATGCTGACCAATATGTTTATCTATGCTAATCCCATTTGTCTGTGTTTGGCCCATATTCCTCTAAACTATTCCTATCCATGTACCTGTCAAAATGCTGTCTAAATGTATTGTAATCGTACACCCTCTATTTACTTTGGTAACTTGTTCCACATACTCACCACTCTCTGCATGGAAAGTCTCTCCCTCAAGTCCTATTTAAATCTTTTCCCTCTCACTAAAACCTCTTCTCATCTTTTATAATATATCTCTGCAGACTTTCCCTCTGCATAAAGCATCTTGGGAAATTTTACTGATATAATTATATTAGTGAACATACCAACATAATATACATGTAATGCCCTGGTTCATATTTTTACTGTTCTGCTGAATGTATTTCATTTAGCAGTTCTGTAAGTGCAGTCTGTTCTGTTTTCAGCTTGTTTGGGTTATTGTTGATGATAAGAGATGAGGAGAAATGTGTGCCATCGAATTAAGGGGAGCTTTCTCTAGTGAGGGACACTAAGGTTGGGCTTGGGGCTTTTGTTCGAGAGGAGATGAAGAGGGAAGATGCTGGAGAGAAGGGGTCGTAACTATGAAGAAACTTTGAGCTCCAACTTGTGCACATTAAAATGGGCCCTCTTCTTTTTTTATTCTTTTCTTTACTAACCCCTTAGTCAAATTAAGATTCATAAATATAATCTTTTAATCGTATGCAGTGTACTTTATGTTATTTTGTGGCACTAATTTGTAACAGGGTAGCAAATTACACAGAATCCACACAAACCGAGGTTTGGGGTGGGAGAGCGCCTCAGTTTCATGAGTTTGGCGGGGCCAGAGGTTGTCTTCCCTAGACCTACACAGCCAAGGAAACCAGGAGGTTTCATATGTAATAAACCTTACTAATTTAAAGTGACTGTTGATAGGTTCTTGATTAGTAAGGGTATCAAAGGTTACAGGAGAAGGTAGGAGAATGAGGTTGAGAGGTATAATAAATCAGTCATGATGAACTGATGGAGCAGACTCGATGGGCTGAACGATCTAATTCTGTTCCTGTCTTATGTTCTCTTCCTATTGCTTCTCCATTCCTAATTTTTACTTCTAATCTTGAAGTATTTGCCTGACTGCCCTCATCTGAACTGTAACCCTCATTGATGCCTCCAGCCTGAACCATTCCCATGTCCTGGAGAGTTTCCTATCTTTCAATGTCCTTATACTTGAGATCTACATTTCCCCTACCTCTCACTACTTCCTATTCAGGACTTCCAAATCCTTTCACAGCTTTGAGTCATCCATCCCTATTTGCTCCAATTACCACTGACATTACTGTTCCAGTACATAGGAGCAATTACAAGGAAAGCACAGCAACACCTCTACTTCCTTCAGAGTTTGCAAAGATTCGGTATGACATCTAAAACTTAGACAAATTTATATAGATGTGTGGTGGAGAGTATATTGACTGGTTGCATTATAGCCCGGTATGGAGATACCAATGCCCTTGAATAGAAAATGCTACATAAAATAGAGGATATAGCCTAATGCATCATGAATAAAGGGCCCTCAAAGCACGTACCATCAGGCTCATGGATAGCTTCTATCCTACTGTTATATGACTATTGAACAGACTTCTATACAGTAAGATGAACTCTTGAGTTCACAATCTACCTCATTGTGACCTTACACCTTATTTGCCTGCCTGCCCTGCACTTTCTCTGTAACTGTAACACTATAACCTACTGTCTGCTATTGCTTGTCCTTTGAAATATCTTGAAGTGATCTGTATGGAAAGCTTTTCAATGTACCTCAGTACATGTGACAACAATAAACCAATTACAACTTAACCTGGTAACACCAACGTCTTTGGGATATGGGAGAAATCCCACATGGTCACAGGGAAAGCTTGCAAGCTCCATGTAGAAAGCAGTAGAGGTGAGGTCAGGAATGAATTTGGGTTCCTGGAGCTATAAGGCAACAGTAGACCCAGCAGTGATCCATAGGAAAACTACTATCCACATTCATTCGCACTGAATAGCAACCCATTACTCCCACACTCTGACTTCCCCTTGAAGATAGCAAGCAAATCATGCTGCTACTTGTTCTCTCATTCTACAGTACAGGAAATCAGGATGTTATGATGAAGTTGTGTAAGACATTGTGAGACCTAATTTGGAGTATCCTGTGCAGTTCTGGTCACCTACGTACAGGAAAGATATCAGAAGGGTTGAAAGAGTACTAAGAAAATTTACAAATATGTTGCCAGGACTTGAGGAGCCAAGTTATAGGAAAAGGTTGAATAGTTTAGTACTTTATTCCCTGGAGCATAGGAGAATGAGGGGAGATTTGATAGAGGTGTCCAAAGTTATGGGGGGTATAGATAAGGTAAATGCAAGCATGTTTTTTTCTACTGAGGTTGGGTGAGACTACAACCAGAGGTCATAGGTTAAGGGTGAAAGATGTAACATTCCCTCAGTACTCCTAGTAGAGTACTGAGGGAATGCTGCAATGCGAGAGGTGTCCTCCTTCACTGAAATGACAAGAAAAAGAGCAGAAAAAGAAGTGAAAGACGATAGGAGTGAGAACAGAGTGAAATAGGTGGTTCGCAAAAAGGTTTTTGAAAATTGAAGAATAGGGCCTATACACTTTGTAACCACATATTCTTGCTGTATGACTAGTTTACTCAAATTATTTTTGCTACTGTATCTGGTGCTCCCAATGCAGCCTCTGTCATAAGGACGTGGCTGGGAACGGACCCAAGTGCAAGACACAGACACTGAAGTACTAGGGACAGGACTAGGATACACGGTGAGGGCAAGGACATGGACACGAAAACTGGGAACCCGGAACAGGACTGGACAAGAGAGCTAGGAGCCTGGGCTTGGACTCCAAGCCAGAGACTGGACAAGGACCCAGTACCTGGGTCTTGCCTTTGGCTTGGACCCCAGAACTAGGCAAGGACGAGGCTTGGCTGGCAGGCAGGACAAGGCTGGAGTCTTCAGGCTTGAGGCTAGAGACTAGAGACTAGAGGCTTGGCAGGAGGCTAGAGGCAGGAGACTTGAGGCGAGGCTTGGCAGGAGGCTGGAGGCAGGAGACTTGAGGCGAGGCTTGGCAGGAGGCTGGAGACGAGGCGAGGCTTGGCAGGAGGCAGGAGGCTGGAGTCTTCAGGCTTGAGGCTAGGCAGGAGGCTGGAGTCTTCAGGCTTGAGGCTAGGCAGGAGGCTGGAGACTTGAGGCGAGGCTTGGGGCTGGAGGCTCCTCCTGGGCAGGGCGTGCTACTCCTGGGCAGGGCGCGGTTCTCCACCCGACGGAGGCAAGGGACAGGAAGGGACAGAACCAACCGCAGGTAACGGCAAGACAGCCTGGCTTACCCGACGGAGGCAAGGGACAGGAAGGGACCGGACCAACCGTAGGTAACGGCAATACGGCCTGACTTACCAGACGGAGGCTAGGGATAGGAAGGGACAGAACCAACTGCAGGGTAATGGCAAGACGGCCTGTCTTACCCGGCGGAGGCAAGGGACAGGAAGGGAACTAGGTATGGGGTGGCTCCAGGACAAGACAGCAAGACAAGGCAAGGCTTCAGGCAATGCAAAGCAAGACAGTAGTTCAGGCAAGGCGAGAGTTACCGGCAGGGCTTCAGGCCAGGAAACAGCAGGCAGGGGAAGGGATACAAGGAGTAAGGACAAGAACAATCCAGCAGCCACACCTTGGTCTCTGAAGGTATTTATGCAGCCAGCCCCAACGAGCATCAGCTGCCTCAATTAGAGCTCAACAAGAACAGAAACAGGGTAGACAGGAAAACCCGGAGCAAGGGTCGATGGACCGAACCGTGAACGGGAATACGGACTTCACGGACCGGACCATGACAGCCTTCTCCACATTAGTGAGACCCAACATAGATCAAGGGACTACTTTGTCATGTTATGGTATTGTGTTCCCTCAACTCAAAAGAAGATTTTAAGCCCTACTGAAAGGTATCTACAGGTACCTACAAGGTTATACTGTATCAACCTACTCTTCAAATACTAGCTTACTTCCCTGCCTAGTCTCTGTAGCAAGGTCTAGCTGCCAATAATATCCACTCTTGTCATGGTCCGGATCGGGGTCCCTTTAAATTTACCTTGTTTATGTTACAATCCGGACCGTTGATTCCCTGTTTTCCCATATCCCTCGACTTTGGTGATTAGAGGCAATTAACCCTCAGCTGAACCGGTAGTTTATAGTCTCCGGCTTTCAGCTGTTCGGTGCGGAAGCATTTGCAAAGTCACCAAGGTACGGCGTGCCAATGTCACCTGGCCGGAGCAAGCCTAGTCTCCGCCCGAAGCGAGAGCCAGTAATTCGCCTTTCCTCACCGGAGCAACCTGGTCAAGTTACCTCGCCAAAGCGAGCCTGCAAAGCTTCCTCACCGAGGTGGGTCCATCAGTTAACCCGCCGGAGGGAATCAAGAACCGCTGTCTACTGTTCCCGGGCCGAGTCGAGAGTTCGCCACTACCCGGAGGCTCCAACTCAAGTCCTGGCTCCGGGGGCATTCAACTTCCAAGTCCAAGTCCTGGCCCTGGCAGCATCCAAGCACCAAGTCAAGTCCTGGCCCTGGTGACATTCAAGCTCCAAGTCAAGTCCTGGCCCTGGCGGCATTCTAGCACCAAGTCAAGTCCTGTCCCTGGCGGCTTCCCAGTTCTGAGTCAAGTCCTGGCCCTGGCGGTCTGTGATTACTGTCCTGCCCCCTTGTCTGAATCCCTTCTCTGCCCCTCTCGCCTCTATCCCTCATCTGCAGCCCCCGCCTGCACTTCGGTCTAGTTCCATCACCGGAGCTAGATAGGTACTGTCTGGTGTTCATTCGTGTTGGTCTTGTCTTGTCTTGTCCTCTCCTCCGTGGGGTAAGTCAGGCCGTCTTGCTGTTGCTCTGCGGGGGGTCATGTTTTGTCTTGTCTGGTCCTTGCCTCCATGGGGGTAAGTCTGGCCGTCTTGCCGTTGCCCCGCGGGGGGACATGTTCTGTCTTGTCTTGTCCTGGCCTCCGTGGTGTAAGTCAGGCTGTCTTGCCGTTGCCCCGCAGAGGGTCATGAGTCCTGGCCCTATGTCCTATACCCAAGGAGGGGTCCCGGCTCTCTGTTCTGTGTGGGAGTCCCGGCCCTATGTCCTGTACCCAAGGAGGGGTCCCGGCTCTCTGTTCTGTGTGTGAGTCCCGGCCCTATGTCCTGTACCCAAGGAGGGGTCCCAGCTCTGTGTTCTGTGTATGTGTCTATGGTTCCATGTACCTGCTCTCCCGAGACCGAGGCTCTGTTTTCCATGTTCCTCCTCTCCCTAGCCCATGTCATGTCCATGCCTGGTTCTGGGGTCCGAGCCCGAGGCAAGATCCAGGTACTGGGTCCTTGCCCAGTCTCGGGCTCGGAGTCCATACCCTAGCCTCTTCATGTCTCCTCTAGTTCTGGGAGCCAATTCTGAGTCCTAGCCCAGACCCTTGGTCCCAGCCTAGTTGTAGTCCTCAGTCCTTGTCCAGTTCGCTACTCCTGCTCCTGCCTAGCTCTCCTGCTATCGAACAATAAACTAAATTTAATTAACCTCACAAGATGTGTCTTGCATTTGGGTCCGCCCTTGCTCCCTATGCCCCCGCCATTGTGACAACTCTCTGAGTGGTGAGTTCCCCCTCTCTACCAAGGAAAAAATACTTTCAGCTAACAAAGTAGTTTAAACGCTGTTCATTTTATTTTAATGATACATGATTAAATTTAAACAGATAGTTCTTAATACACATTAAAACTCAGATGATTTCCAATTTATAAAAGATAACTGAATTCTAAAAGATTTATAAACTACAAAAGATTTCCAAAAATAGATACAATTTCTACAAAATAAAATAACATATCAGCGAGTTGCAGACATCTGAGTAATTTGTCACAGAAACACTCGGTTTAGGAATAAATTCTAGTTCTTCTTTCTGTCACCCCATCTTTCTGTTATTCTCTTTGTCATTCCCAACAATCCCCAATGCTTTCTAACATTAATACTGTTTTGCTACTAATTGACGTTATCTGCATGTGATGTTTTTCAGATACTTTTGCTGGGACAGAGTAATTCACACAGATGGTCTGAAAGCTTCAGGTGACAGAGATCCCAGACACCCAGAACTAATGCTGTGATTCTCTGAGTACACAAATATGCCACCTATTGGTTGATCAGCTACACCCATGACCATGTTTGATGTGCTTAGTCACAAAATAATTCTGGTCTGATACTTACTTAATCTCCATCACAACGATGCAAATAACATGCCCCACAGTGATGCATCCCAGGATGTACTGTTGAGAGCACTTAAACTGGTTGCAGCAATGTCTGTTATGGAGGGGCCACTGCACAGGATTGGAAAAAGCTGCAGAGGGTTGTAAACTCAGTCAGATCCATCATGGGTACTAGCCTCTCCACCACTGAGGACATCTTCAAAAGCAATGCCTCAAAAAGGCAGCATCAATCATTAAGGATCCCCACCACCCAGGATGTGCCCTTTTCTCATTACTGCCATCAGAGGAGATGGAGGAGCTTGAAGACCCACAATCAATGTTTCAGGAACAGCTTCTTCACTTCCACCATCAGATTTATGAACAGACAATGAACCCATAAACACTACCTCACTAATTTTGCTCGTTTCAAAGTTCAAAGTAAATTTACAATCATGTCACATGTACAGTATGTCACCGTATCAGAATCAGGTTGAATAGCACTGGCATATGTCATGACATTTGTTAACTTTACAGCAGCAGTACAATGTGATACATGATAATATAGAAGGAGAAAGATGTGAATTACATATAATAGTTAAAATAAGTAGTGCAAATAAATTAAAAGTAGTGAGGTAGTGTTCATGGCTTCAATGTCCATTTAGGAATCGGATGGCAGAGAGAAAGAAGCTGTTCCTGAATCGCTGAGTGTGTACCTCCTTTGGGATGGTAACAGTGAGAAAAGGGCACGTCGGAGGTGATAGGGGTCTTGTGGGCATTCACAGTAGAACTATGAAATACAACAGAGTCAATGAAAAACTGCGCACAAAACTGACAAACATTCAATATGAAAAAGACAAACTGTTGAAATACATATAAAATAATAATAAATAGTAAATAATTCATACTGAGAACATGAGTTGCAGAGTCCTTAAAGTGGTATCAATTCAGTGTGAGGTGACTGAAGTAATCCTTACTAGTTCAGGACACTGATAGTTGAAGGGTGGCAACTAATACTGAGAGGATGTTTCCTATGGTGGGAGAGTCTCGACCAGAGGACATAGCCTTAGAATAGAGGGTCGTCCTTTTGAAACGAAGATGAAGAGGAATTTAAAAACGCAAACACGAGCAAATCTGCAGATGCTGGAAATTCAACCAACCCACACATCAAAGTTGCTGGTGAACGCAGCAGGCCAAGCAGCATCTCTAGGAAGAGGTACAGTCGATGTTTCGGGCCAAGACCCTTCATCAGGACTAACTGAAGGAAGAGCTAGTAAGAGATTTGAAAGTGGGAGGGGGAGGGGGAGATCCAAAATGATAGGAGAAGACAGGAGGGGGAGGGATGGAGCCAAGAGCTGGACAGTTGATTGGCAAAAGGGATATGAGAGGATTATGAGACAGGAGGCCCAGGGAGAAAGAAAAGGGGGAGGGGGAAAACCTAGAGGATGGGCAAGGGGTATAGTCAGAGGGACAGAGGGAGAAAAAGGAGAGAGAGAGAAAGAATGTGTGTATAAAAATAAATAACAGATGGGGTACGAGGGGGAGGTGGGGCATTAGAGGAAGTTAGAGAAGTCAATGTTCATGCCATCAGGTTGGAGGCTACCCAGATGGAATATAAGGTGTTGTTCCTCCAACCTGAGTGTTGCTTCATCTTTACAGTAGAGGAGCCGTGGATAGACATATCAGAATGGGAATGGGACGTGGAATTGAAATGTGTGGCCACTGGGAGATCCTGCTTTCTCTGGCGGACAGAGCATAGATGTTCAGCAAAACGATCTCCCAGTCTGCGTCAGGTCTCGCTAATATATAGAAGGCCGCATTGGGAGCACCGGACGCAGTATATCACCCCAGCCGGCTCACAGGTGAAGTGTCGCCCCACCTGGAAGGACTGTCTGGGGCCCTGAATGGTGGTGAGGGAGGAAGTGTAAGGGCATGTGTAGCACTTGTTCCGCTTACAAGGATAAGTGCTGGGAGGGAGATCGGTGGGGAGGGATGGGGGGACGAATGGACAAGGGAGTCGCGTAGGGAGCGATCCCTGTGGAAAGCAGAGAGAAGGGGGGAGGGAAAGATGTGCTTAGTGGTGGGATCCCGTTGGAGGTGGCGGAAGTTACAGAGAGTAATATGTTGGACCCGGAGGCTGGTGGGGTGGTAGGTGAGGACAAGGGGAACCCTGTTCCTAGTGGAGTGGCGGGAGGATGGAGTTAGAGCAGATGTGCGTGAAATGGGGGAGATGCGTTTGAGAGCAGAGTTGATGGTGGAGGAAGGGAAGCCCCTTTCTTTAAAAAAAGAGGACATCTCCCTCGTCCTGAAATGAAAAGCCTCCTCCTGAGAGCAGATGCGGCGGAGACGGAGGAATTGCGATAAGGGGATGGCATTTTTGCAAAAGACAGGGTGAGAAGAGGAATAGTCCAGATAGCTGTGAGAGTCAGTAGGCTTATAGTAGACATCAGTAGATAAGCTGTCTCCAGAGATAGAGACAGAAAGATCTAGAAAGGGGAGGGAGGTGTCGGAAATGGACCAGGTAAACTTGAGGGCAGGGTGAAAGTTGGAGGCAAAGTTAATAAAGTCAACGAGCTCAGCATGCGTGCAGGAAGCAGCACCAATGCAGTCGTCGATGTAGCGAAGGAAAAGTGGGGGACAGATACCAGAATAGGCAGGGAACATAGATTGTTCCACAAAGCCAACAAAAAGACAGGCATAGCTAGGGCCCATACGGGTGCCCATAGCCACACCTTTAGTTTGGAGGAAGTGGGAGGAGCCAAAGGAGAAATTATTAAGAGTAAGGACTAATTCCACTAGATGGAGCAGAGTGGTGGTAGAGGGGAACTGGTTTGGTCTGGAATCCAAAAAAAAGTGGAGAGCTTTGAGACCTTCCTGATGGGGGATGGAAGTATATAGGGACTGGACACCCATGGTGAAAATAAAGCGGTGGGGGCCAGGGAACGTAAAATCATCAAAACGTTTAAGAGCGTGAGAAGTGTCACGAACATAGGTAGGAAGGGATTGAACAAGGGGGTATAAAACCGTGTCGAGGTATGCAGAAACGAGTTCGGTGGGGCAGAAGCAAGCTGAGACAATAGGTCTGCCAGGACAGGCAGGTTTGTGGATCTTGATTAGGAGGTAGAAACGGGAAGTGCGGGGTGTGGGAACTGTAAGGTTGGGAGCAGTGGATGGGAGATCCCCTGAGCGGATGAAGTCGGTGATGGTGTGGGAGACAATGGCCTGGTGCTCCTTAGTGGGGTCACGATCGAGGGGTAAATAAGAGGAGGTATCCACGAGTTGTCGCTGTGCCTCAGCAAGGTAGATGTCAGTACGCCAGATTACTACAGCACTCCCTGTTATCGGCGGGTTTTGTAGTAAGGTTAGGATTAGTGCGGAGGGAGTGGAGAGCAGAGCGTTCGGAAGGAGTGAGGTTGGAATGGGAACAAGGTGTGGTAAAGTCGAGACGGTTGATGTCCCGTCGGCAGTTAGTAATAAAGAGATCCCGAGCTGGCAGAAGACCTGAGCGGGGTGTCCATGAAGAGGAGGAGGGTTGGAGACGAGTCATCGGTGGGGTGGGAGAGGGGGTGGAACGCGGAACTCGCCGAGGTGTGGCCGAAGGGGGACAAAGGTGAGGCCCTTACTGAGGACAGAGCACGAATGAGAGCTGGCATCAGAGGGGGGCGTTCGCCATGACGCGGAACTCTTCTTCCGCCGTCCTCGTCTCCGAGCCTACTTCTTCGGCAAGGACTCTTCCACGCCCACCGATGACCCCTTCTCCCGTCTTCAACCCTCAAGGACACCCCGCTCTGGTCTTCTGCCAGCTCTGACCCTCTCCACCTATGATCCTCTAATAACGACTGGTTCACGGACCTCCGGTTTCCTTCTCCTGTTGTCTATAATCAGCTCTTTGGTTTTGCTGATATTGAGTGAGAGGCTGTTGTTGTGGCACCATTCAACCAGATTTTCAATCTTCCTCCTATATGTTGATTTGTCACCACCTTTGATTCGGCCAACAACAGAGGTGGCATCAGCAAATTTCAATAATGCATTGGAGCTGAACTTAGCCTGATGGTTATAAGTGTAAAGTGAGTAGAGTGGGGGGCTAAGCACACAGTTTTGTGGTGCATCTGTGCTGATAGAGATCATGGAGGAGATGCTGTTGCCAATCTGAACTGACTGGGGTCTGCAAGTGAGGAAATCAAGGATCCATTTGCATAAGGAGGTATTGAGATTTAGAGCTTGGAACTTATTGATTAGTTTCAAGGGGATTATTCTTCATGTGCTACTTATTTATCTCATATATATATTGTAATTTATAGTAATTTTTATGTAAAACTGCTGCTGTAAAACAACAAATTTCATGACATATGTGCGTGATAATAAACCTGATTCATCATCTTCTAAGTGCTCTGTTATTGCATCTTAAAAAAAAACAGCATCTTCCCAACTGATGACAGGTTATGTGATCTACTATTCCCTATTTTAGCTCATTTTCTCTTATTGAATATTGGTATTACACGTTCAACCTTGCAGCACACTGGGTCTGCTCCAGAATTTAGCGATTTGGGCTATCAGGTCTAGGGGATTTGTCAGCTTTTAATATCTTTGGAACTTCCTTTTTACTAATATTTATCACATTGGTTCTGCAGTATTTCTGAGTTCTATTGAGAACACAAATGCAAAATATTTGTTTTTTTTAAGATTATGAAGACACGTAGTCCCCTTTTATTGTCACTTAGTAATGCATGCATTAAGAAATGATACGATATTTTCTCCGGTGTGATATCACAAAACACAGGACAGACCAAGACTGAAAAACTGACAAAACCACATAATTATAAACACATAGTTACAACAGTGCAACAATACCATAACTTGATGAAGTCCATGAGCACAGTAAAAGTTCAAAGTCTCTCAAATGTCCCACATCTCACGCAGATGGAAGAAGGAAGAACTCTCTCTGCCATGCCGACCACAGTCCGACTCTGAGTCATCCGAAAACTTCGAGATCTGATCAGCTCTCCGACACCGTCATCTCTGTCCGAACGATTCGACCTCAACCTTGGTTGCCAACAGCAGGCAAAGCCAGGGACTTTGAGGCCGACCCTCCAAAAGATTCCCGACCACGCAGTAATGACAGCAGCGAATGAGCATTTCAGAAATTTCTCCAGATGTTCCTCTGTGCTTTCACGTCCATTCTCCATCAAATCAGAATTTTAGTCTCAGCCATTTTCTTATTTCCTATTTTAATTTATTTGGCCTCTTCAAAGTTCAAATTTATTATCAAAGTATGTATACCATACTAAACCTTGAGATTCACTTTCTTACAGGCACCCAGAAAACAAAGACATACAATAGATTTAACAATAAACCACACATAATAAAGACCTCCAAATATCCAATGTGCAAAAGAGGACAAGTCACACAAATAGTAAAAAAAAAGGTAAGAGGGTGGCGTATTCATACACAGCGATATCCTTGGGCCCAACCAAAGGTGTTTTTGTCTTTTTTATGATCACAAGACAATGCTGGACATTGAGAACTTCAAGTACTGCACTGAGCTGTTCATTGGCGAAGGAGCTAGATTTGGTGCAGACTGTGTACTGCACACTACAAAGGCATCAGAATAGGTGTGCGAAGGCAGTATGCAGTCTTAACAGTGAGTGGTTGTCTTGGATTTTTCTCTTGTATTTGCATGATCCTGTTGGACAGTGCTAATACAAAATACGGCACGACCGTTTCCCTTGTTTAGTGGGGAGATTGACAGTGGGGGAGCTGCATGGCCTCGGCTGAGACGAGGACTAAGCCTCAAGCTGCAGGTTTCCTGATGCAGCAGTCCAGGAGAGATGTCAGAGTAGTATAGCATGGTGTCAATGCTGGGATTGAGTGCTCCTTCCAGTGTTCACTCGGTGGAAGACAAGCTGGATTGTGTGCATGTGTGTATATGTTTATCTGCAGACTGCTGAGAACTGCTTGTTCTTGCCGATAACACCCCTGCACCATCCATTTATTTTGTGTGACTGTATGTTTACTTGCCACCTTATACATGCCTTGTGCTGTGTATGACCGTTGGTACTATATGTTGTAACTTGGCCCCTGGAGGAACACTGCTTCATTTGGCTGTATTCATGTATAATTAAACTTGAACTTGTAGGTGTAAACAGATGCATAGAACATGAGCCGCAGAGTCCCTGAAAGTGAGTCCATGACTGTGGAGTCCGTTCGGCATCGAGGCAAGTGAAGACGGTCCAGGGGCACAACTGTTCCCGAATCTGGCAGCATGGGACCCAAGACCTCTGCACCATGGTAGTGGCAAGAAGGTGAAGACGGGTCAAGTAGGCAGATGGCACTGAACAACAGTTTGTTTTCCATTCTAGGCCTCTATGATTTTAACCTGGCTCAATGCGGAGTAGTGGACCTGAACACGGGTTTGTTTTCTGCTCTCAGGCTTCAATGCAATGCTCCACCTCCCACCACCCTGGCTGTATCTGCATTCTTGAGAGTCAAATTCGCCAAATGCTTCAGGAGAATGCAACAATCGCTAGTTTGTTTAGACAGCTCTTAAAGGGAAATTACAGGGTGAGGATTGCAGTGACCATGGTTCAGAATTATACCTCATAGAATACGTAGTAGCTTTGTGAGCTGCCCGCAAAACATCAGCATATATTGCCAGCGCCAACTGAATTGGTGAGACTCAAATATTTTGCACAATTCTTTCTAATTTGCTCTCCATCTTACCCATCTTGATAAACACTTCGTTCATCTTTTTCTGGTTTCTAAAACTCCTAGTTCTCAAGATTGCTACTCTTGGCAATGTGGAGCTCACATGGGATCGTGATAATCACAGAAGTGTGGCTAGCGAAGGGCAGGAATGGCAGCTAAATGTTCCTGGGTACAGCATCTTCAGGTGTAATAGAGGGGATTCTGAAAGGGGAGGAGGTGTTTCTCTTTTATCAATGAGAGTCCTATAGCAGTACTCAGGGAGGATGGAGGGATCAGCAAGTGAGGCTAAATAGTTAGAACTCAGAAATAAGAAATGGACAATCTCTTTGATGGAGCTTTACTATTGGCTTCCAAATAGTCAGTGGGGTTATATATGCAAATAAATAGCAAGCTGCCAGTGGAACACACACAAAATGCTGGCGGAATGCAACAGGCCAGGCAGCATCTATGGAAAAAAGTACAGTCGGATGTTTCAGGCTGAGACCCTTTGGCCCGAAACATCAACTGTACATTCCCCCCCCCCCATAGATGCTGCCTGGCCTGCTGAGTTCCTCTAGCATTTTGTGTGTGTTGCTTAGATTTCCAGCATCTGCAGATTTTCTCTTGTTTTTGAAGCTGCTGGTGGAGTTGGTACAGGTAGATAAAATCACAGCAATTGAATAAATCTGAACAGATATGTGGGTAGGAAAGGAATAGAGAGATACAAGACCAAGTACAGGAAAATGGGATTAATGTCAATTGGTATCTTGTCAGCATGGATGATTCAGGCTGGAGAGCTGTACCACTATCTGACTCTATCATTACAAGACTTATCTTTTAATAGTTACGATCCATAATCTTTCCAGTTAGCCAGGATTGGATTACTCTTCCCATGGAGATGTCACTTCTCAGTAGAATGTAGAAGCATTGGGACATCCTGTGCCTGAATGTTGAAAAGAGACTTAGAGGGGATTGGAGTGCCAAGTACCTGAAATTCACAGAATGGTTGAAGCTGGGTAGCTGACAGCATGTTGAGATGAACTTGAATCACCTAGGGATAAAAGGCTACATAGCCAAGTGCTAGAGAGAGCATGGATGAGTTGGGCCAAATGACCCATTTCCATCCTGTACAATTATGTGACTCTAGTACTGTCTTGCTTTCTCAACTTTAAAAGTCAGCCACTTCTTGCTTACTTTTGGGCTGCTTTGCTCAGGAAGTCAGCCCTCAGTACATTTAAACAATATCCCTGCCACTCCATTGTTCGAATAATATCAAGATTCTTTAATGTCATTTCCTGTACACAAGTGTAAAGAGAACAAAATAATTGTTTCCCTGGATTGGATGCAGCACAAACAAAAACACAAAAGATAAAGAACACAATAATAAAACAATAAACATAAATATACAAGATAGCTTACACAGATTGATTGTACGTCCATAAGGTGACTCTAGACTGTACACAAGGTGACTGACAGGAAATAATAGTGGTGGAGTCAGTGAGTGGAGCTGCTAATCAGCCTTACTGCTTGGGGAAAGTAAGTGCTTTTGAGTCTGGTGGTCCCCGATGGGAGTGGGATAAACAGTCCATGAGAAGGGTGGGTGGGATCCTTCATTAAGTTACTGACAGCTTTCTGTATACATGTCCTTGATGATGGGTAAGCTGATGCCAGTGATATGTTGGGCAGTTTCGGCTACCTGTTGTAGAGCCTGTCCACTACAGTTTCCGTACCAAGCAGCGATGCAGCATGTTAGGATGCTCACTACTGCACATCTGTAGAATGACGCAAGTATGGATGTCCCTCTCGGTGTGAATGGGCTGCCTTCCGGCAGAATTTTTTAAAAATTGGAGATACAGCACAGTAACAGGCCCTTCTGACCCCACAAGCCTGTGCCACTCAATCACACACGTCACCAATTAACCTACAAACCCTTAAATCTTTAGAATGTGCGAGGAAACTGGAGAACCCGGAGAAATCCCAGTCACAGGAAAAATGTACAAACTCCATACAGATAGTGGCAGGGATTGAACCCAGGTCACCTGCTCTGTGATAGCGTTATGCTAATCACTACACACTACCATGTTACCGATGCACAACATAGGCTGGCTAAACCATTTTGTGAAAGGCCATTGTAAATGGTGAAGTAAAGCTGCTGACTTAGTGGTGGGGGGGTACTATGAAGGTCTTAGTCCTCCTCTCCTAGCCCACTGGTGCCAGAGCCAATTCAAATACTCTCATTTTTTTAATATAAATTTTTCTAGTGAATGCATGAAGTGTGATCAGGTAATTCAGCAAATTGCATTAGTTGGGGTTCAGTCCCTGCTATGACGTTGTCCAGTATGAGGTTAAAGAATCTGAACTGCTTTTCCAATAATGCACCATTATTATAAATTTTAAATTACAGGCAAGTTGCAGAAATGATTTGTTTCTTTTATTGACACACCTTATGAGGCATACATTTGTCAATTTAAACAGTGTTAGACAGTCTGTCAAAAAAATGAAGAGTAAAGCCAAACCTTAAATCTTTTCTTCAGGTAAATGTACAAGAAAACTCAATGCATAAAATCTCAACCTGGTCCTTTTGGGGAAAAAAGATGCTCATAATTTCCAGGAACATTGTCCAAGGATACAGCAGAGGACAAGTGTGGTCTTTTCCTTAAAAAAATCAAAAGCTCTCACAGTCACATGCAGGACAGAGGTTCCAACAGAATAGAGATGTTTGTAATTGATACTTTATTGGATACAAACTTCAAAGTGCATTTTGCTGCCTTTCATTCATGACTTTTTCCTTCAACCACTCTTCATTAAAAGGTGCCCATCACTTATAGCTTCTTCCAAATCACTTGCGTATAGAATATTCTTCCAATCACCAGGTTTAATTTCCATTGAGACTTTTTTTTACACTTCCCTCTTTCAGCCTAAAGTACTTGTATTTCCTCACTTTCTTTTTCATAACTTGCACTGTCCAAATCTTTATTTCGGCTTGATTTTTACCATTCATTTTTTTGTTACATCTTTGCCTTGAATAATCCTTCCCACCACCATCCCCCACCCAACCCCCTTTCTCTCAGAAGTGGTTACTAATGCGAGGGGTACATTCTGCATCCAGAACTTCACCTGGCCAAGTGAAGCCAAAGAATATTTAACCATTGGAGCAGGGTAGGGATGTGAGCAGACATTACATGTGAGCTCTTCCCTAACACTCGCTACATACAGAAAGGCTCCTTGCCTGGGACCCCTCGTTGACATTTCCCTTCCCCAACCCAAGACACCCAAGATCAGGTTCAGTATTACTACCCATGCTGAGATCAGATCATCCACAGACCAGGCATATAAGCTTGGACCTTCCCGGTCTGTAAAACTAAAATCCCACACCATCTCAAGAATTTATTCATTGGTCCTACAGGAAAGCTCTGCCTTCTTCCTTACTCCTGCTTAATGTTTCCCAAACTCATGCCATGGTGTTTCACTCGTTTATTTTGATGGGTTTTGATATGCTTGGAGAGGTGGTCGCTCCTCATGAACCTCCTGCCGCATTCCGGACAGCAGAAGCGTTTCTCACCCGTGTGAGTTCTCAGATGTCGTTGCAACTCATCAGACCTGGTGAAACTCTTCCCACAAAAGAGCCAGTTGCATACAAAGGGACGTTCCCCAGCATGCCACCTTAGGTGGGCCTTTAGGTGGGAGGTCTTTCCATAGACTTTGCCACAGCCAGGAATATGGCAGATATGCTGTTTCTTACCTTGGTCTCCATTAGTGCCTGGAGACTGACAGTTAGGACACCTACATCTCCTACAACGTCGGGCACAGTTCAGAAGACTTTTTGAAGAGGTCTGAAGGAATGCAGATGAAAGCTGGCTTTGATGACCCAAGACCATGGCCCTTCCAAAGGGGAGATGATGTGGAATGACAGGATTGGGCTGTTGCACACTCCACCATGGGATTTCTTCCGGGTGACTGGGTGACACATGTCTGTTCGGCAAGGCTGAAGAACTAGGAATAAAGTTGGGGAAGTTCTGAGTGATTCCGTTAGCTTCTGGGGAGGAGTAAGCTGAGCCTTCAGAAACTGAAGTTGCCAAGATCTTCACAGAAGATAACTCAAAAGTGTAGACCGATTCTGCTGGAGGGGTCAGGGAAAGCTCCCGTGATGCCAGTGCTGATGGCACAGTCCCAAGCGCATACTGAGTCTTTGGAGGACTGAACGACATTGTGTGAGAACTCCCCAATGCATCATTGCTCCAAAACTGAAACATTCCTGAGGTGGACCCCGTCGGCAAGTCATATTGGACCTGGGGAATGCCTGTGGAGGTTGGTGTAACTTGTCCTGCTCTTCCACAGGTGGTACTCAACATGGACAAACCGGATACAGATTCTGATGGAGAACTTGGTATTGACTGCTGGAAAATATAAAAGGAGGAAAAAATAGTCAAGCGTGGAAAGTCCTGACCCACCAAGCAGATGACAAATTATTAAAAATGCGAAAAGAAACAATTTCTTCTTCTTGTCCTTGGACCAGCTAACAAAAAAAAGGCTTATTATTCTTTTGACAGGAATCAGAATCAGGTTTATTATCACCGGCATTTGATGTGAAATTTGTTAACTTAGCAGCAGTAATTCAAAGCAATACATAATATAGAAGAAAAATAAAATAATAATAATATACTAGTGAATCAATTACAGTATACATATATTGAATAGATTAAAAATCGCACAAAAACAGAATTACTATATATTTAAAAATACTATATATTAAAAAGATGCAGTCTGAGAAACTCACTTTGTAAACCTTACTTGTGACCAGAACCAACAAGTACATTGTGACAGTCAAAATAAAGAAATCAAAGGAAATGTTTTTAAAACAGCAACCAATAGGGGTATAACACACACAGTGCTGGAGGAACTCAGCATGTCAGGCAGCATGTTATGGAAATGAATAAAAAGTCAACATTTCGGGCCGAGACTCTTCATCAGGACTGTTTATTCATTTCCATAGATGCTGCCTGCCCTGCTGAGTTCCTCCAGCATTGTGTGTGTGTGTGTGTGTGTGTGTTGCAATGGATTTCCAGCATCTACAGAATCTCTTGTGTTTACAATGCGAGTGTAAATTAGCCATAGTTCCACAGGTAGTTCAGGCATTTTATTAGGAGAACATCTGACTGCTTTGCCAAATTGGTCACAGAGTCAAATGGCAAAGGCCCTTCGGCCCAACAGGTGAAATGTTGACCATGAAGTACCCATCTATAGTAATCCCAATTATCAGCACTGGATCCATGGCCTTCTACGCTTTGGTGATTCAAATGCCGGTGTGAGAGAGGTGGTAACCTATGCAGCAGAGAAATTACAAGCGGAATAGAGCTAGGAACTCTCTCTAGCTCCCTGGGGCTACATTTTGAACCATCTTATAAGAAACATTTCACCTTACTTTATGTGGGCAATGACCACTTAAGAATCCAGAGTAAAGTAGCCCCATATTGTATTGAAAGGAAGCCCTGCTCTCCCATCCCCACACTAAAAAGCATTCCGGGACTGTGCTTGGGTTTCACACACACAAGCAAGAGGCAGGTAAGATCCCAAGCATTTTAGCAGCAGCCAAAACATGGATAGATTGGACGTGTGTCAGCGTGACATTTTGCACACACTTGGAGAAGAAGACAGACTCTACATAATGATTTTAGCTCTTGTTGTGAACTTAATACCAGCCAAGATTATGGGAAAATTGACCTTTTTTTGCATAGTAGGGGAATTAAGGGTTATGGGGGGAAAAAGGCAAGTAGGTGGAGATGATATTACTGAATAAGCCATGATCTTATTGAATGGCACAGCAGGCTCGACAGACCAGATGGCCTACTCCTGCTCCTATTTCGTATGTTCTTGTGTTCCTATCTTTTGTTAGCACCACCAGATCTTTGCAACAACTTTCCAACTCAGTGGCAAGATTACCAAGACTGAGCAAAGTGTGCACAATTGTAGAAGTTATGCCAGTTCCATACACCTCAAGTACCTGTGTGGGATGATAGAAATTGGACAGCTACAGTGGGATGGAATTTGGAAGGACAAGCTTGCATAGACTGATTTTTATAAGAATGTGAATTAGAGTTGTTTAAGATGCGTTAAATTATATTATACACAAGCGTTTAACACCATCTTACCCTCAGTTCTAATCAACAAGCTCCAAAATCTACACTTCTTTACCTCCCTCTGAAACTGGATCCTTGACTTCCTTAACGGGAGACCAGTCAGTGCAGACTGGTAATAACACCTCCTTGCTGACAATCCACACTGGTGCACCTCAAGGATGCATGCTTAACCCACTGTACTCTCTCTACACTGATGACTGTGTGGCTAGGCATAGCTCAAACTCCATCTATAAATTTGCTGAAGCCACAACTATTATTGAATTTCAGATGGTGACAATGAGGTGTATATGAGTGAGATAGATCATCTGGTTGAATGGTGCCACAGCAACAACCATGCCACTCAATGTCAGTAAGACCAAGGAATTAGTCGTGGACTTCAGAAAGAAGAAGTTGAGGGAACACACACCCAGTCCTCATCAAACCATTAGTAGTAGAAGAGGTGAGCAGTTTCATGTTTCTGAGTGTCAGCATCTCTTCAGATCTATCCTGGGCCCAACACATTGATGCAATTACAAAGGCAGCACAACAGTGGTTATATTTCATTAGGACGTTGAGGAGACTTGGTATGTTACAAAAGGCTCTTGCAAATTTCTACAGATGTATGATGAAGACCATTCTAACTGATTGCACCACCGCCTGGTATGGAGGGGTCACTGCACAGGAGTGGAAAAAGCTGAAGAATGTTGTAAACTCAACCAGCTCCATCATGGGAACTACCCTTCCCAGCACTGAGGACACCTTCAAATGGCAAGGCCTCAAAAAGGTAACATCCATCATGAAGGACCCATCACCCACGACATACCCTCTTCTCATTGCTACCATCAAGGAGGTGGTACAGGAGCATGAAAACACAAACTTAATGTCTTAGGAAAATTCTTCTCCTTCGCCATCAGATTTCTGAATGGACAATGAACTACCTCCTTTTTTTTGCACTACTGCTGCCACTAAACAGCAAATTTCATGATGCATGCCAGTGATATTAAACCTGATTCTAGAGAATGCTTATTTCCACTGGCAAGAGAAGGCCCATTATCCAGGCTATGCTGTCTTCTTGCTACCATCATTGGGCAGGAGGTACAGGAGTCTTCAGTCCCACACCACCAGGTTCAGGAACAGTCATCAGGCTCCTGAACCAGAGTGGATAACTTCACCCACTTCAACGCTGAACACACGATCACCACAACCTATGAACTCACTTTCAAGGACTCTACAACTCTCAGTATTTTTTTGTACTTGCACTGTTCTTCTTTTGTACATTAGTTGTTTGTCAGTCTTTGTTTATGTCGAAACATGAGAAAATCTGAAGGTGCTGGAAATCCAGAGCAACACACACAAAATGTGTAGGTTGACTCTGTGGTTAAGAAAGCATATGGTGCATTGGCCTTCATCAATTGTGGGATTGAGTTTAGGCGCAGAGAGGTAATGTTGCAGCTATATAGGACCCTGGCCAGACCCCACTTGGAGTACTCTGCTCAGTTCTGGTCACCTCACTACAGGAAGGACGTGGAAACCATAGAAAGGGCGCAGAGGAGATTTACAAGGATGTTGCCTGGACTGGAGAGCATGCCTGGAAATGGAGAGAATAGGTTGAGTGAACTTGGCTTTTTTTTCCCTTGAAGCAACGGAGGATGAGAGGTGACCTGATCGAGCTGTATAAGATGATGAGAGGCATTGATCGTGTGGATAGTCAGAGGCTTTTTCCCAGGACGGGAATGGCTAGCATGTGAGGGCACGGTTTTAAGGTGCTTGGAAGTAGGTACAGAGGAGATGTCAGGGGTAAGTTTTTTTTAAAATACGCAGACAGTGATGAGTACGTGGAATGGGCTGCCGGCGATGGTAGTGGAGGCGGATACGATAGGGTTTTTTAAGAGACTCCTGGACAGGTATACGGACCTCAGAAAAATAGAGGGCTATGGGTAACCCTAGGTAATTTCTCAGGTAAGGACATGTTCAGCACAGTTTTGAGGGCTGAAGGGCCTGTATTGTGCTGTAGGTTTTCTGTTTCTGAAATGCTGGAACACAGCAGGTCTGGCAGCATCTATGGAGAAGAATGAACAGTTGATGTTTTAGGCCAAGACCCTTCTTCAGGTCCTGAAGAAGAATAAATATTGACTGTTTATTCTTTTCCATAGGTGCTGCCTGAGCTGATGAGTTCCTCCAGCATTCTCTTGTGTTTCTTTGTTTATGTGTATAATTTGTCATTGATTATATTGTATTTCTTTGCTTTACAGGGTAGTATACAGTGACATGTGTGTACTTTGATAAATTTACATTGAGCATTTGAACTCTGAACAAGGCATTTATAAAACTAGACCTTGGCAGTTTATACGTCACACAAACTGGACAAGGATGGACTCTAATTGATGATTACAACTGATATTTTGTTTTTGTCTATCAAGTCCATACAAGGTGTTGTTGACCTGCCACACACCAACTTAACCTCGTGTTCATGGTTAAGCAGCAGTTTGATTTTGAAGATGGTTCTAAATTTAGCACACAAGATTAAATGAATGACTATCATCCCCCACTCTCCAGAGCAGATTTCAAATGTAATGCTTTTTTTAAAAAAAAATTCTCTCTTCTCCAATGCTGCCTGTGCTGCTGAGATCCCCACCTCTACCAGCATTTTGTATTCTAATTTCTGAACCCAAAGTCAAATTAGAAAATGGTGAGATGCAAACAAGATACCCAATGACTTATCACGCCGTAAGCACTTTGCCAAGCTATTCAGATCATCTGGAATCAATGGCAGCAACTTGGGGCAGACAGATGGAAGAGGGAATTCAAATCAGCAACAATTCTTGGTGCAAAATTCATCCATTAATCTTTATTTGAAGAGAGTATTTGCTGGCATGACAAAGCACTGAGTACTAAGTTAATGAGCGTGTGCACACACACTCGAAAATATTTCCAGAGGGCAAATATGCAAGGCGGCAAATGCAGTTCCACATGGTGTGTTTTACAAGGGTGATCGTGTGCAAATTCCACCAACGTGGCAACAGATGGACTCCATGCAATACAAAACAGCCAGCATTCAGTCAACAACAATACACTGGATAAGAAAGAGCAGAATTTCTCATTAGTTTAACTTTGAACATGGAGCACTACAGCCCCTTCAGCCCACAATGTTGTGCCGACCTTTAACTTATTCTACAATCAACCCAACCCTTCCCTCCGACAGTATGCAGCCCTTCACTTTTCTATCATCCACCAGACTAAGAGTCTCTTAAATGTTCCTAATGTTTCTGCCTCTACCACAACGCGTTCCCCCCCCCCCCCAAGCAGGGCATTCCACACACCCACCACTCTGTGTAAAGAACTGACCTCTTGACATCTCCCCCCTATACTTTACACCTATTACCTTAAAATTATGCCTCCTCATATTTGATAAACCATAATCCTCATCACTCCCCAACCTTAGCTGACTAATTTATCAACCACAACTTAACTCTGGGTCTACTGTTAGGATTGTTGTATACACAAGACATAAAATGGTACTGGGTGAAGCTCTGTCACTTCCGCCAGTCAGGGACCCACCAACACAGAGCACTGAGAGATCACGATCTCCTGAAGCTGAACAGTACTGGGTGCGGGGAACGCAGCATGACTGTACAGAGAGAGGATGGCATTTGGTGATGACAATTATAAGTCATTCAGCATTAAAACAGGCCCTTCGGCCCTCTGAGTCCATGACAACCATTCACTTACACAAATCCCATTTTATTCTCCCTGCATTCCTATCAACTCTCCTCGGATTCTACCACTCAGCTATAGCCACACACGAGGGGCAACATACAACAGCCAATTAACCCACTGACCGGCACATCTTTGGGATGTCAGAAGAAACTAGAGCACCTGAGGGAAATCCATGCGAAATCCACCCAGACAGCACCTGAGGTTAGGATCCAACTGGGGTCTCTAGAGATTTGAGGCAGCGGCCCTACATGCTATGACACTGGGCCACTAACCAGCAGCTGAAAAGGGCAGGAGGAGGAAGGATGGTGGAGCAGATGCATCAGGGCTAGCCTCTGATCATCTTTGAACTTAACCCCTTACTGCCTCCCCACACATGGCCTCCCCACATTTGAAGTATCCTCCCACAGGCAACTCAAAACTGCAGTGGGTACACTTAATCCTTAACCCCAAGAAATGGAGGAATCGAAGTAAAATGAAACTTCAAAACTAACTGAAGTGAATCAAATACAAGCTAGAATCCTCTCTTGCTGTGCACTGAACATTGGGAATGGGAGGGGCTCTTCAACAGAACCTATGCCACGTGCAAACATTGTCCACATCCAAAGATTCCCTGATACACCGATGCAAAGCGACAGACAGTGTGCCCCAGTGGTGAAGAGAAGGAAATTAATGAAACCCAGTCTGAGTGTGAGGACTGGAAACACAGACCAAGTACTACCTTATTTCTGCATCGCTGAGAGAAAACTAAGCATTTCAGATTCTGGGCATCAAAGATTTAAGAGTAAGAATGCAAATAGCATTAAACAGCCATGCAGTTTTGCTTGGTCACTACCCCACACAACCACCCTCTCTCCAGGAGTTCAGCCAATTCAATAATTATCTACCCCACCTGGGGGTAGAGCTGTTAAAGTTAAACAGATCCAGTCTTCAACCCCAGGCCCATCCAGTTAAAGGGCAGAATGGTCTGTCTGTGCTGCGTATCCTCTGTAAATGAGAAACCTCTCCATTTCATTCCCATTGAAAACCTACCCAAGTGTTTTGAGGTACAAATGGTTAGGATCACTGATAACAGGAGACTCATCACCAAAAAATCTTAAGTGTTCAGCTGAATAGCAGCCTATGAAATCCATCCAGTGGCTCTGCACAGTAAATGGTGAATATATTCTGGTCTATTAAAGCATGCACATCTGCTCTGTTTTAAATCAGCTGGGGCAGTAGCAAAGCCACAAATGGCCTCAGCATCCTCAGTTTGTAGACAGGAATATCAGATAACATAGAATGAGGCTGATCTGCCCACTGTGCTTGTGCTAGCTCCTGAAGAGCCATGGAATATCATCCAACCCACCCTTCGGCATAGCTCTGCAACACTTTCCTTTTCTGGAAGCCATCCAACTACATTACCATTAATGCTCCTAACAAGCTGTACACTACCCATCACACCATCCAGTTACTTTGAAACGCACACCATCACCCAGTCCAACTTTTTTTTTATTACCCTCATTCTTGGATTGGCATCCATTGACCCCAGCTGGAAATTTGTGTGGATGGCAGGTGAGGAGACGGTCAGGCACCACTGTGCCACTGAGGTAACAATAACCTGGTGACATGCCATATGGAAGTGTACCAACTGTATCCTAGTCACAACCACTTTAATTTGGCACCTTTAATTTATTGCCAAAGCATAGTGCCTTGCAATTATCCCAAGGAAGTTCACAGGAATATGATCAAGCTAAAAACCTTGACGTTGAGCCACACAAGGTCATGATTAAATGCTTTGACTGGAGACACTGTAGGTTTCAATGAATGTTTTAAAAGGAGTGGTCAGGGCAAAGAGCAGCCTAGGGAGGGAATTGCAGAGCTCAGGGTCCTGGCCAGCTGAAGGCTGAAGTGGAGGAACAATTACATTTGGGGAAACTCCAAAGAAGGTACAGCCAGGGGTGCAGATTTGGAGGCTATTACACACGGAATGAGCCATTCGAGGGATTCAGAGCAGACAGTGGGAAAAAACTCCCTCAAATTGGGAGCTAATATAGGTCAGCAAACAGATGGAAGATGAGTGAGAAGGGACTTGGTGCAAGTTAGGACACACAGAACGGTTTTGGATGACTAGACGTTTAGAGAGCAGGAAGCCAGCCAGCCAGGAGAGCACATTTAACAAAAACATGGCCGAGGGCTTGAGCAATCAAGCAGCTGCTGAAGCAAGGTGATGGGGGAAAGGAGTGGGAATAGGCAGTCTAGATGAAGGCATGCCTGCAAAAAAAAAAGGTCAAAAGAGTGTCAGATCAAATATGACACTCAGGTTGTAAACAATCTGGTTTTAATTTGGGCAACCAAAACACTAGCACACCAGGTACAGGTTTCCCCTGCCATCCGAAGGTAGAGCGTTCCTATGAAAGGGTTCGTAAGCCGAAATGTCGTAAAGCAAAGAAGCAATTACCATTTATTTATATGGGAAAATTTTGTGAGCGTTCGCAGACCCAAAAATAACCTACCAAATCATGCCAAATAACACATAAAACGTAAAATAACAGCAACAGATAGTAAAAGCAGGAATGATATGATAAATACACAGCCTATATAAAGTAGAAATACTTTTCCACAATCAATACTGCACTGTTCTCCGTACCGAAAATCTCACACAAGCGCCGTCAGCAGAAAATCTCACACAAGCGCTGTTGGCAAAAACACGCTCCCCAGTAACCTTTAAGCTATGAAGCTGCCAAATCATACCAAATAACACGTAAAAATACACAGCTGATATAAAGTACAAAATAATGTATGCATGGTGTAGTATCACTTACTGGAATTGGTTCAGCGCCGAGCGCACTGATGATGGTGTGTTAGACTGAGTCGGAGGTTGGCTGGTGCAGTGGCCCCCACCCTCCAGGCCGCCGAGCAATACATTACCGCGAAGCATGCAGGGGTCCAGCGGTAGCCGGGAGGCACACAGCACATCTTTAAGAAAAAAGCCGAAATAAACAAGCCAATTAATTAGGTGCCGCCCGGCACGTAACTGTCCACCCAGATCAGTGCCGATTGCGTCATCTCTGCTCTGGGCTGACAATTACGTGTGGGGCAGCACCTAATTAATTAGCATGTTTATTTCGGCTTTTTTCTTAAAGACGTGCTGTGTGCCTCCCAGCTACTGCTGCATTTTCCACGAATCGGTACAGTATCTGTCCGCGGCCTGGGTGTTGGGGTGGGACACTGGGGTGTCGTCTGTTTCCATTAGGGCAGGCAGCTCATCTTCTCCTATGACTGCCTGCCTTGATGTCGAAGGTCGAGATTTGTCGTCTGCTGTGGCTGATGTGGAAGGCTTGCTTGACTGCTGAGCCCCGCGCATTTTTCTATCATACAGTTCTTTGTAAGGACTCAAACCATCTTGCAAATATCCCCTAAACCTACGTACCCTTTCAAAATTAAGTCGTACTTTATCATTGCAGCGAAAATCTCATGTAGTTGCTTCACTTTCGCTACTGCATTCTGTTTCGATTGCTATCCTTTCCTCTTCCAATTGCATCAGCTCTTCATCTATCAGTTCTTGGTCATGGGATGCCAAAACGTCTTCAACATCATCTTCGTCAGCTTCCACAAGCCAAACTCACTTAGTTCTTACTTCGTTCGAAATGCTTAATTATGCCTAGTTTTACGCTAAGTGTAACACCCTTATGAGCTCTTTTAGGCTTTTCCAACACCATAGAACTCATCTTGCAAACGGCTGCTCACAGGCACGTGTTAAAGCAATGTCGGTGAGAATGCCATTCCTGGGGAGAGCGGCTGCTCGGGGCGTGTGCTGCCTTTTATCACGCGCTGATTTTTTTTGCACGCTGAATTTTTTATCGCGCGCTGAATTTTTTTCGTAACAGTGAAAACACCTTCTGAAAGTGAAAACAGGGTAGTAAAGTAGGTCTTTCGTAACAGTAAGGTTTCGTAAAGCAAACGTTCGAAAAGTGGGGGACACCTGTAACTACAATCATTGTCAGATTCACTTATTTGTCACACATACATCAAAGCATGCAGTGAAAAGTATTGTTTACATTAACAGCCAACACACCCAAGGACATGCTGGGGGCAGCCCACAAGTGTGGCCACACCTTCCAGCGCCAGAGCATGCCCACATTGTTCAACCGAGGAAAACAGAACACAGCAAGCAACAAATCAACAACCAATGAACAAGCCCCATTCCTCTCTCTCTCCCACCCCCTACCCAGACAGTCCACCGAATTCAGGGCAGGCCTCCAGCCTTGTGTATAGGGGATCCAGTACAGTGACGTAACCAATCAATATAGATATTGTGGATGGGGTTATGCTGTAAAGGAAATCCATTGCAAAACTTTTAACTTGTACATTTGGAGTTGAAATGGGAAGATGTTATGTGGAAAATATAAAAAGGTAAAAAGGATATGGACCAAGTGCAAGTAGATCGGTTTAGCATAATTTGGCACAAACATCATGGACCAAAAGGCCTATTCTTGTCCTGTAATGGTTTATGTTCTTCAAGTCAGAGAATGATAATTGGAATTAGTTTATTACCACATGTACCAAAATATAGTGACACTTGTCTTGCAAAATAATCAGGTTTGTTATCACTGATATATATAATGAAATTTGTTGTTTTGTGGCAACAGTACAGTGCAATAAATAAAATATTATAAATTACAATAATACATTTAAAATAATCAAATAATTAGTGCAAAAAGGAAGCAAAAAATACTGAGATAGTGTTCATAGACCATTTAGAAATCTGATGGCTGAGGGGCTGTTCCTAAAACTTTGGGTGCATGTCTTCAGACTCCTGTATCTCCTCCCTGATGGTAGTATTGAGAAGAGGGCATGTCCTAGGAGGAGGATGTCCTTAATGACAGATGTCACTTTATAGAAAAAGTGCAGTGCAGGCAGACAATAAGGTAATAACAAGTTAAATTGGACTCCTGACCTCACAATCTATCATACTATTTAAGTCTTATATAGCAGGCAGAGAGGAGGATAATTGGAAGGAACCAAGCAATAAGATGGGAGCAGGAATTGACAGCAGATACATTATTTAAAAAAAACCTATTTCAAGCACACTGCTGAGCAAGATGAGCAGCAGCCCTCACCAGATAGAGGGGCATGTCCTACTCCACAGACAAAGCATGCACGGAAACTGGGGATATGAAGGCATTTTAATTTGCTCACTTCCAGAGGGGCACTTGGAAAAGATGCATACATGTGCAGCCTCCCATGGGGGTTAGAATCATTGAAGGGGCAGGAGATGAAGGTCAAAGGCTGTGTATTCACCCTCAGATGCATTCCCCACTGTTCCCAAATCAACACATGCCCCCGAAAGAAAAAGACAATTAAACCATAAATTACATACTATTTACATAAATATGAGGAATCTACCCACATCAAAGCCTGTTTTCTATTTGCAGTTGTAGTTCTTTATGTATGTTTGAACAATAGGCTTTTCAAAATTATCATATGAGATTAAAATCCCAGTCCACTGATATTTCCACTTCCATTGGTGGCAATTTGCTATGTGCAAAATATATCCCAGCTCAGAGCAATTGTCCTCAGTGCCCTAAGAGAGAAAAGGGAAAGGAGAGTTCAGCCAGGCCCCTGCTTGCAAACTATTGGTCCATGTTGGGATGAAGGGATGAACACACAGAGTCAGGACAGGACTGGCAAATCATAAACACAAGAAATTCTGCAGATGCTGGAAATCCAAAGCAACACTCACAAAATGCTGGAGGAACTTAGCAGGTCAGACAGTATCTACAGAAATGAATAATCATTTGAAGTTTTGGTTCTTCAGGACTGGACTAAAGAAGGGTCCAGGACAGGACTAGGCTGTGATTCACCCCACATCCTAAAAGACTCATCTGAGCCTCAATAACAAAAAGAAAGGTTGAACAAGTTAGGTCTTTATTTTTTGGAGCGTAGAAGGTTGAGAGGGGACTTGATAGAGGTGTTTAAAATTATGAGGGAGATTGATAGAGTTGACGTGGATAGGCTTTTTCCATTGAGAGTGGGGGAGATTCAAACAAGAGGACGTGAGTTGAGAGTTAAAGGGCAAAAGTTTAGGGGTAACATGAGGGGGAACTTCTTTACTCAGAGAGTGGTAGCTGTGTGGAACGAGCTTCCAGCAGAAGTGGTTGAGGCAGGTTCGATGTTGTCATTTAAAGTTAAATTGGATAGGTATATGGACAGGAAAGGAATGGAGGGTTATGGACCGAGTGCAGGTCAGTGGGACTAGGTGAGAGTAGGAGTTCAGCACGGACTAGAGGGGCCGAGATGGCCTGTTTCCGTGCTGTAATCGTTATATGGTTAAACAACTTGAATGCCTGTGAAATCTTAGCCAGTGCTTTCCCACATTTCAACAGTGGCTATACTTCAACAAATGATTTAACTGGATGATATTAAGTTTACAAAAGACATTATAAAAACACATAACTTATCTTCTTTCTCTTTCAGAAGAGGAATATGATTGTTAGATCATTTCCCCCCTTTTTTTGAAATATGAAGATTCAGAAACGAAACAGACACTGTTACAACTTTTAAGTGCTAGTACTCAATTAAAAAAAACACAACAGCACAAAACCTTCAGCCCAACTCCCTTTGCTGGTCTATCCTTTCGCATTTCAGATACATACTTATCCAGCTCCCCTTCCTTTACACTTGCTCTGCCCTAGCGGCCACTTCCACATTCCACATTTAAAGGGCATCTGAAAAATTTTCCACAACCCATCACCTTTTCAGTGTCACTGTATGTTATCCCACCACTCCACTACCAATTCACTAAAGATAACCCTTCATGCTTGGTATTTCGAGAATGTGGTTAAACGCCCTTTAACTTCTGTCTCTGTGAAAGAGCTTCAAATACAAGAACCCATCCGTATCCAGATCCAGCTTGATTGGTGTACTGAGCCCATTGCACGTAGAGATCCCATAGTTAGTCCCAGCTCTCTACAGCAAACCTGTCAGCCTCATTCCTGCACCAATTCCACTCTCATACCAAACTAATTCCCTTTTTTGAAAGGAGGGCCATTCACCGCCATTCAGGGCCCCAAGCCAATGAGGCAACAATTCACCTGAAAGTCTGACAGGGTCATCTACTGTGTCCAGTGCTCTCGGTGCAGCCTCCTCCACATCAGTGAGACCCAGTCTAGATTAGGGCACTGCTTTGTTGAGAACCTTCACTTTTGCTACAGTGAAGATTTCCTGGTGGCCAACCATTATAATTCTACTTTCCATTCCAACATGTCAGTCGATGGCCTACTCTACTTCTACAATGAGGCCACTCTCAGGTTGGAGGAGCAACACCTCAAATTGAATTGAATTGACTTTATTACTTACATCCTTCACATACATGAAGAGTAAAAAACTTTACGTTACATCTCCATCTGAATGTGCAGTTTATAGTAATTTGTAATAAATAGTATATACAACAGGACAGTCAATATAGTATAGAACTACAATTGTGTCAGCATGAATTAATCAGTCTGATGGCCTGGTGGAAGAAGCTGTCCCGGAGCCCGAAGGTCCTGGCTTTTATGCTGTGGTACCATTTCCCGGATGGTAGCAGCTGGAACAGTTTGTGGTTGGGGTGACTCAGGTCCCCAGTGATCCTTTGGGCCCTTTTTACACACCTGTCTCTGTACATGTCCTGAATAGTGGTAAGTTCACATCTACAGATGCGCTGGGCTGTCCGTACTACTCTCTGCAGAGTCCTGTGATTGAGGGAAATACAGTTACCATACCAGAAAGTTCTTAGAATTTGGGGAGCCATACCAAATTTCTTCAACCGTCTGAGGTGAAAGATGCACTGTTGTGCCTTTTTCACCACACAGCTGGTGTGTACAGACCACGTGAGATCCTTGGTGATCCGTATGCCAAGCTGTTCACCCTCTCAACCCCGGATCCATTGTTATAAATAGGGGTTAGCCTGTCTCCATTCCTCCTGTAGTCCACAACCAGCTCCTTTGTTTTTGTGACATTGAGGTAGAGGTTGTTTTCTTGACACCACTGTGTCAGGGTGATGACTTCCATTTGGGTAACCTCCAACCTGACTTGAAGAACATTGATTTCTCCAATTTCTAGTAATTTCTACCCTCTACCCCTTCTCTCCTTTTCCATTCTGGTTCCCTTTTTACTGCTGCTCTTCTCCTCACCTTTCCATCAACTCCCTTAGCGCCCCCTCCTCCTTCCCTTTTACCCACTCCCCAGCTTCCTCCTCCTTCAGCCCTTTAGCTGTTCCACCCATCATCTCCCAGATACTCACTTCATCTCCCTTCCCCCACCCACCCACCCTCCCCCTCACTTTTCCCATCCTGAAGGGTCTCTGCCCCAAACATCCACTGTATATTCGTTTTCATAGATGCAGCCTGACCCACTGAGTACCTTTAGCATTGTGTGTGTGTTACTCTGGATTTCCAGCATCTGCAGAATCTCTTGTGCTCTGATGAATATGATATAGTTGGGATCACAGAGACATGGCTCCAGGGTGACCAAGGATGGGAGCTCAACATTCAGGGATATTCAATATTCAGGAGGGATAGACATGAAAGAAAAGGAGGTGGGGTAGCATTGCTGGTTAGAGAGGAGATTAACACAATAGTAAGGAAGGACATTAGCAGGGAGGATGTGGAATCGATATGGGTAGAGCTGCATAACACTAAGGGGCAGAAAACGCTGGTGGGAGTTGTGTACAGGCCACCTAACAGTAGTAGTGAGGTTGGGGATGGCATTAAACAGGAAATTAGAAAAGCATGCAATAAAGGAACAGCAGTTATAATGGGTGATTTCAATCTACATATAGATTGGGTGAACTAACTTGGTAAGGGTGCTGAGGAACAGGATTTTTTGGAATGTATGCAGGATGGTTTTCTGAACCAACATGTCGAGGAACCAACAAGAGAGCAGGCTATTCTAGACTGGGTATTGAGCAATGAGGAAGGGTTAGTTAGCAATCTTGTCGTGCGAGGCCCCTTGGGTAAGAGTGACCATAATACGGTGGAATTCTTCATTAAGATGGAGAGTGACATAGTTAATTCAGAAACAAAGGTTCTGAACTTAAAGACGGGTAACATTGAAGGTATGAGACGTGAATTAGCTAAGATAGACTGGCAAATGATACTTAAAGGGTTGACGGTGGATATGCAATGGCAAGCATTTAAAGATCGCATGGATGAACTACAACAATTGCTCATCCCGGTTTGGCAAAAGAATAAACCAGGGAAGGTAGTGCACCCGTGGCTGACAAGAGAGATTAAGGATAGTATCAATTCCAAAGAAGAAACATACAAATTAGCCAGAAAAAGCTGCACACCTGAGGACTGGGAGAAATTCAGAGTCCAGCAGAGGAGGACAAAGGGCTTAATGAAGAAAGGGAAAAAAGATTATGAGAGAAAGCTGGCAGGGAACATAAAAACTGACTGTAAAAGCTTTTATAGATATGCGAAAAGGAAAAGATTGGTAAAGACAAATGTAGGTCCCTTACAGTCAAAAACAGGTGAATTGATCATGGGGAACAAGGACATGGCAGACCAATTGAATAACTACTTTGGTTCTGTCTTCACTAAGGAGGACATAAATAATCTTCAGGAAATAGTAGGGGACCGAGGGTCTAGTGAGATGGAGGAACTGAGGGAAATACATGTTAGTAGGGAAGTGGTGTTAGGTAAATTGAAGGGATTAAAGGCAGATAAATCCCCAGACCCAGATGGTCTGCATCCCAGAGTGTTTAAGGAAAGAGCCCAAGAAATAGTGGATGCATTAGTGATAATTTTTCAAAACTCTTTAGATTCTGGATTAGTTCCTGAGGATTGGAGGGTGGCTAATGTAACCCCACTTTTTAAAAAAGGAGGGAGAGAGAAACTGGGAAATTATAGACCGGTTAGCCTGACATCGGTGGTGGGGAAAATGCCAGAGTCAGTTATCAAAGATGTGATAACAGCACATTTGGAAAGCAGTGAAATCATTGGACAAAGTCAGCATGGATTTGTGAAAGGAAAATCATGTCTGACGAATCTCATAGAATTTTTGAGGATGTAACTAGTAGAGTGGATAGGGGAGAACCAGTGGATGTGGTATATTTGGATATTCAAAAGGCTTTTGACAAGGTCCCACACAGGAGATTAGTGTGCAAACTTAAAGCACACGGTATTGATGTGGATAGAGAATTGGTTGGCAGACAGGAAGCAAAGAGTGGGAATAAACAGGACCTTTTCAGAATGGCAGGCGGTGACTAGTGGAGTACCGCAAGGCTCAGTGCTGGGACCCCAGTTGTTTACAATATATATTAATGACTTAGACAAGGGAATTAAATACAGTATCTCCAAGTCTGCGGATGACACGAAGCTGGGCAGCAGTGTTAGCTGTGAGGAGGATGCTAAGAGGATGCAAGGTGGCTTGGACAGGTTAGGTGAGTGGGCAAATTCATGGCAGATGCAATTTAATGTGGATAAATGTGAGGTTATCCACTTTAGTGGCAAGAACAGGAAAACAGATTATCTGAATGGTGACCGATTAGGAAAAGGGGAGGTGCAACGAGACCTGGGTGTCATTGTACACCAGTCATTGAGAGATGGCATGCAGGTACAGCAGGCACTGAAAAAGGCAAATGGTATGCTAGCATACATAGCAAGAGGATTCGAGTACAGGAGCAGGGAGGTACTACTGCAGTTGTACAAGGCCTTGGTGAGACCACACCTGGAGTATTGTGTGCAGTTTTGGTCCCCTAATCTGAGGAAAGACATTCTTGCCATAGAGGGAGTACAAAGAAGGTTCACCAGATTGATTCCTGGGATGGCAGGACTGTCATATGATGAAAGACTGGATCGATTCAGCTTATACTCTCTGGAATTTAGAAGATTGAGGGGGGGATCTTATTGAAACGTAGAAAATTCTAAAGGGATTGGACAGGCTAGATGTAGGAAGATTGTTCCCGATGTTGGGGAAGTCCAGAGTGAGGGGTCACAGTTGAAGGATAAAGGGGAAGCCTTTTAGGACCAAGATGAGGAAAAACTTCTTCACACAGAGAGTGGTGAATCTGTGGAATTCTCTGCCACAGGAAACAGTTGAGGCCAGTTCACTGGCTATATTTAAGAGGGAGTTAGATATGGCCCTAGTGGCTAAAGGGATCGGGGGTATGGAGAGAAGGCAGGTACAGGGTTCTGAGTTGGATGATCAGCCATGATCATACTGAATGGCGGTGCAGGCTCGAAGGACTGAATGGCGGTGCAGGCTCGAAGGGCTGAATGACCTACTCCTGCACCTATTTTTCTATGTTTCTATGTTTTCACTTTGAAGGTAACTGCTTCCACTATGCCCTGAGGGGTTGGGATCTTGAAACACCCCATTTGAAGAAAGGTCTCTTCCCCCCTCCCCCTGCAAACAACCTCTTGTATCTTTTACTCTAAAATTTAAATCAGGGCTTTCAGTCCCTGACTCCCTTGTTTCTTCACTTCCACAAAATCTCCCTCAACCTCCTTTGCTTCAGGGGGAGCAAGCCCAGCTTCTCCAGTCTAACCCTATCGCAGGACCCCACATCCCCAGAGCCATTCCAATAAATCGTTTTTGTCCCTTTCTGGGACACTAACGTCCTTCATAAAGTGTGGTGACCAGAAATGGAAGCAGTCCTCCAGTGTTTGTCCGGGTTCCACATCACCTCCCTGTAACCCCACCTCCCTGTATCTGTTCTCTGTACCGCTCTCTCTGAATCCCAGAACCCAATTTGTTTGACCAAATTACCCAGCAGAAAGCCTATTAATCAAAACTCAGATTTTAACTGATAATTGACAGGATTTTTTTTTACCAAAGAAAAACAAGTTGTTATTGTGTGGGGTGCACTGTCAGAGCTTAAAATTCAACAGCAAGTTCTAAAAGGAATTACAAGTAAATACTTAAAAGGGAGAATCATTGCAACAAGAGCTGGAGAATGCGAAAATATTTAAAAACTTGTACAGCAAGAATGAGCCAAATGATGCTGCAAGCTTCCACAATGCACGTACACAAGAGCTAAAAAGAAACATCAAATTTACTCCAGGTTAATTGCTTTCACTGATGCTGCTGAGTAATTTACTAATCTCGGTTTATCCTTGCAATTAGATTAAAATGCCAATGATAACAGTAATTCCCTTCTTGTACCCGAGTAGATATTCTCGAAGGAGAACGAGGAAAATCATTGCTCGATTTAATTCATTTTGTTACACCATCAAAAACAAAATACCGGAATTCGAAAATTTTACTTCAAATGACATTGGGGGAAAACATTTCCTCGTGACCCATAAATCTGCTTATTGTTTCCAAACGTGGTTATATCGATAAAGCTTTTCCTTAGTGTCCTGACACAAATATTATCGATCATTTACAACAGCTCCACGTGTATTGAGGGGAATAAAAGTTAAACAGTTTATGAAAGTATTACATTTCGATCGGAGTATTTGAGCGTATAAATTACACACAAACCATCCTCCGCAACTAAATGCATTAATTGATAGGGAAAAACACATTTAAATTGTTTTAAACTCCCACCAAAAAAAAAACAGAAAAATTTTGCGTGTGATCTCAGGACCAAGTAGCGGAAATTGTCCGAATGAGCAAAAAAGTTCATTCACCAATAACCTGTCTGGTAATAACGCGGAGAGGGATACCGATTTGCTGGTAACGCGCTTTTTAAAATAAAGAATGATATTTTGCAGAAAGGAAGGGAACTCAGACTACTGTTACGCTAAAGGAGAGAGAAAAATATCAACCTGAAAATTAACACATTTAAAAACGACATAACCTGCAGAAACGCTTGTGGTAATGATTTTGGTCCCGCAGACAGCAACCGTTCACCAATCTTGGCTGAACCTCACAACACGGTTTCCAGGTAAACTGATTTTTAAAGAAGAGTCCTCTGTTTGCTTCTGATCACTGTTCTGATCTTTTGCTTATTTGAATATAATCTGGGTTTTTTTTTGGGCCTCTTAGTAGCCAATAAACGGCAAGGCGTTTGAAGTCAGCCGCCTGGCAGTGATTTGAATGGCTTGAGCACTTTTCAATCAGGCGTCAGATCTTTAAAATGAATGGACCTCCAAGGGCGGAGTCGGTTGGTTTACTGTCTGTCGGCACTGATGGATCTCTGTGATAGGGAGATTGGACACACAAGCCTTGAATTGATTGACACAGACTGACGAAGCCATCACCATCTGGGAGACCTCTGCACACAAAGATAATTGGATTGACTTGATCAAAGAGCTAAATCACCCCACAGGAAATCACACCCATTCATTGTTTGCAATGAAAACTCTTGTAATTGAAGGCATTAAATTGTCTCTCTTTAAAACACAAATGTGGGATTAAAAGTTACAAAATACTTCTATATATATATTCTTTTGTACACTGGATTAGTTACTTAAAAATGAAACATCCAATCTCAAGTTTATGGTTTTGAAAGTTGCAGTTGCAAGAGTTTTTCTTAAAGTTTGTGATAAAATAGATCAAATTGATTGTTTTGTGTGGAGTACTTCCCAAAAATCCAAGGTTTGATTTGTTAAGGGGCTATGGTGAATGTCACCTGTGAATCTTTGACAGGAGTGGTGGCACAGTACAGTGAGTCATGCTTTCCATCAAGGCTCTTTTTTAAGAGTATGAGTCCATATGGACCGGTCTCCTCTTTAGAGAAGGAGTCTCATGATCAGGGCTTCTTTGTCAGGATGGGCTGCACAAGACGAGCAACCAATGGAGATGAATGGTGAAAAGAATTTCCATTTCTAAAATGGCTTTTTGGCTGGTGATGTCTACCATTTCCCACCGTTAACAATACCAAACACTTCCATTATAGGGATGTTGGGTCTGCAGACCAGCGAAGACAAGGACTGGAGTCGTCAGCGTCGTCCATGATCAGAGCTTCGTGCGGGCCAGAGGAACGATGGCCAATGACCCCTTAGGTCATCACGAGACCAGAGTTCAAGGCCTAATTTTTGGGGTCCTATCACTGGTGAGTCTGGAGCTTGTGAACTGCATTTCGGACCCTCATCCAGGGTCCAGATACATTGTCATTGGTGAGTCTTGGGTCAATACCGAAGATTGAAGCCCAAAGGCCAATTGAAAGTCCAGATCAAAGGCCAAAGGTCAATTGGAAGTCCAGAAGTCAATGCCTGATGGCTGTGAATCTTTGCAAGTCTACTGGGGAAGCCAAAGGCTCAGTGTCTGCCAATCCACGAGTCTGCTGGATGCTGGAGACCGAAGAAGATGGCCTGTCCTGGAGTTAGATGAATGTGTATGCTTGCGATTGGAAGTAAGGCTTGTTTTGATGCTGTCGCTTTGTCACTTGCTGTGTTCTGTTTTGTTCTGTTCTGCGTTGTTCTGCCGAGCATTACGGACAGGCTATCTTGGTGCAGGAATGTGTGGTAACAATTACGGGCCACCCCCAGAACATCCTTGAATGTGTTGTTTTTTTTTTACAGTTTTGGGCAAACCAAAGGGAGTCTTTCATCAAGTTGATTGATGACCTTCCAATAGCACTTGATGCCTGTCTTAGTGTGTCCCCCCCAGGAACAGCCTATCAATCTGAGAATCCTCTGTTATGCAGCTGCTCGGGATGAGCCCACTGAAGGCTGAAGACGACGGCCTGTCCTGTGGTTAGAGAACTGTGTATGTATGTGGGTGAGAGGGAGGAACAGGCCTTGTTTTGCTGTTGTTATTTTGTTGCTTGTTGTGGTCTGTTTTATTGTGTTCTGTGTTGTTCTGCCGAGCATTGTGGACATGCTACAGTATGAATGGCGACACTTGTGGACCTCCCCCAGCACATCCTTGGGTGTGTTGGTTGTTAACACAATCCATGAATTTCCCTGTATGCTTCAATGTACATGCGATAAATAAATGAGAATCTGAATCTGAAATTTTCTCACCCTTTCTGACCCTATAGTCTCCTGTATCACCTCTGACACTCTGTTTTCTCAGGCAGCATCTGTGGAGGGAAATGGACAGTCAACGTTTTCGGTCGAGACCCTTCATCTGGATTGAAAAAGTAGAGGGTAGATAATCAGTATAAAAAGGTGAGGGACCAGAGGAGAATAGGCCTCAGAATAGAAGGTCATCCCTTTAGAACAGAGATGAGGAGAAATTTATTTAGCCAGAAGGTGGTGAATCTGTGGCATTCATTGCCACAGATGGCTGTGAAAGCCAATCCATTCTGTATATTTAAAACGGAGGTTGATAGGTTCTTGATTAGTAAGGGAGTCAAAG
Organism: Mobula birostris; assembly: GCF_030028105.1. Taxonomy (NCBI): domain Eukaryota; kingdom Metazoa; phylum Chordata; class Chondrichthyes; order Myliobatiformes; family Myliobatidae; genus Mobula; species Mobula birostris. The sequence continues at coordinate 56,811,065 of NC_092402.1, forward strand.
GTTATGGGGAGAAGGCAGAAGAATGGGGTTGAGAGGGATAATAAATCAGCCATGATGGAATGGCAAAGCAGACTCGATGGGCTGAATGGCCTAATTCTGCTCCCAAGCCGGGTGGCAGGTGCTAAGTCAGTCCAGGTGAGGGGTGTGATAGGCAGATAGAGGAGGGGATGGTGGAGATAGTGACAGATGCTGGGAGGTGGGAGATGGAGGTGACAAAGGGCTACAGAAGTTGGGTCTGATAGAACCACAGGAGTTCTCTGGGGTCATTTTGGTAGCAATTTACATTCCACCCCAGGCCAATGTCAAGTAGGCTTTAGATGATCTGAGCAATGGGATCAACATGCACAAAACAGTGCACCATCACCATCGTTTTGGGAGATTTTAACCAGGCCAGTCTGAAAAAATCACTAAGCAATTACCATCAACAGATCACTTGCAATACCAGAGGAAACAACACACTGGACCATTACTACACCACCATCACAAATGCCTACCCTGCTATTCCATGCCCTCACTTTGGGAAGTCTGATCACCTGGCTGTATTTCTACTCCCTGAGTATAGGCAGAGACTGAAGACTGCAGCACCAGCAGTGAGGACCAAGAAGGTATGGACAAGGGAAGCACAGGAGCACCTACAGGACTGCTTTGAATCGGTGGACTGGATTGTATTCAGGGATTTATCTTTGAATCTGGATGAGTATGCTGCAGCTGTTACCAACTTCATTAAAACTTGTGTGGATGAGTGTGTGCCCTCAAGGACTTACTGTACATTCCCAAACCAAAAGCCGTGGATGAACCAGGAGGTACGTTGTCTGCTGAAGGCAAGATCTGTGGCATTCAAGTCTGGCAACCCAGGCCTGTACCAGAAAACCAGGTATGATTTGCGGAGGGCTATTTCAAGGGCGAAGAGACAAATTTGAACCAGGTTGGAGATGATATTAGATGCACAGCAACTCTGGCAGGGTCTGCAAGACATTACTTCCTTCAAAGCGAAACCCAATCGTATGAATGGCAGCGATGCTTCACTACCAGATGAACTCAACGCCTTCTATGCACGCTTTGAAAGGAGAACATAACTACAACTGTGAAAATCCTTGCTGCACCTGATAACCCTGTGATCTCTGTCTCAGAGGCTGATGTTAGACTGTCTTTAAAGAGAGTGAACCCTCACAAGGCAGAAGGTCCCGATGGAGTACTTGGTAAGTCTCTGAAAACCTGTGCCAGCCAACTAGGAGTATTCAAGGACATTTTCAACCTCTCACTGCTACGGGTGCAAGTTCCCACTTGCTTCAAAAAGACAACAATTACACCAGTGCTTAAGAAGAATAATGTAGGCTGCATTAATGACTATTGCCTGGTAGCACTCAAATCGACAGTGATGAAATGCTTTGACAGGTTGGTCATGACTAGACTGAACTCCTGCCTCAGCAAGGACCTGGACCCATTGCAATTTGTCTATCGCCACAATAGGTCAATGGCAGACGCAATCTCAATGGCTCTCCACACGGCTTTAGACCACCTGGACGCCACAAATACTTGCGTCAGGATGCTGTTCATTGACTATAGCTCAGCATTTAATACCATCATTCCCACAATCCTGATTGAGAAGTTGCAGAACCTGGGCCTCTGTACCTCCCTCTGCAATTGGATCGTCCACTTCCTAACCGGAAGACCACAGTCTGTGCAGATTGGTGATAACATATCCTCCTTGCTGATGATCAACACTGGTGCACCTCAGCGGTGTGTGCTTAGCCCACTGCTCTACTCTCTGTATACACATGACTGTGTGGCTAGGCATAGCTCAAATACCATCTATAAATTTGCTGACGATACAACCATTGTTGGTAGAATCTCAAGTGGTGATGAGAGGGTGTACAGGAGTGAAATATGCCAACTAGTGGAATGGTGTTGCAGCAACAACCTGGCACTCAACGTCAGTAAGACGAAAGAGCTGATTGTGGACTTCAGGAAGGGTAAGACGAAGGAACACATACCAATCCTCAGAGGGATCAGAAGCGGAGAGAGTGAGCAGCTTCAAGTTCCTGGGTGTCAAGATCTCTGAGGATCTAACCTGGACCTAACATATCGATGTAGTTACAAAGAAGGCAAGACAATGGCTATTATTAGGAGTTTGAAGAGATTTGGCACGTCAACAAATACACTCAAAAACTTCTATACTTGTATCATGGAGAGCATTCTGACAGGCTGCATCACTGTCTGGTATGGAGGGGCTACTGCACAGGACCGAAAGAAGCTGCAGAAGGTTGTAAATCTAGTCAGCTCCATCTTGGGAACTAGCCTACAAAGTACCCAGGACACCTTTAGGGAGCGGTGTCTCAGAAAGGCAGCGTCCATTATTGAGGACCTCCTGCACTCACAGCAAGCCCTTTTCTCACTATTACCATCAGGTAGGAGGTGCAGAAGCCTGAAGGCACACACTCAGTGATTCAGGAACAACTTCTTCCCCTCTGCCATCTGATTCCTAAGTGGACATTGAAGCTTTGGACACTACCTCACTTTTTTAAAATATACAGTATTTCTGTTTTTGCACATTTAAAAAAATCTATTCAATATATGTAATTGATTTATTTGTTTGCTTATTATGTTTTAGTTTATTTATTATCATTTTTTCTCTCTCTACTAGATTATGTATTGCATTGAACTGCTGCTAAGTTAACAAATTTCACATCACATGCCAGTGATAATAAACTTGATTCTGATTCTGAAAGGGAGGAACATGGAACCAAATAAGGAGTGGGAGGAGTGTGAGGGCAATGGGCAGATGGGGTGGGTGAGGGAGGGTCTAGATTGGGTGTAGGAGGAACTGGGTAGCCTAGGAGGAGAGAGGAAAAGGAGATTACCTGAAACTGGAGCAATCAGTGCTCATCATCAGTTTGTAAGCAACCCTGGGGGAATATATTGTTTAACTGTGTTAAAAATGAATCATTGTTATTGTTGACTTATCTGTTGTATTTCTGGCTAGGAAACCGTCACATTACACACTCACACAACTGCCATTCAAATTGTTGTCGATACTATAACCACTATCACTGAGATCAATGAACAGAGAACAGGGGAATCTAGGCTTCCCTATTTGTTGACTTCACAAGCTAAGCTATTCCTTCCTCATTTCTCTGGAGGTTGTCTGGAACTTAGTTTCTTATAAGGACAACAGTAGTGATGTTCCCTGAATGATTTCTGTTCACAAGTCCTCAGCAAGTGAAGCAGCCCATGCCTGCCTGAAGCAAGACATGGATAACCTTCTCACATGGGCTTACATAGGGGGAGGAGAAGATGGCGGCGTGACGCAGCGTGCAACAGCCACTCTGGTGAATGGTATCTGTTATCTGTCAAGTAGGGTGCCGTGCACAATCCTGATTTGATGGAGACAGACGTGAGAGCATGGAGGAACATCTGGAGAAACTACTGAAATGCCTTCTTCGCTGCCGCAGCTACTGTATGATCCAGAATCTCCGGAGAAGGCCCCGAGTCCTCAGCTTTGCTTGTTGCTCGGCAGCTGGGGCGGGGTTGAAGCGCTCGGCAGAGATGGTGCTCAGTGTCGGAGGCTCAAAGTTTTCGGACGGACTCAGAGTCGGCTGTGGTCATGCTTCCAATGCATCGGCAGTTGTCGGCGCCTGGAGGTTTATGGCAGGGAGAGTTTCTCCCTTTTGCTGCCTGCTATTGGACCTATCGGGAGTTGATTGGAACTTTTGAGACTTCTTTTTACCGTGCCCATGGTCTGTTCTTTATCAAATTATGGTATTGCTTTGCACTGCTGTAACTATATGTTATAGTTATGTGGTCTTGTCAGTGTTAGTCTTTGGTTTGTCCTGTGTTTTTTGTGATATCGCTTTGGAGGAACATTGTATCATTTCTTAATGCATGCATTTCTAAACGACAATAAATGAGGACTGAATGTCCTCCTAATCTAACATGGGCTTATATTTGTGCCAAGTAGTACCAGGAAACATTAATCTCTAACAATAAGAAAGAATGTATAACCACATCCTCTTGACATTCAATGCCATTACCATTTCCAGTCTTCTCCAGCATCTATATACTGGGAGTCATTACGGAAGTGCAAAGTTTAAGTTCAATGTAAATTTATTATCAAAGTACATATATCTGCACGCCACCATATACTACCATGAGATTCATTTTCTTGCAGGCATTCACAGTAGAACAAAGAAATACAATAGCATCAATGAAAAACTACACACAAAGACTGACAAACAACCAATGTGCAAATACAATAAAAACATAATCATATAATAACGAATAAATAAATAATACTGAAAACATGAGTTGTAGAGTCCTTGAAGGCGAGAATATAGATTGTTGAATCAGTTCAGAGTTGAGATGAGTTAAGTTATCCTTGCTGGTTTTAGATCCTGGTTTTAGCCATGGGTGACAAAGGACATTAATGACATCCTGAATGCTAAAAAGAGGGTGTTTAGAAATGGAAATAGGGAGGAGCTGAGGGCAATACAGAGTGACCTGAAAGCCAGGATCAGGGAGGCTAAAGACAGGTACAGGAGGAAGCTTGAGTGGAAACTCCAGCAGAACAACATGAGAGAGGTCTGGAAGGGGATGAGGACCAACACTGGGTTCTGGCAAACTAGCAACAGAGGAGCGGAAGGCAGTGGGACAGGGCCAATGAACTTAACCTGTTCTTTAACAGATTTGACAGCGTGGCCCCTGCCCATCCCACACATGAGCCATCTGTTGTCAGCCCCCAACCAACACATATTCCACTCTCTCCTCCTACCCCTCCTCACAGTCCCCCACCCTGCTCTCATGACTATACCCCTTCCCCACACGAAACCACCACGGTGGACTTCACAGCTCTACAGGTGAGAAGACAGCTGAAACGTCTCAACCCAAGCAAGGCTGCAGGACCGGATGGTGTCAATACCAGGGTGCTCAAAGCCTGTGCCCCTCAGCTATGTGGAGTACTTCGTCATGTGTTCAACCTGAGCCTGAGGCTCCGGAGGGTTCCTGTATTGTGGAAGACGTCCTGCCTCGTCCCTGTGCCGAAGATGCCGCGCCCCAGCGGCCTCAATGACTACAGACCGGTGGCATTGACCTCCCACATCATGAAGACCCTGGAGAGACTTGTTCTGGAGCTGCTCCAGCCTATGGTCAGGCCACACTTAGGTCCCCTCCAGTTCACCTACCAACCCCGACTAGGAGTTGAGGATGCCATCGTCTTCCTGCTGAACCGTGTCTACGCCCACCTGGACAAGCCAGCGAGCACTGTGAGTTCAACACCATCCGCCCTGCTCTGCCGGGGGGAGAAGCTGACAGCAATGCAGGTGGATGCTTCCCTGGTATCATGGATTCTTGATTACCTGACTGGCAGACCACAGTATGTGTGCTTGCAACACTGTGTGTCCGACAGAGTGATCAGCAGCACTGGGGCTCCACAGGGGACTGTCTTGTCTCCCTTTCTCTTCACCATTTACACCTCAGACTTCAACTACTGCACAGAGTCTTGTCATCTTCAGAAGTTTTCTGATGACTCTGCCATAGTTGGATGCATCAGCAAGGGAGATGAGGCTGAGTACAGGGCTACAGTAGGAAACTTTGTCACATGGTGTGAGCAGAATTATCTGCAACTTAATGTGAAAAAGACTAAGGAGCTGGTGGTAGACCTGAGGACAGCCAAGGTACCGGTGACCCCTGTTTCCATCCAGGGGGTCAGTGTGGACATGGTGGAGGATTACAAATAGACAATAAACTGGACTGGTCAAAGAACACTGAGGCTGTCTACAAGAAGGGTCAGAGCTGTCTCTATTTCCTGAGGAGACTGAGGTCCTTTAACATCTGCCGGACGATGCTGAGAATGTTCTACGAGTCTGTGGTGGCCAGTGCTATCATGTTTGCTGTTGTGTGCTGGAGCAGCAGGCTGAGGGAGGCAGACACCAACAGAATCAACAAACTCATTCGTAAGGCCAGTGATGTTGTGGGGATGGAACTGGACTCTCTCACGGTGGTGTCTGAAAAGAGGATGCTAAGTTGCATGCCATCTTGGTCAATGTCTCCTATCCATTACATAATGTATTGGGTGGCACAGGAGTACATTCAGCCAGAGACTCATTCCACCGAGATGCAGCACTGAGCGTCATAGGAAGTCATTCCTGCCTGTGGCCATCAAACTTTACAACTCTTCCCTTGGAGGGTCAGACATCCTGACCCAATAGGCTGGTCCTGGATTTATTTCATAATTTACTGGCATAATTTACATATCACTATTAACTACTTATGGTTCTATTACTATTTATTATTTATGGAGCAACTGTAACGAAAACCAATTTCCCCCGGGATTAATAAAGTATGACTATGACTATCCTGATGGCAGAAGGGTAAAAACTCTTCCTGAATGTCATGGTGTGGGATCCCTAATCAGGGCTGTTACTGGACCAACCATATAAATACCATGGCTACAAGACCAGGTCAGAGGGTGGAGATCCTGTGGTGAGTGACTCACCTCCTGACACCCCAAGGCCTTTCCACCATCTACAAGGTACAACTCACGGAGGCAGAGGACAACTGGGTATGAAATGATTTCTTTACATTTTTCACCAGTGAAGATGATGCTGTTGGAGTCTCAACAAAGGAAGATGTAATTAACATCCTGGATGGGCCAAAATTAAAAGAGGAGGTGGAGGGACTAGAAAGGCAAATTGCACTCAACATGGAAACATCGTCTGGTCTGGATGGTATCCATTCTGGGGGTGGTGTGGGGGTTGCTGCAGGAAGGAGGGAAGGAAATGGTAGAGGTCTTGCCCGTAATTTCTCAAATGCCTGTAGATTCATGGGTGGTTACTGAAAAGGACGTAAGAACGAATCCAGTAACCACAGACCAGTCTGGATAAGCAAGGCAATGGACAAAGATCAGAAGCAGTAATCACAGACACAACTTACAGTCACTTGGAGGAGAGTTGATTGATCGAAGGAAACTATTTCCCTATATATCCAATCTTTGCAAGTCCACAGGGGTAGTCAAAAGCCCAATGTTATTATGTATTTAATTTTTCAATAATGTTTGAGTAGCCTTGTATGTATATTATTTAGTTGAACATTCTTGAACCTTGAAAAAACTAACATGGGTAGTTTTTTAATAAAGTATCTGGGGGTGGGGACAAGAAGGAATGTGGCATCTCTGGACATAACAAAGAGTATTTGAGAAGATGCCTCATAATGGGGGCTGTGGCAGCATGGAGAGAAAGTGGGCAGAATGACAGGAAACAGGGAGTTGTGGTGAAAAGCTGTGGTTCAGACTGAAGGGAAGTAAACAGTGGAGTTCCCCAGTGTATGTACTGAGACCAGTGTTGCTCTAATGGATATTAATAGGTGTACAAAGCACTATTTCCAAATTTGAAGAAGTGCTGTGCAGGCAGAAAATAAGGTGCAAGATCATATTTAGGAAGATTGTGAGATTGAGCCCATCCTAGCATACTAGGGAATGGTTCAATAGTCTTATAATAGTTGGGTAGATGCTGTCCTTGAGCCTGATCGTACATGCTTTCAGGCTTTTATATCTTCTGTCTGATGGAAGAAGGGAGATGAGAGAATGTCCAGAAGCCATTAAACGGAATCGTGCATGAGTCATGCTACCTGAGGAGGTGGTAGAAGCAGATGCAGTGGCAATGATTAGACAGATGCACAAACAGGCAGGGAATGGAGAGGTACAGGCCCTATGCAGTGTAGATTTCTGGGACTGATGGGCCTGTTCCTATGTTGTAATGTTTTAAGTTCAATGAATCTGCATCCTGGACCGAATTGAGGTTGTGTGTAGGGATTTTGAAAATACTTTTATGAAAATTAATAAATATTATATCAAAAATTATTAAAATGATATAAAATTATACTGGAGCACTTAACTGAAGGGATGTGTGTGGTAGAGACTCTCACAAAATTTAGGAAGTATTTGCATGAGCATTTGCATCACCAAGGCAGAGAAGGGTAAAGACCAACTCCTGATATAGTTTGGTACTTTATGGTCAGCAATTGCACCATTAGACCATAAGGCATAGGAGAATTAGGTCATTTTCCCCATCAAATCTACTCTATTTATTTATTATCCTTCTCAACCCTATTATTCTGCTTTCTCCCTGTAACTTTTGACACTCTGACTAATCAAGAAACTATCAACTATCACCTTAAATGTACCCAATGACAGCCTCCACAGCCATCTGTGGCAATGAATTCCACAGATTTACCACCCTCTGGCTAAAGAAATTCCTCCTCTTCTCTGTTCTAAATGGACATTCTTTTATTCTGAGGCTACGCCCTCTGGTCCTAGACTGCCCCACAATAGGAAACATCCTCTTCACATCCACTTGATCTAGGCCTTTCAATATTCTGTAGGTTTCAGTGAGATCCTCCTCATTCTTCCAAACTCCAGTGAGTGCACGCCCAGAGCCATCAAACACTCCTCAGATGTTTCATATGGAGGCCTTTTTCTGTGCTGCATGTCTCTATGAATTGGTGACCAATGCATCTTTCACACAGGTGGCCAAATGATTTCATGAAGTCAGTTCATCCTGAGCAAAGAACACAAGTTTACAGTGTTCTCTGGGGCAAATTCTGTTTGTAACCCAGCTTGAGGACCTCAAGGCAATTTCAGCAATCCTTTCTTTCCCTCTCACTTGCTTGGCAACAAGTGCCTGCAAACATCACATTAAGCATCATCCATGTAATGGCTCCTCATAGCATTTGAAGGCTGTGCAATGGACTCCATTGTTCCCTCAATTTGGAGCTTGAGAAGGGCACTGACCTTGACCCTGGGCATCAAACAATGCCATCTCATGGCTTTTTTTATTATAGTATGAGTTTGAGACCACTCCAGAGATTTGTTAGAAATAAACTCTATTTTTTTTTACAAGGCAGCACATCTTTAAAGAGGGGCCACTGTGGCTTTTCCAAGTATCCCAGTATGTCATTCAAAATGCAAGGCAATTGAACTGTTTCTGAAACCTGACTCTTTGAAGTGCAGTTTACAGGTCTATAGTAAAGAGTGAAAAGCATTTATGAAGTCACCAAATAGTACAGCGCAGAAATGAGCCCTTTGGCTTTCTAAGTCCATATGATTTTTGTTTTACCCATCCATTCAAAATCAAAGTCAAAGCCAATGTTTTATCAATGTTCATATATGTCACCATATTCAACCCTGAGATTCATTTTCTTGCAGGCATTTCCAGGAAAATTAAGAAATACAATAGAATTTATGGAAAGTCTACATAAAGTCTGACAAACAACCAATATGCAAAACAAGACAAATTTTGCAAATTAAAAAAAAATATACTGAGAACATGAACTGCAGAGGCCTTGAAAGTGAGTCTGTAGGGTTTGGAATCAGTTTCAGAGTTGAGATGAGTGAAGTTATTCACACTGGTTCAGAAGCCTGATGTTTGTAGGGTAATAACTGCTCTTGAACCTGGTGCTGTGGAACCTAAGGCTCCTGTACCTCCTGTCTGATGGTTTTAGTGAGAAGAGAGCATGGCCTGGATGGTGGGGGTCCTTGAAGATGAATGCAGCTTTCTTGTGGCAGTAATTCTTGTAAACACGCTCAATCATGGGGAGGGTTTTGCCTGTGAAGAACTGGGCTGTTCCCATTTGCCTGCATTAGGGCCAGATCCTTCAATGCCTTGCCTATTCAAATGCCTGTCTAAATGCCTCTTACCATCTTTCACATCAAGTGCAGAATATCCCAAAGCACTTCACAACAAATCTATTTTTCAAAGCAACCTCAATATCTAAAGTGCCTTTAAAGGCTGAAAAATTCAAGGCAAATGACAAAAGGCTTGGGCAAAGGACTAATTGTTGGTCAAGTCAAGTGTTGTCATGTGCACAAGTACGGTGAGGTACAAGTACAATAAAAAAAACTCATGCAGCAGCATCAAAGGCACGTAGGTAAGATAACACACAGAACATACCAGCATGGTTGTCGCGGACTTTATAAAAAAGTTGTCGGTGACTGTGTCTCCACAGAATTATTCAGAGTCTTCCCCAATCAGAAGCCCTGGATGAACCATGAGATCTGCAGTCTGCTGAGGGCCAGATCCGAGGTATTCAAGTCCGGTGACCAAGAAAGTTACAAGAGGTACAGGTACGTCCTCTGGAAAGCCATCTCAAGGGTGAAGTAGCTATTCCAGATCAAGCTTGAATCAATGAAGGATGCTCGACAGCTGTGGCAGGGCTTGAAAGCTATCACCTCTTACAAAATTAAATCGAGCGACATAGGTGACAACAGGGCTTCGCTTCCAGGTGAGCTCAATGCCTTCCGTGCTCACTTTGATCATCAAAAGATAGAGTGCTCACTGAGATCTTTAACCTCTCAATTTGCCAATCTGAGTTACCCACCTGCTTTAAGCAAGTTTCAATTATACCAGTGCCTAAGAAGAACACGGTAACCTGCCACAAAGACTAATGTAATGTAGCACTTACATCCACAGTGATGAAGTGGTTTGAGAGGTTGATAATGAACCATATCAACTAAATGCCTGAGAAGCAACTTGGATCTGCTCTAATTTGCCTACCGACTCAACAGGTCCACAGCAGATACCATTTCATTGACTCTTCATTCAACCTTGGAACATTTGGACAGCAAAGATGCATACATCAGGATGCTCTTTATCGACTAAAGCTCGGCATTCAATACCATCATCTCCTCAAAACTAATCAATAAGCTTCAAGACCTTGGCCTCAATACCTCCTGTACAATTGGATCCTCAACTCAATTTCACTCAACTTCTCTCACCCCATCACTGAACTGTTACCACAACCTTTGGACTCACTTTCAAGGGCTCTCCATCTCATGATCTCAATATTTATTGCTTATTTATTTATTATTATTATTGTTTTCTTTTTGTATTTACACAGTTTGCTGTCTTTTGCACACTGGTTATTTGCCCTGTTTGTGCGATCTTTCATTGATTCTATGAAGGTTATTGGTTTTATTGAGTTAGCCCACAAGAAAATGAATCTTAGGGTTGTATATGGTGACATGCAGGTACTTTGGTAATAAATTTACTTCGAACTTTGATCATAAATTATGCAAGAATTATAGTCATAGTCATACTTTATTGATCCCGGGGGAAATTGGTTTTCATTACAGTTGCACCATAAATAATTAAATAGTAATAAAACCATAAATAGTTAAATAGTAATATGTAAATTATGCCAGGAAATAAGTCCAGGACCAGCCTATTGGCTCAGGGTGACTGACCCTCCAAGGGAGGAGTTGTAAAGTTTGATGACCACAGGCAGGAATGACTTCCTATGACGCTCTGTGTTGCATCTCGGTGGAATGAGTCTCTGGCTGAATGTACTCCTGTGCCCAACCAGTCCATTATGTAGTGGATGGGAGACATTGTCCAAGATGGCATGCAACTTGGACAGCATCCTCTTTTCAGACACCACCATCAGAGTCCAGTTCCATCCCCGCAACATCACTGGCCTTACGAATGAGTTTGTTGATTCTGTTGGTGTCTGCTACCCTTAGCCAAGACAGCCATACAAGACAGTGAAGTCAAATGACTGTGCAAAAATAACACCTCTACTGCCGGAGTCCTATGTCCTGGCCAGTCTTTCAAGTTGTCCCCAGGTTTAGCCCATCTTCTTGGTGTATCCTTCCTCTCCCAGGGAAGAGGTCTTTAGAGCTTCTGTTGGCATTTCTGTAGCTCTAGGTTTTATGGGGCGGGGTTGCTAGCTCCATGCTGAACCCTCCTTCTTTCGGAGCCGGGCTTGGTTCCATCCATGGCAGAGTTATGTACTTCACCCAAAATATTTTAAATGTTATTAATGCACAAACCTCAACCACTTCCCCTTGCAGCCCCACCACCCTTTGCATGAAAAAGTTGCACCTTAAGTTCCTTTTAAATCAGAATCAGAATCAAGTTTTTGTATCACTTACCTTAACCCTATGCCCTACCCTTACCCCGGGAAACAGAATATTTATACACACAAAATGCTGGAGGAACTCAGCAGGCCAGGCAGCATCTATGGAAAAGAGGACAGTCGACATTTCAGGCTGAGAGCCTTCAGCAGGGCTTGCCAAAGGGTCTCAGCCTGAAAAGTCAACAGTACTCTTCCACAGATGCTGCCTGGCCTGCTGAGTTCCTCCAGCATTTTGTGTGTTGCTTGGATTTCCAGCATCTGCAGATTTTCTCTTGTTTGTGAACACAATATTTATTTTCATTCTACTAACCTCATGATTATACATCTCAATAAGGTGATCCCTCAGTATTTTTTAGGAATAAAGTCCTAGCCTGTCCAATTTCTCCCTATAGCCTTGAGTCCTGGCAACATCCCTGTAAATCTTCTCTGATTTTTTTTCCATTGCTATGATGCCTTTCCTATATCAGGGCCACCAAAAGTATACACAATACCACAAGTGCAGTCCTGTACAACTGAAGCATCATGTCTGCACTGTTCTATTGCTGAGTTAGGATTAGGGTTGGGCAAGTCAGTTGAAGAACTTGATGGTTGTAGGAAGGAAGCTGTTCCTGAACCTGTAATTGTGGGCTTCTGAACCAGCGACCCAACAGCAGCAGCAAGGAGAGGGCATGGCCCAGGTGGTGGGCGTTCTTGATGATGGATGTTGCCTTCTTGAGGTTGCACCTCATGTAGATGTTGTTCGTGGTGGGGAGGGCTGTGCCTGCAATAGACTGGGCTATGTCCACTACTCTTTGTATCCTCTCGTGTTCCTGTGTGTAGAAATTGCCGTACCAAGCTGTGATGCAACTAGATAAAATGCTTTATACAGTGCATCGGTATAGGTTTGTTAAAACATTGGTGACATGCCAAATCTCTTTAAGCTTCTAAGAAAGGAGAGGCATTGACGTACCTTCTTTATGTGCTGGGTCTAGGACAGGGCATCCAGTGGAGGCCTGGGTTAATAAGGAGTCAGGTGGCTGATAAGCAGGAGATGAGAACAGTGTGATTTGCCTTTGTGGAAGAGGAGAATAAAAGGGTTTATGAGATTTATTGCAGTGAGGTCTCAGCTTGACAGTTCACTGCAAAGCCCAGCTTTCCCCGGGCTTGCCAATAATAGTCAATCCCAGGGTAATTTTGTCCAATTTCCCCTGCTTTGCTCAGAGACCAACGCCATTTCCTGCATGTTTGATGCAGAAATTGCATTGGATGCGCAAGCAGGACTTGATCCAGCTGAATTTCTGGAGTAATGTGAAATACCACAGCAACAGTAGTTAGTCTGTGTTACAGTAATGTAACACTGGGATTGTTGGAATGCTTTCTCCATAGCCCTGACTCAAATGTGAACACCTGATCACATATGCAAAGATTAAACATTTCTGTAATATTCCTGTGCTTGGGGATTTTTCGATGTAAAAGGAAGTCATAGAGTCATAGGTACAGCACAGAAACTGGCTTTTCGGCCCACTGAGACTGCACTAACCATCAAGCAGCCATTTGCACACAGCAGCACGTCTTTGGGATGTGGGAGGGAGCCAGAGCACATCATCACAGGGAGAACGTGCAAACTCCACACAGAGGTCAGGATCGAACCTAGATCTCTGGACCTGGTAGACAGCAGCTCTCTCCACTGCCCCACTGTACTGCCTTTAAATGAAATTTGTTTGTGATGTCTTTGTTTTTTCATTGCATAAACTATCTAAAATTCCTCTTGCTGCTCTTTTAACGGAGGCCTTTGAGCCAACTTCATTGTGCTTCAGAGGGATTTGTGCAGGCGGCCCTTGGAATGAGTTATTTCCCTGCCAATGGTTTGTGGGGGTTCAGACCAGGAGTCACTGTGCCTCTCATAATTTCAGCTTGCAGGAGGTTGTGGGCCTGTTCTCTCTCAGTGTCACAGCATTGTGAAGGAAGTCTTGTAACCTTTGCTAATTATTGAGTCACTGTGGTGAAGGTCAAAGGCCAATGGGGCAGGACCAAGAAGAGAAGCAGCGGTGGCCAGATGATGAAATGACTGAATGGGTGACGGGACAGGAACACAGTCAGGTTTTAAATGCTGTCAGGCTGGAACTTGACAGAGAAACAGAGGAGATCCAGATGTCTGATGACCGAGAACCAAACACACTTGGGTAGACAGTGCTGTGTGTCTGGATTCCAGCATTGTGGCCATGCATAAAGGAAGACGAGTGATTGGGAAGAGCTGCTTGGAACTTGAATTGTTGCTGATCAGGTAAACTAGCCTCCCTGCTATTAAGGACATCTTCAAAAGGCAAGGCCTCAAAAAGGCAGCATCCAACAGTAAGGACCCCCACCAGCCAGACATGCCCTCTTTTCATTACTATCCATCAGAGAGGAAGTACAGGAGCCTGAAGACACACACTTAACATTGTAGGAACAGGTTCTTCACCTCTGTCATCAGACTTCTGAATGCATAATGAACCCATGATAATGGATAATGCACTATTTATTTTAATTTTTATATATTTCTAACTGTAATTGAGAGTGTTTCTTATGTATTGCAGTATGCTGCCACAAAAAAAACAAATTTCATGACATATGTCAGTGATAATAAACCTGATTCATTTCAATCTTGACAATCATAGCAATATAACTGGTCTAGCATTTTCAGTCAAAGTCAAGTTTATTGCCATCTGCACAAGTCCAAGTGTGCACAGGTGCAATGAAAAACTTACCTGCAGCAGCATCACAGGCACATGAGCATCAAATAAGTAACATACCCACAAGAAACATATATTATACATAATTCTTACAAGAAAGGACACAATTAGAACAGAAAAAAACATATTTCATTGCAAAGTGATGAAAATTGTCATTGCGTTACTAAACTGTAGTGATTAGGGGTGTGGAGGTTGGTTCAAGAACTGAGTGGTTGAACAGAAGTAGCTTTTACCGAACCTGGTAGTGTGGGACTTCTGTACCTTGTGCCCATTGGTAGCTGCCAGAAGATAGTCCAGATGGTGGGGATTGTTGATGATAGATGTTGCCTTCTTGAGGCAGCACTTTATGTAGGTACTACCAATGATTGTGGGAAGGGGGCAGGGGAAATATGCCTGTGATGTATTTGGCAGAGTTCACTATTCTCTACAGCTTCTTACATCCCTGCACTTTGCTGTACCAGACCATGATGCAACCAGCCAGGGCACTTTCAACAGTGCCTCTGTAAAAGCTTGTTTAGAGTGTTTGGTGACAAACCAAACATACTAAGAAAATAAAAATGCTGGTGTGCCTTCCTTATGACTGCATCTGTGTGCTGGGCCTGGGGTAGATCATCTGATAAGTTCACATCAGGAATTTAAAGCTGCTAACTCTCTGCCACCCAACCCCCAATGTAGACTTGTGCACGTTCGCCATCCTTCCCCTTTCTGAAGTCAACATTCCGGCGATATAGTTTCACTGATGTTGAGAGGTTGTTGTTGTGACTTTTCCCACTCCTATGCGCTGATTCACCACCACTTGTGATTCATGAACCCCTTTTGCCCACTGTTTAAATATTCCAAAGAACTTTGCAAAATTAGAGCTGCTTTCTCAAGTAAAACTCCAAACTCTGGAACACCCCAAGCTTTAATAACATCATTGTAGTGTTCTGGTGCTGTGTGTTGAAACTCTGACTAAACACCAAGTTAAACCAGAGCCAATGAAGACAGAGTCGTAGTAAGGTTAATCATTTACTGTTCACTCTTCCACATTAACATCGTATGGTGAAAACTGTTGATAAAAAAATACAAACATATACAGCGTCTGTTTCATTCTGGAGACCAGGCGCGCTCTCTTCTTTGAGCGAGAGTCTCCAGCTGCCCCGAGCAGCGCGCGAGGGGGTCGCGTCAAACCGCCATCGGGCTCGAGCCCACCCCGCGTTTGAAATTGAAAAGCCGGCACGCCCCAGCCGCCGCTTGATTAACAGAAACCGCGTTAATATTTTTTACTTCAAATACATTCTTATGAACTTACGGCGTTGCTTCTACAATGTTTCTCCGTGGGTGGAAACAATGCTCCCCACGATCGTGCTGTACGCATGGCACCACCTTCACACCTTCTGCGTGCCGGAGGCTACACGTAAGACGCGGCGAAACCGGAGGTGACGTCATCGCATGCCGCGATATACCGTAGAGAATGGATTTACTGTAACGTAATTATAAACATTTAACTTTAACTAGAAAATAGTTACAAACAAATCATTTAAAGCATAGACCCAACAAAGTCAAATAAATGCCTTAAGGGCAACACAATCATGTTAACCGCTACACTATCGTGGTACCCCCATATAGATATATGCAGATAGGCAAATGGAGGAAGATTAAAAAATGGAGAGCTATCTTGGAGAGAAGGGTTATATTGATCTTGGAGTAAGTTATATGGTCAGTGCAAGTAGTAGGTTATTGTGGGCCAAAGGACCTGTACTGTGCTGTAATGTTCTATGCAGTCAGAACATGGTGAATCTCTGGAATTCTCTGCTCTGGAGATAGTGGAGGCCCAGTCACTGGATTCAATCAGATTGATAGATTTCTGGATATCTTGGGAATCAAGCAATATGGAAATAGTGCAGGAAAAGGCAGCTGAGGTAGAAGTTCAACCACAATCTTGGGTGGCAGAATGGCACTGTTAATGGAGCCTCTACCTCATAGTACCAGAGACCAGCTCCAATTCCAATCTTTGGCACCGTCTATGTGGAGTTTACACGTCCTCCCTGTGATCACATGGCTTTCCCCTGGGGCTCTGGTTTCCTCCCACATCCCAAACTCATGAGGGTCAGAGGTTGATTGGCTGCTGTAGATTACCCTGAGTACGTAGGTGATGGATAGAATATGGGGGGGGGGGCAGTTGATGGGAATGTGAAAAATTGCTCTGAAATGAGATTGCTCTGTGAGCCAACGTTGACTGGATGGGCTGAAATCACTTCCTTCAACGTAATATAGAGATATGGAATACAGGTCCTCCCAAGGATATCGCAGGGTCTCGTTCCCATGAACTGTTTGTAACCCAATCCGTTTGCAAGTTGGAATTGTGGCCAGGCAGCGAGTTCCTACAGCAACAGCCCAGTCCATCAAGGCAAAGCTCTCCCACCATTGAGCACATTTCCATGACACGCTAAAACAAGAAAGCAGCATCCATCATTGAGCAGCAGCACCCCCCAGGCCATGCTCTCTTCTCGTCGGAGTTCGGAGTTCATTTCTGATGCTGTCTGTAAGGAGTTCATACGTCCTGGGTTTCCATGATGGCATGGGTTTCCTCCGGGTGCTCTGATTTCCTCCCACAGTCCAAAGATATACCAGTCAATAGGCTAAATGGTCATTGTAAATTGTCCTGTGATTAGATTAGGGTTAAATAGGTGAGTTGTCAGCTGGTGCAGTTCATTGGGCCGGAATGGGCCTATTCCATGCTGTATCTCTAAATAAATAAGTAATATATATATTATACTTTCTTTATAGAGGTATTATATTTCAAGTTTGGGGACAATACAAAAAAAGGTGGCGAGGCAGGTAGTGTTGAGGAAGCAGGAGTCTGCAGAAGGACTTAGACAAATTGGGCAAAGAGGTGGCAGATAGAATGTAGTGTAAGGAAGTGTATGGCCATGTACTTTGGTAGAAGAAATAAAGACGTCGATTATTTTGTAAACAGGGAGAAACTTCAGAAAACAGAAGTGCAAAGGGACTTGGGAGTCCATGTGCAAGATTCCCTAAAGATTAACTTGCAGGTTGAGTCAGTGGTGAGGAAGGCAAATGTGGTGTCAGTATTCATTTTGAGAGGACTAGAATATAAAAGCAAGGATGTAATGCTGCAGCTTTATAAGACATTGATCAGACTGCACATGGAGAATTGTGAGCAGTTTTGGGCCACTTATCTAAGAAAAGATATGCTGGCATTGGAGAGAGCCAGGGAGATTCACGAGAATGATTCTGGGAATGAAAGGGTTGATGTATGAGGAGCTTTTGATGGCTCTGGACCTGCACTCACTGGAGTTCAGAAGAATGAGGGGGGCAGGGATCTCCTTGAAACGTATTGAATATTGAAAGACCTAGAATTAGAGTGGATGTGGAGAGGATGTCAAAGTTCAAAGTAAGTTTATCAGAGTACATATATGTCACCACATACAACACCGAGATCCATTTTCTTGCGGGTATACCCAGCAAATCTGTAGAATAGTAACTCTTTAACAGGATCAATCAAAGATCAAGCAGAGTGCAGAAGACAACAAACTGTGCAAATGCAAATATAAATAAATAGCAATAAATAATGAGAACATGAAATAACAAGATAAAGAGTCCTTAAAGTGAGATAATTGGTTGTGGGAACATCTCAGTCGATGGGCAAGTAAGTACAGTTATCCACTTTTGTTCAAGAGCCTGATGGTTGAGAGGTAGCATCTGTTCTTGAACCTGGTGATGTGAGTCCTGAGGCTCTTGTACTTTCTACCTGATTGTAGCAGCGAGATGAGAGCCTGGCCTGGGTGATGGGGATCTCAGATGATGGATGCTGCTTTCCTACGACAGCATTTCATGTAGATGTGCTCAATGGTTGGGAGAGCTTTACCTGTGATGTACTGGACCTAATCCACTACCTTTTGTAGGATCTTCCATTCAAAGGTATTGGTATTCCCATACCAGGCTGTGATGCAGCCAGTCAATACACTCTCTGCTACACATCTATAGAAGCTTGTCAAAGATTTTGATGTCATGCTGAATCTCTGCAGACTCCCAAAGAAGTAGAGGCACTGACATGCTTTCTTTGCAATTGCATTTACATGCTGGGTCCAGGACAGCTCCTCTGAAATAGTACCCCTAGGAATTTAAAGTTGCTGACCCTCTCTGCCTCTGATCCTCCAATGAGGACTGGCTCATGGACCTCTGGTTTTCCTCTCCTGAAGTCAGTTCCTTGGTCTTGCTGACATGGTGTGAGAGGTTGTTGTTTTGACACCACTCAGCCAAATTTTCAATCTCCCTCCTGTATGCTGATTCATGACCAACTTTGATACGGCCCACAACAGCGGTGCCATTAGCAAACTTAAATATGGTGTTGGAGCTGTGCTTAGCCTCACAGTCATAGGTGTAAAGTGAGTAGAACAGGGGCTAAGCACTCAACCTTGTGGTGCTGATGAAGATCATGGAGGAGGTATTTTTGCCACTCTGAACTGACTGGAGTCTACCAGTTAGGAGATCCAGGATCCAATTGCACAAGGAGGTATTGAGGTCAAGGTCTTGGAGTTCATTGATTGGTTTTGACGGGATGATAGTATTAGATGTTGAACTGTAATCGATAAAGAGCATCCTGATGTATGCATCTTTGCTGTCCAGATGTTCTAGGGTCGTGTGAAGAGCCAATGAAATAGCATCTGCTGTGAACATGTATGCAAATTGGAGTGGATCCAAGTCGCCTCTTGGGTGGGAGCCGACATGTTTCATCACCAGCTTCTCAAAACACTTCATCACTGTGGATGCAAGTACAACTGTCACTGAGGCAGGTTACTATGCTGTTCTTGGGCGCCAGTATAATTGAAGCCTGCTTGAAGCAGGTGGGTACCACACACTGCTGAAATGAAAGGTTAAAGATCTCAGTGAACAAAGCAACCAGTTGGTCAGCACAGGTCTTCAGTACATGGCCAGGTACCCTTCCCGTCTGGACGCTTTCCTTGGATTCACCCTCCTGAAAGCGGCCCACACGTCAGCTTCAGATACTGAGGTCAAAAGATTGTCAGGGGATGTGGAGGTTCATGATGGCTCCTCCATGTTCTGACAGTCAAAGCGAGCATAAAAGGCATTGAGCTGATCTGGAAGCGAAGCCCTACTGTCCCCCATGTCGCTTGGCTTGATTTAACTTTGTAGGAGGTTATAGCATAGTGGGGGATTTTGGGACCAGAGGGCACAGGTTCAGAGTAGAGGGACATCCAATTAGAACAGAGATGAGGAGGAATTTCTTTAGGCAGAGGGTAGTGAATCGGTGGAATTCATTGCCACAGACAGCTGTCGAGGTCAAGTCATTGGGTGTATTTAAAGCAGAGGTTGGTAGGTTCTTAATTAGTCAGTGCATCAAAGGTTACAGGGGAAGGCAGGAGAATGGGTTTGAGAGGTTATACACAGTATTTGCACAATTTGTCTTCTTCTGCATATTGTTTTTATCAGTCTTTATTTATGTATAGTTCTTCATAAATTCTATTGTATTTCTTTATTTTCCAATAAATGCCTGTAAGAAAATGAATCTCAGAGTAGTATATGGTGACATATACAGACTTTAATAATAAATTTGCTTTTGCCTGGCAGGATATGTAAAATCTGGAACTGAGCAAGTTGCTCGGAGAAAGGAGAGCAGCGATCCTGTACAGATGCAGGAACAGAGAAGATGGACAGAGTCTAATGCTAGCTCAAGTGACAAAAGGCCAGGGGATTGAAAGAGCAAAGTGGGTGAAACAAGTTACAGGGAAACAAAGAGACAAACAGCAAGCAAGGAGAGAACAAGCCTTAAAGAATTAAAAGCTTTAATGTGCCTGATCTGAACATCTTGCTAATGATCTTGTTGATTATTTCCTGTTTCCCTCTGAGCTGAATCCCCGGCAGGGCTCTTTGAAGTGTAAAAACAACAACAGCTTCACTTTGATGTAAACAAAGCTGGTGAGCATGGTGCAGACTTTGCCTGCTATTAGAATATCAGGATGATGTTATGAAGGGCTGAGCTGGGGCCCCTGCCACAAGAGAACAGGTGCAGCCTGCAGTTAACAATCTGCAAGCGAGGTACGATTTATTCTGGCACCCATCCCACCTCCTCCTGACTGTGGATTTGTTAAGGCAACTAAAGATCTGATGCCTCCAAAATTAGCGTGCATCAGCAAACTACAGCAACACAGATTTTGCACCCCTTCTCAAAGTCTGCATGTAACATCTTCAAGACTAGAAGCTGGCAATTAAACCTCAGCCTGAATACGTAATGCAAATGTTGAATGTAATATCAGTGCTGTAAGTGGTAGAAGGTACCCTGTGGTGCCATTTGACTGCAAGGAGCTACATTGAAGGTTTTGAATTGCGATACTCGAACTTTATGTACAGCTCCTTTACAAATGTTGCGGATAAAAGTATATTCTTCATCAGAGAAATCTGATTATTTGTCGTCCCCTTGAAGTTCTTTAAGTGTAATGAAAGTGACTACCCTCCTTGGAAACCAACCTAGGCCATGGAATCTTGCCGACACCCACAGTGAACTACCCACTATCCTAACACCAAGACACATAACATCACTGTGCATTCGCACCACAACTATTGTCATACACTCACTCATAAACACTCCAACACAGACACAGAAAAATAACATGACACACAGACACAGGCAAACACAGACTGACAAACACACACATTGTGACGCAGATATTGTAATACAAACATTAACACAGATAGACCCTGCAAGACACAGACACTAATACAGGCGTTGTAACATAGACAGACATTAACCAAGACACTGCAACACAGACAGACACTAAAATACAAACACTCTAACACAGTTACTGTAACAAGAATGTGTGTTCTACGTGGGAATAATCTAACACAGTCCCATGGTGTAGTCCATCCTGTTACTCGTGAAAACGCCAACCCCTTCTCTCAATTCCTCCTCAGCTGCATCTGCTCTCAGGATGAGACTTTTCATTTCAGAATGAAGATGTCCTCCTTCTTCAAAGAAAAGGGCTTCCTTTCCTCCACCATCAATGCTGCCCTCAACCACATCTCTTTCACTTCACACACGTCTGCTCTTACCCCATCCACCCATCACCCTACCAGTAATAGGGTTCCTCTTGTCCTCACCTACCACCCCACCAGCCACAGCGTCCAGCACATAATTCTCTGCAACTTCCGCCATCTCCAGCAGGATCCCACCACCAAGCACATATTTCACTCTCCCCAAATTTCTGCTTTCTGCAGGAATCGCTCCTTACATGACCCCCTGGTCCAATCATCCCTGCCCACTGATCTCCCTCCTGGCACTTATCCTTGCAAGTGGAACAAGTTCCATACCTGCCCCTACACCTCCTCCCTCACTACCATTCAGAGCCCCAAACAGTCCTTCCAGGTGAGGCGACACTTCATCTGTGAGTATGTCAGGGGTCATTTACTGTGTCCAGTGCTCCCAATGCGGCCTCCTGCGTATCGGTGAGACCCGACGTAGATTGGGAGACTGCTTTGCTGAGCACCTGCAGAAAAAGCTGGATCTCCCAATGGCCACTATTATAATTCCACTTCCCATTCCCATTCTGATGTATCTATCTGTGGCCTCCTTCACTGACGTGATGAAGCCACACTCAGGTTGTTGGAGGAACAACACTTTATATTCCATCCCCTTTTCCCTCTCTCACCGTATCTCCTTACCTGCCCATTGCCTCCCTCTGGTGCTCCTCCCCCTTCCTTTTCTTTTTTCCAAGGCCTTCTGTCCTCTCCTATCAGATTCCCCCTTCTCCATCCTTGTATCTCTTTCACCAATCAACTTCCGAGCTCTTTACTTCACCCCTCCCCCTCCAGATTTCACCTATCACCTTGCTTTTCTCCCTCCCCTCTTCCCACCCTTCAACTCAACTCCTCATCTTTTTTCTCCAGGCCTCCTGAAGTGTCTAGGGCCAAAATTGCGACCGTACTCTTTTCCACAGAATGCTGCCTGGCCTGCTGAGCTCCTCCAGCGTTTTGTGTGTGTTGCCTGGATTTCCAGCATCTGCAGATTTTCTCTTGTTTGTGACTTTTTATTATTTCTGTTTTTGCATTACCTATCTAATCTAACTATTATATATATATATATATACATATATACATATATACACATACATCACATACATACACGAGGGGTGATTGATAAGTTCGTGGCCCAGGGTAGAAGGCGTCAATTTTAGAAAACCTAGCACATTTATCTTACAACATAGTCCCTTCCTACATTTACACACTTAGTCCAGCAATCATGGAGCATACAGATCCCTTCTTTGTAGAAGTCGGCGTCTTGGACCTCCAGAAAGTGGTCCACAGCAGGGGTGATTGATAAGTTCGTGGCCTAAGGTAGAAGAAGATGAGTTATACAGCAATTGTTACATGCACGTGCAGTTCAACTATTTGCGTGATTATGCAGAAAGTTTGAAGTTAATGACTCATCTCCTTCTACCTTAGGCCACGAACTTATCAAGCACCCCTGCTGTGGACCACTTTCTGGAGGTCCAAGACGCCGACTTCTACAAAGAAGGCTCCGTATGCTTCACGACCGCTGGACTAAGTGTGTAAATGTAGGAAAAATAAATGTGCTAGGTTTTCTAAAATTGACGCCTTCTACCTTAGG
Source organism: Mobula birostris (assembly GCF_030028105.1). NCBI lineage: Eukaryota > Metazoa > Chordata > Chondrichthyes > Myliobatiformes > Myliobatidae > Mobula > Mobula birostris. The sequence goes on from NC_092402.1 coordinate 56,834,309, forward strand.
CCACGAACTTATCAATCACCCCTCATATATATACTTATAGTAATTCAGTTTTTTTCTCTATATTTATCATGTACTGCTGCCTCTAAGTTAACAAATTTCACGACACATGCTGGTGATATTAAACCAGATTCTGATTCTGTGCAGCCTATGACTTCTTCTCAGAGGTACCACTGGGCAGAAGATACAGAAGCCCGAAGTCTCACACCACCAGTTAAAGAAGTTACTTCCCTTAAACTATTTGGTTCTTGAATCAACCAGCACTTCCTCAGTACAGCAACACAATGACCACTTTGGTCACTTTGCACTAAAAGGGATTTTGTGTTTTTATTCTAATTGTGTTCTTTCTTGTAAAATTTGTGCATAATTTATGTTTATGTTTTTCTTGTGAATGCTGCTTAAATGATGCTATATGCCTATGATGCTACTGGAGGTAAGTTTTTCATTGCACCTGTGCATACATGTACTTGTGCATGTGACAATAAACTTGACTATGACCTTTTTTTCGTCTTTGATTTTAAAAGCTTTTCTTGTACCTGCCTCAACCATTCCTCTGGCTGCTCCTTCCACTCTCATTGTCACAGGAAAAGATCACCAGCCAGACAAAAGGGAATTTTCAGGGATGTGCTCAGTGCCTCCATGAAAAAATACATCATACACCCCACCCCACCAACCATCGACTCCTGGTAACCTCCACTCACAACCTCTCCAAGCGGGGAGTATTTGGCTTGAGATTGGGAATGTCTTGTCCATTCATTGGGAGCACGCAGAGACCCGGTGTAAGTTACAGAAGGAGTGCACCACCACCATCCCCATCCACCCAACCATAAACATCTTTCCTAACCTGTTGCAGGGTCTATGATCCCACATTAGCCTCAACAGTCACCTCAGGGCCCACAGAAATAACACATCCTTCACCCAAGACAACTACACCATGGCAAACACGAGAAAATCTGCAGATGCTGGAAATCCAAGCAACACGCACAAAATGCTGGAGGAACCCAGCAGGCCAGGCAGCAGTGATGGGCAGGTGAAGGAGATAAGGTGAGAGAGGAAAAGGGGATGGGGAATAGAGAAGGGGGGCATTATCGGTAGTTCGAGAAATCGATGTTCGTTCCATGAGGTTGGAGGCTACCCAGATGGAATACGAGGTGTTGTTCCTCCAACCTGAGAGTGGCCTCAATAATAAAAAAGTAGTGAGGTAATGTTCATGGGTTCACTGTCCATTCAGAAATCTGATCGCAGAGGGGAAGAAGCTGTTCCTGAATCACTGAGTGTGTGCCTTCAGACTTCTGTACTTCCTTCATGAAAGTAACGATGAGAAGAGGGAATGCTCTGGGTGGTGGGGGTCCTCAGTGATGGACGCCACCTTTCTGAGGCACCGCTCCTTGAAGATGTCTTGGATACTACGGAGGCCAGTACCCATGATGGAGATGAATAAGTTTACCTCTATCTGCAGCTTACTTTGATTGTGTGCAGTGGCCCCACCCCCAATTGGATGTAGCCAATCAGAATGCTCTCCACCATACATCTATGGAAGTTTTTGAATGTTTTAGGTGACAAACCAAATCTTCTCAAACTGCTAATGAAATGCAGCCACTGTCTTACCTTCTTTATAGGTGCATCAATATGTTGGGACCAGGTTAGGTCCTCAGAGATCTTGACACCCAGGAACTAGAAATTGCTCTCTCTCTCTCCCACTTCTGATCCCTCTTTGAGGATTGATCTGTGTTTTTGTCTTACCCTTTCTGAAGTCCACAATCAGCTCTTTTCTCCTATTGACTTTAAGTGCAAGGTTGTTGCTGTGACACCACTCAACTAGCTGATACATTTTGCTCCTTCCTGTACACCCTCTCGTCTCCATCTGAGATTCTGCCAACAATAGTTGTATCATCAGCAAATTTATTGATGGTGTTTGAGCTGTGCCCAGCCACACAGTCACGGGTGTAGAGAGAGTAGAGCAGTGGGCTAAGCACACACCCCTGAGGTGTACCACTGTTGATTATCAGTGAGGTGGAGATAATCAAATCAAGTTTAATTATCATTCAAACCATATATTGATACAGCTGAATGAAACACCGTTCCTTTGGGCCCAAGGCGCAAAACATTCAAAATAGCAAACAACATTCAAAAATAGCAAGTAACAAAATTCAAAATACTGGGCAAAGAAGCATATTCACTCAAAAAAAAACATATATAGTCCAAGACCCTCAGCGACAATGTCCGGCAATCGATCGTACAGTCCCCTGGCAATGTGCAAACACATGCAATCCAGCCTGTTATTCCTCCGCTTGAACATGGGAGGGCAGCAACAGCAGATAAGGCCAGGCCCCAGCTAAGTTCAACCATGCAGTATTGCTTCTGCATCTCTTACCTGGTCTACAGCAGCAGGCAAGCCCGAGGCTTGAGGCCTGGTTCTCGCTACAACTGAGGCTACACAGCTCCCATGTGATCTGTCCCTCCGCCAGACAGGTTTGTGGCGACTTACATTATCACTGGCCAACAGAGTCTTGTGATCACTCGTGAAATGTCCGAGACCATTTCCCACGGTTATACTGCACCAACTCCGACGCTTCTGAGTAGCAGGCGGCAACACAGTCTGCATTCAGGTCAGCTCCCAAACCAGCTCCTCTGAAACACCGGCGGGATCCTCTAATATCCCGATAGGCTCCTTTGACACCTTGGTTTGCCCCTTCTTCACCATCCCAGCCTCAGCCAGCTCCTTTGACACGTTGGCTGGCTCCGCTGTCGACGCCAGTCCAGCTACTCCAAACAAAGAGCAGCTCACTGATGGAGTAGCCCTGCTGTACCCAATGTTCTTGTGGTAGAGTTGTCTTTGGAACATAAAATACAAATTTTACAAAGAAAATTAATCCAATCCACACAGATTGTGGCCCTCCGGTAGGGAAGTCGAGGATCCTTTTGCAGAAGGAGGTACAGAGGCCCAGGTTCTGGAGCTTTTTGATCAAGAATATAGGAATGATGGTGTTAAATGCTGAGCTATAGTCAATAAACTGCATCCTGACATAGGTATTTGTATTGTCCTGGTGATCCAAGGCCACTTCGAGAGCCATTGAGATCGTGTCCACCATAAAGCTATTGTGGCAATAGACAAATTGCAGTGGGTCCAGGCCCTTGCTGAGGCAGGAGCTGATTCTAGCCATGACCAACCTCTCAAAGCATTTCATCACCGTAGATGTGAGGATCTTTGATGATAGGTGTTGCCTTCTTGATGTAGCACCTCCTGTAGATACTGCCAATGATAGGGAGGGATGTGCCTAGGATGTATTGGGCTGTGTCCACTCCTTTCTGCAGTTTCTTATGTCTCTTTGCATTTGAAATGAAAAACACTTGGACAAGTACATTGATAGAAAAAGATTAGAAGCTTATGGTCCAAATGCTGGCTAATGGGATTGTCAGCTCAGTCAATATGGACCAGGAGGGCTGAAGGGCCTGTTTTTATGCTGCATGACACTATGACAGAGTTTGGGATAGAGTGGGCTGTATTGATCAAGAACCTATAGTATGCACCCTCAAACATCACTCTCAGGAGGGCAGGAGCTCAGGAAAGGGAATATGAATCCAGATATTCCAATTGGTGCTGCAGTACCAGTGTGCTACTGGTGAACCAAACAAACAAATGAAAGAATCTTCAGAGCCAACAAGCCAGGAAGCTAAAAGCACAATTTTTAGCATTTAAATCCATTTTAAGTAAATGCTGAATTATCATTTATAAACATTATTATCATTAACAAACAATAATAAATCTTCAAAACATTAAATATGCATGAGGGAATTATCATTCACATAGGTGAAATTGTATTTTTTTAAGGCTAATTTGACAATCAGAAATTCTTGGTTAGGACTCCATTAAGATCTCCCTCAGATATCATGCAACCAGTCCTTACAGTTTTTGTAACAGGGGAGGTTGCCAGGCTGGTTTTGGACTAGGGTTGTTGTAGTGAAGTTCCATATCTTTAAGCAATAGCCTACCAGGAGAGATGTGGACCAGGTGGACCCAAATGCAGAGGAAACCAGAGACGAGGATGGAATTGAACAAAAAATCTTTACGTGTGGATTAATTAGGAGAGAACACGGGCTAGGGCTCAAGACTGAGCAAAACCAAACAAAACAGAGGGATCTTAATGAGACAAACAAAACAAGGCACAGGTGCACTGAAAATGAGAACAAGACACAGGTGAAAATAACCAACTAATAATCAGGGAGGAGCATCTGAGCCTGGAGGACACTGGCGCCCCCAGGTTGTCTGACCAAGGCATGACAGTTTTAAGGGTGTTTCCAGCAAGAGTAGTTGGTTCGTATTCCATTGATTTCCCTTGGCTGGGCTGCAATGGTAGCAAACAGAACAAACTGTGGAGAGCAGAACAACTCCTAACCACTTCGGGATTTTTGCATTAAACTACATGTTTTATTTTATATTTACAGACACAGCACAGTAACAGGCCCTTCCAGCCCATTGAGCCCACGCTGCCCAATTACACTGTGTGCTGAATTAACCTACTAACCCATACGTCTTTGGAATGTGGGAGGAAACCGGAGCACCCGGAGGAAACCCATGCACCCATGGGGCGAATGTGTAAACTTGCAGACAGTGGCAGATTTGAACCTGGGGTGATGGTGCTGTAATGCGCTATGCTGACTGTTACAGTACCATGCCACTCGAAAACAGAGTGGCAATTTGGGCCCCAAAATTTCTGTAATGGCCGGGTATTGAACTCAGATCAACTGCTTGGAAGATAGCTGTGCTCACCACTATACCAGCACCACAAGCCTGCATATGTCTGTAGAGATTCATACCTAGTTGTCGGTTGTGTGGTGTAACCATGGCAACCGCCTGTATTTCAGCTGGTCCCTTGTTCCGCTAAACCTGCGTTAATAAGTCTATGTTCGTACATGATCCAATTTCAGCTGCGCGGATCTTTTCCTGGGGAAAGGTTTCACTAGTCTCCATGGTTTGGGGGTGGTGGTGGGGTGAAGGGGCAGGTGTTGGGTTGTGGGGAGGGCAGAGAGGGATTTCTCACGCAGATACTGTGAATCCTCATGGACTAGCTGGGCATTCACTCAGCTTGGTGTATTCCTTTAAATTTCATCCACCATTATTCCACCAGCCAATCTGAACCATATGTGGATGGTGAAATATGGAGAGAGGTAGGAATATCTTGTTTTTCAGCCGGTGAACTTCACAATTTTTGGGAACATAGAAGGAGGCTATTTGGCCCAATGAGTTTATGCTGGCTCTTGGAGTGATCTCAACAATACCTTCCCCACTATCTTTCTCCATGTGAACAATTATCGAATTGTTTTCCAGAATGAGCTTCATTCCTTGTATTTCACGGTTTTCCACACTTCTGACTGAACATACATCACTTTCCTGCTTCTGTACTCAGTTTGTGAAGCCCAGGATTCTGTATGTTTCACCAATCATACTTGAATCACTGCCCTGCCACTATTAAAGATGTATACCCATACACACCCTTGCTCCAAACTGACTCAGGGCTTTTGTGTTTTTTTTTTACCATGGAGGGCATTATATAGTCTCAAACAGGCTGGTAAGTCTTTGTCACGGGGCACAGAAACAGGCCAATTGAGGCTCCATTGATCACCGAACACCTATTTCTACTACTTCCATTTTATTCTCCCCACATTCAGATCCAGAATCAGAATCGGGCTCATCAGCACGGTCTTAACATGAAATTTATTGTTTCGCTGCAGCAACAACTCCCCCTAGATCCTACCCTCACCCACACACTAGGGACAACTTACGGTGGCTGATTCCCCTACCAGCCTGCACGTCTTTGGGATGTGAGAGAAAAGCAGAGCACCCGAGGGAAACCCACACGGTCACAGGAAGAACGTGTAGATTCTACACACATAGCACTCGAGGTCAGGATGGGATCCAGGATGTGTATGCGGAATTGGAACTGGAATTGGTTTGTTATTGTCACGTGTACTGAGATACACTGAAAAGCTTATCTTGCATATTGTTCATATAGATCAGATCATTACACAGGGCATTGTGGTAAAACAAGTGAAAACAATAACAGAATGCAGACGTTTACTCCTCTCCTTGCGGTGCCGAGGCAGTGAGACTGCTCCAGCTGCTGCAGGCTCTGTATCTGTGAGCTTTGCGGTGATTTGCCCCACACTGTGATGAACTGAGGCTGAGGCTATGGGCCTACTCAGGGCTTTGGGTCTATGGACTCAGTTTCATTCTGAATGCTGTTGCTTGCTTTTATTGTTTGCACGATTTGTGTTTTTCTTCTCTCTCTCGCTGCACATTGGGTGTCGGTTTTCTTTAAAACTGGGTTCTTTCGGGTTTCTTGTTCTCTGGCTGCCTGTAAGCAGACAAATCTCAAGGTTGTATAATTTATACTTTAATAATAAACATACTTTGAGCTTTAGAATAAGGTGTAACAGCTACAAAGGAAGTGCAGTACATGGAAGCAGTAAGGTGCAAGCTCATAATGAGGTAGATTGAGAGGTCAGGAACCCATGTGATTGTACTGAGGAACTACTTAATAATCTTATTGTTCTGTTCGTGCACAACTACATCATCGAATAAATAAATATACGCGTGCAGGAGATGGAGTTAACTGGAATATTCAATTGCAACGAGAGAGAGAGAACAATGCGCATACGTAGACAACAGTGCATGCACAGACAACAGTAGTGCCGGGGCGAGGGGGGGCAGGTGTTATTGCTCTAAATGAAATAGATCCATACATTACACTTATAACTGTGGGGTAGAAGCTGTCTTTGAGGCTGGTGGTATGTGCTTTCAGGCTTTTGTATTGTCGGCCCGATGAAAGAGGGGAGAATAGAGAATGCCTGTGGTGGGGGCAGGGGTGGGTGGGAGGGTGGTCTTGGCAATGCTGGCTGATTTACCGAGGCAGCAAGAACTACAGAAGTCCATGGAGGGGAGGCTGGTTTCTGTGATGTGCTGAGCAGAGTCCGCAGCTCTCTGCAGTTTCTTGTAGTCTCGTGCAGAGTAGTTGCTATATCAAGCCGCGATGGTGCAAGCATCCAGAAAAGCTGCTTTCTGTGTTGTATTGATAAAAGTTGGCGAGGGTCAAAGGGGACATGCCAAATTTATTTAGCCTGCTGAGGAAGCAGAGGTGTTGGTGTACTTTCTTGACTGTGATGTCTAAGTGGTTGGACCAGAACAGAGATAGGTCTCTGTGCATAGACCTCCGGTGCTGTAAGGCAGCAGCAGTTCCTCCTGTCCCACTGTGTCGCTCCTTCAGGGACCAGTGTATTCTAGCCTTGGGTTGTCAGCCCATCTTCAGTAAACTCAGGAAACCCCTGCACAAAGTCATATTCCACACCTCCTATAAATAGTGAGCAAATTATATCCTTGGATTGACAGGCCCCAAGGGTGAGTATTATGAAGTAACATCATATTTGCATGGGTTAAAGATAAAGAGATAAAGATTAGCTTTGTACGTCACATATACATGGAAACATGCAGTGACATGTTCCGTTTGCATCAACGACCAACACACTCTGAGGATTGGGGGCAGTCCGCATGCCTTTGGAGTGTGGGAGGAAAGTGGAGCTCCTGGAGGAAACCCACGCGGTCACAGGGAGAACGTACAAACTCCTTCCAGACAGCAGCAGGAATTGAACCCAGGTCACTGGGTCTGTAATAGCGTTACACTAACTGCCATGTTACCGTGGCACTAACTCTCCTTCACATTTTCCCCCTCCCCTCCTCACTCCCACCCCCTCCAATCCTGTGAAGCTTCTGGTGACACTTCCTTTATGTTGGAGCAACTATGTATCCAAGTTGTCGCTGTCTTTGTGTTTGTAAAGGATCCTACCTGTGAAGAAGAAGAAGAAAGCCCTCAACTCCAAGTGGAGTCATCAGGACGCTGTCATGACAGTGTCTTTTTAGCAGGCTTTCTTATTTTTGCGAGGCTGAGTTGCTAGCTTGACGCTCAACCCAGCTCGGATGGAAAGCGTGCAAGAGAGCCAGTTGGAATCGAACTCGGGAGCCTTCACTCTGGAGTCCAGCGCTGATGTCACTACGCCACCAGCCAGCAATCCTACCTGTACTGAACAGCAAAAAGGCCAAGAAGTGAACTCCTTTTGGAATCCACCCTTTGTATCCTGTTTACTTATTTTCACTGATCTTTGCATCTTGACCTTGCTCTTCCTAGAGTAGCCTCAATTCACTGGGTAGCCAGCTGCCTTGACCATCTGGTTAAGGTGGTGCTGGATACGAATGGAGAGATCTGTTCTTGAGAATGGGCCACTTGTTCTTGCTTTCCACGGCTCATTCAGGTAGATGGTAATCTCAATTGACGCCCACCGCTTGTAAATATTTGGCCTTCTGCTCCCCTCCCTCCACATTCACCGCCCACCAGGCATCATCTTCTGAACCTTCACGGGCTCATTTCATTGTGCATTGTGCAGTGTCCCCCCTGCTGATCAGTAGCAGGAGGAGGTATTGGCTGTGGTAGAGGACTCTATTTCCCAGTGTGTGCATGAGGGTCCTGGGGGAGTTGAGGGGAATATGAGGAGAATAAAATGGGTTAGGGTAGGATTAGTGTAAACAATACATATTTGATGGTGAGCAGGGACTTGGTAGGCTGTTTTGAAATGGTATCTCTAACTAAATGGGCAATATTAGCAATATAACTGCAGGGGTAAGAAATTGACCATGCAACTTGCATTAACTTTTGTACCATTATGCACAGATAGGCTCTGTTTCTGTCCATTTTTCCAATGTTTATTTGCTTTGCTTTCCAAACGCTCCCATCAATTTTCTGCCTACAGTGTCCAGCTCAGGATCGGAATCAGAATTAGAGTCGGAAACAGATTTAGGTTTATTATCACTGACTTACAGGTATGTAACGTAAAATTCTTTGTTGTGCAGCAGCAGCGCAGTGCAATACATAAAACTGCTATAATTTACAGCAAAAGTAAATAAATGAACAATGTAAAAGAGGAATGGCCGGCTGGTGGCGCAGTGACATCAGCGCCGGACTCCGGAGAGAAGGTTCCCAAGATCGAACCCAGTCGGGCCGCTCCCAGCACGCTTTCCATCTGTGCCAGGTTGAGTGTCGAGCTCGCAACTCGGCCTTGTGAAAAAAAAGACTGCGCTGTGAGAATGACTTGGGAGACCACTCACAGGATCTTTCCTCCAAGACAACCACTTGAAAAAAAAAGTGGTCGCTGAGGCTCTGGCAGAGTATGGCACAGAAAAGTAAAAAATAAAAAAGAGGAATAGTGTAGTAGTGTTCATGAGTTCATGAACCATTCAGAGATCTGATGGTGGAGAGAAAGAAGCTGTTCCTAAGACATTGAATTTGGGTCTTCAGGCTCCTGTACCTCCTCCTTGATGGTAATAATCAGAAGAGGGCATGTCCCAGCAGTGAGTGTCCTCAATGATAGATTCAGCCTTCCTGAAGCACTGCCTCTTGAAGACATCTTTGAAGAGAATATGAAAGCAAGGATGTAAAGCTTGGGATTTATAAGGCACCGGCGAGTATTGTGAGCAGTTTTGGGCCCCTTACTTAAGAAGGGATGTGCTGACATTGGAGAGGGTTCAGAGGAGGTTCACGAGAATGATTCCGTGATTGAAAGGATTATCATATGAGCAGCGATTGAAGGCTCTGGACCTCTACTCACTGACATTTAGAAGAATGAAGGGGAGATCTCATTGAAACCTAGATAGAGTGGATGTGAACAGGATGTTTCCTATAGTGAGAGAGCCTAGGACCAGAGGGCACAGCCTCAAAATAAAGGGACATCATTTTGAACAGAGATGAGGAGGAATTTCTTTAGCCAAAGGGTAGAATTCGTTGCCATAGGTGGCTGAAGAGGCCAGGTCACTGGATGCATTTAAGGCAGAAGTTGAGATGTTCTGGGCATGAAAGGTTATAGGGAGAAGGCAGGAGAATGGGGCTGAGAAGGAAATGGATCTGCTATGATAAAATGGTGGAGCAGACTTGATGGGCTGAATGGCCTAAATCTGCTCCTATATCTTATGGCCTTATGGTTTTATGATGGGGACGGTTGTGCCTGTGATTGTGTCACCACCATAGAACCTGCTGCGGGGTCTGGGTGCCCTTGGAGGCGAGCAGCTAAACGGGATTGACAATTGAGCTCCTGGGTATGCATGTTCCAGGCAACTGGGTTACAATTGCGGTTGTATTTAACTCCCTTCCTCTCACTTCAGTATTGTCGGATCCTAACCAAACACAGTGATACTAATGTTCCCTGCTTAGCTTTGTCCTTGTTCCGGCACAGAAGACTACCGACTGACACTAAAAGGAGCAGTATTTACTTAGTATTAAGTTACTGCTTCCGAGCCACAGTGTTGGAATTATCTTTCAGTTTGAGGTTTTATTTAATAGCCTAGTGTTTATTATTTTTCTTTGTTCTGCATAGTTTTTATTAAACCTTGTGAACTGTTCAATCTACTTGAACAGTGTCTCTCCCTCTGTAGCCTCAACCCTTTGTAGTCTCAAGATCCTGTGTGTTGGACACTTCATACCAGATGGTGATTTAACCAGTCAATACTCTCCACTGCACATCTGTAGAAATTTGCAAGAGTCTTTGGTGACATAGCAAATCTCCTCAAACTTTACTTCTCCCTTCTGAATCTATGCTCCCACTGTGAACAACTATTTGATTTGATGTAGTACTTTTCACGTAGCAATGCATCCAGAGCTACATCGCTGGAGAGGGAACAAGAACTAAAACTGATCCACATGTAAAGTATTGGAGCAACTAACAATAACAACTGAGCAGCATCTGTGTGAAGAAAGGAGTAGTCAATGTTTCGGGTTGAAACCTTGCCTTCGTAAAATATCGGACACTTGACCAAAAGCTTGGTCCACCAGGTAGGTTCCTCAAAGGCAGAAATACGTGTCAAGTCATGGAGGGAGGAATTTCAGAATCAGAACGGAATCAGAATCAGGTTTATTATCACCGGGATGTGACGTGAAATTTGTTAACTTAGCAGCAGCAGTTCAATGCAATACATAATATAGAAGAGAAAAAAACAATAAATATAATAATAATAATAAATAAAGAAACAAGTAAATCAATTACAGTGTACATATATTGAATAGATTAGGAAAAAACCTGCAAAAAAACAGAAATACTGTGCATTAAAAAAAGTGAGGTAGTGCCCAAGGATTCAATCTCCAGTTAGGAATCGGATGGCAGAGGGGAAGAAGCTGTTCCTGAATCGCTGAGTGCGTGCCTTCAGGCTTCTGTACCTCCTACCTGATGGTAACAGTGAGAAAAGGGCATGCCCTGGGTGCTGGAGGTCCTTAATAATGGACGCTGCCTTTCTCAGACACTGCTCCCCGAAGATGTCCTGGGTACTGTCTTGTCTCCCTTTCTCTTCACCATTTACACATCGGACTTCAACTACTGCACAGAGAGTTGTCAGCTTCAGAAGTTTTCAGATGACTCTGCCATAGTTGGATGCATCAGCAAGGGAGATGAGGCTGAGTACAGGGCTCCCCGAAGATGTCCTGGGTACTGTCTTGTCTCCCTTTCTCTTCACCATTTACACATCGGACTTCAACTACTGCACAGAGAGTTGTCATCTTCAGAAGTTTTCAGATGACTCTGCCATAGTTGGATGCATCAGCAAGGGAGATGAGGCTGAGTACAGGGCTACAGTAGGAAACTTTGTCACATGGTGTGAGCAGAATTATCTGCAGCTTAATGTGAAAAAGACTAAGGAGCTGGTGGTAAACCTGAGGAGAACCAAGGTACCGGTGACCCCTGTTCCCATCCAGGGGGTCAGTGTGGACATGATGGAGGATTACAAATACCTGGGGATACGAATTGACTGGTCAAAGAACACTGAGGCTGTCTACAAGAAGGGTCAGAGCCGTCTCTATTTCCTGAGGAGACTGAGGTCCTTTAACATCTGTCGGACGATGCTGAGGATGTTGTACGAGTCTGTGGTGGCCAGTGCAGTCATGTTTACTGTTGTGTGCTGGGGCAGCAGGCTGAGGGTAGCAGACACCAACAGAATCAACAAAATCACTCGTAAGGCCAGTGATGTTGTGGGGATGGAACTGAACTCTCTGACGGTGGTGTCTGAAAAGAGGATGCCATCCAAGTTGCATGCCATCTTGGACAATGTCTCCCATCCACTACATAATGGACTGGTTGGGCACAGGAGTACATTCAGCCAGAGACTCATTCCTCCAAGATGCAGCACTGAGCGTCGTAGGAAGTCATTCCTGCCTGTGGCCATCAAACTTTACAACTCTTCCCTTGGAGGGTCAGACACCCTGAGCCAATAGGCTGGTCCTGGACTTATTTACATATTGCTATTTAATTATTTATGGTTTTATTACTATTTAATTATTTAAGGCGCAACTGTAACGTAAACCAATTTCCCTCGGGGTCGATAAAGTATGACTATGACTATGACTATGACTATGCAGGCTAGTGCCCAAGATGGAGCTGATGAGATTTACACCCCCCTGCAGCTTCTTTTGGTCCTGTGCAGTAGACCCCCCTCCCACCCGAGTTATCCAGGGTTGAGATAAAAGCAGGAAATTCTGGAAACACTCAGCAGGTCGGACAGCAGCATCTGTGGTGTGAAAAACAGAGTTAACATTTCAGGTCAAAGACCCTCCATTAGACAGAATTGATCTCTCACATTTCTATATTCACTCCTCCTCCTGAACCAGTGGTCCTCATCCTCCACTCCATCAATCAGTGAGGATAGGTAGCAACACACCCGCCATGATTATTCTCAACACTGGTGCTCCACAATGCGGCACTCTCAGCCCCCTACTCTACTCCCTGTACACTCATGACTGGGCGGCCAAATTCTGCTCTGAGTCCATGCACAAGGTTGCAGATGATACAACCATGGTGGGCCATATCTCAAATACTGAAGAATCAGAGTTCAGGAAGGTGAGAGAGAACTTAGTAACATGGTGTCACGACAACAATTTTCCCCTCAATGTCGTCAAAACAAAGAGCTGGTCATTGGCATCAGGAAGGTGGGGGGGCACATGGTGCACATGCTCCTGTTTACACCAGTGGAGTTGAGCTTGAGAGGGTTAAGGGTTTCAAATTCCCAGAAATAAACATCACCAATAAACTGTCCTGGTCCAATCACGTAGATGTCATGGCCAAGAGAGCTCTCTAATGCCTCTACTTGCTCAGGAGGCTAAAGAAATTTGGTATGTTCCCTATTTTTATCTGGATGCACCTTGGCTTGGTGTGACAACTGCTCTGCATGTGACCGCAAGGAACTGCAGATCGTTGTGCACACTGCTCAGCACATCATGGAAAACAGCCTCCCCTCTATGAATTCTATCAATAGTTTTCACTGCCTCAGTGAAACAGCCAGCATAATCAAAGGTTCCACCCACCTGGACATTCTCTCTTCTCCCCTCACCCATCGGGCAGAAGATACAAAGGCCTAAAAACACGTACCACCAGGCTCAGGGCCAGCTTCTACCCCACTGTCGACTGTTAAGTGGTTCCTTAAGATTGTTGAATGGTTCCTTAGTACGATAAGATTAACTCTTGACCTCATAATCTACTTTGTTACGATCTTGCACTTTATCATATTCCTGCCCTCTTCATTCCCTGTAGCTGTTATGCCTCATTCTGCATTCTGGAGTTGTTTTACCTTGTTCTACTTCAATGCACTGATCTGTATGAACTGTATATAAGACACTGTATACATGGCACTAAGAAGACAATTCAGTTCCAATGCACGTGATGTTGCTGTAAACAAGTTTTTCATTGTACCTGTACCACACTGTATTTGTGTAAGTGACAATAAACTTGACTCAAGTCCACAGGGGAAAACGACATCTTCCTAATGTGTCTTTGGGTGAAACACAAGGACATTTATGACAATGCTAGAATTTCAGAGGGGACAGCCTTATTTTCATGTGGCTTGACAGGGTTAAGTCAAGCAAGTAGAAAAGCTTTCCTGTTATTCGGAAGTAACAGTAGGTTGTATAGTAGACTGTAATTGTTTCATTCTGGAACATTCACAATCCTTTCATTCTCAGTTGTAGGACAGGTCCATGCAAGGTGCAAGCTAATAGTAGCAAGTTAAAGATCAGGAACTTGCCACTCTCACAGTTCAGGTTGTTCATTTGCAGAGAATCAGCAACTCCTGGCTACGCCTCAGCTACTTAACAACTTCAGAACTCTGCTCACAAGTCCTTTGATCAGAGGATTTTCATGTAAGCAAGCCATAGAGAAGAACCATCATCATCTTTGATTGTCTCCTTCTCAACTGCCCTGTGACATATGGACTAAAAAGACCAAGAGAAAACTATTCTCTGATATACAAGAAGGGTCGGGGTGGATATTTATTTTAATTGTATAATCTCCTGTTTGTACTCTGCTGCCCGAAGGCACTCCCAAGAGCTTTGAACTCAAGTATACACCGTTATTAGTGTTGTCTCCAGTAACCTCTTCTGTTGATCAAGCTCATAGGCAATATGGACTTTGTCCTGGAAGACAAGGCACTTACAAAACAGTCAATTGAGATTAATTCTATTCCACAGGAAAACCACAAATATGATGGAATTGCTTTCTTTTCTTCTTGCTGTTTTGACATCAGCCTACCCGGTTAGCAAAGGGAATATCCTTGAGCGGGATTGAAAAGGTTGAACAACCCCCCCCCCATACTTTTTCCAGTCACCTTAAAATTATGCCCCTTGTATCAGCCATGTGTGTTGTCTATTTGTAGTGTAGTAATTGTGTTAGTCAGTGGATTGTATATATTGTAGCACTGAATTCGTAATAAAGGTATTTTGTATATAAAAAAAGGTATTAGCCATTTCTGCCCTGGGAATAAATCTCAGGCTATCCAATCAATCTATGCCCCTTGTCATCTTGTACACCTTTATCAAGTCATTTGATTGATTTTTTCCCCCTTAAATCAAGAGAGGAAATATTGGGAATACTCAGCACCTGTTAATATTTCAGGATGATAATATTTTCAGGATTAGGAAGGGAAGTAGTTACAGATATATGGTAAAAAAAACTTTCAACGAGGATGGGGCTGGGGTGTGGGGAGTGGGGAGTAGAACAAAATTGAAGATTTGTGATAAGGTTAACTGCTGCAGAGATTAACAATGAAAGAGAAAACAATGATGCTACAATAGCACCGTGGTTAATTTACTGGACAAGCAGAGATGGTATCTCACCATGGAAGCTGCCAAATTTAAAATCAAGTAATTCAATAAATAAAGCCATAGAGTCATACAGCAAAACAGAAAGGATACAGGCCATTTGGCCTAATGAGTCCATGCTGACCCCGGTGCCTGCCCAGCTGGTCCTAATTTCCTGCATTTGGCCCATATCCTTCTAAGTCCTGCCACTCCATGTACTTTCTCCAAGAGCTTCTTCAATGATACTATTGTATCTGCTTCAATTACTTCCTCTGATTGCACATTCCACATATCCACCACCCTCTGCATGAAAAAGTCACCTCTCAAGTCCCTTTTAAATCCTCCCCCTTTGCTTTCCCTGGTGCCCCATTATTCATGCTGCTTTGACAGTCCTATGTTGGCTTGACTTTCCAAAATACTGCATATCACCTCACATTTATCTTCATTTAAACCCATTCGCCACTCCTCAGCCACTTCCCAAACTGATCAAGATCCCCCTGTACTCTACAATAGCATTCTTCTCTATCAAGAACACTTAATTACAGTGAGGCTATAAAAAGAAAACAGAATGGAGGAGAAAGTGCTACATTAACAGAGAAAGTCCAGTGCAGGTAGACGATTACAGTAGGTGCAAGGGCCATGATGAAGTATTCTGTGAGATCGAGACTTCATCAGAATCAGGTTTATTATCACCGGTATGTGACGTGAAATTTGTTAACTTGGCAGCAGCAGTTCAATGCAATATATAATCTAGCAGAGAGAGAGAAAAAAATAAATTAAATAAAACATAATAATAAATAAATAAGTAAATCAATTACGTATATTGAATAGATTAAAAATCATGCAAAAACAGAAGTAATATATATTTTAAAAAAAGTGAGGCAGTGTTCATGGTTCAATGTCCATTTAGGAATCGGATGGCAGAGGGGAAGAAGCTGTTCCTGAATCGCTGAGTGTGTGCCTTCAGGCTTCTGTACCTCCTACCCGATGGTAACAAGGAGAAAAGGGCATGCCCTGGGTGCAGGAGGTCCTTAATAATGGATGATGCCTTTCTCAGACACTGCTCCCTAAAGATGTCCTGGGTACTTTGTAGGCTAGTGCCCAAGATGGAGCTGACTAGATTTACAACCTTCTGCAGCTTCTTTTGGTCCTGTGCAGTAGCCCCTCCATACCAGACAGTGATGCAACCTGTCAGAATGCTCTCCAGGGTACAACTATAGAAGTTTTTGAGTGTATTTGTTGACATGCCAAATCTCTTCAAATTCCTAATAAAGTATAGTCGCCGTCTTGCCTTCTTTATAACTGTATCGATATGTTGGGACCAGGTTAGATCCTCAGAGATCTTGACACCCAGGAACTTGAACCTACTCACTCTCTCCACTTCTGATCCCTCTATGAGGATTGGTATGTGTTCCTTTCTCTTACCCTTCCTGAAGTCCACAATCAGCTCTTTCGTCTTATTGATGTTGAGTGCCAGGTTGTTGCTGTGGCACCACTCCACTAGTTGGTATATCTCACTCCTGTACACCCTCTCATCACCACCTGAGATTCTACCAACAATTGTTGTATTGTCAGCAAGTTTATAGATGGTATTTGAGCTATGCCTAGCCACACAGTCATGTGTATACAGAGAGAAGAGCAGAGGGCTAAGCACACACCCCTGAGGTGTGCCAGTGTTGATCGTCAGCGTGGAGGATATGTTATAAGACCATAAGACCATAAGACAAAGGAGCAGAAGTCGGCCACTTGGCCCATCAAGTCTGCTCCGCCATTTTATCATGAGCTGATCCATTCTCCCATTTAGTCCCACTCCCCCGCCTTCTCACCATAACCTTTGATGCCCTGGCTACTCAGATACCTATCAATCTCTGCCTTAAATACACCCAATGACTTGGCCTCCACTGCTGCCTGTGGCAACAAATTCCATAGATTCACCACCCTCTGACTAAAAAAATTTCTTCGCATTTCTGTTCTGAATGGGCGCCCTTCAATCCTTAAGTCATGCCCTCTCGTACTAGATTCCCCCATCATGGGAAACAACTTTGCCACATCCACTCTGTCCATGCCTTTCAACATTCAAAATGTTTCTATGAGGTCTCCCCTCATTCTTCTAAACTCCAAGGAATACAGTCCAAGAGCGGACAAACGTTCCTCATATGTTAACCCTCTCATTCCTGGAATCATTCTAGTGAATCTTCTCTGTACCCTCTCCAACGTCAGCACATCCTTTCTTAAATAAGGAGACCAAAACTGCCCACAGTACTCCAAGTGAGGTCTCACCAGCGCCTTATAGAGCCTCAACATCACATCCCTGCTCCTATACTCTATTCCTCTAGAAATGAATGCCAACATTGCATTCGCCTTCTTCACTACTGACTCAACTTGGAGGTTAATTTTAAGGGTATCCTGTACGAGGACTTCCAAGTCCCGTTGCATCTCAGAACTTTGAATTCTTTCCCCATTTAAATAATAGTCTGCCTATTTATTTTTTCTGCCAAAGTGCATAACCATACACTTTCCAACATTGTACTTCATTTGCCAATTCTCTGCCCATTCTTCCAATCTATCCAAGTCTCTCTGCAGACTCTCCGTTTTCTCAGCACTACCGGTCCCTCCATCTATCTTCGTATCGTCAGCAAACTTAACTTCAAAGCCATCTATTCCATAATCCAAATCGTTGATGTACAATGTAAAAAGAAGCGGCCCCAACACGGACCCCTGTGGAACACCACTGGTAACCGGCAGCCAACCAGAATAGGATCCCTTTATTTCCACTCTCTGTTTCCTGCCAATCATCCAACGCTCTATCCACATATGTAACTTTCCTGTAATTCCATAGGCTCTTATCTCGTTAAGTAGCCTCATATGTGGCACCTTGTCAAAGGTCTTCTGAAAATCCAAATATGCAACATCCACTGCATCTCCCTTGTCTAGCCTACTGTTATCACCAATCTGCACACAGACTGTAGTCTTCCAGTTAGGAAGTCGAGGATCCAATTGCAGAGGGAGGTACAGAGGCCCAGGTTCTGCAACTTCTCAATCAGGATTGTGGGAATGATGGTATTAAATGCTGAGCTATAGTCAGTGAACAGCATCCTGACATAGGTGTTTGTGTTGTCTAGGTGGTATTCAAATATATCTTTTGGCATATTCAAGAGAGGCGCATTCAAGAGTCTGAAATCAGTGGGTTAGAAATTGTCCCTGAGCCTGGTGGTTCATACTCTCAGGCTTTTGTATTTTCTACCCAACGCCAGCAGGGTGAAGAGATAATGACCGGGGTAGAATGGGTTCTTGATTATGTTGGCTGCTTGCCTGAGGAAGTATAAACGGAGTCAACGGTGGGGAGGCTGGTTGGACAATGGACTGGGCTGTATTCACAACTTGTTGCAATTTCTTGCAGTCTTGGGCAAAGCAATTAGGTGTAGGAATATGGGGATTCTACTCCTTTGTTTTTGCTTCAAATTCCTTGAGACCCTTACTCTTTCATTCTTTCATTGGAAACTTTAATAGACTCCCAGAGGGTCATGAAATCCAGATTTATACTGTTTTCTGTTGAAACAGTCTTTTTGTTTCCTCCTGAATATCCTATAACTCTCCCTTTTAAATTCAGCATGTCATCTAAAACTTTTGACAAACTTCTATAGACACGTGGTAGAGAGTATACTGGCTGATTGCATCACAGCCTGGCATGAAAAGCCTACAAAATGCAGCGGATACAGCTCGGTCTGTCACAGGTAAAGCCCTCCTTGAGCAAATCTACAAGGAGCACTGTCACAGGAAAGCAGCATCCATTATCAAGGACCCCCACCATCCAGACTATGCTTTCTTCTCACTACTACCATTACAAAAGAGGTCAAGGAGCCTTAGGTCCCACACTACTAAGTTCATGAACAATTATTACCCGTCAACCATCAGGCTCCTGAACCAGAATGGATAACTTCACTCACCCCAACACTGAACTGATTCCACAACCTATGGACTCACTTTCAAGAACTCTCCAACTTATGTTCTCAATATCTATGACTTAATTATTTATTATTATTATTTAGTTTTTTTTCCTTTTTGTATTTGCACAACTGTTGTCTTTTATACATTGGTTGCAATTTTTGTGTTTCTTTGTATTTGCTGTGAATGCCCACAAGGAAATGAATCTCAGGGTTGTATATGGTCACGTGCGCGTGTGCGCGCGCGCACACACACACACACACACACACACACAGACACCATATATAGTGTGTGAGTGTGTACTTTGATAGTGAATTTACTTTGAACTTTGAAGGTCTTGCTCCTTTGTTTTGTACTTCTCTAACCACCCGAGGAAATAGCTTTCTCTGTATCTACTCCTTCAGCTCACCTTTTCGTGTTCTGACACAAGAGAGAAAATGACTTAAATGAAGTCTAATGGAAGTAGATGTTTTAATGAGCTGTGGTTCTTACTGTGCTTGAACACAGGCTCTATATGAGGAACTCCCCATGTGGGGATCTCCGAATACCATCTGAATCTTCAGAGGGTGACACTAAGTAAGAGTAGGAGGTCCCAATGTAACGTTAAAGCACAAAAGTTTCAGTCCTTGGGATATTGAACTTCACTCGTTTCTATGTTTTACTTACTTTTTTTTGTTGTCTAAATTAAGCATATCCATTGTTGTGATTTGTTGGATGATGAAGTATTCTCGAAAAGCTGGTGGAGTGGGCCCGGATGCGTTTCAAACCTGCCAAATCAAGATCGATGGTGCTGAGGAAAGGGAAGGGGGAGAACAAGTTCCGGTTCAGCATCGCGGGCACAGCCATCCCAACCATCACAGAAAAGCCAGTCAAGAGCTTAGGCAAAGTTTTTGACAGCTCTTTAAGGGACACAACATCCATTCAGGCAACCTGCACCGAGTTGGATGGCTGGCTGAAATCTGTGGACAAGTCTGGCCTACCTGGGAAGTTTAAAGCCTGGGTGTATCAGCATGGCATTCTTCCCAGAATCCTGTGGTCCCTCCTCGTCTATGCAGTTCCGATCTCGACAGTCGAAACTTTAGGGAGGAGGGTTAGCAACCACCTCAGGAGATGACTGGGGCTGCCAAAGAGCTGAGCAGCATCGCACTCTATGGACACCACAACAAACTGCAACTGCCCTTCAAATCCTTGGAGGAAGAATTGAAGGTAATAAGAGCCAGAGAAGTGCTACAGTACAGGGACTCAAGTGACCCGAAGGTGGCTAGAGCAGGGATCCAAGTAAGTACTAGCAGGAAGTGGAGGGCAGAGGAAGCTGTTCAGGAGGCAGAGGCGAGGCTGCGTCACAGGAGGCTGGTGGGAGTGGTCACACAAGACCGAGCTGGGCTAGGATCCTTTCCAACTCCCCAAATGGACACCAGAGGGAAGGAAAGGCGTCGTCTAGTTCAGGAGGAGGTGAGGGCAGTAGTGGAGGAGATGAGAGCCTGCAAGGCAGTAGGAATGAAGCAACAGGGAGCTTGGACAAAATGGGGGAATGCGGTTGAGAGGAAAGTGACCTGGGCTGATCTTTGGGAAGCCGAACAACACTGCATCCAATTTCTCATCCAGGCAGTGTACGATGTGCTTCCAAGCCCATCAAACTTGCACACATGGGGCAAGGCAGAGTCATCTGCGTGCCCACTGTGCTCCAAACCAGGAGCCCTGGAGCACATCCTCAGTGGCTGCGCAAGGGCACTTGGTGAGGGACGGTACAGGTGGAGGCATGATCAGGTCCTGAAGACCATCGCTGAAGCCGTCAGCGCAGGAGTTGAGTGGGCGAAGCAGTCCCGACCCTCCAAGCAGACCATTGCCTTTGTCAGAGCTGGGGAGCAGCCAATACCTGCCAAAAGAACATCTGCAGGCATTCTGACCTCTGCAAGGGACTGGCAGCTGTTGGTGGACCTCGAAGGGCAGCTGAAGTTCCCCAACCATATCGCGACCAACACCCTGCGACCAGACATTGTCCTAGTGTCTGAGACTACTAAGCAAGTGGTGCTGCTGGAGCTGACAGTCCCACGGGAAGATAGCTTGGAGGAGGCCTTTGAAAGGAAGCCCTCCAAGTACGCAGGACTGGTCAGCAACTGTCAGCAGGCTGGATGGAGAGTGAGGTGTCTCCCAGTGAAGGTTGGTTGTAGGGGATTCGTAGCCCGTTCTTTAGTTAGAGCCTTCAGCATTTTGGGCATCAAGGGAGAGAGGAAGAGGAGAGCCATCCACAGTACCACCGATGCGGCAGGGAGGACCTCAAGATGGCTGTGGCTCAAAAGAGGGGAGCTATGGAGTCATAAGTAGCTAGCCATCTGGACACAAGCTGGGGTCTGATCAGCCCCGGCTGGGTCACCTGAAGGAGGTTGTATGATGTTGAAAGACCCGAAACACCCGATGATTCCAGGAACATCACTGAAGATGTGTCCAGAAGCATCAATAGATGTATGTACACAACACTCAATTATTAGATTAAACATGGTCAAAGTGTGCAGTCAGTGGAAGGGTGACAGAATAGATCATCTGAGGAAGACTGTAACAACTTACAGAAGTATATTAATGAATTTGAAGGATGGGTGTAAAGCTGGCAAATTAATTTCAATATTGGTAATGTACTTTGGTTAAAAATAATTGGGGAATAAGAATCAAAATGTTGTGAAGGAGCAAAGGGATCTGAGGGTAAGGTACTCAAATAATAAAATGGTGACACTGGTCATTGGCAGAGCAAAAATAAACCAATTTCTGAAGGGACAGAATTGAAAATTGGGGAGGTTCTGCTCAGCTTGCATCAAACTGTAAAATTGATACAAAGAATATACTGTAGAGGCATTGAAGTGGGAGCAGGAAAGTAATATTAAGGGTAATAGTTCCGATAGTAATATCTACAACTGGTATCATCCTAAAGTCACAACACAATAGCATTAAACAATTAGGCCTACACAAGAATATTTATGTAAATATTCAGAAAGCCACAATACCAAACGTCACTAGAATAGTCCAAAAGTTCCTAGCAATTGAGATATGAGTGTGCTTGGCTATGCTCGTACTTCAGGTTTTACCAGCTTGAGATGAGAAAAAATAAAAATACAACAATAATAATAAATTAAAGCATATGATTCTGCCTCACACTCATGGATAATAGAAGCTCTTAATATATATACTGTGAACTACACCCAAGACTTGTGAAGCACCTGCAACATCTGATGAAGCATTGGTGTACTATAATCGCCCCATCTATTAGCAACCAAAAATGATCAACCACTCTGTTATCAAAATAAACTGAGGTTTTTCCAGGGCCTCTCTAAGCCCATTGCAGCTTTGTTTAGCTTTAAACCCGCACTCTTTAATTTACCGAATCAGATGAAAATTGGGTATCAAATCAGAAACAATCAAACACATTATACCTTGACACATTTTCTATACATGGATGATTTGAAATGATACACCCCTTCATGAGTAAAGCTAAACCACATAATTCAAATGACAGAACTATTTTTGAAAGGTATAAACATAATTTTTGTACTAAGTAAGTATAGAACATTAAACATAAAGCAATACATCCCTCTCCATCATTGGTAAATTCTACATGAGGTGCAACATCCATCATCAAAGATCCTCACCATCCAGCCCATGCCATCTCCTCACAGCTACCGTTGAGCAAGAGGTACAGAAGCGTGAAGTCCCACACCAGCAGGTTCAGGAACAGCTACTTCCCTTCAACCATTCGGTTCTTGAAGCAACCTGCACAACCCTAATCACCACCTCAGTATAAGCAACACTGTGACCGCTTTGATCACATTTCACCAAAATTGACATTTTTTGTTCTAACTATTCTTCTTATGAAAAAGGTGTACAATTTATGTTTAGTTTATGTCTTTCTTGTGAATGCTACTTATCTGATGCTATGTGCCTGTGAAGCTGCTTCCAGTAAGTTTTTTCTTGGCACCTGCGCATACATGGGCTTGTGCATATGACAATAAACTCGACCTTGACTTCGAGAAACCAAGCGAGTGTTTCAAGTTGTGGACAAGAGGAAACTGGAAGCCATTGATATAAGATGGTCACCTAGAAACGGAGCAGGAAATTAATTTGTATTTACACAGAGAGTGTTGCAAAGGTGCAACTCACCCAGCACAAGGTGGTGGTTGAGATGAAGAATATCAATGCATTTCAGGAGTGCCTCAGGAAACCCAAGAGGGGGGAGCAAATAGAGGATTGTCTTGAGATGAAGGAAATAAAAAAGTAGCATGGGCTGGTTTGTTAGAACAGCCTCTTTCTGTGCTATCATTAGATCATAAGACCATAAGACATAGGATCACAATTAGGCAATTCAGCCCATTGATTCTGCTCCGCCATTCCGTCATGGCTGATTTATTGATCCTCTCAAGCCCATTCTCCGTCCTTCTCCCTGCAACCTTTCACACCCTCACAAATAAAGAACCTATTAGCCGCTACTTTAAATATCCCAGTGGCTTTGCCTCCACAGCCATCTGTGGCAATGATTCTCCAACCCCTGGCTAAAGAAATTCCTTCTCATCTCTGTTCTAAAGGGAAGTCCTTCTATTCTGAGCTGTGCCCTCTGGTTCTAGACTCCCCCACAATAAGAAACATCCACGCTATCCAGACATTTCAATGCTCGATAGGTTGCTAATGAGATCTCCCCTCGCTCATTTAAACTCCAGTGAGTGCAGGCCCAGAGCCATCAAACACTTCTCATTTGCTAACCCTTTCATTCCTGGGATCATTCTTGTGAACCCCCTGCAGACCCTCTCCAATGCTGCACATCCTTCCTTAGGTAAATTTTATATAATCCTGTGAAACAGTACTAGCATCTGCAGAGACAGAAGTTAAGTTGACATTTCAATTTGATGTCCTTTTATCAGAACAGATGAAAGTGATTGTTGCATTTGTACTTCAAAATCCCTTTCTTCTAGTAAGTTATTTCTCTCTTCTTCCTACAAATGCATTTCTCAGCATTGAACTTCAACTACCAATTATTTGCCTTTTCTACAAGTTTATTGATGTTTTGAGTAATTTCTTACAGACCCCCCCCCCACCATTTGGTAACATGCACAAATAAGTATAGAACATTAAACATAAAGCAATACATCAATGGTTGTGTTCTTGATCTCAGGGTCTGAATCATGCTGTAAACTCGATAACCGTGGTCCCAACACTGACCCTTATGGATCACCACCACTCACCTTTGATTGCTATCTCAAAGCCTGTTGTATCCCCTGACTCCTCATTAATTACAAAACAGTAATTAATACCCAGAGGTACAGATGCTAAATTTACATGGCAGATCTCCTACTAATGTCCCATTTGAAAGCTTTGTTCTCTCCTGAAGCCACTGAGTTATCACAGTTATAGAGAGATCCAACAGGGAAACAGGCTCTTTGGCCAATTGCATCTGTGCCGGACATCAATCAGTTACTTACGCTAATTCAGCATAAATCCTATTTTTATTCTTTCCAGGAATAAGCCATTCAGCCCACAGAGTTTAATGCACCTTTTTCCCAGTAATCCCCACATTCTCCCCAACAGTTCACCTACCTACACAATTCACTGCTGTCAACATGCTTGCTTTTGGGATGTGGGAGGAACTGACGCACCTGGGGGGAATCCCACACAGTCCCAGGGAGAACATGCAAACTCCACAAAGACAGTGTCCAAGTTTAGGATTGAACCCAGGTCTCCGGAGCTGTGAGACTGCAGCACTCTCTACAGTGAAGAGGTATATTGAAATTGCCAGATTGGAGTAGTTCAAGCAATCTAACACCATGCCTGCTTACTCTGACTTCTCCTCTTCCTTTCCAGTCCTGATGAGGGGCCTTGGCCCAAAACATCGGCTGTTTACTCTTTTCCATAATTGCCACTCAGCCTCCTGAGCTCCTCCAGCACCTTGTGTGTGTTGTGTTGGATTTCCAGCACCCGCAGATTTCCTCATGTTTGTAACACCATACACCATAACACCAGGGCAATAAATGCCAGCCAACTTGGCCATCTTCTCCAGTGCCATCTTGGATGGCCCAGACAGCGTAGCTGGTTGAGTCCTGAAGATCTGTGCTAATCAACTGGCCAGAGTGTTTACTCAGAATTTAAACTCTCGCTTTGGCGGTATGTGGCGCCCACTTGCTTCAAGCAGGCTTAATCATACTGGTGCCCAGGAAGAACGTGGTAACCTGCCTCAATTACTATTGTTCAGTAGCACTTACATCCACAGTGATGAAGTGCTTTTAATCTTCATGAAGCTTTTCATGAAGCGTATCAGCTCCTGCCTGAGGAGTGACGTGGATCTACTCCAAAATTCCTACCATCACAACAGGTCAACAGCAGATGGCACTTCATTGGCTCTTCACTCAGCCCTGGAACACCTACAGCAAAGATGCTCATCAGGATACTCCTCATTGACTACAGCTCTGCATTCAACACTATCATCTCCTCAAACCTCATCACCATGCTCCGAGACCTGGACCTCAATACCTGCCTCTTCAACTGGATCCTCGATTTGCTCACTTGCAGACACCAGTCTGTCTGGATTAGCAACAATATCTCCTCCACAATGGCCATCAGCACAGGTGCACCACAAGGCTGTGTGCTTATCCCCCTGCTCTACTTGCTTTATACCTATAATTGTACCTTTAATAAAAGCTTCAATGCTGTTTCAAGTTTGCTGATGACACCACAGTTGTTGGCATTTAGGAGGGAGATTGAAAATCTGGCTGAGTCGTGCCACAACAGCAACCTCTCACTCAGCATTAGAAAAACCAAAAAAAAACTGATTATTGACTACAGGAGGAGGAACCCAAAGGTCCATGAGCCAGTCCCCATTAGGGGATTGGTGGTGGAGTTGGTCTGTAACTTTAAATTCCTTAGTGTTAATAGATCTGTCCTGGGACCAGCATCTAACTGCCAACAGAAAGAAGGCACAACAGTGCGTCTACTTTCTTGGAAGTTTGCGCAGACATGGCATGTCACCAAAAAAAGACTTGTATAGATATATAGTGGACAGTAGTCTAGCTGGTTGCACCATGGCCTGGTACGGAAACGACAATGCCCAGGAACAGAAGGGCCTCTAAAAAGTAGTGGATATGGTCCAGTCCATCATAGGAATCCATTTACAAGGAGAGATACCCCAAGAAAATCACCATCATCCATGCCACACTCTTTCCTCACCACTACCATTGGGCAGGAGATACAGGAGCCTCAGGTCCCACACCAGCAGGTTCAGGAACAGTTATTACCCTACAGATATCAGTGTCCTGGACTAGTGTGGATAACTTCACTCACCACAACTCTGAACTGATTCCACAACCTATGGAATCTCTTGCAAGGACTCTTTACAACTCATCTTCATAGTCATAGTCATAGTCATAATCATAGTCATACTTTATTGATCCCGAGGGAAATTGGGTTTCGTTACAGTTGCACCAACCAAGAATAGAGTATAAATATAGCAATATAAAACCATAAATAATTACATAATGATATGTAAATTATGCCAGGAAATAAGCCCAGGACCAGCCTATTGGCTCAGGGTGTCTGACCTTCCAAGGGAGGAGTTGTAAAGTTTGATGGTCACAGACAGGAATGACTTCCTATGACGCTCTGTGTTGCATCTCGGTGGAATGAGTCTCTGGCTGAATGTACTCCTGTGCCCACCCAGTACATTATGTAGTGGATGGGAGACATTGTCCAAGATGGCATGCAACTTGGACAGCATCTTCTCAGTATTATTTATTTTTTCTTTGAACAGTTTGTCTTTTTCTGTATATTAGTTGTTCATCAATCTTCATTTATGTATGGTTTTTCATAAATTCTATTGTTGTTCTTAATTTTCTTGTAAATCTCTGCAAGAAAATTAATCTCGAATAAGTAAGTGGTAACAAATAGGCATTTTGATAATAAATTCACTTTGAGTGTGACTTTGAGCCTTACCTGCATTGTCCTCATCCTGAGAATTATTCATTAAACAAAGAGTCTTTGATCTCTCACCGTATTTCCCCTATTGCCGTCTCTTCTGAGATCAGCCTAACTCAACTCAGATCAAGGTCTTAAACCAGTCCTCACTGAAAGGTCAGCAATGAAAAGGGATATACTGTACTTATACTTTATAGTCGCCAAACAATTGATACTAGAATGTACAATCATCACAGTGATATTTGATTCTGCGCTTTGCACTCCCTGGAGTACAAATCAATAGTAAATATTAAAAATTTAAATTATCAATCATAAATAGAAAATAGAAAAGGGAAAGTAAGGTAGTGCAAAAAAACCAAGAGGCAGGTCCGGATATTTGGAGGGTACAGCCCAGATCTGGGTCAGGATCCGTTCAGCAGTCTTATCACAGTAAGGAAAGAAATCTGGCCGTATGAGTCTTCAAGCTCCTGAGCCTTCTCCCGGAGGGAAGAGGGACGAAAAGTGTGTTGGCTGGGTGGGTCGTGTCCTTGATTATCCTGGCAGCACTACTCCGACAGCGAGCGGTGTAAAGTGAGTCCAAGGATGGAAGATTGGTTTGTGTGATGTGCTGCACCGTGTTCACGATCTTCTCAGCTTCTTTCAGTCTTGGACAGGACAACTTCCATACCAGGTTGTGATGCACCCTAGAAAAATGCATTCTTTGGCGCATCTATAAAAATTAGTGAGGGTTTTAGGAGCTTCAAGCTCCTGAGTGTCAACATCTCAGAAGACCTATCCTGGGCCCAGCACATAATGTCGATGCAACCATGAAGAAAACATGCCAGCATCTCCACTTTCTTAGACACTTAAGGAGATTTGGCATGTCACCGGAGACTTTGAAAGCCTCTTACTGAAGTGTAATGGGAAGCATTCTGATGGTTGCCACGTGGCCTGCGATGAGAGCTCCAATGCAGAGGATTGCAAGAGGCTATAGAGGGTGGTGGACTCAGCCCATTCCATCATGGGTTCAGCTCCCTCCACCATTAAGAATATCGACAAGAGGCAAGATCTCAGGAAGGTGACATCCATCATTTGGGACATCCACCATCCAGGCTATGCCCTCTCCCCGAAGCTGGCGTCAGGCAGGAGGTACAGGAGCCTGAAGGTCCACAAGGTTCATCACTAGCTTCTTCCCCACTGCCACTAGGTTCTTGAACTGAACAAAGAACCCTAACACTACCTTGGAATGTATTTCTTGTTCTCTCTCTCTCAACTTGCACTGATGTTGTTATGTTTATTTTGTTCTTTTGTGTAAGTTAAGTATAATATAAGTTAATTTGCATTTATATTTATTTATGTCTCTAATGTACTGTGCTGTTTTTGCAAAAAAGCTTATTTTCATGGCATCTATACCCTGGATGTGTATGCCCACGACCATAAACTTGAACTTGAAGTGCACAAACTCTGCAGAAGCTAGAAACCTGAAACCCCTAGCCTGAGTGCTGGCCTCAGTAGTAGATCATCCTTGAGCCTTTGAGGAAGTCAACTTTCCAGAATCAAAACCAGTAAGAAGAAACTTCTCTGTGTATCGCTGCAGCTACCCATAATAAGACTGCAGTATATCAATTAGTATTATTTCAGGGAGTATCTTGATTGTTAAAGCTACAGAGTTGCACCTCTCAGAGACTGGTTGATGATTGAGATATCAAATGGCATTTCGCCCTGTAGCAGTCAATGTGATGGAGCTGCTCTGATCTCAACTTCAAGGTGAGCATTTCCCTTTAATGATTGACAGCAGAACACATTAAAATTGACATCGATTGATCTAAAAGCTTTGATATTTCATGGTGCAGAGTTTCAGAAGGACTGAGTGTGGATGAGGCAATGTTTCAATGTGGAGCCTCTTCCATGGTTTCTGTCCCCTGGGTGGTTCTGTATACCATGGGCATGAGTCATGCTTCTCCAACCTGAGCCAAACTAGTGGGCTCAGGGAGGTAAACGGTGAGAGAGTTCCAAGAGGCCTCAGGGTATTGTGGAATAAAAGGCAGTTGGGTTTTCCTTCCCAGTTCACTCTCCACCAGTCACTGCAGGGACAGGCCCACAGGAAGAAACTGAGGTGTTCAGAGGGAAGATTGGCTGTTAGTCAAACAGGTGAATTAAACCAGCACAGACGAAAAAAAATAGCAAAGTGGTTTGCGGATGTTGTGAAGTTGACGTGTTGATATCAAGAAGGAAGGAATGTTGGGTCTCTTCAAGTAGGTTAAAGCGGATAAGACCTGAGGACCTGATGTGATCTATCCCAGGTTATTGGGAAAGACAAGCGAGGAGATTGCTGGGGCCTTTTTAGACATCTTTGTATTGTCTTCAGCCACAAGTGAGGAGACAGAAGAATGAGAATAGCAAATGTTGTTCCCCTGTTTAAGGAGAGCATAGGGATAATTGTGTTAATTACAGGCTGGTGAGCCTTACATCCATGATATGGAAATTATTGGCAAAGAATTTTAGGGATAGGATTTGGAAAATTGCATCTAGAAAAAAGTATAGACTTATGAATAATAGTTAGCATGCCTTACAAACTTGATTGAGTTTCTCTAAGCAGGTGCTGAAGATGATAGATGAGGGCAGCGCAGTACATCTTGTCTAAATAGACTTTAAATCATTCAATAAACTCAAAATATATATACTTATGGTCTTCTGCTGCTGTAGCCTATCTACTTCAAGGTTCGGCGCGTTGTGCATTCAGAGATGCTCTTCTGTGCACACCACCGCTGTAATACGTAGTTATTTCAGTTACTGTCTCCTTCCTGTCAGCTGTCAGCTTGAACTAGTCTGGCCATTCTCCTCTGACCTCTCTCATAACAAGGCATTTTTGTCCACAGAACTGCCGCTCACTGTATTTTTTTTGTTTCTAAATACCATTGTCTGTAAACTCTAGAGACTATTGTGCTGTTGTATGTGAAAATTCTAGGAGATCAGCAGTTTCTGAGATACTCAAACCAGCCTGTATGATACCAACAATCATTCCACAGTCAAAGTCACTTAGATAACATTTCTTCCCCATTTTGATGTTTAGTATAAACAGCAACTGAACCTCTTGACCATGTCCGCATGTTTTTAATGCATTGAGTTGCTGTCACATGATTGGCTGATTAGATATTTGCATTAACGAGCAGATGTACAGGTGGACCTAATAATGTGGCCACATGTGCTCAACACCTCCTTGAAGAAATGCCCCATCTCACTCCGCCCTCCCCACTCCGATTCCTGGGAATCTCCAGTCCATGACCTCTCAATGAGGGGAAGTAACATTCTACAGCATATGGGATTGGGAACATTGAGTTGGTGCATTGGGAGAACACAGAGACACTATGCAAATGGTGGACAGAATGCACCACTTCATAAACTACCTACCCACCCCATCACACATCCTCTGCCCCGTCTGTGGAAGAGTTTATGCATCCCACATATCACATATCACCATATTACTTCAGGGACTACAGAATGAGAGTGGAATCCTCAATGGTGAGGGACTGCCAAAGCCAAGATATTCCTCTTCATATACTGAACAAAGGAAAATAACATTAGATTCAGCTGATGTTACATTTGTGAGGAGGATAATTCTTATTTAACTAATTCTTCAGGCTATTTGTATGCTGCCATTTCTCCTCTGTCCCCTGCTTCCATAGCCATTGTCTACTTTTGTTCATTGACTCTCCACCTCTCTCCACAGCAGCTGCTTGACCCACTGAGTGTTCCCAGATTTTTATGTTCTCATACAATGTCTGCTGTTGCTGCTTATGTTTTTGTAAATAGTTGCCACAACGTCTTCAAGATTTAATTAAGGCCCCAAAGTTTCTTTAATGCAATCCTCTTCCATGCATCTTCTTTTCAGCTTGGGGATTAATATGATTTATTTAAACTTCATATCCATATTTTCAATTTTCAAATTTCATCACAACACTTGCTGTCCGTTTCTACCCAGCTCTCGCTTTCATGTGCCGTCTCCAATTTTCCCTTCTCTTTCTCAGTGTCTCAGTCTTCATCTCAGGGGTAGGTCAGTGACCACAGACTCCCACAACTATCTCAACCGTATCTCCCCCTACCCTGTCAACTACAAGGCCGCCACTCCATCTTCATGCTTTCTCAAACTCTGTCGTACCTGTTCCAATAAAGGAGTTCTACTTCTGCAATGTCTTCTCTTGTCCTGAAATGTAGCTTCGTCTCTATATTCTCAACTGTATCTATTAGAATCATAGAGACATACAGCACAGAAAAAGGCCCTTCAGCCCAACTGGTCCATGCCGACCAAGATTCCCATCTGAGCTAGTCCCATTTGTCTGCAAATATCCCTCCTTTTCTATCCATATACCTGTCCAAGTGTCTTTTAAGTGTTGTTAATATACCTGCCTCACAACTTTCTCTGGCTGTTCATTCTATATACTGACCACTGATCACCCTCTGTCTCAATAAGTTCCTATTAAATCTTTCCCACCTCACTTTAAAGCTGTGCACTCCAGTTCATGACTCCCCATCCCTATAGTCAAGTCCCTCGTGTCCTGGCAACATCCTCAGAGATCTTTTCTGTACTCTTTTCTGCTTAATGGCATCTTTCCTGTAGCAGGGTGACCAAATCTGACACAATGCTTCAAGTGCGGCCTCACCAATATCTTGTACAACTGCAATGCATCATATTACACCTCTGCTCACACGTCCTTTCCTTCCACTCCACCATCACTTTGGAAAGTCAAATTTGAAGGCAGAATACAGAGTTAATGACAGGATTCTTAGCAGTGTGCAGGAATAGAGGGATCCTGGAGTCCACACCCATAGATCCATAAGACCATAAGACAAAGGAGCAGAAGTCAGCCATTCGGCCCATCGAGTCTGCTCCGCCATTTTATCATGAGCTGATCCATTCTCCCATTTAGTCCCACTCCCCCACCTTCTCACCATAACCTTTGATGCCCTGGCTACTCAGATACCTATCAATCTCTGCCTTAAATACACCCAATATTCTGGAACCCTCAAAGTTGATAGGATTTTAAGAAGACGTATGGTGTGATGGCCTACATTAGTCAGGGGATTGAGTTCAAGAGCCACAAGGTAATGAGGAGCTCTGTAAAACTCTGCTTAGACCACATTTGGAATATTGTGTTCAGTTCTGGTCACCTCATTATAGGAAGGATGTGGAAGCTTTAGAGAGGGTGCAGAGGAGATTTACCAGGATGCTGTCTGGATTAGAGAGCGTGTCTTATGAGGATAGGTTGAGTGAGCTAGGGCTTTTCTCTTTGGAATGAAGGAGGATGAGAGTGTTTCAAATGCACTACCTGGCAAGGGGAGAGGGTAACGGTTCTTAATGGTGATTTTCATGGCTTAAGGAAAGTGAAATGTATCATGCTACTCTGGCCATTCCCTTTTTTTTATTTACCTTCTAGGAGAGGATACAGGAGCTTGAAGGGCTGGAAATCCATAGTTAAGATCAGCTTCTTTCCCACTGTTGTCAGACTCCTGAACCAATCATCTCTTTCACATCCCCTTCCTGGTGGTACTGCCACGTTCTCGGACTCTTAACTCTACTTCTCTCTATTATTGTCATTTTAGCATTTCTTTCTCGCAGAGGTTAGCAAACTCAGTCAGCTCCATCACAGGCACAACCCTCCTCACCATTGCGGACATCATCAAGACGAAGTGCCTCAAGAAGGGGGCATCCATCACTTTTTTGGACTTTCACCATCTGGGACATGCCCTCTTCTCAAAGTCAAAATAAAACTAATTAGCAAAGTATTTATATGTCCCCATATACCACCTTGAGATTCATTTTCTTGCAGGCATTTATAGGAAAGTAAAGAAATACTACAGTATTTATGAAAACTATACATAACAAAGTCTGACAAACAACCAATGTGAAAAGGAAGACTAATTGTGCAAATAAGTAAATAAATAATACTGAGAACTTGAGTTGTAGAGCCTTGAAAATGTAGTCTGTAGGTTATGGAATCAGTTCAGTGTTGAGGCAAATGAAGTTATCCATGCTGGCTTAGGACCCTGATGGTTGTAGGGTAGTAACTGTTCCTGAACCTGATGGTGCGGGACCTAAGGCTCTTGTACCTCCTGCCCAATGGTAATAGTGAGAAGAGAGCATGGCCTGGATGGAGGGGGTACTTGATGATGGATGCTACTTTCTGGCGGTGGCGCTCCTTGAAAATGTGCTCAGTGGTGGGGAGGGGAGGGTTTTGCCATTGATGAATGGCTGTATGCACCACTTTCTCATTACTACCATCAGCGAGGAGGTATTGGAGCCAAAAGACTTTCACTCAACAATTCAAAAACAGCCTCTTCTCCTTTGCCATCAGATGTCTGAACAGTCCATAACACCACTTTATTATTCCTTTTATTTGCACTATTTATATATTTTATAGTAATTTTACGCCTTTGCACTGTAAGCAAGAAATTTCACATCATATTAGACAGTGATAATGAGCCTGATCCTAATTCAGTTTGCACCACTTATACCTTGCAACTTTCTGTTGTTTTGCATTCTCCATTGAGTTTAATGTTGCATTTATGATCATAATGTGCACTGTTTACTCCGTGAGTCTTACCCTGTTGTATATGATCATAAACTAAATTTTGAATCTGATTCCAGCACAGTGCTCCATAGTCAGTATTTAATTCTGATTCTGCAGATGCTGGGCGTCCAAGGTGATGTATACAAAATGCTGGGGGAGCTCAGCAAGTCAGGCAGCATCTATGGAAAAGGATAAACATTCAACGTTTTGGGCTGAGACCCTTCATCAGGACGTGCTGTTGTGGTAGAAGCACTGCGTAGTATGGCTAACATTAGTGTGAAGCAGGACTGCCGTTCCACTGCTGACTGTGTGCTGAGCCAGCAGTGTGTCAGAGACATTTTCTGGGCTTTTCTAAAAGCAGCAAACACACAGTGGCAAGTGGTATGTGTCTGGCTATGCCACACAGAGAGGGCAGAGGGACCTGGTTCACTGAATATGGCAGGTTTGAGGTAAATGGTAACAAGGGATGTTGTTTGTGTCAGGGGATGCGGAATAATACAGCCCAACTCATCCATGCTGACCAAGATGTCCACCTAAAATAGTCCTAATTGTCCACATTTAGCCCATATCTCTGCCTAAAACTTTTCTATCCATGTACAAGGGGTGATTGATAACTTCGTGGCCTAAGGTAGAAGGAGATGAGTTATACAGCTCTTGTTACATGCACAACAGTTCAGCTCTTTGAGTAATTATGCAGAAAGTTTGAAGTTAATAACTTATCAGGGGTGATTGATAAGTTCGTGGCCTAAGGTAGAAGGAGATGAGTTATTAACTTCAAACTTTCTGCATAATCACGCAAATAGTTGAACTGCACGTGCATAAAATGAGAGCTGTATAACTCATCTCCTTCTACCTTAGGCCACGAACTTATCAATCACCCCTGCTGTGGACACTTTCTGGAGGTCCAAGATCTGTATGCTCCACGACCACTGAATTAAGTGTCTAACTGTAGGAGAGGACTATGTTGAAAATTAAATGTGCTAGGTTTTCTGAAATTGACTCTTTCTACCTTAGGCCACGAACTTATCAATCACCCCTCGTATCTGTCCAAATGTCACTCGCGCATTGTAATTGCCTCTGCCATCTTCTCGGTCAGCTTGTTCCCTTTGTGTGAAGAAGTTGCTCCTCAGGTCTCTATTAAATCTATCCCCACTTACCTGAAACCTGTGCCCTCTAATTTTAGACTTCTCTACCCTGGGGAAAAGACTCTAGCCATTCACTATATGATCTTATGATTTGATTCCCCACTCACGATTTTATGAACCTACAGGGGTTCCCAACGTGGGGTCTACAGACCCCTTGCTTAGTGTCATTGTTCCATGGCATAAAAAAGGTTGGGAACCCCTGCTCTGTAAGGTAACCCCTCAGTCTCCTGTGCTCCATGGAGAATAGTCCCGGTTTACCCAGTCAAGCCCTCCAGTCCCGGTAACATCCTCCTTTCTGCACCTTCTCCAGTTTAATGACATGATTGTAGACTGACATCTATATGGAATGCATAGTTGCAGGCCGGCCAGAGCCCTCTCCAGAACGGTCTGAAATGGGGGTGTGGAGCAAGCAAATCGTCAGTAGGTCCCACAATAGCTGGAACTCTGGACCCATGCCAGATGAAATGTTAGGACATTATCAGACATGTCAAGGGCTCAAACTATTCCTCTCTTTGGAAAAGGGTTTTTAATTACTGAATTCAGCTTCCGCAGACACAAGTGCAATGTCACAGCATGATGTGAGCACTAATGGATTTCCAGAAGCGCATGCACTCATCTTATCTGACATGTTCATGTAGCCATAAACACAGAGTGGTGCCGTAAGTAGAGCTGCTGCCTCACAGCTCCAGCGACCTGGGTTCGTCATGACACGGATCATAGACCAGTACAGCAGGAACAGGCCCCCCGGCCCTCAATGTTGTGCCGAACCAATTAAACGCCTACTAAAATAATCCCTTCTGCCTGAACTATGTCCATATTCCTCCATTCCCTGCACATTCATATGCCTGTCTAAGAGCTTTTTAAACGCTTCTATCGTACCTGCCTCGATCACTGTCCCTGACAGAGCATTCCAGGCATCTACCACTGTCCGTATAAAAAAAATCTTGCCCTGTACATCCTGTGTGAACTTTTCCTCCTCTCATCTTAAATACATGCTCTCCAGTGTCTCATACTAGAAGCAAGGGTTAGGTCGATTCTGCTTGCTTCTCCGTGACGTTTACTCTGCTCTTTGCTGTGTTGAACTGAGGCTCAGGCTGAGGCTGAGGGCCTATTCTGCTGCTCCGGGCTTCGTGTCTGTGGACTCACTTTCATTCTGAATGGTCTCTGCTTACTTTTATTTGCATGATTTGTTTTTTCTCTCTCCCTGCATATTGGGTGTTTGTTGGTCTTTTTTTAATGGATTCTTTTGAGTTTCCTGTTTTGTGGCAAACCTCAAGGTTGTATAATGTTTACATACTTTGATAATAAATGTACTTTGAACTTTGAGCTTTTAGAACTAGAAACCCTTAGGATTCTCCTTCACCTTATCCGCTAGAGCAACCTCATGTCTTCTTTTCGCCCTACTGATTACCTTCTTAAGAGTTCTCTTGCATTTCTTATACAGTACTCCTCAAGTACCTCATTTGCTCCTGCCTGCCTGCCAGAAAACAACTTGTCCCAACCTACACTTGCCAGATTATTTCTGATACCATCAAAATTGTCCTTTCTCCAATTTAGAATCTTAACCTGAGGACCAGACCTATCCTTTCCATAATTACCTTGAAACTAATGACATTATGATCACTAGATGCAAAGTGTTCCTCTGCACAAACATCTGTCACCCGCCTTGTCTCATTTCCTAATGGGAGATCAAGTATTACACACTCTCTCTCGTCGTGATGTCTATGTACTGATTAAGGAAACTTTTCTGAACACATTTAACAAACTCTTTCCCATCTAGTCCTTTTACAGTTTGGGAGACCCAGTCAATATGTGGAAAGTTAAAATCATCTACTATCACAATCTTATGTTTCTTGCAACAGTCTGCGATCTCTCTACAAATTTTCTCCTCTAAATCCCTCAGACTGTTGGGTGGTCTATAATGTAATCACATTGATGTGGTCATACCTTCCTCATTCCTCAGTTCTACTCATGAAGCCTCAGCAGACGAGTTCTCCAGTTTGGCCGGTGTGAGCACTGCTGTGACATTTTCCCAGACTAGTAACACCACTGTTCCTTCTGTAATCTCTCTTGCTCCGTCATGTCTAAAACAACGGAACCCCGGAACACTGAGTTGCCAGTCCTGCCCCTCCTGCAACCAAGTCTCACTAATGGCTACAATGTCATAATTCCAGGTGTTGATCCATGCCCTAAGCTCATCCACCTTTCCTATGATACTTCTTACATTGAAGTATACACAACTCAGAACATTAGTCCCACAATGCTCAACCTTTCGGTTCCTGACTTTGTATGTCTACTTAACAACATCTTTCTCCACAACCACTCCATTCTTTGTTCTGGCACTCTGGTTCCCATCCCCCTACGACTCTATTTTAACAACCCCTCTGTGCAGCACTAACAGACCTTCCCGCTGGGACATTAGTCCCCCTCCATTTTAGGTGCAGACCGTCCCTTCTGTACAGGTCCCAGCGTCCCTGGAGAAGTGCCCAATGATCCAATAATCTGAAGCCCTCCCTCCTGCACCAACTCCTAGCCACATGTTAAACTGTATGATCTTCCTATGTCTGTTCTCACTAGTACATGGCATGGGTATCAATCCTGAGATCACAACCCTGGAGGTCCTGTACTTTAAGTCAGTATCTAACTCCCTGAACTCTCTTTGTAGGACCTCATCACCTCTCCTACCTATGTCATTGCTCACCCTCTCACTTAAAAATTTTGTGGACTCAATCTGAGATAACCCTGATCCTGGCACCCAAGAGGAAACATACCATCCAGGAATCTTGTTCTTGTCCACGGAACCTTCTTTCTGTCCCGATAATGATCAAATCCTCTATCACTACAACTCGCCTCTTCTCCCCCCCTCCCCTTCTGAACCATAGACCCCAACTCAGTGCGAGCTACCTGACTGCTGTGGCTTTCCTCTGTTAGGTCATCTCCCCCAACAGTATCCAAAGTGGTATACCTGTCGTTGAGAGGAACAGCCACAGGGGTACTCTGCACTGGCTGCCTCTCCCCTCCCCCCGATGGTCACCCAGTTACCTGTGTCCTGCACCTTGGGTGTAACTGCAGTACCTCCCTAAATATCCTATCTACCAACTCCTCAGTCTCCTGAATGATCCAGAGTTTATCTAGTTCCAACTCCAGTTCCTTAACAAGGTCTGTTAGAAGCTGCAGCTGGATGCACTTCTTGCAGGTGTAGTCGTCAGGGACATTGGAGGTCTCTCTACTTTCCCACATCCCGCAAGAAAGGCATTCCACTATCCTGCCTGGCATCCCCACTGCTCTAACTATGCAAAAAGAAAGAACAAATAACAAAAAATACGGCCTACGCTTTTCCTTGCCGAAGCCTCAATGAGCCAAAGCTGCAACTCCCTATCTCCCTATTCTAACACTGGCCCACTCACAGAATGGCCGCTCCGCTTGAACTTAAATTCTTTTTATTAGATCTTGCCAAGTGCCTAATCTAATATCTCCTAGGGAACTATGGCACGCAAAATGTGCTGACTGGCCCCGCTCACTTCTTTTAAACTCTCTCTACCTCTACACAATCTGATGTCTCTGTAGGAACTGTGGCGCATAAAATATCAATAGTCTAAATGCAGGCCAACCAGAGTTTTATAAACTTGCAACATAACTTCCTGACTGTTGAGCTCAGTGCCTCAACTCACAAAGACAAGCATACCATTCACCTTCTTTATTAATCTA
Organism: Mobula birostris; assembly: GCF_030028105.1. Lineage (NCBI taxonomy): Eukaryota > Metazoa > Chordata > Chondrichthyes > Myliobatiformes > Myliobatidae > Mobula > Mobula birostris. The sequence continues at coordinate 56,872,745 of NC_092402.1, forward strand.
TCATCTTTCAGGGATCTATGCACTTGTACCCCAAGTTACATCAAAGTTGTTAACTATCCCACAATTGACTATTACTGTCCCTTAACCTTTGATCCCCCAAAATTCAACAGCTCACACTTGTCCAGATTAAATTCCATCTGCCATTTAGACATAGACATAGACGTAGATATACTTTATTGATCCCGAGGAAATTGAATTTCATTACAGCTGCACCAACCAAGAATAGAGCATAAATATAGAAATACAAAAACCACAAACAATCAAACAACAATATGCAAACTACGCCAGATGGAAATAGGTCCAGGACCAACCTATTGGCTCAGCCATGGGAGGAGCTGCAAAGTTCGATGGCCGCAGGCAGGAACAATCTCCGATGACGCCCTGTGTTGTATCTCGGTGGAATATGGCCGAAGTCCAACAGCAAAAAGTTCAATATCCGGTCTACAAACATGTTCCTCGATCGTAATATGACCAGGATTGCATCATCCGTTGTTAACCAGAACAGCAAGCACCCAACTCCTTTACGCTTACCACTCTCTGTGCACTTCCGGTCAGCCCGAACGGTCTGGAAGCCATCCATGGATTCTATGCCCATATCTTCAACTGGTCTATATCCTGCTGTATTCTTTGACAGACCTCTACACTATCCATAATGTCACCAACCTTTGTGTCATTTGTAGATTTACTAACTTTCCCATCTGCATTTTGATCCAAATCACTTATATATATCACAAACAGCAGAGATCCCAGTATGGATTCCCAACAAATATCACTAGTAATGGGTCTCCATATGGAATAAAAGCCATCAACCCATGCCCTCTGTCTTCTGTTGGCAAGCCAGTTCTAAATCCAAGTAGTTAGATCACCGAGGACCCAATGCATCTAGTAGATGAGCCTCCCATGAGGGGCTTGGTCAATTGCCTTGATAAAATCTGTATAGACAACGTTCACAGTTCTACCTTCACTGATCACTTTGTCAGGTCCTCAAAGCTCAGTCAAGTTAGTAAGACATGACAGCACAAAGCCTTGCTGATTGTTCCTAATTAGGCCATGCTTTTCCAAATGCTCAGAGATCCTATCCTTAAGGATCCTCCCGAATAGCTTCCCTACCACTGACGTGTGACTCACCAGTCAAAAGTTTCCAGGATTAACCCTGGTTCCCTTCTTGAATAATGGAACATCATTAGCTACTCACCAGTCCTCTGGGACTGCTATGGGTACAGTAGCGTAGGAGACCGTGTGTCTTACACTTCAAACTCCAGACATCTCTGTATTCTACAGACCGGACCAAGATTGCTGTCATTATCTTTCTCTTAACTGAGCATCCTCTGACCTGGGCCACCACTAACTGGGATAATAAAGTCACCATTTGCAGCAAATATGAAGATTTCACTGCTGAGATGCACTGGGTTTTTGACTATCTGGGAAGTGGAAAGGAGGCAGTGGCTCAGATACTTCACCAATGCCAAAGCTCACACTCTGTACTGGATTACACTGTGGAGTTCAGGACCCTCACAGTAGAGTGCAGCTGGAATGTGGAAGCGTTGCCATCACGACCTCTCAGAATGCATGAGAGATGAGCTGTCTACCCAGGAGATACCCACCAACCTTGAAAGCCTCATTACTCCGGCCCTCCAAATTGACAAGTGTCTTATGGAACGGCCCTCCAGCTCATCACCAACACTTCCAAAACCCAGGCTGTTAGGGAGAGCTTCCTTAGCTCCCCAAGAGCAGGAGCGTCAGTGGAGAAACAACTTGTGCACCTATTGTGGAACTGCCCACCTAGGATGGTGGAAGGTGGTCTAGTGTACACAGTTAGCCAGTTGATGGATTCACGTCGCTGTGCATGGGGTGTGCAGTACCTGGTCAACTGGGAAGGGTATGCCCCAGAGGAGAGATTTTGGGTGCCATCCAGTTATATCTTGGAGCCAACTCTTATTGGCGAGTTTCACCTGACCCATTAAGATCTTTCTGAGCTGTGGGAGGGCTGGCCTTAGGCATGTCCCAGTCTCCACCCAGCCAATTGATTTTGCCTGCTGCTCATTCCAGACTCATCACCTGTAGCCTATTTAGCCCAAGTTCCATCCACAGTCCTTCTTCACTAATTGAAGCAGCCAGCCTCAACCAGTTACTTTTAGTTTTCACTCTCCCTGCCTAAAGTTCACCTTGTTGCCTGTTGTGTTTAGTTTCTTGTCTTGTGCCCCCTCATGGCTTTTTATTTTGAAGTCTATTATTAAAAGTTATCATTCACCGCTGGATCATCTCAGCAGCTCTGCTTTGGGTCAAGCCTCCTCTATATTTCCTGACAGCTTGACCTGCTGAGATCCTCCAGCATTTTGTATGTATTACTCAGGATTTCCAACATCGACAGACTCTCTTGTCTTTATACAGTTCAATGTACTTCAAAACTGTTACTACTTTCTGAAAGTACCTCCTGGACAATTTGTTTGCAGCTACACACTGACTTGTTTTCCAATACTGCAGTTTATTCTTCATGTACTTAAGTGTTCAGAATCAGATTCACATATATGTCAAAACATACAGTGAATTGTGATGCTTATGTTAATAACCAACACAAGCTCGGGATATCCCAGGGTCAGTCTATACATCCTTATTTGTGCATAAAGATGGGCCTGTCCATAGATGCTTTATGATAGGCACTTAGCTAAAAACTTCCCTTCTCTGCCACATGGCTTGAATCATATTGTTAATTACTATTGATGAGCTTACTAACTCAAATTAATGGGGCATTCATGTGAAATTCTCCTGCTGGCCATTCTGACAAAGATGGTAAACCATTTCAAGCCAACATGGAGAGAACATTTGTTTTTTTGCTGTGGTCCCTGATACAAGGGTACAAGGGTTGATAGTGTTCATTCTTTGTCGGCTCACTTTCTTGGGTAGAATCAAAGTCATACATCAAGGCAACCAGCCCTTCAGCCCAAATGGTCTATGTTGACTAAGATTCCCATCTAAGCTCATCCATTTGCCTATATTTGACCCACATCCCTCTAAACCTTTACTATCTATATATATCTATGTATCTGCCTCAACCACTTCTTCTGGCAGCTCGTTCCATATACTGACCTCCCTCTGGGTGAACATGTTGCCCCTCACGTTCCTGTTAAATCTCTCTGCTCTCACCTTAAACCTATATCCTCTTGATCCCCCAACCCTGGGGAAAGGACTGAAAATATTTACCACCCCTTATGACTTTATGCACCTCAATAACATCATCCCTCATTCTCCTATGCTCCAATAAATAGTCTCTTTCCAGCTTAGTTGTATCTTTCCAATAGGAATGTGACCAAAGTGTGTGTGTGTGCGCGCGCATGCGCGCACACGCACATGCATTAACAGCATATATCTAACCATAATTCTGTCCATAACTACCTATAAATCATTACATAACAGGGCAATGTGGCCTGAGTCTAAGGTTCTAGGTCTAGGACCTAGGTCTAAGGACCTCAGTGTCTCTAGATAGTTACAGTATGTAATTAGAAAGTGTGGAGGAATGTTTACAGGGATTGCCAGTAAACAAGCTCAATAATTAATGAAAAAAGTTCATGGAATATTGGAATGGGCCATCCGTTATATAAACCCTTGGTTCAATCTTCCTCAGGATTACAGTATTCAGCGCTGCGCTTTCTGCTGTGAAGGGGTTGCTGTCTCTCAGGTCAGTAGTAGGTGCTCTAGATCTTTACCAGGACTGGACGGCTGGAGTTGTGAGGAAAGACTGGATATTCTGGGACTGTTGTCCTTGGGGCAAAGGAGGATGAGGGGTGATGTCATGATTTATAAACTCTTGAAGTGCAAAGAGAAAGTGGATGGTCACAGTCTTTTTCCCAGGGTAAGGGAGTCCAAAACTAGTGAGCATAAGTTTAAGGAGAGAAGGGAAAGATTTAAAGGGGTCCAGAGCGGCAGCCAGTGGGTGCATGGAATGGTAGAGGCAGGTACAATCACTACATTTAAAAGACATTTGAACACGTACGCAGATAGGAAAGGTTTAGAGGGATTTGGGCCAAACACTGGCAAATGGGACTGACTTAGATGGTAACCTTGGTCAGCATGGACCAAATGGGCCAAAGGGCCTGTTTCCATACTGTGTGACTCTGTGCTTCTATGACACTGAAACAAGAGTGTCAGTTGAAATGGGTGAGAGTGTTCAGACATACTTTCTGTTCTTTACAAGGAAATCTCCCCTGGTGTGCCTCCCAATGAACAAGACAATAGATATATTTTACACAAAGGAGATCTGGCAGATTATCCACACACTATATCTTTCTCTCTGACTGTATTAGAACTGGCTATTTCCGTCAGTCATCTGTCTGTAACATTGGATCATTTTTTTTTCTCTCTATCAGTACATCCTGCCTTGCTGGGCATGTCCTAGCCTTGATATTAACAACACACAACTCAAAGAAACCTAATTCATTTAGATCTGCTCCCATTAACTCACTTGGTCTCACCATATCAATGATATTTCCTTTGTTCTATTAACCTACTCTGCTATTGAAGATGAACTTGTCTTCTCCCATTCCCAGCTGAGTCTGGGAGCTCATTCATTCTGTTTCTCTCTCCACCGACACTATCTGACCTGCTGAATGCTCCCTGCATTTTACGTTTCCAGTTCATATTCCCATTTTTTTTTTGCGTTTCATGGAATCTTAGCCATTGTTTTCCACTTGGATCTGCCTTGCACTTCTCCTGAAGTCTCGACCAACACTGCAGACAAACTGAAATAGGAATATATGGTAACAAGTGCAGCAAAATGTGATTAAATATGTTAGCCTTCAACATAACTTTTCTGACAAATAAGATTGGATGTGTGCTGGGACTAAATAACCTCAGAGCAGTCAGTTTCAGAATTTACAGAACATCAACTTATGCTAAGCAGTGAGCATCAAAGGCTGCTGTATGATTTGACGACAAATTGGAAGCGTCAAGTACTTTTCACACAGGTGCCCAATGGCAATCTCTGCCCGCACCAGAAGCCATCTGGTGCTTCGCTAATGCCTTTGAATGAGGCCCATAGAGATAAGGATGATAACAAGATAAGACAGGAGGGGAGAGAGGAAGGAAGGCAGAGGAGAGAAGGAGATGTGTAGGAGATATGGAGGTGGTTAAATGAGGAGGGACAGGAGAGAAAGTGAAAAGACACTGATAGAAAGGAGAAAGACTGGAAGGAAGGAGGGAAGGTAGGAAAGAGAGAAAGGGGAAGAAATTCAGTGACATTGCTCGTTCTTTTTTCGGTGTTATATGTTTGGTATTTGTTGGAGTAAACGGTTAAAGATTACTTCCAGGTCACAGTGGAAACTCAGTTAGATTCTTCCTGGAGTGACTACCACTTCAGCAGGTGACACGTCCTCAATGCCAGACATGGACTCTGTGACATCAGTCCTCACAGTATGCTGCTTCTCAGCTCACGAAACCCAGAGACCTTGTTTCATTACTCACTCGCATACCAACCACATGCAATAGCTGCAGGTAACTTTGAGTTGCTGCTTGCATAAACAAAAAAATAAGTCTGATGTAGAGCTAAAATCAGGACATCTTCACTGAAGGTAGTGCCCAGTACAACAATGTTTCAAAGTCATATTCCCAGTTCTTAAATGTTTGCTCTTTAAAGAAATACATACAAGTTCTTAATTTTTTACATACATTAAATTAACTATTTACATCAATCAATGTGCTTTGTAAATTGAACCAATTGTAAATTTGTTGATCACTGAACTCTTCACCCTGTATCCTTCAGTGTCTCCTCCAGACACTGGTAATTCCCTGTATTATTATTATTAAGGCATCCGTTAGTCTTGTAACCCAATGGGACACAGGATTGTTCCTCCTTCCTGCAGTCCCTGCTGAGATTGCCTCCACTGATCCTCCCTTTCAGGGTGATCTTTCACCTCTGCCGGCTCTGACTTGAGCTGTCTCACTGCCCTCAGACTGCGCAGTGCTTGATGATATCGGCCAGTTCCTGCTCACCGTCACTTTGTCAGGGGCTCTTTGGAGTACTAGAGCTGCCCCCACATTGTGGTACATCCTCTCTCAAAGTCTCAACTCAGGACGTACCTCATTCAGGATGTTCTGTGAAGAGCAGGGGGCCTATTGACCCCGAGCCCTTCCCCAAAACTCTCCCAGTCTCAGCTTCTGTGTGTCCCAACCTTGCCAGGACAAATCGACACCCCTTCATTCATCACCGGGTACTGATCCATCTCACCTTGCCGTGGGCTCTTGTAGCAACGGAGCTATTGTGGACTGGATCCCTCCTGCTGTTCCAGCAGATTACAGACCCTTCCCACCACCAGGGTTTCGGAGTCCTGGCTCCCTCTCCAATGGTGCCTCTGCAGGGCCACCTGTAGGGAGGTTTACTAGAGCTGTTGGGGAAGGTTTAAACTAAGTTGGCAGGGTAATGGGAACTGGAGTGATAGGACTGAGGACAGGCAGTTGGTATACAAGCTGATGCAGTGTGCAGTGAGACTGTGAAGAAGAAGAGGCAGATGATAGTCCAAAAACTGCAGTCTGTGGGATGAATTGAAGAGTAACATGGTGACAAAATCAAGAAGGGTGATGAATACAGGACCGAAGGTGTTATATTTGAATGCATGCAGTATATAGAAAAATGAAATCAAATCCTGAGAAAGAGGATCGGAAGATGTAGAATCCTTGTAGGTAGAGTTAAGTAACTGCAAGAGTAAAAAGACCCTAATAGGAGTTATATACAGGCTTCCTAACAGTAGCCAGGATGTAGGATATAAATTTCAATGGAAAATAGAAAAGGCATGTAATAAGGGCAATGTAACGATAGTCTTGGGAGATTTCAATATACAGGTAGATTGGGAAAATAATAATAATAATAATAAATACTTTATTGATCCCAAATGGGAAATTCTTTCATTACAGCAGCAACATTTAAAAACACACTTAGTAGTGTGCTTAATTAATAATAAATACAGAATAATAGTGTAAAAATAGTGTACCAACATGCAATAATATACAATAATAATGTACAAAATAATAAAACGGAGACTGTTGTACTATGACGTGTATTCTCCTGTCACACAGAGATGAACTGTTGTATATGCTTATTGCATTTGGTAGGGAAGATTTTCTGTAACGATCCTTGTGACAGCGGGGCTGAATGAGTTTGTTCAAAAAGGTGCTCCGCTGCTTATTCAGTAGGTCATGGAGAGGATGTGTCTGATTGTCCATAATGAATAACAGTTTGTTTAGTGACCTCCTCTCCAACACTAACTCAAAGTGGTCCATATTGTAGCCAAGGATGGACCCAGCCTTTTTGATGAGTTTATTTCGTCTTTTTGCATTACCAGCACCAATGCTGCTTCCTCAACATAAAGCCACAAAGAAGACTGCTCCTGCTACAACAGACTGGTAAAAGATCTCCAACATCCTGCTGCACATGTTGAAGGATCTCAGCTTCCTTAGAAAACAGAGTCTGCTCATCCCCTTCTTGTAAACAGCCTTGGTGTTGGTTTTCCAGTCAAATCAGGTTGCTGCTGAATCCCAAGAGAGGGAATTTGTAAGATGCCTAAGAGATGTCTTTTAGAGCAGCTTGTGGTTGAGCCCAAAGGCAATTCTGGATTGGGTGCTGTGTAATGAACCAAATTTGATCAGGGAGCTTAAGGTAAAGGAACCCTTGGGAGACAGTGATCATAATATAATCAAATTCACCCTGCAGTTTGAGAGGGAGAAGCTAAAGTCAGATGTATCAGTATTACAGTAGAATGCTATTGTCCAGTAGCACTTACATCCACAGTGCTGAAGTGTTTTGAGAGGTTGTTGATGAAACATATCAACTCTCAGCCCAATTTTAACATTCCCCATTGGATAAAATCCCAACAGAGTTTATGCCGGTATCCTTCACCACAAACTTTCCAGAAGAGGGAGTCATTTCTGTTCAATGCTCCTTTGTCCTGGGGTTTACCTTTATATCCGCAAACACGAGGAAATCTGCAGATGCTGGAATTTCAAGCAACACACATAAAAGTCGCTGGTGAACACAGCAGGCCAGGCAGCATCTCTAGGAAGAGGTACAGTCGACGTTTCGGGCCGAGACCCTTCGTCAGGACTAACTGAAAGAAGAGTGAGTAAGGGATTTGAAAGTGGGAGGGGGAGGGGGAGGGGGAGATCCGAAATGATAGGAGAAGACAGGAGGGGGAGGGGTGGAGCCAAGAGCTGGACAGGTGATTGGCAAAAGAAAATAGTCCACTCTTTTATTTCTTCTACCAAAGTGCATGACCATACACTTCCCGATGCTGTATTCCATCTGCCACTTCTTTGCCCATTCTCCTAATCTGATAAGAAATATATATATATAAATAAGAATGCAATAAAAATTAATAATAATAAAAAAATAAGTAAGAATGCAAAAAGTGATCAAAAATAGTGAAGTACTGATGCATTTTGGAAAGATAAACCAGGGCAGGACTGACACAGTGAGTGACGGGGCCCTGGGGAGTGTTGTATGAGAGACTGAGGGGTACAGGTACATAATTCCATGAATGTGGTGACACAGGTAGACAGGATGATGTAGGACTTTGGTGCACAGGCACTGAGCATAGGAATTGGGATGTTATCTTACAACTGTACATGCCTTACCACACTTGGAATATTGAGTGCAGGTCTGATTTCCCAGTTATAGGAAGAATGTCATTAAACTGGAAAGGATGCAGAACAGACTCATGGCAATGTTGTCAGGAGTGGAGGGCTTGAGATATAAGGAGAGGCTTGATAGACTGGGGCTTTCTTCCCTGGAGTGTAGGAGGCTGAGGTGTGAACTTATAGTTTATAAAATCATGAAACGTCACAGACGTTTTCCCTGGGTAGGGCAGTCTAACAGTAGAGAGTGTAGACTTAAGGTGAGAGGGTAAAAACTTAAAAGGGACCAGAGGAGCAAGGTTTTCACACAGAGGATTGTGGGTATGTGGAATGAGCTGCCAGAAGTAGCTGAGGTGGGTACGATTACAATACTTAAAAGACATTTGGACAGGTAAGTGGATAGGAAAGGTTCTAAGGAATATATGACAAATGCAGTCAAATGGTGCTAGCTCAGGTAGGAAACTTGGTCAGCTTGGACGAGCTAGGTAGAAGGGACTGCCTCTGTGACATCGTTTTGCTCTCCATCAGTATAAAGCAAGTGCAGTATTTCAAAGACACATCATGGTTTAAAATGTGCCACAGTATTGATGACTGTCATTATACCTGCTTCTTTACTCACCAAGAAACTCCTCATCACACTCCTTGGGTATGGAATAGATGTAGTTTGGAATTCCCCTCTCCACCCCTCATTATCTAATTCACCATGGGTACAGCATCCTCCAGGGTCAGCTCCATCACGGTCCCCTTGTGTCGGGGGTAAGCGGGCTTTAAGAGCAATTACTTTCTTCGTGGGGACACCCCCACGCAGGGCGTGAGGAAGAATCAGAAGACAAGTGGCTGACCTTCCAGCCTTTGTTTCTATGCCCCTGGCTCCACCTCTTGATACGAACTATTGCCCCTCTACACTCTCTGTCCTGATGTAGGGGCTTGACCCGAAATGTCGACCATTCCTCTGCTTGCCTGACCTGCTGGGTTCATCCAGCAGTTTGTTTTTTCAGACCATCAGGGAAACATTCTGAGAACATGAACAGGTGAGAAAGTGACAAAGTGTAAAAATATTAAAGAATGAGAGAACAGTTCACCTGAATTTGGAGAATTTAATGTCGAACATAGAACAGTGCAGCACACTCTTTGGCCCACAATCTTGTGCACAAAGAATTAATTAAATTCCTAACTAAATTAGTCCCTCTGCTTACACAAGTCCATATCCCTTCAATCTCTGCACATTTATGTGTCTAAAAGCCTCCTGAACGCCTCTTATCAAATTTGCCTCAAATCCCTGGCAACATATTCCAGACACACATCACTCTCTATGTGAAAAACGACTTGTGCTGCACATTCTTTTTCCAGCTTAGCCTCCCGGTATTGAATATTTTACTTACCTACTGCCCATGACACCATTGGCATTAGGGCAGCAATGAAGGTCTTTCATCTCTGGGTATTCAGGGCTTCCTCTCAGTTTTCACCACTGTCAGTCATGCAAGTCCAGAGTGGAGACTCAGGAATACCATTGCATTCAGATGTAGAAAGGTACTTCATCGCTGTTTCCGTAACAATTTTATCTTATCAGTCAGGTTTGTCAGCCCCGAACCTGGAGGACCTTAGCCTCAAGATTCAGGGGAGAAGATCTAGGACAGAGATGAGGAGCTGCTTTTCCCAGAGGGTGGTGAATCTGTGGAATTCTCTGCCCAATGAAGCAGTGGAGGCTACCTCAGTAAATATATTTTAGACAAGGTTGGATAGATTTTTACATAGTAGGGGAATTGAGGGTTATGGAGAAAAGGCAGGTAGGTGGAGATGAGTCCATGGCCAGATCAGCCATGATCTTATTGAATGACGGAGCAGGCTCGACAGGCCAGATGGCCGACTCCTGCTCCCATTTCTTATGTTCTTACGTTCTTAGTCTGTCCTCTGTTTGGCATGGGTGACCCTACCAACAGCCAAAGCATAAAGCCCTGACTCCAGCCAACGTAGTTCTCTATGTCACTGAGGCATGCGAGCCTCCAAACCCAATGACAAGGTTGTGGTCGTCTTGGAGGAATGAATATTTTGACCCTGGGAAAAAGATACTGGCTGTCTACTCTACCTATCTCACCCATAATCTTCTAAATCTCTATCAGTTCTTCCCTCAGCCTTTGCCAGTTGTGAGAAAACAACCCAAGTTTATCTAACCTCTCCTAATAGCACATACCCTCTAATCCAGACAGAATCCTGGTAAACCTGTTCTTCACCCTCTCCAAAGACTCCACATCCTTCAGGCACCTGCATGTAATTTTAATAACTTCAACATTTTAAAGAGATTAGTGTGGTCATACCTCACAACGCAGGTTAGAAAGACATGAGTTTACACATCAGTGGTGAATTTTAATGCAGATCCTTCTGGCAAAAACTTGCAAACCTATCCTTTTTTTCGCCCTCTTTCCCTTTGTGTGCTCCTACGTAAAGTTGCTGATGGGTATCACTTTAAGCAGTGATATGGTCAGAGGGATGGTGAGTGAGAAATGGTAATGCTCTTGAGAACCTCAAGCAGCATTGATCTTGAGGAGATGACAAGATGAAGACAGTAAGAGGACCATTCACCCTCCTGATGTTGGGTGCAGATTATAGCTAATCTGCATCTTGAACCACTGATATCCAAACCTCACAAATCTCTATTGACTTCAGCGTGGGTGGGAGGGAGAGAGGACTGGAGGTTGACTTGCTGTTGTTTTGTTACTTGTTGTGCTCTCTTCTCTGTTGTTCTTCCAAGCGTTGTTGGTGTTGGTGCTGGAAGCATTGTGGGCTGCCCCCAGCTCATCCTGGGTATGCTGCAAATGGTACATTTCTTTGTATGTTTCCATGTATTATTGTAAGAATCCTCCTGTGCTTCACTGGCACATTGAGTGGCAACCTTGCCGTTTCTTTAGCGTTTGTCTGTTTCTTATGAGGCCAAGTTGCTAGCTCAATGCTCAGTCCAGCTCGAATGGAAAGCATGCAAGGAGCCGGCCGGATTTGAACCCGGGACCACTCGCCCCAAAGAACGTTGCTGATGCCACTGCACCACCTTCCATGTACATGCGATAAATAAACCTGAAACTGAAATAAGTAAAGGTTGGACAAACTTTAGTTGCTTTCTCTGGACTGTTGGAGGTTGAGGAGAGACTTGACAGAAGACAGAAGTATGAGAGGCACAGATCGAGTAGATATTCAGAGCCTTTTTCCCAGGGTGCAAATGTCAAATACTAGAGGGCATAGGTTTAAGTGAGAGTTTTAAGGAGATTAATCACTCCAGTTTTGTTTTCAACACAGAGAATGGTGGGTACCTGGAATCAGATACAATATTGACCTTTGAGAGGCATTTACATGAACAGGCAGGGAATGGAGGGTCACAGGCCATGTGCAGGCAAATACACATCTTGAATTGGCAGGGTTGGCACAGACATTGCAGGCTGTAAGTCTTGCTCCTAAGTTGCACTGATGAGCTGGGCCCAGTACAGATCACCTAATATTCTTCCTCTCTGTGCTTGCCATTTCTTTAGCATTTGTCTGTTTTTTATGCGGCCGAGTTGCTAGCTCAATGCTCAATCCAGCACGGATGGAAAGCGTGCAGAGAGCCGGCCCGGTTCGAGCCCGGGACCACTAGCCTCGAAGTCCGGTGCTGATGCCACTGCACAACTGGCCAGCATCCAATATGAAAACACCCAGGAATTTAAAACTGCTGACTCTCTCCACTGTTAATCCCCTAACATAGACTGGTACAAGTTCGCCCTTGTTCACCTTCCTGAAGTGAACAATCAGCTCTTTAGTGTTACTGATGCTGAGAGAGAGGTTGGTGTTGTGGCACCACTCAACCGGGTGTCCAATCCGGTAAGCTGACTCATCATCACCTATGATTTATCCAATAGCAGTGGTGTTGTCGATGAATTTATATATGGCATTGGGGCTGTGCTTAGCCACGTAGCTGTGTGTGTACAGAAAGTGGAGCAGGGCGCTGAGCTGATCCAGCCAGTCGAGGATCCAGTTGCTGAGGCCCAGGGGCACCTGGCTGATGGTCAATAAGGAGATGCTGTTACCGACCCTCACTGACTGAGGTCTGCCAATGAGGAAGTCGAGGATCCAGTTGCAGAGGCCCAGGCTTTGAACCTTAATTGTGAGTTTGAATAGGACGATAGGTGGAACACCAAGCTGATGAACAGCAGCCTGACAAACAAGTTCCTGTTGCTCAGGTGGTCCAGAGCAAGGTGAAGAGTTAGAGAAATTGCATCTGCTGTGGACTGATTGTGGCGGGAAGAAACATGGAGGTGGATCCAGGTAGTCTTTGTGGCAGGAGTTGAATCACACCATAAGCAGCCTCTTGAGAACTTCATTACAGTTGATGTAAGCGCGACTGGACAGTCGTTATTGAGGTACCACAGTGGTCACCACGTTCTTATTGGGCACCGGTACCATGAATGCCTTTCTGAAGCAGGTGAGAACCGCAGACCGCAGAAGTGAGAGGTTGAATATGACCATATATACCCCAGCCAGTTGTTCTGCACAGATATTTAGTATTCGGCCAGATACGCCTCCTGGATCAGCCACCTTTTGTGGGTTCACCCTCATGAAGGATGCACAGACGACGGCCTCAGAGACTGAGTTTAGAGGGTCATCCGGAGATGTGGGGGCTCGTGGACATGCCAGAGCTCTCCCTATCAAAGGTGTTGAACTCATCTAGGAGTGGTGGGTCATTGCTACTTATACTGCTCAGTCTCACCTTGTTCAACCTCATATTGTACAAGCCCTGCCACATCTGCAATTTCAGTTTACTCCAGAATTTACCTCCTGCAACTTTTAGGAATGGAGCCTCTCAAAGGAGCTGAGAGATCATGGGACTGATTGATGGACTTGTCCTCCCACTTGCTCAAAAGAGCGGTGCAACTCTGCATGCATCGATCGGTTTTATTGGCCGATCGCCTCCCCGCAACTACCAGCACCTCCCTCGTGAAAACGTTTTGCACGCAGCCCACTTAACTTAGCAGTGGGTGTCGAAAACAGTTTCACGTTCTGTGCATCTAAACACCTCAGAGATTCACCCACACCCTCCATTTTAAGTTCACCCACCTCGTCCCTGCACATCGACCAATACATTCAGGAAAGGAGCGGGAGAAACCTGTGTATCTTCACCATTCCAAACCCCGTCATGGCTGCAGTGTAGCAGGCTGATTGCATAAAAGTGGGCCCTGATGTAAAGGCAGCAGCTGCTTCAAGCCTTTGATCTTTATGTTGTGCACGTTTGATGCCCGAGCTTTGATAAATAAAAGGCGAATGTTTTGTGCCATTAATTTTCCAATCATGATGTAACCCATCCAGCACAGAGTGGCAGAAAGATCCTCTTCAAAGTATGAATGAGCTTTGCAGGATTTGAGTTTAAACTAGGCATCGCATCAAGAAGCCAATTAGATTTGATTTTAAGTTATGCCATTCTCATTCCTTTCAAGTGAAAATCAAGTGAGTTCACTCATATCAGTGCCACAGGCGCATGGCTTTTGACCAATCTTTCACAAAGGGCGATAATTGCTTTGAAACTTAAAGATGCATTGCAGGTGTCTCCCCTTTACCAACAAGACAAGTTCCCAGTGACTGTGACCTTCTGCTGAGTTTACTGTGTTTAGATTTTTGATTGATCAGGGCATGAAGGGATATAGGGAGAAGGCAGGAAATTTTGGCTGAGAGGAAATATGGATCAGCCATGATGAAACGGCGGAGCAGACTCGATGAGCCAAATGGCCTAATTCTGTTCCTATATCCTATAATCTTATAGTATTATAGTGAAGTACATCCCTGATCTTAACCCGTCCCGAAGACTCCCAGTTTCTGTGCTGCCATGCCCCTTGGCAAGGCAGGTGGCCCTGCCATATGGAATGGGCACCATAGCAAATTAGTTATTGTGCCTGTTTTGACATAAACATAGGCAGTGCCCCCTCAGGGAGCAGGCAATTGTTGTGGTGAGATATTTAAGCAGTAGGACCACTAATTAATTCCTTAATCTTATAGAGATGTAGAATCATATAGGACACAGACAGAAAGCATGAAAACAGGCCTATCAAGTCCATGTTGAACATCAACCACCCAATTACACTAATCCTACATGGATCCCATTTCATTCTTTCCCTAGTCTCACCAACTCCCCAATAATTAAGTGAAGTTGAATTTATTATGGTGAAGCACAAGTACTATAACAAACCTGCAGCAGCACCACAGGTAGTTCCAGAATATGAATTACACAGATACAGTGGATTCCAGATCAGGCCCAGTACATCCTGGCCCAATTAAGCATCTACACCAATTAGCTGAAGTTTCATGGAAATAGTTAAAAGGTATTAAAAAGGCAAACTACTGTTTAACTGAGTAACAATTTATGTATTTAAGTGAAATACAGGACAAATTAGAACACTACCAATACCTCTTCAGTACTGTAAAACGGTGTACTAGTGCCTAATAGTTATCAATGGAAGAATTCATCTGCTGTGCTCTTTTGATTGACTGTAAATGAACAAAATCAGTGCAGTACCTAGTGCAGATAATGGGCTGCCTTCATACAATACTTTAGATGACTGCATCCTCCAAAATCTTCATTTTCATCATAATAGTCATGATGTTTTTTGATATTTTAACATTTTTCACAATTGCTGACTTGTTGAAGTAGTGAAATTGTTTCTTTTTCACTCGCAGCCATTTCTGGCATCTCCAAGCCTAAATGCTAGAAACCGCAGTGAACAAAACGGTTCTGAATTGTCTTACTGCTTATTTCTCGCCAAATATCATTGACAAAGTTCACTGCTTTTTAAACACAAACACAAGCAATTGACACAATTTATAAACCATTTGTTCAAAGCACAGTGTAGTGTCTAAGAGCCATACAAGTGCCCATGACTGATGCTAGTTAGCAAGAGTCTTCTGCCCTGATTAGGTGGCATAGTGTCGCAAATGAATGAAGGAAATCCTGGCAATTTTCTTGATCTAGTTTTTATTCTTTAAGAGTTGTTCTAAGTAAAGGCTGCCTGATTAACTGATGACCCTATTAACTGGAATCCACTGTATAATGCAAGACCATGAAAAGAAAGAAATAAAAAAGTGTGTAAAATCAAGACCTTAGCACAGATAACAAGGACACAATCAGAGACAAGTCCCTGGTAGAGCAAACAGGTGGTTCATAGTGTTCCCTTGCTGAGGTACATTTAGGGCTGTGCAGGCTGGTTTAAGAGCCGGATGGTTGCAGGAAAGTCGCTGTTCTTGAGCCGGGTGGTGTGGGGCTTCAGGCTTCTGTTTCTCCTGCCTGCTGGTAGTGGTGAGGAGAGGGCATGGCCGGGGTACTGAGGATCATTGACAATAGACTTGCCATCAAGCTTGAGCTCTCTCTCTGTGACTCTCCTGTGGTCCAATCAGATCCTAGAGAGATGAAGGATGGGGATACAGTTCCCGTCAGTTTTTGTAATCAATAGGCAGGCTTAGGTAAGGATACAGAACAGGCTATGTTGTACTGCATCGTACTTCCCGATTGTTCTTCTGTTTTATATCCCTGCCAAGATCAACTTTCACCCTCCAGACGTCTGATGAACACCAAACTGAATGCTTTGAATTCTCTCTCGAGCTGATGCCATCTTAACTGGACTTAGAGCTTCCTGACGTCGTGAAGCCACTTCAGCAGATCACCTCTTTGTTCACTATTCTGGGTACCCTCAGTTCCAGCCTCTATTACATTACTTGAAGTAGGCAATGGAAAGCAATCCTTCTCCACTAACTGTAAACAGTCAAAGTTCATAGTAAGTGCAATTATCAGAGTATACATATGTATTTTCTTGCAGGCATTCACAGAAAACATTTTTAAAACAATAGAATCTATGAAGAATTATACATAAATAAAGACTAATAAACAACCAATGTACAAAAGATGACAAATCATGCAAATTAAAAAATATATATGCTGAAAACTTGAGTTGTAGAGATCTTGAAAGTGAGTGTATAGGCTGTGAAATCAGCTCAGTGTTGAGGTGAGTGAAGTTACCCACGCTGGCTAGGAGCCTGATGATTGCAGGGTAATAGCTGTTCCTGAACCTGGTGTTGTGGGACCTAAGGTTTCTGTATCTCCGTGTTGATGGTAGAAGCATCTTTCTATGTTCTATGGGATACGGAGAAAAGCTGCTCAGCTTCCCTCTCGAATTGAACTGTCAGGCCTAACGAGACTGTGCAGAGCTGCTGTAAAGAACACTCCATGGGCTCAGCAGGGACTTAATGTGGAGAAGCAGGTCGCCTTGGATTTGAACTCTACAGCCTACCCTCTCCTCTCATTCCTAATGCTGTCACCTTTGTATACAGTGAACCTGCCAGCCATTGCAAACTACTATCAACCAACAGACTATGAGGGACCTTCGCCCCTCTTGAAAGTGTACCCTGCCTGAAACATCCAATCAGTCGGATTTAGTGAAAGGCAGCAGAGAGATAGCAATAGAGACAGAGAGATTTATTGAAAGAATTGAGCTTGGAATATTCCTCAGCAGATATAGTGGAGTTATTCAATCTAATCAAGTAAGCCCAAAGCTTGTTGGTCTGCCAGCACATCAAGATGTCCATAGGGAACGCTATGGAATTACTCCACTATTGTATAACTGGCACATTGCAGGCTACAGGATTACGTGCTGAGGGAAGGTGAAGCTTAGAGGTTTCCTCTGCTGCTGGAGAGAGAGGGGCTGTGTTGGGTAAGCAAACGTTTCAATTTTTGTAGTAGTGTATTACCCCAGAGGGCCACATGAGTGACAACAGTCCTATTGGTTTAAAGGAATGTAATAGAACACTACATAAAGCATTGGTGAAGAATGCAAAAATGAAAGGTATTGCACAGTTTATTCTTGCAAATTATTATTTTTAATATGAATAAAGTTTATTTTGATAAAAAAAATCAAGGAGCTTCATTAAATATTTTTACAAAGAAGTACTGTAGTTAAAACGTCCATTTTGGGGATGGAAATAACACGTTAAATCAAGGAATGCTGGAATTCTGAGCAGGTCAGGCAGCATCTGTGGAGAGAGAATGGAGTTAATGTTTCAAGTCAATGACCCTTTGTTGGAGCTGCTGAAGGAAGGATGCACGGGCTGGGTTCTGATTAAGGATCGCCAAGCTGTTTCTCTGTTGTTTCCTCCACGGATGCAGACTGACCAGTATTTATTTGTTTTTATTTCTGACTGCTTGCTTTCCAGCCCTGTTCAAGCTGTGACTTTCTTACCTAACTGCTAACATAGCAGCTGCCTGCAGAGTCATCGAGTCACACAACATGGAACAGGCCCAATTGATCCATGCTGTGCAAGATTCCCATCTAAGCTAGTCCCATTTGCCTGGGTCTGGCCCATATCTCTAAACTTTTCCTATCTATGTATTTGTTCAAATAGCTTTTACTGTTGTTAATGTACTAGCCTCCATCCCTTCCTCTAAAAGCTCATTCTGTATACTGACTAATCTCATGTCCATTTTAAATCCTCCCCCTTTCACCTTAACCCTACAGCCTTTAGTTTTTAGTTCCCCTGCCCTGAGAAAAGGACTGTGTGGAATCACCCTATCTATGTCCCTCATGATTTTATACACCTCTATAAGATCACCCCTCTGTCTCCTGCATTCCATGCCCAACCTCTCCCTATAATCTCAGGCCTCGAGTCTTGGCAACAGCCTCGTAAATCTTCTCTGCACTCTTTCCAGCTTAATGAATTATTTCCTGTAGTAGCATGATCAAAACTGTATTTATATTCCAAGTGCAGCCTTGCCAATGTCTTGTACAACTGCAACATAATGTTCCAGCTCCTGAACTCAGTGACCTGACTGATGAAGGCCAGCATGCCAAATGCCTTTTTCACCACCCTGTCTACCTGTGACGCCACTTTCAGTGAACTCTGTTCTGCAACACTCCCCAGGGAGTGACTATTAATTCAATGTCCCACCCTGGTTTGTCTGTCGAAAGTACAACACATTGGATCTAACATAGAGCATAAAACACTACAACACAGAACAGGCCCTTTGGTCCACGATGTTGTGCCAACCTTTTAATCTATTTTAAGATTAATCTAACCCTTCCCTCCCATACAACCCTCCATTTTTCTATCATCCATGCGCTTATCTAAGAGTTTCTTAAATGCCCCCAATATATCTGCCTCTACAACTACCCCTGGCAGGGCATTCCACACACCCACCAGTCTGTGTAAAAATACTTACCTCTGACATCCCCCTTATACTTTCCTCAATCACCTTAAAATTATGCTCCCTAGTATTAACCATTTCCACGCTTGGAAAAAGTCTTTGGCTGTCCACTTGATCTATGCCTCTTATAATTAGATTAGTTTAGATTAGATTATGAGGACACGCAGTCCTCTTTTATTGTCATTAAGTAATGAATGCATTAAGAAATGATACAATGTTCCTCCAGAATGATATCACAGAAACACAAGTCAAACCAACTGAAAAACTGACAAAAACATAATTATAACATATAGTTACAACAGTGCAAAGCAATACCGTAATTTGATAAAGAACAGACCATGGGCAAGGTAAACAAAAGTCTCAAAGTCTCTCAAAAGTCCCATCATCTCACGCAGACGGTAGAAGGAAGAAAAAAACTCTCCTTGCCATGAGCTTCCAGCGCTGCAAACTTGCCAATGCAGCACCCTGGAAGCACCCGACCGCAGCTGACTCTTCAGTCCGTCTGAAAACTTCGAGCCTCCGACCAGCCCTCCGACACTGAGCACCGAGCACTATCTCTGCTGAGCGCTTCGACCCCGCACCGGCTGCCAAGCAACAGGCAAAGCCGAGGATTCGGGGCCTTCCCCTCCGGAGATTCTCGATCGCACAGTAGCAGTGGCAGCGAAGCAGGCATTTCAGAAGTTTCTCCAGATGTTCCTCCCTGCTTCTCACGGCTGTCTCCATCAAATCAGGATTGTGCACGGTACCTACTTACAAACACGATATCATTTCGGAGCGGCCGCACGCGCTTCGTCGCACCACCATCTTCTCCTCCCCTCTGAATCTTATACAGTACACCTCTATCAAGTCACCTCTCATCTTTCTTTGCACCAATCTGAATTGAAAGGCTTTTGCCAACCCTTGACCCACTTACCCAGCTGCTACTTGGCCAGCTTTGTGTGCACTAAGTTGAAAGGAATCTATTTGTAGCCCCCCTGGCCAGCCTCAGGGTCGCTCGGCTCGCTGTCGTCTAGGGAAACAGCCCTCGGCCCCGACAAACTGGGTAATTAGTTTGTGTGGATGCTGTGTGATGTACCCCACCCCGCCCAAATAACAGACAATACACCAGATACGATTAAATTATTTACGGTTTATAGATATTACTGGAACTATATAATTAATAGAGAATAAAATATAAAAGGAAATTAAAAGGCGCCACATTTATCAAAGTTCAATCTCTTCGTGCACAAAACAGTCGGAGCTCAAGGACCTTCTTTTTCACCCTGCGACCCCTCGGACCACCTTGACCGGCCGCCTGGGACCAACAACGGTGGTCAACCAGACGCTCCACACGAGTCCGTCTCCGTCTCCTTTCCTCGCCGAATGCCCCGTTAGCGGACTCACAGCACCTGGTCCATCCTCTTTCTCTCTCTCCCGCCTTCTGCCCCAAAACCCCGAGTATACAGTATCTTACAGATACACCAAAAACATAACAACTATCGCAATTCGGGAAGGACTTTCTCAGCAGTTAACATAACAAAGAAGCCCTTTCAATTATAGCATAACAAAGAAGCCATTTTAATTAAACTACGCAGTGACATAAAAAAAAGAAACCCCTTACATATTATAAGGAGCCGGTAAAGTATGACTCCTGTCGGCAGCTGGCGATGTTGACAACTCAGTGTTGCTACACTGAAAATTGTGCCTTCCCACATGCAACCAGGGTCTGAAACCCTGGCTCTTACCAGCATGATAAGTGAACTGCAGCCCACTGAGCACACTCAGTCTTATTTGCAGTGGACTTTTTGAATGCATCACAAGAAGTCATAGAGCCATAGAGAGATACGGCACAGAAATAGGCCCTTGGGCCCATTGAGTCCATACTGACCACCAACCACCCACTTACATTGATCCCATTTTATTTTCCAGATTCTACCCTTCACCCACACACTAGGGGTACTTTACAGCAGCCAATTCGCACAATCCAGTCATCAAAAGAGTCCAGGCATATTCAATTCATTTCAATCTAGTGCTGTGTTGCTCATTATCTGTAGGCTGCCCCAATCAAAATCGCACAAAAGAGCAACATAAAAAGGAGCAACCAGAATCCAGAAACTTCATAACGTGAACTACAGAGTCCAATCCACAAACTGTGTTGATTAAACCTTGCCTGAGACCCAGGACTCTGGCAACATCCTCCAACAGCATCAAGGAGGAGAGAGAGAGACTATCCGAATGCAGCGACCTTCCTTTGGGAGCAGTGAGTGGGAGGCTGGTAGATGCGCTGAACACCCGCTCACCTCAATAATTTCAATCTTCTTTGATGCTTTAATCGGTGAGATTGGCAAGAAATGGAATCGATCATGAGCTTGCTTCTTGGCTTCTTGGCCTCGAGGCTGTATGCTTCGCTCGATACCTCACCAAACACTCTTGGAGACAGCAAAGCACCAGAGAGCTCAATTGGCCCAAAAATGTAGATCACAGGCTTCAACAGCAGCAGAACAACATTTGAAAGAAAAAGAAGGCGTAAAAGATGTGAAAGAAGTAGTTTCATGAACCGCCTGGAGGATGTTACCCTTGATTGCATTGTTCACGGGTGCCATCTTCTTGCCAGAGGTTGAGATTAAACCTAGGTATCTGTGAGGCACGAGCACTACAGAAATCATATAGTGTAAATGAATGGTTTTCCATAATTGCATGTTCAAAATTTGAAGGTAAAAGTCCAGTGTTTACTTGTCTACCATCACAACCTTGGCTGCGACAGAGTTTTAACATGTATGTGACCCCAGTGCCTACAATGAGAAAAACCCTCTACCAGCCTGCCGAGAGTTTGGCTCCAAAGGATTTCCTTTCCACACGTGAATCAGTGAGGACGGAGTCAAGATGTCTGAGCTCAACCTGCAGTGCACAATATACCCAGGAGATGGCGGTCACGACTCTACAGTAAATCTTTGTTCAAACTCTTCCCCACATTTATATGTCCTCAAAATCAGAATCAGAATCAGGTTTAATATCACTGACATATATCATGAAATTTGGTGTTTCGTGGCAGCAGTACATTGCAATACATAATACTAAAATCAATATATTACTATAAGAAATATATATAAACATTAAATTTAAAATGTAGTGCAAAAAGAGAGAAAAATTAGTGAGATAGTGTTCAATGGTTCATTGTCCATTCAGTAATCTGATGGCGGGGGGGTGGGGGGAAGAAGTTGTTGCTGAAACGTTCAATGTGTGCCTTCAGGTTCAATAAGAAGATGGTGGCAATAAGAAGAGGGCATCTCCTGGGTGATGGGGGTCCTTAATGATGAATGCTAACTTTTTGAGGCGTCACCTTTTGAAGTTGTCCTCGATGCAGGGCAGGCTGGTGCCCATGATGGAGCTGGCTGAGTTTGCAACTTTTGTCAGCTTTTTCTGGTCCTGTGCAGTGGCCCCACCAGACCAGTTGGAATGGTCTCCATGGTACATCTGTAGAAATTTACAAGAATCTTTGGTGACAGACCACGTCTCCTCAAACTCCTCATGAAATATTCTTGCTGTCACTCCTTCTTTGTAATTGCATCCACGGTGTGGATCTTGTTGATTTGAACTGAGGGTATGATAGTGTTGAACGCTGAGCTGTAATCAATAGACAGCAGCCTGATATACGGTAGGTATTACTGTTGTCCAGGTGATCCAAGGTCGAGTGGAGAGCCAGTGAGATTGCATCTGCTGTAGGCCTATTGTGGCAACAGGCAAATTGCAGTGGGTCCTGGTCTTTGCTTAGGTAGGAGTTAATTTTGACCATGACCAACCTCTCAAAGCATTTCACCATTGTAGATGTGAATGCCACAGGGTGATAGTCATTGACGCAGTTCACCTTACTTTTCTTGGATTCTGGTATGATTGTCACACTCTTGGGAACCTCCAACTGTAGCAGTGATTAAAGATGTCCTGGAATACTCCTGCCCAGTTGGTTAGCACAGGTTTTCAGTGCTCTACCAGGTACACCATCAAGGCCTGGTGTTTTGCAAGGGTTCACCCTCTTCTGACATCGGCCTCTGAGACAAAGATCACAGGGTCACCAGCTGGTGCAGGGATTCACACAGGTGTAGTTTTATTCACCCTTTCAAGGCATGCATAAAAGTCACTGATCTCATCTGGGAGTGAAACATCACAGCCATTCATGAGAAACTCAGCAGGCCAGGCAGCACCTATGGAAAAGAGTAAACAGTCGGCGTTTTGGGCCAAGACCCTTCATCAGTCCTGATTAAGGTTCTCAGCCCGAAACGTCAACTGTTTTACTTTTTTTCCATAGATGTTGCTCGATCTGCTGAGTTCCTTCAGAATTTTGTGTGTGTTGCTTTGGATTTCCAGCATCTGCAGATTTTCTCATGTTTGTGCCAGCCATTCATGATGTTAAGTTTTGCCTTCTAGGAAGGAAAAACCCTACAGAGCTGAAGTGCAGCCGATTTCCTCTCTAACTTCAATTGGAATTGTTTTCTCGCTCTTAAAATAACCTTCCACAGGTCGTATCTGGACTTTCTGTCTAGTTCTGGATCACTGGTTTTGAATGCCACAGACCTAGCCCTCAGCAGACTATGAATCTCCTGGTTCATCCTCGGCTTTTGGTTTGGGTATGTCCGGTATGTTCTAGAAGGCACACACTCAATCATACAGGTCTTAATGAAGTCTGTGACAACAGTGGCTTATAGGACTCAAAGCAGTCCTGTAAGTACTCCTCTGCCTCCCTTGACCATACCTTCTTGATGGTGGTATATCAGTGATCAAGTGTGTTAGCTCCTCTGGTTGCACGGGTGATACTTTGGTGATAGTTGTTCAGACTTCTTCAAGCTGGCCTGGTTGAAATCCCCCCATAATGATAAAGAAGGGATCAGAGTGTGTAGCTTTGAGACTGCTGATCATGGTGCTCAACTCCTCCAGTGCCTGCCTGACATTCACCTGAGGTGAAATGTACACTACTATCAGGATGACAGCAGAATACACCCTCGGCAGATAAAATGGACAACACTTGACTGGTAGATACTCCAGGTTGGATAAGCAGGATTGAGACAGAACTATCACATCTGTGCACCATGATGAGTTAATCATAAAGTATACTCCATCTCTTCTGCCTTTAAAAGACTCAGCTGTTCTGTCATTGCAGTGGTTTGTGAAGCCCTCAGGCTACAGCATCGCATTTGAAATAGCAGGGAGAGCCATGTTTCCATGAAGTAAAGTATGCAGCAGTCCCTGATGTCCTTCTGGTAATGGAATCATTCTCTGGGGTCTTCAATTTTATTTTCCAGAGACTGTACATCTACGAACAGGATAGTTGGGAGTTGGGGAGGTCTAAGGCTTCTCCGTTTCACTCGTATCTGCAGCCTCACTCGCTTTTCATACTTCCTTTTTCTTAAAGAGGAACTGCACTCACATCCTGAGTGTGCCATTTGTTGTCCTCTGATTTTGATAGATTTTTTAATTGTCTTAAAATGATGCTTCTTACTGATGTACCCATTGTTGTCACTGTGGACTTCAGCTGCAGTAGTACTAAAATAGGAATATTTGATGATTCCCATCAGAGCTCAACATAAAGAATCACCTCTTATTGGTGCCATCTTGCAGTTCAAATCAAGTACTAATTGTCCTAATCACATTACAACAATTTAGACCCTGCTGCCTCCTCTTATGAAATTTACCATTTTGCCTAAGAATTAACAAATGTGAGGAATAATGAAGAATGAGGGAATAGCGACATTCAAAATGGAGTTGGATGAGTGAGTAGAGGACAGAATTTGTGGGGTGCTGTGGAGAGAGGGAAGGGAGTGGAACTCTCTTACATAAACCCAAGCGGTTGAATAGCTCCTCCTGTGCTGTAACCATTCATTAATTCCTGCCAGTTGAATTAAAACCAAAACCCTCAACTGAAAGAGAGTAACCAGGAGCAGGACTAGCCACTTGGCTCTTCAAGCCTGCTCCACCATCCAATGCAATCACAAGTAATGTAACATCTTAATACCATTTTCTTGTTCTCTCCTCAGTCCCCTTGATAGATACATTTTTAGATGCAAAAGGCATCTCCTTTATAAATCTGTTCAGTGACTTGCCCTGTACAGTGTTTTGTGATAGAAAATTCAACAGAGTCACTAGCCTCTCCTTTTCTGCGGAGGCCTAGTCATGGGGTATATTTAAAGCAGAGGTTGACAGGTTCTTGATTGAAAGGGTGTCAAACTTTACAGGAAGAAGTGGGAGAATGGAGCTAAAAGGGATAATAAATCAGCCATGACGGAATGGTAGAGCAGACCCGATTGGCCAGATGGCCTAATTCTGTTCCTATATCTGATGGTCTTATGGTCTCTTCCATGTAATTTCCTGTTCTTGACCCCCCAGCCTGCTCCATCATCAGAATTTTGTCCATCTGTGAGATTCCTTCTTTCTTGTAAAGTTGAGTGAACACCCTGAGTGACTAAATTGACCCAATCTCTCCTCAAACAGAAGCAAGGTGAACCTCTGCAGCACTCATTCTGTAGCAGCTATATCCCTTCTCAGGGAAGGCAACTAAATGGAGGGATACTTTTGACTTGGTTTCCCAGATCTCTACCAGCTACTGCAGCAGTTAAAGGTACAAAGCTTATTTTCTCACACTTGGTCAGTGTCCATCTTCCACTCTCTGCAGAGATAAACACTTTAGAAATAATTACTCATCAGAATCAGTATAGGAATCAAGCTTAGTATCACTGACATATGTCATGAAAGTTGATGTTTTGCAGCAGTAATACAGTGCAAGACATGAAATATATTATGAATTACAATAAGAAATATCACTAATTAAATAAGTGGTGAAAAATGAGAGCAAAAATAGTGAAGCAGTGTTCATGAGTTCATTGACCAAAAACCATTCAAAAGTCCAGAGTGCTGGGGGTGAGCCATGTCTCTGTGAAGCGAAGTATGCAGCAGTCCCTGATGTCACTCTGGTACTGCAGTATTGCTCTGAGGTCTTCAATGTTATTTTCCAGAGACTGTACTTTACCCAAGAGGATGGTAGAGAGTGGGGGCCTCAGGAATCTGCATTTAATTTTTACCTGCAGCCTAGCTGATGCATTACTCTGCACCAGGTTGCACTCACCCAGCACCCCTGTGCATACAGATCTACACTATGCTATCAGTTGGTCAACATTTTGATGCTAAAATCCTCATTACCATTTTCCAATTTTCACATTTGAGAATCAGAATCAGGTTTAATATCATTGTATTATATGTTGAGAAGTTTGTTGTTTTGTGGCAGCAGCACAGTGCAAGGCATAAAAACTGCTATAAAATCACAAATAATTAAATAGAGCAAAAGAGGAATAGTGAGGTAGTGTTCATGGCTTCATTGTCCGTTCAGGACTCTGATAGCAGAGAGTGAGAAGCTGTTCCTAAAATGTTGAGTTGTCCTCTTATTCCCCAAATTTCATGATCCCGCCATTGGTGGCCGTGCCTTCAGTTGCCAAGATCCTGAGCTCTGGAATTTCCTCCCAGAGCTGCTCCATCTCTCCCTTTTCCTTTAAGGAACTCTTTGGGAAGGTTTCTGTCAACTGAACTGATACAATATATACAGCTGGATATTAAATTTTGTTTGCTAAAGTTGCTAAGAAACTCTTGGGGATGTTTTTGCCATGATAAAAGTTGCTATATAAATGCAAGCAGTTGGTGATTGTGCTCGAGGTGTTTTAATAATGGGGGTCATTCAAGAGGTGGTTTTATGTGCCATCACTTGCTAGTTTACTACAAGTCTACTGGTCATCTCATAAAGAACTGTTGCAAATGTGCTGCAGTTACTCACCCAGGCTATCCCAACAGCACCTCCCAAATCTGTGACCATTCAGAAGGACAAGGGCAGCAGAGGCAAGGGAACACCTCCACATGCAGGTACCCCTCTCTGTCACGCACCATCCTGACTTGAAATATATCACTGTTTGTTCACCATCACTGGTTCTGAACCCTGGAACTCTCTCCAGCAGCACTGTAGGAGCACCTTCATCTTCTAGGAGGGAGCTCACCACCACCTCCCCCCCCCCCCACCTTTGCATGGGGCAGATAGGGATGAGCCCAAGCAGAAAATGAATGAATGTAAAAGCATCTGAACAAGGGATATTGAACTAAACCAACCTTGGTTATTTCTTTTGGAAAATGTGTGTGTGTGTGTGTGTGTGTGTGTGTGTGTGTGTGTGTGTGTGTGTGTGTGTGTGTGTGCATGAGAGACAGAGAGAGAGAGTAAATGAGAGAACGAATGCATGCAAAAGTGTGTTTATGATGTATTTATGGGTTAAATCCATGAACACTACCTCATTCATCTTTGGTATTACTTATTTATTTTTGTAACTGTAACGTGGGATACTTAAGTTTAACTGCTGCCGTTACCTGAATCGGTAGCAGTTAAACTTAGGCCTCCCATGTTACATTTGGCGTAGTCAGCAGGATCCAGTGTTTTGTACAGAAGATGAGTATTTTTAGACGGATGATTAAGAGGGAACACCCCCCACATGAGAGATGCTGAGTTCCTGGGTGGACAGATAATACTGCAGGATTTGCTAGCCTAGTTAACCTTATGCAGGGCTACGGAGTGCATGTGGATTGATCAGATCAGTTAGATTCCCCCAGGGTTGAAACTGGACACCACATCCTCTCCATACTTAACTCAGTAGGATTTCCCAGAAGAAAGGGAAGCTGAAGGGATGCTTTCTGGCTGCTGGCAGTCATGGTAAAGCACCAACACAAGCAGATTGCAGGTCTTAAGGACGAGAAGGTAGAGTTGCATGAACGCTGTATTGCCATGGGGGAAGCTGCTGTAATGGCACAGCCGTGAGCCACAGTGCTAGAAGATAAGGATGCAGTGATAGCCTGTCGACTGATGAAAGTGCAGAAGGGTTAACTGGCAACCAGATCCTGTTAAGTTTTGAGCCACGATGAGAAGGGGTGATGATCTCAACATGTGGATAAGGAATTGACGGAATTAGGAGATCGATACAGACAGAGGTCTGGGGCACATCTGACCATGTGGCTGTTGAGGATATGGGACGAGAGGGGTACTGGGGTGACTCAATCTAATGCAGAGATGGGTATTTTTTAGGGGGCTTATCATCTCAGCCTGCGAATAATACTGCCCTGAGGTCGTTGTACACTTTCCAGGAAGCTAATTTAACACTATGGGAAAGGGTGGCAGCAGCATTTAGGGTCAGGTATCCTCCCTCCATGAAAGGGATTGAAAGCCCTGGGTGGAATGCAGCAGAGTAGAGGGAGGCACGAAGGCTCTTCACCAGTGGGCTCTCATAACGGAACTATACAACGGTAGTGATAACCCACCAGAGGATGTGGCGTTAACCTCAGCCAGGTTAGCACATCTGGTTATGGCAGTGGCCACCCATCTAAAAGGAGTAGTGCTGTCTTTAATAGGGCTAGCAGTGGGTAAGTGTAGCCATATAATTGTTGCAAGGATTGGTGTACGTAGATAAAGGTGTGCTTAGTCAGGTGCGGAAGGTGGATAGGCAGATGGGGGGAAGGGGCTGTGTAACTCTGCATGACCCGTAAGGAGGTGTTTTTAGCACGTGGAAGGGGCTTGCTCTCTTCTTCCTTTGTTTAAGGCAAGGATGCAAATAATGATTGAGCAGGTATACCCTACATGCACTGTTAACTAAGCATGTTTGTTGAATATTCAGCTTTGTAATTTCTGTAACTTGGGGAATATGAATGTTTGGTGAACTTTTTACTGTTTGCAAGTAAATGATTAATATACCTATTTGCAGAGAGAGCTTTCTGTCTCTCTTGCTAGACCCAAGAACCTGATTCAAAATTACAGTAACTGAAGGTAATACTTGTCTTGCACTGTATTGCTTCTTCAAAACAACAAATTTCATGACATATATCAGTGATAATAAATCCTATTCTGACTCTGATGGACTGAGGGTTAACATAAGAATAGGATATACTGTAAGAACATAAGAAATAGGAGTTTGCAATGTCCATTCAGCCCTTCAAGCCTGCTCTATCACAGGGGTTGTTGCAGAAGCAGATGCATTAGAGGCATTTAAGAAACTCATAGACAAAAGGAAAATGGAGGGAAGGATTTGATTGATCTTAAAGAAGGATAAAAGATTGGCACAACATCGTGTGTTGAAAGGCCTGTTCTGAGCTGTAGTGTTCCCATCTTAAGGCAACTAAGGGATCTTTGCCCCACCTTGTCGCTTTTCTACAATATTCAGCACACATTATGCATATAGATAGTTACCAATTGACATGTGCATACACACACGCACATTCAGCATAGTCAGCCTGGCTTTGTGAAAGGCAAGTCGTGCCTTACGAGCCTGATTGAATTTTTTGAGGATGTGACTAAACACATTGATGATGGTAGAGCAGTAGATGTACTGTATATGGATTTTAGCAAGGCATTTGATAAGGTGCCCCATGCAAGGCTTATTGAGAAAGTAAGGAGGCATGGGATCCAAGGGGACATTGCTTTGTGGATCCAGAACTGGCTTGCCCACAGAAGGCAAAGAGTGGTTGTAGACGGGTCATATTCTGCATGGAGGTCGGTGACCAGTGGTGTGCCTCAGGGATCTGTTCTGGGACCTCTACTCTTTACAATTTTTGTACATGACCTGGATGAAGAAGTGAAGGGATGGGTTAGTAAGTTTGCTGATGACACAAAGGTTGGAGGTTATGTGGATAGTGTGGAGGGCTGTCAGAGTTTACAGCAGGACATCGATAGGATGCAAAAATGGGCTGAGGAGTGGCAGATGGAGTTCAACCCAGATAAGTGTGAGGTGATTCATTTTGGTAGGTCAAATATGATGGCAGAATATAGTAATAATGGTAAGACTCTTGGCAGTGTGGAGGATCAGAGGGATCTAGGGGTCTGAGTCCATAGGACACTCAAAGCTGCTGCGCAGATTGACTCTGTGGTTAAGAAAGCATATGGTGCATTGGCCTTCATCAATCCTGGGATTGAGTTTAGGAGCCGAGAGGTAATGTTGCAGCTATATAGGACCCTGGTCAGACCCCACTTGGAGCACTGTGCTCATTTCTGGCTGCCTCACTATAGGAAGGATGTGGAAACCATAGAAAGGGTGCAGAGGAGATTTACAGGGATGTTGCCTGGATTGGGGAGCGTGCCTTATGAGAATGGGTTGAGTGAACTCGGCCTTTTCTCCTTGGAGCGATGGAGGATGCGAAGTGACTTGATAGAGGTGTATAAGATGATGAGAGGCATTGATTGTGTGGATAGTCGGAGGCTTTTTCCCCAGGGTGGAAACGGCTAACACGAGAGGGCACAGTTTTAAGGTACTTGGAAGTAGGTACAGAGGAGATGTCAGGGGTAAGTTTTTTTTTAACGCAGAGAGTGGTGAGTGCATTGAATAGGCTGCCGGCGATGGTGGTGGAGGTGGATATGATAGGGTCTTTTAAGAGATTCCTGGACAGGTACATGGAACTTAGAAAAATAGAGGGCTATGGGTAACCCTAGGTAATTTCTCAGGTAAGGACATGTTCGGCACAGCTTTGTGGGCCAAAGGGCCTGTATTGTGCTGTACGCTTTCTATGTTTCTATGTTTCTATTCCACTCAAACACATATTCATACACCCATGTGCAGAACCACACCATCGACATTCACACCCACATGCATGCACCCACGTATCCGCACTGATGCTCCCATTCACACCATCACTCACAAGCTCAGCCACACCTTCTGTGGATACTCACCCATGTTTTCACTCTTACCCCCTCACTCAGTTCACTTTCATAAGACACGTACATAGAGTCATAGAACACTACATCACAGAAACAAGCCCTTCAGCCTATTTAAGCAACACACATCAAAGTTGCTGGTGAACGCAGCAGGCCAGGCAGCATTTCTAGGAAGATTTATTTAGTCTGTGCCATACCATTAACCAGGTTCCATTGGCTTGCACCCAGACCATAGACCTCTCTCATTCATGCACCTATCCAAACTTCTCTTATATGTTGAAATCAAGCCCACAACCACCACTTGCACCTCACCCAACCTCAGTGGAAGAAGCCTGCTTGCATTTCTCCTATCTATACACCTTATAATTTTGTATACCTCTGTTAAAATCTCCTCCCAATCTGGAATAAAGTCCTAACCTATTCAACCTTTCCCTATAACCCAGGTCCTCAAGTCCTGGCAACGTCCTTGTAAATTTGCCCTGTACTCTTTCAATCTTGTTTACATCTTTTCTGTGACTAAAACTGGACACAATACTCCAAATTAGGCCTCACCAACGTCTTATACAATTTCAACAGAACGTCCCATCTCCTGTACTCAGTACATTGATTTATGAAAGCCAATGTGCCAGAAGTTTTCTTTATGACCTTATCTACCTGTGATGCCATTTTCAAGGAATTAGGGATCAATATTGCCGGGTCTCTCTGTTCTAGCACACTCCTCAGTGCCCCACTGCTCATCATGTAAGATCTACGCTGGCTGGTCCCCCCAAAGTGCAATATCTCACACTTGTCTTCAATAAATTCAATCTGTCATTTACCAGCCCATTTTTCCATCTGGTGCAGATCCTGCTGCAAACTTTGATAGTCTTCCTCGCTGTCCACTACACCCCCAATTTTGGTGTCATCTGCAAATTTGCTGATCCAGTTTACCACACTATCTTCCGGATTGTTGATATAGATGACAAACAACAACAGACCCAACAACAATCCCTGCGGCACTCCACTAGTCACAGGCCTCCAGTCAGCGAGGCAACCCTCTACTACCACTCTCTGGCTTCTCCCATGAAACGAATATCTAATCCAATTTACTACCTCATCTTGAATGCCAAGTGACCGATACTTCTTGACCAGCCTCCCACAAGAGCATTGTCAAAAGCCTTGCTAAAGTCCATGTAGACAACATTCATTGCCTTGCCTTCATCAACCTTCCTGGTAACTTCCTTGAAAAACTCTAAGGTTGGTTAGACATGACCTACCACACACAAAGCCATGTTGACTATCCCTAATCAGTTCCTGTTTATCTAAATATTTATATACTGTATCCAATACCTTAGAATACCTTCCAATAACTTTCCTACTACTGATGTCACATTCAACAGCCTATAATTTCCTGGCTTATTCTTAGAGCCTTTTTAAAACAATGGAACAACATTGGCTATCCTCCAATCCTCCGGCACCTCACCTGTGGCTAAGGATGTTTTAAATATCTCTGCTGGAGCCCCTGCAATTTCTGCACTAGCCTCTTACAGGTTCCATGGGTACACTTGGTCAGGCCTGGGAATACTCTAAATTGCCTGAAGACAGCAAAGACCTCCTCCTCTGTAACCTGTATAGGGTTTATGACTTTGCTGCTGTATTACCTTATATTTATAAATCCTGTGTCTATCTCCCAAGTAATTGCAGATGCAAAGGAAAACCATTTACTATCTCCCTCATGTCTTTTGGTTCCATGCATAGAGTACCACTCTGAACTTCCAGAGGACTAATTTTGTCCCTTGCAATCCTTTTGCTCTTATATCTGCCCTCTGGATTTTCCTTCGCTGTCTGCTAGAGCAACCTCATTTCCTCAAATACTTCATTTGTTCCTACCTGTCTATACCTGCTATGCACCCCCTTCTTTTTCTTAACCAGGGCCTCAAAGTCTCAAAATCTCTCGAAAACCACAGTTCCCTAAACCTGTTATGTTTGCCTTTTATTCTGACAGGAACATGTAAACTCAGTACTCTCAAAATTTCACTTTTGAAGGTCTCCCACTGCCAAGCACACCTTTGCCAGAAAACATCCTGTCCCAATCCACACTTGCCAGATCCTTTCTGATACCATCAAAATTGTCCATTCTCCAATTTGGAATCTCATCTGAGGACCAGACCTATCCTTTTCCATAATTACCTTGAAACTAATGGCATTATGGTCACTGGATGTAAAGTGTTCCCCTACACAGACTGTCACCTGCCCTGTCTCATTCTCTAATAGGAGATCAAATATTGCACTGTCTCTAGTTGTGACGTCTATGTACTGATTAAGTAAACTTGCCTGAACACATTTAATAAATTCTTTCCCATCCAGCCCTTTTACAGTATGGGAGTCCCAGTCAATATGTGGAAAGTTAAAATCATGTACTATCACAACCTTATATTTCTTGCAACAGTCTGCAACCTCTCTAAACATTTGCTCCTCTAAATCCCACAAACTGCTGGATAGTCTATAATATAATCCCATTAACATGGTCATACCTTTCTTATTCCTCAGTTCAACCCATAAAGCCTCACTAGATGAGCTCTCCAGTCTGTCCTGACTGAGCACTGTCATGGCATTCTTGATGACTCGTAATATCACCCCTACCCCTTTAATCCCTCCCACTCTGTCACATCTAAAACAGCAGAACCCTGGAATATTAAGCTGCCAGTCCTTCCCTTCCTGCAACTAAGTCTCATCAATGGCTACAATATCATAATTCCAGGTGTTGATCCATGTCCTAAGCTCATCCGCCTTTCCTACAATACTTTTTGCATTGAAATATATGCAGCTCAGAACATTAGTTGCACCATGCTCAACCTTTTGATTCCTGACTTTGTATGTACTGTAGGCTTAACAACATCTGTCTCCACAACCACTCCTCTATCTGTTCTGACACACAGTTTCCCATCCCCTTACAACTCTAGCAAAGCTTTCCACTTGGATATTAGACCCCTCTAGTTCAGGTGCAAACTGTCCCTTCTATTTAGGTCCCACCTTCTCTGGAAGAAAGACTAACAATCCAAAAATCTGAAACTCTCTCTCCTGCACCAACTCCTTAGCCACGTGTAAAGCTGTATGACCTTCCTATTTTTGGCCTCACTAAAATGTGGCGTGCGTAGCAATCCCGAGATCAGAAGCCCGGAAATGCTGCCCTTTAACTTAGCACCTAACTCTCTGAACTCACTTTGCAGGACCTCCTCACCATTCCTACCTATGCCATTGGTATTGACATGAACTGGGACATCTGGCTGCTCACCCTCCCACTTAAGAATGCTGTAGGCTTGATCCAAGATGTTCCTGGCACTGGCACCTAGGAGGCAACAACCCTGTCGGGAATCTCATTCTCCTCTCCAGAACCTCCTGTTCCCCTATCCACCGAATCCCTTATCACTATAACTCGCATGTTCTACCCCCTTCCCTTCTGACCCACAACTCCATACGTACCTGAGCCAGGTATATATTCACTCTCACAGATTTCATAGATAATAACTCATATTTGGAAGCGTAAATTGGAAATAGACACTCAGGGCAATCCACAACAGAACTGTGGAAGTGGTTTAGGGATTATTTGCATGGAGTTCTGGATAGATTTGTCCCATTGAGACAGGGAAAGGATGGTAGGGTGAAGTAACCATGTTTGACAAGAGGTGTGGAACATCTTGTCAAGAGGAAGAAAGAAGTTTTCTTAAGGTTTAGAAAGCAAGGATCAGACAGGGCTTTAGACACTTACAAGGTAGCTAGGAACAAGCTGAAGAATAAACTTAGGAGAGCTAGAAGGGGGCATGAAAAGGCGTTGGTAGGCAGGATTATGGAAAACCCCAAGGCACTCTACACCTACAGGAGGATGACTCGAGTGATGGTAGGACAGATCAGGGATAGAAGAGGTAACATGTGCCTGGAGTTGGGGGAGGTAGAGAGAGGTCCTTAATTAATACTTTGTTTTAGTATTCAGTAGTGAGAGGGACCTTCACATTTGTGAGGGCAGTATAAAACAGGCTGATATGTCAACATTATGATCAGGGATTAAGGGAGCTAGGACTTTACTCTTTGGAGAGAAGGAAGATGAGAGGAGACATGATAGAGGTGTACAAGATAATAAGAGGAATAGATAGAGTGGATAGCCAGCGCCTCTTCCCCAGGGCACCACTGCTCAATACAAGAGGACATGGCTTTAAGGTAAGGGGTGGGAAGTTCAAGGGGGATATTAGAGGAAGGTTTTTTACTCAGAGAGTGGTTGGTGCGTGGAATGCACTGCCTGAGTCAGTGGTGGAGGCAGATACACTAGTGAAGTTTAAGAGACTACTAGACAGGTATATGGAGGAATTTAAGGTGGGGGCTTATATGGGAGGCAGGGTTTGAGGGTCGGCACAACATTGTGGGCCGAAGGGCCTGTACTGTGCTGTACTATTCTATGTTCTATTAAGAAAGAGGATGTGCTGGAACTTTTGTAAACTTTGGGATAGATGAGTCCCCAGGGCCAGACTGGATATAACCCAGGTTACTATAGGAAGTGAGGGAAGAGATTACTGAATCTTTGGTATAACCTTTGTGTCCTTACTGGCCACAGGAGTAATGCTAGATGACTGGAGGGTGGCAAATATTATTCCTTTGTTCAAGAAATGGAGCAGGGATAATCCTGGGAAGTATGGATCAGTGAGTTTTACTTCAGTGGTGGGCAAACTATTGGAGATGGTTCTTAGAGACAGGACATGAGCATTTTGGAGAAAGTCAGCATGGCCTTGTGAGGGGCAGGTCATGTCTCATGAGCCTGATTGAATCCTTTGAGGATGTGACAAAGCACATTGATAACGGTAGAGCACTGGATGTGGTGTATATGGATTTTAGTAACGCTATTGTTAAAGTTCCACACGGTAGGCTCATTCAGAAAATCAGGAGGCAGGGGTTCCAGGGAGACTTGTCTATGTGGATTCAGAATTGGCTCCCCCACAGAAGGCAGAGGGTGGTAGCAGATGGAGTGTATTCTGCCTGGAGGTCGGTGACCAGTGGTGCTCCTCAAGGATCCGTTCTGGGACCCCTGTTCTTTGTGATTCTTATAAATGACTTGGATGAGGAAGTGGAAGAATGGGTTAGTAAGTTTATACATGACACTAAGATAGATGATAATGTAGAAGGTTGTTACAGTTTACAATGGGATATTAACTAGGTGCACAACTGGGCTGAGAAGTGGCAGATGGAGTTCAACTCAGAAAAGTGTGGTGTAATTCACTTTGGAAGGTTGAACTTGAAGGCAGAATACAGAGTTAACAGCAGGATTCTTGCCATTGTGGAGGAACAGAGGGATTTTGGGCTCCACGTCCATAGATCCCTCAAAGTTGTTACGTAAGCTGATAGGATTGTTAAAGTGTAAGGTGTGTTGGCCTTCATTAGTTGGGGGATTGAGTTCAAGGATCACAGGGTAATGTTGTAGCTCTATAAGACTCTGGTAAGACCACACTTAGATCATTGTGTTCAGTTCTGGTCACCTCATTATAGAAGACTGGATTGGAGACATGTCTCATGAGGACAGATTGAGTGAGCTTGGGCTTTTCTGTCTGGAATAAAGGATGATGAGAGATGACCTGATAGAGGTGTACAAGACGATAAGAGGCATAGATCAAGTGGATAGCCAGAGACTTTATCCCAGGGCAAAAATACAGTGTATGAGGGGGAATAATTTTAATGTGACTGGAGAAAAGTATAGGGAGGATATCAGAGGCAAGTTATTTTACACAGAGAGTTTTGGGTGTGTGGAACCCCTGCCAGGGTGGTGGTAGAGGCAGATACACAAGGGATATTTAAGAGACTCTTACATGGATTAGAACAACGGAGGGCTATGTGGGAGGGAAGGGTTAGATTAAACCTACAGTAGGTTAAAATTTACTCACATATGCGCCCCACACACTTCTGCACCTTACACAGACACACATACACATGCTCACACAAATATACTCACGTAGATACAAACTCCTTCACACACTACCTCACACATGCTCACAACTGCGTTCACATTAGTTTTCACACAGCCATTTACTGTGACACTCACACGTCTACATGCATGCAGACCCATATTCTTAGAGATCCACACATTCCTACACACACTCTTTCATGTGCCCTGACAAACACACAATTGGTTCAGCTCTCTTTCACACAACTACACACTCTATTACTCACACATTTCCACTTTCACCCCACAGCTACACAGACACAGACACACACACACACACACACAAGCATGCACACACTTTTGCATGCATTCACACACACACAGTCACTGTCTCTTTCACACAGCCATGCACTCTGTGCTCAGACCCTTATGTTTTGACCCACACAGACACCCACAAAGACACCAGACAGACACAGGCACACATACTTCCATGTGCGTTCACCCATGTACACACAGTAACTCTCTCTTTCACACTATACACTCTGTTACACACACACAAACTCGCTCTCTTTCCAGCAGGAATCACCAAAGTTGATTTAGTTATACGACGAAGAACATTTGTTTGATCATGTTCCTGTAAGCAGATGAATCCACACCACCACCTGTTCTTTCAAACACAGAAAACAGCTTTGATTCACCATGGGCAGAAAAAAAAACACTGGAGATTTGTTCTCAACAATAGAACTATTCAAAACCAGAAACAAAGCCATTTTTGTATCAATGAATTACAGAATATCCGCCAATTCCAGCTCCATTTCTGTTTTTGTGAGGATACGGAGTTGCAAACTGTGGACAGCGGCTGCTCACAGACAAAAACAGCCATCTGCTGGGACTTCAGTTATCAACTCCTCCCCAAAGGCTCCAGTCTGTGCATGGGGAGCCCATTCAACTGTGGCAGGCCCCACTCTGTTTTCAGACGATTTATTCTTAATTGAAAATAGACACAGAAAGGCTGGAAAAACTCAGCAGGTCAGGCAGCGTCTGTGAAGGGAAAAAAAGAATTGATGTTTCGCGTCAAAGTCCCTCCTCTGTGGACAGAGAAACAAATTTAATGTTTCCAATTGAATACTCTTTGTCCAAAGGGTTTTTGATCTGAAACATTAACTCTGTTTCTCTCTCCACAGATGCAGCCTGACCTGTTGAGAACTTCTGGCATCTTCTGATTTTATTCCAGCTGTTGGACCTTGTATGATAAGATGGACTCTTGACCTCACCATCTACCTCATCATGGCCTTGCACCTTATTGCCTGCCTGCACTGCACATTCTCTGTAGCTGTAACACCATAATCTACAGTCTGCTTTTGCTTTTCCCTTTGTACTACCTCAATGTACTGATATTTGAAGTGATCTGTAAGAATGGAATAATGCAAAACAGCTTTTAATTGTACCTCGTTACATGTAACAATAATAAACCAATTTATCAATTTATTATTTATCATTTAATTTTCTTCCAGGTCATTAGCCAAATAGCCTCTGGCAACCAAGTCCAGCTCCTGGCCTTCACGTGTGGCTTAGCTACTAAGCCCGGCAGAACCGTTTCTACTGACAGAAGGGGCAAAGGCGGGTTACTGGTACCTTAAAACCAGTCGCTTCAGGCAGATGATGCTCATCTAGGAGGAGTGGCAGCTCACCTAAGAGGAGGAAAACTCTGATCTCAAACCTCTGCTGCCTTGTGACTATACCCACTAATGGGGAAGGGTTCGAGAGTAAACCTTGAGGGAAAAATCCAGAGCTGGAGTCCCTAAGGCAGTCCTACTTTGAGTTCAACACTGACTGGCAACTCCTGGACACTGCTGGTACCAAACTATTTTGGTCTCTGCTGTTCCTTTGGGTTCATCAGTTGAGTGGAGCGGGGGAGCTTGCTAAATGGGCAACAGCTTGTTCTCCATATCATACTGACCAGGCTTGCATATCTGGACAGCTAGAACACGACATCCATGGT
This sequence comes from Mobula birostris, assembly GCF_030028105.1. Lineage (NCBI taxonomy): Eukaryota > Metazoa > Chordata > Chondrichthyes > Myliobatiformes > Myliobatidae > Mobula > Mobula birostris. The sequence continues at coordinate 56,911,158 of NC_092402.1, forward strand.
CAACTCTGAGCAACGGAGGCCTCATTAGCCAAGAAGGGTATAGGAATCTTTGTTTTTGTTTATAAGTTAAAATGAAACTGGAGATGTGACTTAAAAATCTTTGATTAGAAGTCTAGCGTTATCTACTTCTGCACTGGAAGGTCTGTTCACTTACCAGTAGGCTGTAAGAAGACAGGGTATTACTACACAGATGGACGTGGTGGTCAGGCCGTTGTCGGAATATCATGTTCAGTTTTGGTCACCTTGCTGTAGGTAAGATGCCATTAAGCTGGAAAAATGCAGAGAAGGCTTATGAGGATGTTGCCAGGGCTCCTGGGAATGAGATATGGGGAGAGATTGAAGAGGTTGGGACTGATTTTGTTGGAGCGTAGGAGACTGAGGGGTGAGATTATCATCATCATCATTATGTACCATGTCGTATCACATGGGTGACCATGACTGTTCTTGGCAAATTTTCCGACAGAAGTAGTGGGTAATGATAAGGGTGTATAAAATGATGGGAGGTATAGATAGAGTGAAAACACATAATCTTTTCCCCATGGTTGAGAAATCAAGAACTGGAGGGCATAGGTGAGAGAGAACACAGTTAACAGGAAACTGAGGGGCAATATTTTAACCTAGAGGATAGTCAGCATATGGAATTAGATGCCAGAACAAGTGGCTAAGGCAGTTACATTGACAACATTTGAAATGCACTTGGCAGGTACATGGATAAGAAATGGTTTCGAGCCGAGGTTCCCATCCTGTGGTTCATGGACCCCTTGGTTAGTGATAGGGGTCCATGGCATAAAAAAGGTTGCGAACGCTTGGTTTAGAGCAATATGGGCCACACTTGGGCAAATGGGACTGTACTGCTGCCATAAAACAGCAAATCTCACATCATGTAAGAGAGTGATAAAAAACCTAACTCTGGTTCTGATTCCGAGCTTAGATGGAGTTCTTGGTCGGCTAAAGGACTTGTTTCTGTGCTGCATGATTCTATGATGTGCCTGATGGCCAATGGCAGTGAAAGATAGATAGATACTTTATTGATCCCAAAGAAAATTACAGTGTCACAGTAGTATTACAAGTGCACAGATATACAAATATAGAAATATTAGAAGAGAAGTAGAAAGAATAAAAGATAAGTTACCTCAAACAGTCTAACAGGAGGGGGGGGGGGATGTCATCACTACCCTGGCTATAGGTTGACTCATTATAGAGCCTGATGGCCGAGGGTAAGAATGACCTCAAATAGTTCTCTTTGGAGCAGCACAGTTGTCTTAGTCTATTACTAAAAGTGCTCCTCTGTTCAGTCAAGGTGGCATGCAAACAGTGAGAGACATTGTCCAGAATTGTCAGGATTTTCTATAGGGTGCTCTATTCTACCACAGCCTCCAGTGTGTCTAGTATACTTTATACCTAGGAGTATAAGAGTTTGACTCTTATAACAGAGCCAGTCTTTCTAATTGGTTTATTGAGCCTGTTGGCATCACCCATGTTGATGTCATCACTACCCTGGCTATAGGTTGACTCATTATAGAGCCTGATGGCCGAGGGTAAGAATGACCTCAAATAGTTCTCTTTGGAGCAGCACAGTTGTCTTAGTCCAATACTAAAAGTGCTCCTCTCTTCAGCCAAGGTGGCATGCAGAGGATGAGAAACATTGCCCAGAATTGTCAGGATTTTCCGTAGGGTCCTTTGTTCTGCCACAGCTTCCAGTGTGTCCAGTTTGACTCCTATAACAGAGCCAGCCTTTCCAATCAGTTTATTGAGCCTGTTGGCATCACCCATGTTGATGCCATTGCCCCAGCACACCACCACATAGAAGATTGTACTGGTGACAACAGACTGGTAGAACATGTGAAGGAGAGGCCTGCACGCTCCAAAGGACGTCAGTCTCCTCGGGAAGTAGATACGATTCTGGCCCTTGTACACAGCCTCTGTGTTAGTACTCCACTCAAGTCTGTTGCCCAGCTGCACCCCCCAGATACCCTATAGGTCCTCACCACATCAACGTCCTCACCATCAATAGTAACAGGAAGCAGTGCAGATTTAGTCTTCATAAAGTCCATCACCATCTCCTTTGTCTTACTGATATTGAGCTGCAGATGATTCAGCGTGCACCATTTGACAAAGTTCTCCTCCAGGGCCCCGTTTTCATCCTCCCGTCTTCCTTTTATACACCAAACTATTGCTGAGTCATCAGAGAATTTCTGCAGATGATATGACTCAGTGTTGTATCTAAAGTGTGAAGTATACAGGGTAAACAGGAAGAGAGCCAATATAGTCCCCTGTGGGGCCCCAGTGCTGCTTACAGCCATTTCTGATACACCGCTCTGAAGCCGCACAAACTGTGTTCTGTCTGTCAGGTAGTCCGTTACCCAGGATACAATGGAAGTGCCAACATGCATTGAACAGAGCTTTTCCCCCAGCAATGAGGTCTGTATGGTATCGAAGACACTTGAGAAATCAAAAAACATGATCCTCACAGTGCTGCCCTGCTTATTCAAATGGGAGCTGGCTCTGTTCAGCAGGTAGATGACAACATCGTCGACTCCAATGTGCTCCTGGTGGGCAAACTGCAGGGATTCAAGGGCTGATATGACCAGGGGTCGGAGGGGAACCAGGACCAGCCTCTCTAGGGTCTTCATGATGGAATGTCTTTGACAGCTAGCACCTCTTTCTCAGGGCAGGAATGGCTAACATGAGGGGGCATAATTTTAAAGTGATTGGACAAAAGTATAGGGGAATGGCAGAAGTAAGCTTTTACAGAGCGGTGGGTGTGTGGAATGCCCTGCCAGGGGTGGTGGTAGAGGGAAATACATTAGGGAAATCTACGAAACCCTTAGATGGAAAATTGAAAAATAGGGGGCTATGCGGAAAGGAAGGGTTAGATTGATCTTGGAGTAGGTTAAAATATCATCATGTGCTGTGCTGTTCTATGTTCTATGTTCTATGTTCTAATAAGTCCAGCCAGAGCTGGTGATTCCCCCCCCTCCCCACCCCGCTCGGTGCTCCCTGGTGGAAAAAGCTAGCCCACAGCCTCTTAACTGAGGTTGGGGTCCCATTTTATGAAACCCTCATGAAGAGCATAGCTTCTAGTGCTGACCCCAGTGCTGTGGGTGCTACTGTAAGTCAAGGCTGAAAGCTCTGGCTGGATCATTGGAGGGAGGGCGGATATTCTGGTTGTGGAGCTGTTATTCAGGATCAGTGGTCTGACCTGCTTACTAAGGTTGATGGATATGTGCTCTCTGACTGATTTGTACTTCAGGGAGTTGGCCCTTCCTGTACAGCTACATTTCCTACATCTCATTGTTCAGGGACGTGAGGTAGGCTTGCCGCAGCCCTAAGCCACATTGTCCAGAATGGCTGTTTTGTTTACCCTCAGCAATAGGCTCACGGACATCCATCTGACCGCATGCAAAAAGAAGAAGTTAGTGTGGTGTTAGTGTCACGCAGGGTGTTTGCAAATGAAGAAATGTTTTTGGAGATTAGTTGGGGGGTCACAGAGGACTGGCTGTTTTTGTCCATTTCCCAGTTGTTGACACCTAAGAGGCTAGTTAAAATCATAGAGTCATAGAGCATGATGGCAGAGAAACAGGCCCTTCAACCCATCTAGTCCAAGCCAAACTATTATTCTGCCTAGTGCTATCGACCTGCACCTGAACCATACTTATTGCAAGAATGACATGTATCAATGGGAGCCCTAACTTACCAAAAGATGTGTACTTGAGAAGGGGTTGGGGGAATCCAAGGGGAGCAGAGAACATGGAACATTGTAGCACAGTAAAGGACATTTGGTCCTCAATGCTGAGCCGGACTTTTAACCTACTCTAAGTTCAATCTAACCCATCCCTCCCCCATAGCCCTCCATTTTCTATCATCCATGTACCTATCTAAAAGACCCTTAAATGCCCCTAATGTATCTGCCTTTAACAGCACCCCTGGAAGGGTGTCCATGCACCCACCACGGTCTGTGCAGAAAACTTACCTCTGTCAACACCCCCCCCATACTTTCCTCTAATCACCTTTTGCCCTTGGAAAAAGTCTCCACTTATCCACTCAATCTATACCTCTTACCATCTTGTGTATCTCTGTCAAGTCACCTCTTATCCTTCCTCGCTCTAAAAACAAAAGCCCTCGCTCGTTCAACCTATCCTCATAAGACATGCTCTCCAATCCAGGCAGCATCCTGGTAAATCTCCTCTGTGCCCTCTCTAAAGCTTCCACATATTTCCCATAATGAGGTGACCAGAACTGAACACAATATTCATGTATTAAATGTGGGCAGCAGCAGGAATGATGGAATGTTTGGACTTGATGTCAGAGGTCAGACATGTAAAGTTAGATTTCATTCCTGCCAAAATTTGCTGAAACCACATCTGGGGTCATGTGTTCAGTTCTCTTTAAAGAAGCTTTGGATATACCACTTTGGTATATTACTTTGAATACTTCTTGGGGGGCGGGGTGTGGGTTTGACCTAAAAGATGAAAGTCACAGCGTTCGGGTCTCTGGCACTGAGTCCAGCTCTGTGACTCAGAAGGGAAGGGGGAAGAAGAGGCATGCTGTGGTGATAGGGGATTCATTAGTTAGGGGAACGGACAGGAGGTTCTATGGGTAAGAATGAGATTCCCGGTGGTATGTTGCCTCCCGGGTGCCAGGGTCCGGGACATCTCGGATTGAGTCCTCAGCATTCTTAAGTGGGAGGGTGAACAGCCAAAGGTTGTGTTCCACATAGATACCCATGACATGGGTAGGAAGAGTGATGAGGTTCTGCAAAGGGAGTTCAGGGGGTTTGGTGCTAAGTTAAAGGGCAGGACCTCCAGGGTTGTGATCTCAGGATTGCTGCCTGTGCCACGTGCTAGTGAGGTCAGAACTTGGAAGATTACATACGGTTTAATATGTGGCTAAGGAGTTGATATAGGAGGGAGGGCATCAGATTTTTGGATCACTGAGCTCTCTTCCAGGGAAGGTGGGATCTGTACAGAAGGGATGGTTTGCACCTGAACTGAAGAGGGATTAATATCCTAGCCAGAAGGTTTGTTAATGCTGCATCTTGCTAGTTTAAACTAGAGTGGCAGGGGGATGGGAGCCAGTGTTCTAGAACAGTTAGTGGAGGGGTTGTGGAGGCAGACAAAGTTAGGAAATCAAAGGGTTGAGCATGGTGTCCTGAGCTGTGTACATTTCAATGCAAGAAATATCGTAGGAAAGGCAGACGATAGTACTGAAGATAAGGTAGCTGGTTTACAAACAGAGGCGATATGTAATGAGGAGAGGCTGTTAACAGGGCAAAACTGCAGTCAACAGGATCAGTTGCAAGGTAAAAGGCGGACAAAATCGAAATGGGTGAATACAGGACTGAAGGTGTTATATTTGAATGTACGCAGTGTACAGAATAAGGTGGATGAACTTGTCACACAGTTGCAGATCGGCAAGTATGATGTTATAGGCATCACTGAATCATGGCTGAAAGAAGATTACTGTATAGCTGGGAGCTTAATGTCCAAAGATACATATTGTATCGAAAGGACAGGCAGGAAGGCAGAGGGGGTGGCATTGCTCTTTTGATAACAACTGAAATCAAATCATTAGAAAGAGGTGACACAGGGTCGGAAGGTGTTGAATCTTTGTGGATAGAGCTAAGGAAATGCAAGGGTAAAAAGACCCAGATGGGAGTTATATACAGACCCCCAAACAGTAGTAAGGATGTGGAAATTACAATGGGAGATAGAAAATGCATGCCAAAAAGGCAATGTTGCAATAGAGCAACACACATCAAAGTTGCTGGTGAACGCAGCAGGCCAGGCAGCATCTCTAGGAAGAGGTACAGTCGACGTTTCAGGCCGAGACCCTTCGTCAGGACTAACTGAAGGAAGAGTTAGTAAGAGATTTGAAAGTGGGAGGGAGAGGGGGAGATCCAAAATGATAGGAGAAGACAGGAGGGGGAGGGATGGAGCCAAGAGCTGAACAGGTGATAGGCAAAAGGTATACGAGGGGATCATGGGGCAGGAGGCCCAGGGAGAAAGACGGGGGCGGGGGGAACCCAGAGGATGGGCAAGGGGTATAGTCAGAGGGACAGAGGGAGAAAAAGGAGAGTGAGAGAAAGAATGTGTGTCTAAAAATAAATAACGGATGGGGTACGAGGGGAAGGTGGGGCATTAGCGGAAGTTAGAGAAGTCGATGTTCATGCCATCAGGTTGGAGGCTACCCAGACGGAATATAAGGTGTTGTTCCTCCAACTTGAGTGTGGCTTTATCTTTACAGTAGAGGAGGCCATGGATAGACATGTCAGAATGGGAATGGGATGTGGAATTAAAATGTGTGGCCACTGGGAGATCCTGCTTTCTCTGGCGGACAGAGCGTAGGTGTTCAGCAAAGCGGTCTCCCAGTCTGCGTTGGGTCTCGCCAATATATAGAAGGCCACATCGGGAGCATCGGACACAGTATATCACCCCAGCCGACTCACAGGTGAAGTGTCGCCTCATCTGGAAGGACTGTCTGGGGCCCTGAATGGTGGTAAGGGAGGAAGTGTAAGGGCATGTGTAGCACTTGTTCCGCTTACAAGGATAAGTGCCAGGAGGGAGATCAGTGGGGAGGGATGGAGGGGGAACGAATGCACAAGGGAGTCGCGTAGGGAGCGATCCCTGCGGAAAGCGGGGGGGGGGGAGGGAAAGATGTGCTTAGTGGTGGGATCCCGTTGGAGGTGGCAGAAGTTACGGAGAATAATATGTTGGACCCGGAAGCTGGTGGGGTGCTAGGTGAGGACCAGGGGAACCCTATTCCTAGTGGAGTGGCGGGAGGATGGAGTGAGAGCAGATGTACGTGAAATGGGGGAGATGCGTTTAAGAGCAGAGTTGATAGTGGAGGAAGGGAAGCCCCTTTCTTTAAAAAGGAAGACATCTCCTTCGTCCTGGAATGAAACGCCTCATCCTGAGAGCAGATGCGGCGGAGACGGAGGAATTGCGAGAAGGGGATGGCGTTTTTGCAAGAGACAGGGTGAGAAGAGGAATAGTCCAGATAGCTGTGAGAGTCAGTAGGCTTATAGTAGACATCAGTGGATAAGCTGTCTCCAGAGACAGAGACAGAAAGATCTAGAAAGGGGAGGGAGGTGTCGGAAATGGACCAGGTAAACTTGAGGGCAGGGTGAAAGTTGGAGGCAAAGTTAATAAAGTCAACGAGCTCAGCATGCGTGCAGGAAGCAGCGCCAATGCAGTCGTCGATGTAGCGAAGGAAAAGTGGGGGACAGATACCAGAATAGACACGGAACATAGATTGTTCCACAAAGCCAACAAAAAGGCAGGCATAGCTAGGACCCATACGGGTGCCCATAGCTACACCTTTAGTTTGGAGGAAGTGGGAGGAACCAAAGGAGAAATTATTAAGAGTAAGGACTGATTCCGCTAGACGGAGCAGAGTGGTGGTAGAGGGGAACTGATTAGTTCTGGAATCCAAAAAGAAGCAGAGAGCTTTGAGACCTTCCTGATGGGGGATGGAAGTATATAGGGACTGGACATCCATGGTGAAAATAAAGCGGTGGGGGCCAGGGAACTTAAAATCATCGAAAAGTTTTCAGAGCGTGAGAAGTGTCACGAACATAGGTAGGGAGGGATTGAACAAGGGGGGATAAAATAGTCGTGGGGGATTTCAATATTTTACTTTATACTTTACTTTACTTTATACTTTATTGTCGCCAAACAATTGATACTAGAACATACAATCATCACAGCGATATTTGATTCTGTGTTTCCCGCTCCCTGAAGTACAAATCAGTAGTAAATATTAAAAATTTAAATTATAAATCATAAATAGAAAATAGAAAATGGAAAGTAAGGTAGTGCAAAACAAACCAAGAGGCAGGTCTGGATATTTGGAGGGTACGGCCCAGATCCGGGTCAGGATCCGTTCAGCAGTCTTATCACAGTTGGAAAGAAGCTGTTCCCAAGTCTGGCCGTACGAGTCTTCAAGCTCCTGAGCCTTCTCCCGGAGGGAAGAGGGACGGAAGGTGTGTTGGCTGGGTGGGTCGTGTCCTTGATTATCCTGGCAGCACTGCTCCGACAGCGTGCGGTGTAAAGTGAGTCCACGGACGGAAGATTGGTTTGTGTGATGTGCTGTGCTGTGTTCACGATCTTCTGCAGCTTCTTCCGGTCTTGGACAGGACAACTTCCATACCAGGTTGTGATGCACCCTAGAAGAATGCTTTCTACGGTGCATCTATAAAAATTAGTGAGGGTTTTAGGGGACAGGCCAAATTTCTTTAGTTTTCTCAGGAAGTAAAGGCGCTGGTGGGCTTTCTTGGCAGTGAACTCTGCTTGGTTGGTCCAAGTCAGGTCATTTGTGATATTGACCCCGAGGAACTTAAAGCTTTTGACCTGTTCCACTTGCGCACCACCGATGTAAATTGGGTCGTGCGGTCCACTACTCCTTCTGAAGTCAACAACCAATTCCTCCATCTTGCTGACGTTGAGGGATAGGTTATTGTCTTTGCACCATGCCACCAGGTTCTTAATTTCCCCTCTGTACTCAAACTCATCATTACCCGAGATACGGCCTACAATTGTTGTGTCATCAGCAAATTTATATATTGAGTTTGATGGAGACTTGGCTACACAATCATGGGTGTACAGTGAGTACAGCAGGGGGCTGAGTACACAGCCTTGTGGGGCACCGGTGCTCAGAGTGATTGTAGAGGAGAGCTTGTCCCCTATTTTTACAGCCTGGGTCCTGTTTGTGAGGAAGTTGAAGATCCAGCTGCAGATCTGAGTGCTAAGGCCCAGGTTCTGGAGCTTAGGAATCAGTTTATTTGGAATGATGGTATTAAAGGCAGAGCTGTAGTCAATGAAAAGGAGCCTTACGTATGCGTCTTTATTCTCCAGGTGTTCTAAGAAGGAATGTAGGACCAGAGAGATGGCATCTGCTGTTGACCTGTTGCAAAGCGTCGAGATTGACCAGTAGGCTGTGGTTGATGTGTGCCATAACCAATTGCTCGAAGCACTTCATAGCAATTGATGTCAGAGCCACAGGTCGATAGTCATTCAGGCATGCCACCTTGCTCTTCTTCAGCACTGGGATTATCGTTGCCTTCTTAAAACACGAGGGGATCTTAGACTGAAGCAAGGAGCAGTTGAAGATGTCAGCAAACACTCCAGCTAGCTCGCTTGCACAGGCCCAGAGAACCTGTCCCGGGACGCCACCTGGGCCCGTCGCCTTCCTTGGATTTATTTCAGGAAGGCCCTTCTGAACATGGAGGTAGATTGGGAAAATCAGGTTGGTGCTGGATCTCAAGAGGAGGAATTTCTAGAGTGCCAACAAGATGGCTTTTTAGAGCAGCTCATGGTTGAGCCCGCTAGGGGATCAGCTGTTCTGGACTGGGTGTTGTGCAATGAACTAGAATTGATTAGAGAGCTTAAGGTAAAATAATGTTTCAGGGCAAGTGATCATAACATGATCAGATTCACCCTGAAATTTGAGAAGGAAAAGCTAAAGTCAGTTATATCAGTATTACAGTGGAGTAAAGGTAATTATGGAGGCATGAGAGAGGAGTTAGCCAGAATTGATTGGAGAAGAACACTGGCAGGGATGATGGCAGAGCAGCAATGGCTGGAATTTCTGGAAGCAATTCAGAAGGCACAGGATATATACATCCCAAAGAAAAAGAAGTATTCTAAAGGAAAGATGACACAACACAAGAGAAGTCAAAGCCAACATAAAAGCCAAAGAGAGGATGTATAATAGAGCAAAAAATAGTGGGAAGTTGGAGGATTGGGAAGCTTTTTAAAACCTACAGAAAGCGACTAAAAATGTAATTAAGAAGGTAAAGATGGAATATGAAAGTAAGCTAGCCAATATTATTAAAGAGAATACCAAAAGTTTCTTCAGATACATAATGTATAAAAGAGAGGTGAGAGTGGATATTGGACCACTGGAAATGATCCTGGAGAGGTAGTAATGGGGGACAAGGAAATGGTGGACGAACTGAATAAGTATTTTGCATCAGCCATGATGAAATGTCAGAGCAAACTCAATGGGCCTAATGACCTAATTCTGCTCCTATATCTTATGGTCTTAGATCTTGTGCAGAGCAGAGTGAGTTAAAGTGCAAGCTCAGAGTATAAACCTGGCTTGTATTCCCTTGCATTTAGGAGACTGAGATGTAATCAAATTGAAATACTTTTAATGATGTAAGGTATCTGTAGCTTGACAGAGAGAAACAATATCCCTGGATGTGGGGAGAGTTCAGATCAATGGGGCATAATTTTAAATCCAGCGCCAAGCTGTCTGAGGTGATGTCAGGAAGGAACTTTGTCCATAGAGTAGAAATTTGGAACTCATTCACAGGAAGTCTGTGGTGCCAAAGGAGTTAGGGTAGGGAGGGGGGCAACCTGACATTTTAAGACCATGATCAAAGGGCTTTTCACGTACTGTATAAGTGTATCAAGAGATAATGATCAAAGGGATACGTGCCTGAAACGTAGATCAGCCCTATCTGATGGGAGGCGTATCAGAAGTCACACCATGCGATGTAAACCAGTTTATACAAGGCTTCTACATTCAGAGGTTTATGTTTTCCTTTAAAAAGAAAATTAACTCAAAGAATCAAACTCTTTATAGAATGGAAATCATATAATCAGTTAACTACTCACAGTATATGAATACACAATTAGAAATTCAACTTGTTATGAATTTGTTTGACCTTTTGGTCCCTTCTGTCATTGAACTCTCCTCTGTAAATTGTAATAAATGTCATAGGGTCACACAGCACAGAAACAGTCCCTTCGGTCCAAGATGTCATGGTCTAGTCCGTGAAGTCTGCATTCCGGTTCACGGTCCGGTCCGTGGACTCAGGACTCCGGGTCTTCCAGCTGTCCCTTGTTTCCGTTAGGTTATTCATAGGCACCTGATTCCCATCTTGCGGCTTGGAATATAAGTAGCCTTGGGGTTAAGTGTGGGCTGCTGGTTTGTCTTGTCAAGATTTCCTGGGAGCAACCTGCTGGTGGAAGGTTGGGGTGGCCACTTGCCATTTTTGGGCCACGTTGGAGAACCGTCACTCCATGGAGCCTTGCTGTCGGTAGTCGGAGATATCTTTGTGGTATGGATTCTGCTGTTTCCTGGGCCAGCTGAGTGGCCATCAGCCACTCTGAGTTAGGTAGGGATCCAGCTGTTTCCATAGCCAGCCTAGGTTGCTGGCCATAACTGCAACTTGGAGCAACCCCGATACAGAGATGAAGCTGTCTGTTGTTCTTTGGTGTTTGTCTCTTCTTGTCCTCGCCTCCATGGGGTAAGTCAAGCTATTCTGCTGTTGCCCTGAGGGGGAATCTGTCTTTGCTTCTGTTGGATAAGTCAGGGTGTTCTGCTGCTGCCCTGCGGGGGGGACCTGTCCCACCTTGGTGTGGAGATAACGTTGAGTCCTGGGTTGTCTAAGGATAAGTCCTGGCTCTATGTCTATGTATTGTCCAGTCTCGTGTTAGTGTCGTGTTAAAGATGAGTCCTGGCTTTTTGAAGGGTATGTCCCGGCTCTATGTTGATGTACAGTTCCCAGTCTGTCTCTGAGCTCCAGCCTCAAGACTCAAGACTCAAGATGCCAGCCTCAAGACTCAAGACTCTAGACCCCAGCCACATCCTGTCCTTGTCTACTTCTGGGGTCTGAGCCTGAGGCAAGACCCAGGGTCAGGGTCCTTGTCTAGTCTCTGGCTCGGAGTCCAAGCACAGGCTCCTAGTTCATGGTTCCTAGTCCTGGTCCCGCTTTCCCACGCCCAGGCTTCTAGTTCATAGCTCCTTGTCCTGGTTCCCTGTCTAGTCCAAGTCCTAGCCCAAGTCTGCGTTCTTGTCCCTGCTCCTTGTCTGTATCCTGTCACGCTCCTACTCTAGTCAAGTCCTGTTCCTAGTACTTCAGTGTCTGTGTCTTGCATTTGGGTCCGTTCCCAGTGCCCCCATGTGACACAAGAGCTCCATGCTGACCAAGATATCCCATCCAAGCTCGTCCCTTTTCAAAAATAAATTCATTATCAAAGTATGTGTATGCCACCAGATACTACCCTGAGATTCATTTTCTTGCAGGCATTCACAGTAGAACAAAGAAATACAATAGAATCAATGAAAAACTACGCATAAAGACTGACAAATAACCAATGTGCAATAGCAGACAATATATGCAAATACAAAATCAAATAAATAATACTGAGAACATGTGTTGTCGAGTCCTTGAATGTGAGTCCATTGGTTTGTCCATGTTTGGCTCATAACCCTCTAAACCTTCCCTATCCATGTACCTGCCTCAGTACCTTTTAAATGTTGTTAATGTACCTGCCTCAACCCTTTCCTCTGGCAGTTCATTCTATATACAACCACCCTCTGGGTGAACAATTTCCCCACTGGGTCTCTAGTAAATCCCTCCCCTCTCACATTAAATAAGGAAGGTGATGGAAATATTTCAGGCATGTGCCCAAACCAATTGCAGAATGACCCACCATGGTGTCCATACTCACTAATAGTCAACTCCTCAATTTACATGGTTGCCTTAAACACTTCATCTTTACCCGTCTCTTCAGGTGTGCAATAAATATACAACAGATTTTCCATTTCTATTTCTTCATCCATTCTGTGTGTACAGTCCTTGCCATTCAGCTGCCTCTTGTCTCCAAGGAACAGAGTTTAGAATTAGGTTTGCTATCACTGACATATGTCATGAAATTTGTTGTTTTCCATCGGCAGGACAGTCCAATGCATAAAAATTACTATCAGTTACAAAGCTAAATAGTGCAAAAGAAAGAAATCGTGAAGTGGTGTTCATGGGTTTATGGATTATTCAGAAATCTGATCGTGCAGGGGAAGAAGCTGTTCCTAACACAATGGACGTGGGTCATCAGGCTCCTGTACCTCCTCACTGATGGTAGAAATGACACGAGGACATGTCCCAGATGGTGAGGGTCCTTAATTATTGGTGCTTCCTTCTTTATTGAATATCGATACATCTTCACCATCGTTTGAAGATCAATTCAAGTTCAAGTTCAAATTTATTGTCATTTGACTGTTCATATATACATCGAAATGAAGCAACGTTTCTCCAGACCATAGTGCACCCACATTTAATATGTCACACATAGCACATAAAACAAAATATTACCGCAAATAAGTTAACAAAATATAATTCAAAATGCATGTAGTGCGCAGCACAGGTAAACAGTAAAGAGTGAAGTCCTCGATGGTGGGGAGGCTTGTGCCTGTGATAGAACTGGCTGCGTCTACAGCCCTCGGCAGCGTTTTCTGATCCTTTGCATTGAAACCTCCATACCAGATGTTGACGCAACCAGTCAGAATGCTCCCCACTGTACATCTGTCGAAATTTGTTGTCCTTGGTGATGTACTGAAACTTCTCAAATCCTTAGTGATTATTGCTGCTGGCATGCTGTCTTCGTGATTGCATCAATATGCTGGGCCCAGGATAGATCCTCAGATGTTGGTGCCCAGGAACTTGAGGCTGTACACCCTTTCCATTGCTGACCCCTCAAAGAGGACTGGTATGTCCACAATCAATTCCTTGGTCAGTGCAAGGTCGTTGCTGCAATACTGCTGAACCAGCTGATCACCGTTACCTCCAAGCTGCGCAGGTGCGGGCTGTGCAGTAACTGAAATGCTCCAACACACACAACCTTGTTGCCACGCAGCTGGACTTTTCTTTCCTATGTGGAATGTTTCAAGAGATATCTTAAAACCTATTTTTTAAAAATTTGGCCTATTTATAAAATTACTTAATGCCTGTTGTTGATTATATTTATATAATTTGGTATTTTGGATTACATTTTATAGAACATAGAATAGTACAGCACAGTACAGGCCCTTCGGCCCACAATGTTGTGCCGACCCTCAAATCCTGCCTCTCATTTAAGCCCCCACCTTAAATTCCTCCATATACCTGTCTAGTAGTCTCTTAAACTTCACTAGTGTATCTGCCTCCACCACTGACTCAGGCAGTGCATTCCACGCACCAACCACTCTCTGAGTAAAAACCTTCCTCTAATATCCCCCTTGAACTTCCCACCCCTTACCTTAAAGCCATGTCCTCTTGTATTGAGCAGTGGTGCCCTGGGGAAGAGGCGCTGGCTATCCACGCTATCTATTCCTCTTATTATCTTGTACACAATTCTATATAATATTTGTCTTTACTTATGATTTTTAATTTTGTCCCAAATTTTTATGACTATATTGATTTATCTTTACAATGTATGTAAAGCACGTTGACCCTGCATCTTAATGTATGAAAGGTGCTATATAAATAAAATTATTATTATCATTGTTAATATAAAGTGCCCTGCAGTGTAAAAAATTCCTGCTCAAAGGTCCATGCAGCTGTAAAAAATGTTTAGAGGGAACATTGCAACTGATCTATTTCAGTAGTTTCGAAGCTGCCTCCTTAATTAACCTTCACCATCTTCTTGAACATACCCTATTGGGCAGTGTGTCCTTAACCTTGGCAACCACACTACTGGGCCGGCCTGACTGGATAGCTGAGGCTGAGGGTCTCTCATGATGTCTGTGACAAGGTCTCCTGTTGTTTCTGCCCATCTGACCCATTGCTTTCCTACCTTTAGCACCCATGTGACATGCCGGTTTCCCACTGAATCCCCTTTCCTGTGATGAGGAAGACCAGGCCGCTGTTACTGTCTCCATGGACCCTGCCTTTACCTCAGGACTGTGCCCCAAAGTCATCACATGTGCATCTCCCTGCTGGGACCAGTCCTGTTACCCCCTCAGCCTTTGGGTTCTGTATTAAACCACTCCCAGTGACATCACGTTGAATTGCTTCCCATCCCTCCTCTGGTGTCTACACTGTTTCCACGGTAACCTGGGCAGTGGTTACCGGAGCCAATGGACTGATCTTTCACTGTATCCCACTCAACAGCAGGCAACAACGTTGCTTCCCTCTCTTCAAATCGCGGAACAACCCCTTATTCCATGTCCTTTCCCAGGACCTCAATGGTGTCATTCACCTTAAGGAACGTCATTGCACATTCCACACAGTGCCCACAGCTGAGTCTGCTCATGATCCTGAGCTTCCTAACGTATCTGACCTATCCACTGCTGACCATTGATACTGCTCCAGCTAGGGGCAAGTACAGCGAGGTACAGGTATAAAGAAATGCTTGCTTGCAGCAGAGTCACAGGCAGATAGGTAGAGACAACGCACAGAACATAAATTACACAAGACACTGAAGGTTGCAGATGTTGTGGATAGTGTGGAGGGTTGTCAGAGGTTACAGTGGGACATTGATAGGATACAAAACTGGGCAGAGAAGTGGCAGATGTAGTTCAATCCAGGTAAGTGTGAGGTGGTTCATTCTGGTAGGACAAATATGATGGCAGAATATAGTATTAATGGTAAGACTCTTGGCAGTGTGGAGGATCAGAGGGATCTTGGGGTCCGAGTCCATAGGACACTCAAAGCTGCTGCGCAGGTTGACTGTGTTGTTACAAAGGCATTGGGTGTGTTGGCCTTCATCAATCGTGAGATTGAGTTTAGGAGCCCAGAGGTAATGTTGCAGCTATATAGGACCCTGGTCAGACCCCACTTGGAGTACTGTGCTCAGTTCTGGTCACCTCACTACAGGAAGGATGTGGAAACTATAGGAAGAGTGCAGAGGAGATTTACAAGGTTGTTGCCTGGATTGGGGAGCATGCCTTGAGAATAAGTTGAGTGAACTCGGCCTTTTCTCCTTGGAGCGACGGAGGATGAGAGGTGACCTGATAGAGGTGTACAAGATGATGAGAGGCATTGATCGTGTGGATAGTCAGAGGCATTTTCCCAGGGTTGAAATGGCTAGCACAAGGGGGCACAGTTTTAAGGTGCTTGGAAGTAGGTACAGAGGAGATGTCAGGGGCAAGTTGTTTTTTGTTTAAATGCAGAGAGTGGTGAGTGCGTGGAATGGGCTACCGGCGATGGTGGTGCAGGCGGATACGATAGGGTCTTTTAAAAGACTCCTGGATTGGTACATGGAGCTCAGAAAAATAGAGGGCTATGGGTAACCCTAGGTAATTTCTAAAGTAAGTACCTGTTCAGCACAGCATTGTGGGCCAAAGGGTCTGTATTGTGCTCTAGTTTTTCTATGTTTCTATGTTTAAAAGACTGTGCAAAACAACATAATGCAAGAAACAAATACACAATCAGAGACAGGTCCATAGTAGTGCAAGAGGAGGTCTGTAGTGTTTTATTGCTAAGGTGTGGTTAGGGTTGTGCACGTCAATTGAAGAACCTAATGGTTAAAGGGAAGTAGCTGTTCCTGAACTTGGTGGTGTAGGACTTCAGGCTTCTGTACCTTCTGACCAACGGTAGCAGCAAGAGGAGGCTATGACCTGGATGCTGGGGATCCTTGGTAAAAGGCAGAAATACTTAAAATTTCCTTAGCCACGGGTATGGTACCGGAGGATTGGAGGGTAGCTCATGTTGTTCCGTTGTTTAAAAAAGGCTCCAAAAGTAAACCAGTTAATTATAGGCCGGTGAGCCTGACATCAGTAGTAGGTAAATTATTGGAGGGTGTTCTGAGAGATCAGATATACAAGTATTTGGACAGCCAAGGGCTGATTAAGGATAGTCAGCGTGGCTTTGTGCATGGTAGATCGTGCTTAACGAATCTTGTAATTTTTTGAGGATATTACCAAGAAAATAGATGAGGGAAAGGCTGTGGATGTTGTCTACATGGACTTTAGTAAGGCCTTTGACAAGGTCCCACATGGGAGGTTAGTTCAGAAAGTTCAGACACTAGGTATCCATGGAGAGGTTGTAAACTGGATTCGAAATTGGCTGTGTGGGAGAAGACAGAGTGGTAGTGGATGATTGCTTATCAGACTGGAGGCCTGTGACTAGTGGTGTGCCTCAAGGATCTGTGCTGGGACCATTGTTGTTTGTTGTCTATATCAATGATCTAGATGATAATGTGGTAAATTGTATCAGCAAGTTTGCTGATGACACTAAGATTGGAGGCATTGTGGGTAGCGGGGAAGGCTTTCAAAGCTTCCAGAGGGATCTGAACCAACTGGATATTGAACCAGAAAATGGCAGATGGAATTTAATGCAGACAAGTGTGAGGTGTTGCATTTTGGAAGGACAAATCAAGGTAGGACATACACAGTAAATGATAGGGCGCTGAGGAGTGTGGAGGAACAAAGCGATCTCGGAGTTCAGATACATAATTCCCTGAAAGTGGTGTCACAGGTAGACAGGGTTGTAAAGAATGCTTTTGGCAGCCTGGCATTCATAAATCAAAGTATTGCGTACAGGAGTTGGGATGTTATGGTGAGGTTGTATAAGACATTGGTGAGGCCAAATTTGGAGTATTGTGTGCAGTTCTGGTCACCTAACTACAGGAAGGATATCAGTAAGATTGAAAGAGTGCAGAGAAGATTTACTAGGATGTTGCCGAGTCTTCAGGAGTTGAATAACAGGGAAAGATTGAACAGGTTAGGACTTTATTCCTTGAAGCGTAGAAGAATGAGGGGAGATTTGATAGAGGTTTACAAAATTGAGGGGTATAGACAGAGTAAATGCGAGTAGGCTCTTTCCACTTAGATTAGGAGAGATGAATACGAGAGGACATGGCTTTAGGGTGAAAGGGGAAAGGTTTAGGGGGAACATTGGGGGGAAATTCACTCAGAGTGGTGGGAGTGTGGAATGAGCTGCCATCTGACATGGTAAATGCGGGCTAACTCTTAAGTTTTAAGA
The DNA here is from genome assembly GCF_030028105.1 of Mobula birostris. Classification (NCBI taxonomy): domain Eukaryota; kingdom Metazoa; phylum Chordata; class Chondrichthyes; order Myliobatiformes; family Myliobatidae; genus Mobula; species Mobula birostris. The sequence continues at coordinate 56,928,850 of NC_092402.1, forward strand.
ATAAATTGGATAGAAACATGTATGGGAGAGGTCTGGAGGGTTATGGACTGGGTGCAGGTCAATAGGACTAGCGGAATGAAGTTTCAGCACAGACTAAAAGGGCCGAATGGCCTGTTTTCTGTGCTGTAGCGTTCTATGGTTCTATGACAATATCTGTCGTTAATAGTGGAGAGGGTTGCGCCCATGATGGACTGGGCTGTGTCCACTACTGTCTGCAGCCTGTAGTGTACAGTGAGATGTCTGATGCCATTTATAGTTAGGGCCTGAGCTTCAGTCCGATAGCCTGGGCTTGAGATAATGATCCGGTGCCTTCCCTCTTCATCTCCCACCAGCATCATTCTGCGTCCTAAAACAGGCAGCGAAGAGACAAAATGGTGCCATTGATACATGAGAAGTACCTATGCCAACATGGTGGCCCCAGTATCTCTGGTAGCATCAGGAAGATGAACAAGGAGTGTGATTGAAGTTCTCCTGCATGGGGTTTTTTTGCTTGAAGAAACCACTGAAAGGAAATCCACTCAAGTATATAAGGGAATAGAAAAGAAATAACCTGGAGTATTATTTTGTGTTAAACTTTTGGAGGAGTTTAAAGGGCCCCAGTGGGATACTTAGTATAGGTATTGGGAAAAAGAGGGTCCAAGGAGGAATTTCCTTAGGGTGGTGAATCTATGCAATTTATTGCCATGGACAGCTGTGGAGGCCAAATCACAGAGTATATTTAAAGTGGAAGTTGATAGGTTCTTGATTAATCAGGGGATCAAAGATTATGGGGAGAAGGCAGCAGAATAGGGTTGAGAGGGATAATAAATCAGCCATGATGGAATGATGGAGCAAACTCAATGGGCTGAATGGCCGAATTCTGCTCCTATGCCTTATGGTCTTATATAGTAGGAAAAGCTGATAAACTTGGCATGAATATTTCCCAGTCTGTCCCATGAAACAGCCTCTCTTCCATTCACTCTGTCTACACTTCCCACTAAATGATGGTGGCATCCATCATTAAGGACCCTCCCCATTCAGAACGTGCCCTCTTCTCATAAATATAATCAGGGAGGAGGTACAGGAGCTTGAAATCCAACACTCAATGTTTTAGGAACAGCTTCTTCCTCTCCACCATCAGATTTCTAAAAGGGCAATGAACCCATGAACACTATCTCACTATTCCACTTTTACACTATTTATTTTTTTTATTCGTATTGTAACTTGTAGTAATATTTTAAATGTCTTGCACTGTACTGCTGCCACAAAACAACAAGTGTCATGACACTCCTCTGGACCCTCTCCAATTTAGGAGCACACCACAAATTCTAAAGCCCAACCACTTGCTCCCCCTCAACATACGAATTACAGAAGCAGGCCATTCAGCCAAGTGAATCAATAATGGTGGTTAATCTCCTCTCGGCCCATCAACAAAGCTTTCCATTCTTGCCGCCCTCAGGAGTTTATCCTCATCTGCATTTCTGCTATCCTCCTCCACCACTCCTCGTGAAAGGAAGTCTCACACTCTGGGTGAAGGAAGCTTTTATTCCCCTCTTAATTTTATATTGGATTATTGACAACTATCCAATGATTATGGTATCCTGTTTTGGATCTCTTCACTAGATAAATCTTCTCTGTCTACCTTATCAAACTGTTCCATCGTATTAAAGATGTCTGTCAGGACAAAAGAGCCCCAGACAGTTCAATTTTCCACGATAGGTGTAACTTCTCAGTTTGGTATTAACTTTTTGAGGAGCATTTGATGTGTCTGGACCTGTACTCGATGCAGTTCAGAAGGATGATGGTGGATCTCATTGAAACCTACCAAATACTAAACAGCCTGAACAGAATGGATGTAGAATGGATACTTTTATCAGTAAGAGAGTCTAGGATCAGAGGGCAAGGCCTCAGAATTAAGGAGATGAGGAGGAATTTCTTTACCCAGAGGGTGAATCTGTGGAATTCATTGCCACAGAGAGCTTTGGAGGCAAAGTAATTGGGTGCATTTAAGTTGAGAAAAAAATTTAGCTATGATTGAATGGCAGAGCATTCTTGCAGGATCAGATCACCTAGTTCTACTCCTATGCCTTATGATATTTTTCAGCCATCTTCTCCAGTGGTTCCACACCCTGTCACATGGGGTCCCCAGATGATACACCATCTTAGTCAAAGAATAAACACTTTGTATAAAAGTCTTTTCTTAGCGCAAGGGGCATTCGGAGGGAACAGCTTCAAGAGCTGTTAACCTGATGATGCTCGTGTCTGCTGTAAGGTGGGCTCACTCTGGGCCCCCTCCGTATGGACCCGCACAGCCCGGATATTGCAGAAGGAGTTGCTGAACTGAAACAGCAAGAAGTGGAGGAAGGGTGCCCCCTCATGTGTGAAAACACTGCAATTAGCTGCCCAAAATTTGAAGTGGCTCAAGCCAGTTCAACCAGAAATGAATGTGGTCAGGGCCTGTACTTTGTACAGTTACCTTGGGAGGAGGGGAGTGGGTGTGGCAGGAAACTCCCTTGGAAACAAAATGCACAAAAATCAGTTAGTAATTCACACGGCACCACTCTGCTAGAGTAGGCACTTTTATCACAGGGCCCTTTGTGATCAAATGTGAGATGGCCAACAAGTATAAGTGTTCTAATTAAAAAGATAATGCTGAACCAGCTTTGTGATTGTAATATAGGAAGCTCTGCTTAATGAGTAATATTGAGAATCCCAAGGTACTTTAAATGTATATTGAAAACAAAAGGGTAGCTAGGGAAAAGGGTCGGACCACTCAAGGACAAAAGAGGGAATTTATATCTGGAGCCAAAGGAAGTAGGCGAAGTCTTAAATGAATACTTTGCATTGGTATTCACCAAGGGGAAGAACATGAATGATGGTGGGATTAGGGAGAAGTATGCTGATATTCTCAGAAGTCAATATTAAGGAGGAGGAGGAGTTGGGTATCTTGAAAAGCATTAAGGTGAATAAATCCCCAGGGACTGATGAAATCTATGTCAGGGCACTGAGGGAAGCAAGGAAGGAGGTTGCTGGGTCCTTGACAGAGATCTTTGTATCCTCTTTAGCCACCCGTGAGGAACAACAAGAATGGAGAATAGCCAATGTCCTTCCTTTGTTTAACAGGGCAAGAGGGTCAAACTTGAAATTCTAGGCTAGTAAGTCTTACATCAGTGGTAGGGAAATTACTGGAGAAGATTCTTAGGGACAGAATCTACTCACATCCAGAAAAGTATAGATTTATTTGGGAGAGTCAGCGTGGTTTTTTGCAGAGAGCAGTTCTGTCTCACAAATTTGATAGAGTTTTTGAGGAGGTGATGAAGGTGATTGATGAGGGGAGAGCAGTGGAATTTAGTAAAGAATTCGATGAGGTCCCTGAAGGTAGGCTGGTCCACAGTGACTTTGAAAAACCAAATCCATAATTGGCTTGGCCATAGAAGACACAGGTAGATGTGGAGGGGTATTTCTCTGCCAGGAAGTCTGTGATCAGAGGTGTTCCAAAGAGGTCAGTGCTGAGGCCTCTGTTGTTTGCAGCATGTATATAAATGATTTGGATGTAGATGGGCTAAGTAGCATATACACTGGCATGCAAATGTTTGGGCACCCCTGGTCAAAATTTCTGATACTGTGAATAGCTAAGCGAGTAAAAGATGAACTGATTTCCAAAAGGCATAAAGTTAAAATGACACATTTCTTTAATATTTTAAGATTACTTTTTTATTTCCATCTTTTATGTTTCAAAATAACAAAAAAGGCAAAGGGCCTGAAGCAAAAGTTTGGGAACCCTGCATGGTCATTACTAAGTAACACTCCGTTTGGCAAGTATCACAGCTTGTAAGCACTTTTGTAGCCAGCTAAGAGTCTTTCAATTCTTGTTTAGGGGATTTTCGCCCATTCTTCCTTGCAAAAGGCTTCTAATTCTGTGAGATTCTTGGGCCGTCTTGCATGCACTGCTCCTTTGAGGTCTATCCACAGATTTTTGATGATGTTTAGGCCAGGGGACTGTGAGGGCCATGGCAAAACCTTCAGCCTGTGCCTCTTGAGGTAGTCCGTTGTGGATTTTGAGGTGTGGATATGATCATTATCCTGTTGTAGAAGCCATCCTCTTCTCATCTTCAGCTTTTTTACAGACGGTGTGATGTTTGCTTCCAGAATTTGCTGGTACTTAATTGAATTAATTCTTCCCTCTACCAGTGAAATGTTCCCCGTGCCATTGGCTGCAACACAAGCCCAAAGCATGATCGATCCACCCTGTGCTTAACAGTTGGAGAGCCGTTCTTTTCATGAAATTCTGCACCCTTTTTTCTCCAAACATACCTTTGCTCATTGCAGCCAAAATGTTCTATTTTAACTTCATCAGTCCACAGGACTTATTTCCAAGATGCATCAGGCTTGTTTAGATGTTCCTCTGCAAACTTCTGACGCTGAATTTTGTGGTGAGGAAGCAGGAAAGGTTTTCTTCTGATGATTCTTCCATGAAGGTCATATTTGTGCAGGTGTCACTGCACAGTAGAACAGTGCACCACCACTCCAGAGTCTGCTAAATCTTCCTGAAGGTCTTTTGGAGTCAAACAGGGGTTTTGATTTGCCTTTCTAGCAATCCTACGAGCAGGTCTCTCGGAAAGTTTTCTTGGTCTTCCAGACCTCAACTTGACCTCCACCGTTCCTGTTAACTGCCATTTCTTAATTACATTACGAACTGAGGAAACGGCTACCTGAAAACACTTTGCTATCTTCTTATAGCCTTCTCCTGCTTTGTGGGCATCATTTATTTTAATTTTCCAGAGTGCTAGGCAGCTGCTTAGAGGAGCCCATGGCTGCTGATTGTTGGGACAAGGTTTGAGGAGTCAGGGTATTTATAAAGCTTTGTAATTTGCATCACCTGGCCTTTTCTAACGATGACTGTGAACAAGCCATAGCCCTCACAAGCTAATTAAGGTCTGAGACCTTGGTAAACATTATCTGAGAGCTCAAATTTCTTGGGGTGCCCAAACTTTTTCATGGTGCTCCTTTCCTTTTTTTCCACTCTAAAATTGTACAAAACAAAAATAATACACTAATCTTGCTTAAAATGTTGAAAAGAATGTTTCATCTTTAACTTTATGACTTTTGGAGATCAGTTCATCTTCTACTCACTTAACTATTCACAGTAACAGTAATTTTGACCAGGGGTGCCCAAACTTTTCCATGCCACTGTACAAGAGATGGCAGATGGAGTTTAATTTGGACACATCTATGTGCAGGCAGATGGGATTAGTTTAGATTGGCATCGTGGTCAACACAGACACCAATAAACCAGTCATCAGTTTTACTTCCCCAGATGCTCTGGTTTCTTCCTACAGCCCAGGTAGGTTAATTGGACACTGTAAATTTTCCCACTGATTAGGTTAGGGTTAATCATGTTTGTCAGGGGTTGTTGGGGCGGTGTGGCTTGAAGGATCAGAAGGGCCGAATCCGCACTGTATCGCTAAATAAATAAATACTATCTGAATAAGTAGAGGAAAAAGCTCCGTGCATGTGGGGGAGATGGAGGTGGGTCCCACACAAGCTAAGCATTGGATGCCATACATTTCCAGAAGTGATGGGACTTCCCTGCCCAACAGGAGTTCCAAGGCACCAATGGTTGCTTCCAACAATTAATTGAATGATTCCAAATTCATCATTTCTACAATTGCATCAAGATGTGCCCGTTCTATAGCGCCTTTCAGAACACCTGGACATCCCAACGCAACTTCTGGGGCGCTTAGGTGCGACTCGAGTAGCAGTAATACTCTCAATGGATACGACTAAATATTCCCGTTTCAGCCTGATAAAGCTAAAAAGGATAACTGTTTCTAAGGTACCAGTACAGTCAACAAAGATGTCTTAATGCATTTTAACAAACTATCGCTGCTCAAAACCAACGGAAACAACACCGATTGTGGTCAGAAACGCCCATGTAGGACACTTCGGAGGAAGCGCGGGTGTAGATCGGAGTTAAAAAGCGTTTAAGGAAACGGGGTTTTAAACTCCCTATACCGACTATCTTGCTGGCGAACGTGCAAGTCTCTGGTGAATAAAATTGATAATCTCAGAGCTACGGTGTTGAATCAGAGGGACATTAGGACCACGTGTGTCCTTTGTTTCACGAAATCCTGGTTAACCCCTTCTGTACCGGATGCAGCGATCCAGAGCGATGGGTTTACTATACACCGTTAGGATAGATCGATAGAGTCTTTCAAAAGCAGAGGTGGAGGAGTATGCCTCATGATCAACTCTTCTTGGTGCACAAATATATCAGTGCTGTCCCAATTCTGCTCATCAGACCTAGAATATGTAGCAGTAAAGTGCCGCCCTTTTTACCTGCCATGGGAGTTCTCTGGGGTCATTCTGGTAGCAGTTTACATTCCATCCCAGGCCAATGTCAATCAGGCTTTAGATGATCTGAGTAATGGGATCAACATGCACAAAACAGTGCGCCCTAACGCCTTCACCAGTGTTTTGGGAGATTTTAACCAGGCTAGTCTGGAAAAAATCACTAAGCAACTACCATCAACAGATCACTTGCAATACCAGAGGAAACAACACACTGGACCATTGCTACTCCACCATCACAAATGCCTACCCTGCTATTCCACGCCCTCACTTTGGGAAGTCTGATCACCTGGCTGTATTTCTACTCCCTGAGTATAGGCAGAGACTGAAGACTGCAGCACCAGCAGTGAGGACCAAGAAGGTATGGACAAGGGAAGCACAGGAGCACCTACAGGACTGCTTTGAATCGGTGGACTGGATTGTATTCAGGGATTTATCTTTGAATCTGGATGAGTATGCTGCAGCTGTTACCAACTTCATTAAAACCCGTGTGGATGAGTGTGTGCCCACAAAGACTTACTGTACGTTCCCAAACCAAAAGCCGTGGATGAACCAGGAGGTACGTTGTCTGCTGAAGGCTAGATCTGTGGCATTCAAGTCTGGCAACCCAGGCCTGTACCAGAAAACCAGGTATGATTTGTGGAGGGCTATTTCAAGGGTGAAGAGACAAATTTGAACCAGGTTGGAGATGATATTAGATGCACAGCAACTCTGGCAGGGTCTGCAAGACATTACTTCCTTCAAAGCGAAACCCAATCGTATGAATGGCAGCGATGCTTCACTACCAGATGAACTCAACACCTTCTATGCACGCTTTGAAAGGAGAACATAACTACAGCTGTGAAGATCCCTGCTGCACCTGATAACCCTGTGATCTCTGTCTCAGAGGCTGATGTTAGACTGTCTTTAAAGAGAGTGAACCCTCGCAAGGCAGAAGGTCCCGATGGAGTACCTGCTAAGGCTCTGAAAACCTGTGTCAGCCAACTAGCAGGAGTATTCAAGGACATTTTCAACCTCTCACTGCTACGGGTGCAAGTTCCCACTTGCTTCAAAAAGGCAACAATTATACCAGTGCCTAAGAATAATAATGTAGGCTGCATTAATGACTATTGCCTGGTAGCACTCAAATCGACAGTGATGAAATGCTTTGACAGGTTGGTCATGACTAGACTGAACTCCTGCCTCAGCAAGGACCTGGACCCATTGCAATTTGTCTATCGCCACAATAGGTCAATGGCAGGCGCAATCTCAATGGCTCTCCACACGGCTTTAGACCACCTGGACAACACAAACACCTCTGTCAGGATGCTGTTCATTGACTATAGCTCAGCATTTAATACCATCATTCCCACAATCCTTATTGAGAAGTTGCAGAACCTGGGCCTCAGTACCTCCCTCTGAAATTGGATCCTCAGCTTCCTAACTAGAAGACCACAATCTGTGTGGATTGGTGATAATATATCCTCCTCACTGATAATCAACACGGGTGCACCTCAGGGGTGTGTGCTTAGCCCACTGCTCTACTCTCTCTATACCCATGTCTGTGTGGCTAGCCATAACTCAAATACCATCTATAAATTTGCTGACAATACAACCATTATTGGTAGGATCTCAGATGGTGACGAGAGAGCGTACAGGAGTGAGATACACCAACTAGTGGAATGGTGTCGCAGCAACAACCTGGCACTCAACATCAGTAAGACGAAAGAGCTGATTGTGGACTTCAGGAAGGGTAAGATGAAGGAACACACACCAATCCTCATAGAGGGATCAGAAGTGGAGAGAGTGAGCAGCTTCAAGTTCCTGGGTGTCAAGATCTCTGAGGACCTAACCTGGTCCCAATATATCAATGTAGTTATAAAGAAGGCAAGACAGTGGCTATACTTTATTAGGAGTTGGAATAGATTTGGCATGTCAACAAATACACTCAAAAACTTCTATAGTTGTACCGTGGAGAGCATTCTGACAGGCTGCATCACTGTCTGGTATGGAGGGGCTACTGCACAGGACCGAAGGAAGCTGCAGAGGGTTGTAAATCTAGTCAGCTCCATCTTGGGCACTAGCCTACAAAGTACCCAGGACATCTTTAGGGAGCGGTGTCTCAGAAAGGCAGCGTCCATTATTGAGGACCTCCACCACCCAGAGCATGCCCTTTTCTCACTGTACCATCAGGTAGGAGATACAGAAGCCTGAAGGCACACACTCAGTGACTCAGGAACAGCTTCTTCCCCTCAGCCATCTGATTCCTAAACTGACATTGAACCCTTGGATACTACCTCACTTTTTTTAATACACAGCGTTTCTGTTTTTGCACATTTTAAAATCTATTCAATGTACATATACAGTAATTGATTTATTTGTTTATTTATTATTAATATTTTTATTTTATTATTATTATTTTTCTCTCTGCTAGATTATGTATTGCATTGTACTGCTGCTGCCAAGTTAACAAGCCGGTGATCATAAACCTGATTCTGACCTCAAATGTAGGGGGAAAGTATACAGTAAACGGCAGGACTTTTAAGACTCTGGTGTACAGAGGGATCTTGAAGTGCAAGTCCATAGCTCCCTGAATGAAGCAAGGAAGGCATATGAAGGCTGTGGCATCATTGCCTTCACTGGTCAGGACATTGACAATCAGAAAGACATGTTGAAGCTGTGTAAGTCTGTGATCTGGCAGACTTTGAGTATTGTGTGTAGTTCTGGTTGCCACACTAGAAGAAGAATGTCGAAGTCCAAGTTAATTTGTTATCAAATTATGTATATGTCATGATATACTATCTCAAGATTCATCTTCTTGCAGGCACTTGTAGGAAAATTTAAAAAAATACAATAGACTTTATGAAAAAGCATACACAAGCAAAGACTGACAAACAACCAATGTGCAAAAGAAGATAAAATGCGCAAACTATAAATAAATAAATAAATAAATAAATGTGCAGTAGATAGATCAATAAATAAACAAATGCGACTCAGAACATGAATCATAAAGTTGTTGAAAGTGAGCTCACAGGTTGTGGAATCAGTTCAGTGTCGAGGTGAGTGAAGTTATCCACTCTGGTTCAAGAGCCTGATGACTGTAGAGTAATAACTGTTCCTGAACCTGGCGGTGTGGGACCTAAGGCTCCGGTACCTCCTGTGGAGGCTTTGGAGAGGATGCAGTAGGTGTCCACCAGGATGTTGCCTAGATTAGAGCGTATGAGCTATAAGGAGAGATTGGGCAAACTTGGGTAGCTTTCTCTGGAGTGGTGGAAGCTGAGGGGAGACAATAGAAGTTTATAAAATTATGAGAGGCACAGAGTCTTTATCCCAGGGTAGATATATCAAATACTAGAGGACATACGTTTAAAATCATAGAGAGTAAGTTTTGAGGTGATGTGAGTGGCAAGTTTCTTACACAGAGTGGTGGGTACCTGGAGTGCACTACCTGGGTGGTGGTGGAGGCAGAAATGATAGGTGCATTCAGATAGGCACATGAATATGCAGGGAATGGAGGTATGCAGTTCATGTGTGGGCAGCAGGAATTAGTTTAATTTGGCATCATGTTCGGCGCAATAATTATGGGCTGTGGGGTCTGCTCCTGTGCTGTATTGTTCTGTGATCCATGTTTTCTATAAAGAAAATGAGCCTTTTTTAAAGCATAGTCTCAGCTATCTTCTTCCCAGGCTGATTTGCCTCCATGAGGGTCCTGCAGATTTAGCAGGAAGCGCCTGGTGGATGGTTTGTGAGGTGGGGCACGCCTTGCGCCACTTACACAGGATCTCCCAATACATTGACTCAAGGTTCCCAATCCCAACCCCAATGTTCCTTCTTTATTCGGAGCAGTCGTGGCCTGGAGATTCCCAGGAGTCTGAGGATGCCACATTTCTTCAAGGAGGCTTTGAGTAATTCCTTGAATCTTTTCCTCAAGTCAAGTCAAAGTCAAAGTTGGGTTAATTGTCATATACACAAGGAAATGTACACACAAGTGCAATGGAGAGCTTACTTGCAACAGCATCACAGGCACATAGCATCAGATACACAAGAAAAAACAAATTAAACATAAACATAGACTTTTTTTTACAAGAAAGAACACAATTAGAACAAGAAACAAAGTCTGTTTTAGTGCAGCGATCAAAGTGGTCACAGTGTTGCTATACTGAGGTAGTGATTAGGGTTGTGCTGGTTGATTCAAGAACCAAATGGTTGAAGGGAAGTAACTGGCTTTGAATCTGGCGGCGTGGGGCCTAAGGGTTGTGTACCTCCTGCCCGATGATAGCTGTGAGAAGGTGGCTTGGCCTGGATGGTGGGGATCTTGGTTGATGCATCCTGTAGACACTACCAACGGTGGGGAGGGATGTGCCCATGTTGTACTGGGCTGAATCCACGATTCCCTGCAGCTCCTGTGTATTTCAACTGCCATATCAGACCATGAAACAACCAGTCAGGATACTTTCAAATGTACAAGTTTCTTAGAGTGTTTGGTGACAATCCAAACCTCCTTAACCTCTTTTATAAGTAAAGACAGTGTCACACTTTCTTTGTGATTGCATCAATGTGCAAGGCCCAGGACAGGTTCACCTAATGTGTTAACACCCAGGAATTTAAAATTGCTGACGCTCTCCATCACCGATCACACAATGTAGAAGTGGCGCAGCTTCAACAAAGAAACACAGCAGCCAATTTCCACACTGCAATTTTCCTCAAACAGCCTCACAATAACGGGTCAGGTCAAAAGCTTTCCATTGAAAGTGTCAAAGTTGTGATCTCGGTTCAATCCCAATCCTAGAGGTGAGACGTCCTTTCCGCACTTTCCATGGTCTCGAGTACATCTTGAAAGAGCAGTAGCAAACGAGGCTGAAATAACACATGAAAACCAGTGAAGCAGGTTCAATAGCTCAAAAAGTGCTTTGAGAAAGATCTGCAATTTCAAGAGCTTGCTACTGTTCATTTTGTAACTCTCAAAATCCAGTGTCGAAAATTAGCAGGTTCACTGCCGATTTATTAGATGTTTTACATTCCACCCACAGCAAATGCTAGAATTATTTTTTAAGGGCACCGGTCCATAAGACCATTAGACCATATGACATAGGAGCAGAATTAGGTCATTCATCCCATCAAGTCCGCTCTGCCATTCCATCATGGCTGATTTATTATCCCTCTCTTGGCTTCTCCTCATAATTTTTGACATCCTTACTACACAAGAACCTATGCACCTCTGCTTTAAATATACCCAATTATTTGGGTATATTTAAATATAATAGAATATTTAAACATAAATATACCCAATCTCTAGACCCAATAGCCAAACTCTTTGTAAGATTGTGTTTTTATAACTTCCTTCCTTTTTCTTCAATCTTTTTATTAGTTTCATAATAATAAACATAACATGGTAATGGTACAAAGTTATTGGGAATATATTGTCATAATTAGTATAAGTAATTATAAAGCCAGTTGACATTTAAATGATAAAACTCCCAATCATATAGGATACAGATGAACAATATAAAACAAAGAAAAATATCTAAAAAAAATCATGAAAAAGGAAAAAAAATTATAACCCCCCCCCAAAAAAATAATCTAAACAGAATTAATCAACTAAACTAAAAAAAAAAAGACCTGATCTGTTTTGTAACATCATAAAAAAAAAAGGAAACCTTAGTGTCGACGACTCCATTCCTCTCAACCAATATTACAAAGAAATAAAATAAGTTTGGAAAAGGTCAAATTACGTCATATGAAAATGTTGAATAAATGGCCTCCAGTTTTTTTCAAATTTAATAGGGGGATCATAAACAACACTTCTAATTCTTTTCCAAATTTAAACACAGCATAGTTTGAGAGAAGCAATGAAATGTGGTAGGAGGATTAATCTCTTTCCAATTAAGCAAAATGGATCTTCTAGCCATTAATGTAAGAAATGCATTCATCCGCCGAGCTGAGGAGGAACTTCCTTCCTTTTCACAACATCTTGCAAAGCCTCTGGAAGGTCAATCATTAGGCCGGGTCAGGTTAGCCGAGCTGCAGCCTCAGTTACAGAGTCACACCTTTGTACAGTAGAGAAACAGGCACTTTGGCCCATCGTGTCTATGCTAACCCTCATGCTTATCTATATTATCCCAAACTAATCCTGCATTAATTCCATGTTCCTCTATGCCCTGCTCATTCAGGTCCCTAACGAGATGCCCCTTACATGTTGCTACTGTCCCTGTCTCCACCACCTCCTCTGGCAGCTTGTTCCAGATGCCAACTACTCTGTAGGTGAAAAATGTACCCCTCAGACCCCATTTAAACTGAGTCCTCCCAACCGAACCTTGCTGGCAGTTTTGAAGCAAACCATCAGAATCCAGCAGCCTCAAGGGAAGTCCCAGACTAGAGCGAACCTAGTTGTGTATAAGTTATTGGCGAGGTTGTACGTGAAGTACTGTGTACAGTTTTGGTCACTTTGTTATGCAAAATACATAGTTAACCTTGAAGGAATGCAGAAAAGATTCACAAGGATTTTGCCAAGATTAGAGTACCTGAGCTATAGGGAGACTGAGGGGCGATATTATAGAGCTGCTTAAAATTATGAGAGGCGTAGACAGAGTGGAGGGTAACAGTCTTTTAACCAGGGTAAGGAAGTCCAAAACCACGAAGCATAGATTTAAGGTGAGAGGGGAAAGATTTAAAAGAAACTGAAGGGGGAACTTTTTCATGCAGAGTGTGATGAGTATATGGAAGGAGCTGCCAGAGGAAGTGGTTGAGACAGGTACAATAGTGTCATTTAAGAGGCAGTTGGACAGGTACGTGGAGGGAGAGAGCTTAGAAGATATGGGCTGAACACAGGAAATCAGGACTAGCCGGGTGGGTACAGTGGTTGACATGGACTTGTTGGGCTGAAGGGCCTGTATCCATGATGTATTACTCTATGACTCTACAGCTCTATGGCCACAATGAACTGTTAGTTTGGGGCATTCAGAGTGTTTAATCTGTTAATACTCAGCTTCTGGCTTCAGTGTGGAGTCTACTGATGGGCCCCAGCTTTATTGGGATTAGCACCAGCATTAAAGTGGCAAAACCTTTCTCCCACCTGTTACCAGGGAACCCCACTCTAGGATCAGTGTCTCTTCCTATTTGCATAGAGATATCTGATCTAGAGATTAGGAAAATAAGATTAAATTAAATATTTGTAATGAAAACAGAGAATCCTGGAGGTACTCAGTAGGTCAGGCAGCATCTGTGGAGAGAGAAATAGAGTTAACGGCTCGGGGAAGGTATGCAGTAAATGGCAGGACTCTTAGTACTGATACAGTGGTATATGGTGGGATTTTGGGAATCAAGTCTATAGCTTCTGGAAAGTGGCAACGCAAGTAGATAGGGTGGTAAAGAAGGTGTACAGTATTAAAGGAATGATGTGAGGCTTCGGGGAGATGCAGAGGTTTAGAAGGTATGAGTTGTAAGGGGAGTTGTTTTCCTCAGTGGTGGGGAGGAATGGGCCTGTGATGTGTTGGGCAGAGTCCACTACTCTCTGTGACTTCTGATAGGTTGTTTCCTCTGGAACGTTGTGGGCTGACAGCAGACTTGATAGACGTTTATAAAATTACGAGAGGTTTAGATGGAGTAGATAGAGTTTCTCCCAGGGATGAAATGTCTAATGCTAGAGGGCATGCACTTAAGGTGAGAGGGGTGAAGTTTAAAGGAGATGTGGTGGGTGCCTGGAATAAACTGCCAGGGTTGGTGGTAGAGACAGACACAAAAGTGGAGTTTAAGGAACACTTAGACTGGCTCATTAACATGCAGAGAATGGAGGGATATGATTCACAACACACAGGCAGATAGGTTGAATTTGATAAAGTATCATGGTTTGTCCCGACATGGTGTGCCAAATCCTCTATTCCAGTGCTGTTCTATGTTGACCAGGATATTAAATCTGTTTCTTTCTGCACAGATGCTGTCTGACCTGTTGAGTGTTCTAGTTTTCTCTGATTATACGTCAGATCTTCAGTATCTTCTGTGTTTTTGTTCTTAAATTAAGTTTTCACTTACTATTTTAACATCCCTGGTTATTTTTTTGTGATTAATATGTTCAATTAATTAATAATATTGTGTATATTGAACATTTAATTTTTTTATTTACAGTTATTCTAATAGCTTTTAAATGTCATTGAATAATGAGAAGCATCTAAAATTCATTTCAGAGCTTCCCGGCTTTACCGGAGTTTGAAATTATGCCCTGACCTTACCTGCTGTCAAAGGCTTTCAGGGTATTCTGGGGGCAGAGCATCAGCAGGATACAGACCAAAGTTTGGTCAACTACCTGCCCATTGCCAGGTGCCTGTCAGGGGTAAATGTCATCTTGATTGGCCTCCTAGGTAAGCACAGGTGGGCAGCAAGCAGAGTTCAGCTCAAGCTGGTACACAATATTGTGACATATAGAAGTGTGGCTGCAAATTTGTGCAACACACTTTTGCACTATGGTAGCATAATGGTTAGCGTAATGCTTTACAGCGCAAGTCGCCCGGGTTCATTTCCTGCCACTGTGTGTAGGGCATTCATATGTTCTCCCCGAGACAGTGTGGGTTTCCTCCCACATGCCAAAAGATGTATGGGTTGGGCTTAATAAGTTGTGTATATGCTATGTTAGCACACTTGCGGGCTGCCCCCCAGCACATTCTCGGACTGTGTTAGTTGCAGACACTAATGATGCATTTCACTGTATGTTTTGATATTTCAATGTAAATGTGACAAATCAAGCTAATCTTTAAAAAAAGAGTAAGATCCCACAAACACCATGAGATTAATAACCAGTAGAGTATTTTTTGATGATGTTGGTTGAGGGAGAATCATTGCCTGGTACTGAACATAGAACAGTACATGCACAGTACAGGCCCTTTGGCCCACAATATCTGACTGACCTATGTAAACCTATTCCATGATCAATTTCACCCTTCCCTTCTACATAACCCATAAACCTCTTAGATGTCCCTACCACCACCCCTGGCAGTGCATTTCAGGCACCCACCATTCTGTATGAAAACGGGCAAACCTCTGACATCTCCCCTAAACTTTCCTCCATTCACATAAAAGGATGTCCACTGGAATTAACTCTCTGTTCTGGTGTTTTAGTTCCTATCCCCCTGCAACTCAAGTTTAAAGTTCAAAAGTCAAAGAAAATTTATTATCTAAGTACATATATGTCACCATATACAACCTGAGATTTATTTTCTTGCAAGCCTACTCAATAAATTCATTATAGAATAATAACCATCATAGAATCAGCAAAAGAGCAAAAATTAGTGGGAAGTTAGAGGATTGGGAAGCTTTTAAAAACCAACAGAAGGCAACTAAAGAAGTCATTAAGAAAGTAAAAATGGAATACAAAAGTAAACTGGCCAATAATATTAAAGAGGATGCCAAAAGTTTCTTCAGATACATAAGGTGTAAAAGAGAGGCAAGAGTGGATATCGGACCACTGGAAAATAATGCTGGAGAGGTATTATGACCATAAGACATAGGAGCAGAATTAGGCCATTCAGCCCATCGAGTCTGCTCTGCCATTTCATCATGGCTGATCCCGGATCCCACTCAACCCCATACATCTGTCTTCTCACTATATCCTTTGATGCCCTGACCGATCAGGAAATGATCAGCTTCCTCCTTAAATATACCCATGAACTTGGCCTCCACCGCAGTCTGTGGCAGAGCACTCCACAGATTCACTACTCTCTGGCTAAAAAAATTCCTCCTTTCCTCTGTTCTAAAAGGTCACCCCTGAATTTTGAGGCTATGCCCTCTAGTTTTGGATAACCCTACCACAGGAAACATCTTTTCCATGTCACCCTCTCTCTCGCACACAAAAAACATCCCCCACACAGAGAACCACCAACAAGAACATCAGACCCCAAATCCCCAACCACTCCCTCTCACAAAAACTAACATATTGTCCATCCAGAAAATCGCAACAAGGACATCAAACCCCCAACCCGCTAATCAGCAACAAGGAAGAAAAACACAGAAAACTGAACGCTACCAATATAAACTACAGTCACGCCAATAATCACATAAATCTCAATTTCAAAAACATCCTCAATCATCATCGAGGAGAGCGACCACTCGAACTCATTCCTTTCGTGAAGAGCGACTGCAGCCCCATGCCCCGTCTCCGGTCAGAATGGAAATGGAGCGGAGGTGATCGACAAAGTGGTCCCCAAATTTACGTCAAGTCTCATCAAGGTAGAGGAGGCCTCATTGGGAGCACCAGATACAATAGGTGACCCCAACAGATTCGCATATGAAGTGTTGCCTCATCTGGAAGGCCCTGAATGGAGGAGAGGGAGGAGGTGAATGGACAGGTGTAGCATTTCTCTTGCTGGCAGGAATATGAGCCAGGAGGGAGATTAGTGCGTAGGGATGAATGGAGAAGGGAATCGCGTAAAGGGAATTACAGAGGTATGGAGAGAGGAGTTGGCCAAAGCTGATTGGATTGGGACATTAGCAGGAATGACAGCAGAACAGCAATGGCTGGAGTTTCTGGGAACAGTTTGGAAGGTGCAGGACAGATACATCCCAAAGAAGATGTATTGCAAAGGCAGGATAATACAACCATGGCTGACAAAGGAAATCAACGTCAACATAAAAGCATAAGAGATGGCATATAATAGAGTAAAAATTTAGTGGGAAGTTAGAGGATTTGGAGACTTTTAAAAAAACAACAGAAGGCAACTTAAAAAGCCATAAGAGGAGAAAATATGAAATATGAAGGTAAGTTAGCCAATAATATCTAAAGAGGATACCAAAGGTTTTTTCAGATACAAAATATAAAGAGTGAAAGAGAGACAAGACTAGATATTGGACCACTGGAAAATAATGCTGGAGATGTAATAATGGGAGACCAGGACATGGCAGATGAACTGAATAAGTACTTTGCATCAGTCTTCACTATGGAAGACACTAGCAGTATGCTGGAAGTTTGAGAGTGTCAGGGGACAGAAGTGAGTGCAGTTGCTATTACTAGGGTGATTGTGCTTGGGAATCTGAAAGGTCTGAAAGTAGATAAGTCACCTGGGCCAGATGGTGTACACCCCAGGTTTCTGAAAGCAGTGGCTGAAGAGATTGTGAAGGTATTAGTAATAATCTTTCAAGAATCACTAGATTCTGGAATGGTTCCGGAGGACTGGAAAATTACAAATTTCTTTAGCCAGAGGGTGATGAATCTGTGGAATTCATTGCCATGGACAGCTGTGGAGTTCAAGTCTTTAGGTATACTTAAAGCAGTGTTTGATATGTTCTTGATTATTAAGGGCATCAAAGGTGAGGTTACAGGGAGGAAACAGGAGAATGGGGTTAAGAGGGATAATAAATCAATCGTGATGAAAGAGCGGAGCAGACTTGATGGGCTAAATGGCCTAATTCTGCTCCTATGTCTTATGGTCTTATGGTGCAAGAAGTCCATTTTCCTCGCTCACCATCCCTTGTGTATTGTTCTCCAAAATCTTCATCTGTACTATTGTTGGAGTTACTAGCTAAATTCTTTTATTCACTTATTTGTTTGAAATAGCCCATCACAGACACAGCCATCCCCAGCATTGACAGCATTAACCAATTTTCCTTTTTTTCTCTCTCTGGGAGTGGAGGAGGTGCTTGCTCTGAGCTGCCGGGCAGGTCTTCCTGCTCTGCATTTTGCAACCCCAACATCCTTTTGTCTAAAATCTCACTCTCTAACTGCTCCGATCCTGCATTGAGCAGATAACCTTGTTTACATCTTATTCTCATGGTAATCTGAGTTTTACCCTTTCAGAGACACCCATCCTGAAGCTTAACAAGATTTTTTTGCCTCCTTTGTTCTGATGAAGTGCCTTTGACTTGAAACATAATATAGAACATGGAATATAGAACAGTACAGTACCATGCAGGCCCTTTGGCCCACAGTGTGGTTGTGCCGACCTGTTAACCTACTCTACGATCACTCTCACCCTTCCCTCCTATATAGCCCTCAATGTTTCTACCATTGAGATCATGAAAAGACAACATAACTTCATTGGACATGTGATTAGGAAAAAGGAGCTAGAATGCAGGGTAATTATGGGAAAGATTGAAGGGAAGAAACCAAGAGGAAGACAAAGACAAACGATGATGGAGACAGCAGCCAGAGAACTGGAAATGAATGCCAATGAATTGATCCACTTGACCTGAAACAGGAGTGTGTGGGCCATGGCAGTCAAAACTCAAACTGGGCATGGCACCTGATGATGATGATGATGATGGTGATCGATGTGCCTATCCAAGGTTATAAATGCCCCTAATATATCTGCCTCTACCACCACCCCTGACAGGGCACTCTGCCCCCCACCACCACTTTCTGTATAAAAAAACTACCTCTGACACCTCCCCTATACTTCCCTTCAATCACGTTAAAATTATGCCCTCTGATATTAGTAATTTCTGCCGTGGGAAAAAGGCTCTGGCTGTGCACTTGAACTATGCTGCTTATCGTCTTGTACACCTCCATCAAGTCGTCTCTCATCCTCCTTTGCCACGAGTCGTCTCTCATCCTCCCTAGCTCACTCACCTATCTTCATAAGACATGCTCTCTAACCCAAATAGCATCCTGATAATCTCCTCTGCACACACTGTAAAGCTTCCACATCATCTTGTTGGCTCTGTTTCTCTTCCCACAGCTGTGGTCTGATTTGCTGAGTGTTTCCAGCATTTTCTGGTCCTTTTGATGATGTGATAGATAAGCAGAAAATTAATATCACGGTAAGGAAGCAAGTCAGCAGTTGAGTTTCTCTGGGCTCCCGCCACCTGTTTGTAAACTAGTATAAAGTGATGTTGTTGCCTTGTATCCACAGTGGATCTGGTCCAGTGCTGTTCAGACATTGAGGTGTCTTCCTTGCTTTGTCCTTCACCATAATAATAAAGGCTGGTTGCCCAGGAAAAGGGAAATGATGGAAACCATTTTAACTCCTCTGTCCAAACAGCCAATCCTTCATTCAGAAAGAAGAGGGCTTTCATGTTTGTATTAATAGAATGCTAGTTGAGAGATTTGGCAGTTCTTTGCAAAACATTTCATTCCTCTTCCTTTCTCCACTGGGCCTGTGGACCTGCATAACAAGTGCATTCTGCAGCCTCAATGTTGCCTGTAAGCATGTAAATCTTTAAAGCTTGTCTATTAAGGATCTATAGCAAGCTATTGTGAAGCAATATTCCAGAGCGACATTGGGGTCTCTCACTGTTTATTGGTTTCTGGCTCATGTATATTAGCTGTTTAAGTGCAGCAGTTACTTTAAGATTGATGAGGTCACTATTACTCTAAGAAATTGTGTCACGTGATTAACGATGTGCATTATTGGTATTGGTTTATTATGATCATATGTACCAAGATACAGTAAAAAGCTTGTCTTACATGCTGCTCATTGGGGATCATGGGAGCGTAGTGTTTAGCACGACACAATTACAGCTCGGGACATCCCGGAGTTGAAGTTCAATGCCAGCGCCGTTCTGCAAGGAGCCTCTGTACGTCTTCCATGTGAATGTATGGGTCTCCCCGGTGCTCCCGTTTTTTCCCACAGTCCAAAGATATACCGGGTAGGTTAATTGCTTATTGTAACTTGTCCCTTTATGAGGTTGGAGTTAATCGGGGTTGTGGGGTTGCCGGGGCGGCGCGGCTCGAAGGGCCAGAAGGGCCTACTCCACACTGCATCTTTAAATTAAATACAGCTCACAGTGCATTGAGGTAAAGCAATAACGCTACAGAATAAAGTATAAAAGTTACAAAGAGAGTGCAGTGCAGGTAAATGATAAAGTGGAAGGTTGTATAAGGGTAGGTTGTGAGGCCAAGAGTCCACCTTATCATATGAGGTCCATTGAAGAGACTGATAACAGTGGGAGAGAAACTGTCCTTAGGTCTGGTGGTGTGTGCTTTCGGGCTTTTGTAACTTCTGCCCGATGGGAGAGGGGAGAACAGAGAATGTTCGGGGTGGATGGGGTCTTTGATTATGCTGGCTGCTTTACTGAGGCAGCGAGAAGTATAGACAGTCCATGGATGGAAGACTGGCTCCCGTGATGTGCTGAGCTGTGTCCACAACTCTCTGCAGTTTCTTGCGGTCACCAGCAGTTTCTACACCAAGCCATAGTGCACTGATAAAAATTGGTGCACCATGCATCAGCTGCCACTATAATTTGACATTACTTATTGCCACATGTAATATTCCACAGGACAAGAACAAACCAAGGCACATCAGAATAACCACAATATGATTTGGGAGCATTCTACACACTTCTAAAACCCTGTTCATTCTTAATAATGATTTAAACCAGCATATTTTCTAGGTAATTTTAACCTTGTCCATCAGAAAGAAAACTGATATGATTGATTGGTTCCTTATTTTACATCGTATGTGATTTTACTTTCTAGTTGAGTCAGTGGAAAGTGATATTCAGGTGTGGGTGCTGATATAATGGAGATCTGATCCAAGCATGTTCGTCTCCATCTGTTAAAATTATCCAAGTGCTTGTTCCTTAACTGTATCTAACCAGTATACTTAAGCAGGGACAAATGATAGGAGATTGATAGGAAGAGGACAAGCTAATAGAAGTTTTCCCTTCTAGTCCCTAGGATTCTGTGGTGCTTCAGATCATACTGGCAGGGCAAGAGTTAGTTCGAGGTAATGGGAGGTCGTTGCTTTCTCTGGGTCTGCAAACTCACAGGAGGTGGAGTGGGGAGGAAGTGCAACAGAGACAGAAACAGGGAGGAGAGGCAGAGGCTGTTGCTGGAGCCATTAAACCCTCACGTCAATAAACCATGCGATTCAAAAAGTCGACTCAAAAGCAGTGACCTTGACTTCCTCGGAGTCACTTGTGGAGCCATGAACTCTGGAGCTTCGGAAGACTTCAACTTAACCCTTTCCGGACTCTCAGCATGAGTGTCAGGGTTATACATGCTGTGTATTTCTTAGCTACAGCAGACCAGGCATACACCACGCCAAGGAACCGAGTGCAAACTTGATGCTTGCAGGCACAAAAGACAGAAGTTAGCAGAAACTCGTGTAACTTTGCAAGTCTCCCCAGTTCAAAGTTTAATATTCAAAGTAAATTTAGCATCAAAAATAGTACGATGTTTCTGTGCGTTGAATAAATTGAGAGTGTGTCTCCTTGTGCAAAGACTTTGAGAATTAGGAAAAATGGCTGCAATGCTGACACTTGTCTTACCTACAGCCCTATGAGTAAGATCATGTTCCTAAAACAATTGTCAGGACTCTTCATCAAGCAAATTACCACTCCATCGAGCTAGTGCCCTATACAACCCCAAGGGAGGTTCTGCACTGGTCTTCTAGCTCACTTCAATTCAACCAATGCCTTAGGAAAGGAAAATAGCTTGAAAACAATTTCCCCTCAGACATGGAGTTATTGCACACCAGACAACAAAATACTTTGTCACCCTCTCAAGACTCCTCTGTGCCAAGTGGCAACTGGCCAGGGTAGATCCTTTAAGGGCAGAGTAAATGCAGAAACCCTTCATTCAGGGAACAATGAAGCTTCTATGTATAACTGTGCAGTCCGGCCTCCCTGAGGTAGGATTAAACCCTTAAGACGTGCAAACAAAATCAGCACAAGCAGGCCGAACCATCAGATAAGAAGCAGTGAAAACAATACCAGGAAAGAGAGGACTGTATTGCTCAAAGCTGAACCACCCTGGCTTTGAAGAGTAGGCGACAGCATAGAGGACTGTCTAGGGAGCAGGCCACTTGTGTATAAGACATTAGTTAAGTGTGATGGGCATTGCAGTTTGGGACCTATTTCAGGATCTAAACACAGAATCCAGGCTCAATGATCCCTGCACTCTCAGTAGTACCTTTCTTCCGGTGAATTGCAGAGCTGGGTTCTTCTTACAGGTGGAAATGGATGTATCAGAATCAGGATTATCACAGACATAAGTCATGAAATTTGTTGTTTAGTGGCAGCAGTATAATGCAAAACATTAGAAAATACTGTGCGGTAAAGATTAGATAGATAAATAGATGGATGGATGTCCTTTAACCATGACCTTAAAGCTATGCCTCTTGTATTTGACATTTTTACCTTGGATTCTGACTGCCTACACTATCTATGCCTCTTACAATTTTATAAACTTTGATCAGATCTCTACTCAGCCTCCAACGTTCCAGAGAAAGCAACACAAGTCTTTTAGAATTTCAGTTTACATATATAATGCCATTGTAATAATCTTCCATCCCTTCAATATGCCACCGTGATAGGTTATTTCACTGGAACAAGGCTAAGATTTAGAAGATATTGTTCTCCACCTTGGATGAGAACAGGCAGGTATTGAGTTTTTGATCTTCCAGTATGGGGTCAGGATGCTGCCTACCAGTTCCTGGATCTGCGACCTAAGGGACAGTGAGGGACAATGCAGTAAAGTTGAGATGGGGTGGAACGAGAAATCTTTCATCACTACCTTCCAGTGTGGGCTACAGCACAGGGAAACAGCACAAAATTGCAGTGCATGCTGAGCAGGATAGCCTGGATAACCTGATAAATCTAGCCACTCAAATTGATAATCGGGAAACTGAGTGGTACAGGGAAAGAATGCCCTGAGCTTCCTACTCATTAGATCACAGTCTGTCTTCACCCCCTTCCACATTATCCAGTACAGTCTGCGGAGGTTGCCTATGCAGGTGGGGTGCATTCACCTATCTCAGGAGGAATGAGATCAGAACAGGAGAACAGGTTTCTGGATCTACTATGGCAATCCAGGACACTTCTGGGCATCCTTTACCAGGCATGCAATAGAAGAGAATACCAGTCAACAGAAAAGGGAATTCTGATGGACTGACTATCCCTGAAAGAATCCTCCCCTAATTGAGAAATGCTCCCAGCTTCCTTTCGTGGAGGCCTCAGACCCACGATCTTCAGAAACATATAGATAAGTTTCAATAGGTACATTTAATGTCAGAGAAATGTATATGTAAGGGGGTTTCGATTTTTATGTTACTGCGGAGGCTAATTAAAATGGCATCTTTGTTATGTTAATCTGGGGAATGCGGCTTTGTTGTGTTAAACACTGAGAAAGTTTGCGCTAGCAGCTTATTGTGGTTTAGAGTCTGATAAGAGGGTGCTATTAACCAATTGGGATAGTTGTTATGGTTTTGGTGTATTTGAAGATACTGTATGCGCGGGGTTTTGGGGCAGAAGGTGGGAGAGCGAGACAGAGGATGGACCAGGTGCTGTGAGTCCGCTAATGGGGTCGGACCCCGAGGAGGGCGTTCGGCGGGGAGACAGAGACAGACTCGTGTGGAGCGTCTGGTCGACCACCGTTGTTGGTTCCAGGCGGCCGGTGGAGGTGGTCCGAGGGGGTTGCAGGGTGAAGAAGAAGGTCCTTGAGCTCCAACGGTTTTTGTGCACGAAGAGATTGAACTTTGATAAGTGTGGTGCCTTTTATTTTCCTTTTATATTTTATTCTCTTTTAATTATATAGTTCCAGTAATATCTGTAAACTGTAAATCATTTAATTGCATCTGGTGTAATGTCTATTATTTGGGCGGGGTGGGGTACCTCACACAGCATCCACACAAACGAATTACCCAGTTTGGCGGGGCCGAGGCGGTTTCCCTAGACGACAGCGAGCCGAGCAACCCTGAGGGTGTCCGGGGGGGCTACATATACAATATACATCCTGAAATTCTTTTTCTTCACAAACATCCACAAAAAAAAGAGGAGTGCCTCAAAGAGTGAATGACAGTTAAAATGTTAGAACCCTAAAGTCCCCCCAACCCCCCCTACCCATGCATAAGCAGCAACAAGGCAACGACACCCCATCCCCACCAGCAAAAAAAGTATCAGCACCACCTACCGAGCACTTAAGCATACAGCAAAGCATCAATAAGGACACAGACTTGCAGCACCCCAAAGACTACTCATTCCCCTGGTAATTTGACATACTACAGGCTCTCTCTCTCCCTAATAAGGGAAAAAGATGTATCCCCATTTCACAGCGAGAAGGGAGACGTAACAAACAACTCACTGATTTACGATGTTAAAAGTCCGTTACGTTGCTTTTTCCGAGCTCTGTGCCCAGAGAGCTCAGGTCACTGAACACACAGCCCACGGCAGCTAGCCCACTGCTCGCAATGTTCTATGTTCTCCCACGATGCCTCAGTCAGGGGCACCGGCTTTGAATCAGTCCGTCTCCAGAGCCATGAAAATCCGGCACCCTGAATGTGCACCAGTCTTCCAGGCTGCGTACTTGGGATATCAAAAAGCGTCCGGTTGTGAGGCCCTGAGAGCGGGCCCCATTCCCGCAAAGAACTGAAGTCAGAGTGTAACTCCAGGTCAGGGTCTTCAAAACAACCTTGAAAAGGAAAAGAAAAGAGATATGAAAGATAGAAATAGAGCTGTTTCCAAAGATGCAAGCAAACGAGTCACCATTTAGCACCATCATCACTTCGCTCCGCCCCTCTGGGACAGCAGGGAATGTTAT
The DNA here is from genome assembly GCF_030028105.1 of Mobula birostris. Lineage (NCBI taxonomy): Eukaryota > Metazoa > Chordata > Chondrichthyes > Myliobatiformes > Myliobatidae > Mobula > Mobula birostris. The sequence continues at coordinate 56,953,619 of NC_092402.1, forward strand.
GGATATCTCTGTGGCTCAGAGATGGAGAGTTCCAATCCAACAATTGAGAGAAAATATCAATGTCGGCCTCTGGGCACCAGCAAGATCCACCTTTCCACAGAACCCCTCCAATTTCTGTAGAAGCCAACCATAGGGAAAAACTCTCCTTCTATCTTGTTGATTCCCCTGAACAACTGCTGGTGTTCGGCCTTCCTTGGCCATCTCAATGCAACCCATGGAATGATTGGTCCCTAAGGACACTCTAAGAGCAGGGACCAGCATGCCTCTGTACCTGTCTGGGTCAAGCTCAGGCCCCTGTCAGTGTATCCTCTCCTGTGCTAGTGTGCACCTGTGTGGTGTTCCAGCTGAATATACTGACCTTCTTGAGGTCTGTAGTAAGAAGAAGGCAAAGCCCCTGCCTCCCACCCTACATACGATTGCGCCATTGACCTCTTGCGTGCTACTAGTCCTCCCTGGGGTCAGCCCTTTTCCCTCTCTTATCTCGAAACGATGGCCACAGAAGAGTACATCAAGAAGGCATTTGCCTTAGGATTTATCCGTCTATCTACCTCACCAGCAAGGTGGGCTTTTTTTTTTGTGAGCAAGAAGGATAGCAAGCTCTGTCCCTGCACTGATTATCGGCCCCTGAACAAAATTGCAGTGAAGTACCACCACCCTCTTCTCCTGCTTGCCTCTGCGTTTGAACATCTCCATATTTTCCAAGATAGATCTGCGCACGGCTTACAACCTAGTTCATATCCGAGAAGGGGATGAGAGGAAGATAGCATTCAACATGATGCCCTTTGGTCTGGCCTGTGCCCTAGCTGTTTTTCAGGCCCTGGTCAATAACCTGCTTGTTCTTGTGTTTTTGGACAACATTCTTATCGATTCCCGCTCTTGCACTTCCAGCAAGTTTAGAGTGTTCTCAGATTATCTCAATTTCAAGGCTCTTGAGAACAACCTTTACGTCAAGCCAGAGAAATACGTGTTTCACAATGAGCAGGTGTCATTCTTGGGCGAAATACTCACCTCCTCCAGTGTTCAAACAGACCCGTGTAATGTTCAGGCAATGAAAGAGTGACCCAAACCATCTACGGTCAAACAGGTGAGGTGCTTCATGGGGTTTGCAAACTTTAATCGCTGCTTCATCAGAAACTTCAGTTCCATTAGAGTCCCCATAAACGCACTCACCAAGAAGACCTCTGCAGGATTCCTATGGATAAATGAACATTCTCGGAACTAAAGTGAAGCTTCATTATTGCCCCAGTGCTGCAACATCCAGACCCATCCTCTCTATTCATTGTCAAGGTTGATGCATCATATGTTGACACTGGAGTTGTAGTCTCCCAGCGCTCTTCTGTGCATGATTTCCTGCACCCTGTGCCTTTTTTTCCCGTTACTTGACTCCTGCTGAATGTAACTACAATGTCGGGAACTGAGAACTTCTGGCTATGAAGGTGTCCCTGGAAAAATGGCGACACCGGCTGGAGGAGGTAGAACACCCCTTTCCAATATGGACAAATCCCAAGAACCTCTCCTACATTCAGAATGCCAAATGACTCAACTCCCATAAAGCCAGTTGGGCTCTCTTCTTCTCTTGGTTTAATTTCACCCTCATCTACTGTCATGGCAGCAAGAATACCAAGGCCGATGCTACCTCCTGCCAGTTTGACATCTCTGAGGACCACGCCAATCCAGAGCCCATCCTTCCTCACTCGTGCATTGCTGTTCCAGTGATCTGGGGAATAGAGGCAGACGTGAGGGCTGCCCAACAGTCGGATCCAGGCCCAGGTGGGGGAACCTCAAAATCGGCAGTTTGTTCCTGCCACTGTGCGCCCCAGCGTGTTGGAGTGGGTTCATTCTTCCTGTCTAATTGGCCATCCAGGAATTCAACGGACCTTGGAATTCATAAGGAGATGATTTTGGTGGCCGACTATGTCCCAGGATGTTCACAACTTCGTCTCTGCATGTCCCACTTGTGCTCAGAACAAAGTTCGAAAATTCAAGTTCAAAGTAAATGTATTCTCAAAGTATGGAAATGTCACCCATATACATCTCTGAGATTCATTTTCTTGCGGGTGTACTCAATAAATCCAATAATAGAATAATAACCATAATAGAATCAGTGAAAGACCGCCCTGACTTGTGCATTCAAACAGTGTGAAAAAGATAACAGACTGTGCAAATCCAAAATGAAAGAAATAATAATAGTAAATAAATAAATATGCAATAAATATTGAGAGTCCTTGAAAGTGAGTCCATAGGTTGTGGGAATATTTCAGTGGTGGGGCAAGTGAAGTTGACAGAAGTTATCGCCACTGGTTCAGGAGCCTGATGGTTAAGGGATATTAACTGTTCCTGATCCTGGTGGTGTGAGTCCTGTGGCTTCTTCCTGATGGCAGCAGCTAGATGAGAGCATGCTCTGGGTGGTGGGGGTCCCTGATGATGGATGCTGCTTTCCGGCAATAATGATGCATGTAGATGTGCCCTATGGTGGGGAGGGATTTACCCGGGATGGACTACGCAGTATCCATTACTTTTTATAGGATTTTTCATTCAAGGGTATCGGTGTTTCCATACCAGGCTGTGATTCAACCAGTCGATATGCTCTCCACTACACATCTAGAGAAGCTTGGCAAACTTTTAGATGTCATGCTGAATCTTTGCAAACTTCTGAGCAAGTATTGGCACTGCCGTGCTTTCTTCCTAATTGCACTTACATGCTGGGCGCAGGACAGGTCCTCCAAAGTGGTAACACTAAAGAATTTGAAGTAGCTCACCCTCTCCACCTCTGATCCCCCGATGAGGACTGGCTCATGGACCTCTGGTTTCCTCCTCCTGAAGTCAATAATCAGCTCCTTGGTCTTGCTGACATTGAGCGAGAGGTTGTTGTTGTGGCACCACTCAGCCAGATTTTCAATCTCCCTCCTTCGTCACCACCTTTGATTTGGTCAACAACAGTGGTGTCGTCAGCAAACTTGGAGATGGCGTTGGAGCTGTGCTTAGCTACACAGTCGTAATGTCAGTGCCCTGCTGGTTTGCTCTGCTCATTGTCTGTGCCTCACCTTCTTTGGTCCCACCTCTCAGTGGGTTTTATCATTGGTCTGCCACTGTCAGATGGAAACACTAAGATTCTGGTGGTTGTGGACTGGTTCTCCGCGGCTGTCCATTTCATTGCTCTCCCTAAGCTCCCAACAGCCTATGAGACTGCCAGACTCATGGTTCAGCATCTGTTCAGTCTGCACAGCTTTGCTCAGGCCATTGTGTCTGATCAAGGACCACAGTCACATCCCATTTTTGGAAACTTTCTGTTCTCTTTTGGGAGCCACAGCCAGCCTCTCATCTGGTTTCCATCTCCAATCTAACTTCCAGACTGAGAGAGTGAATTGGGAGCTGCCTTGTCTCTTCTAGCCCCATGACCTGGAGGTCCCAACTGGTTTGGGCAGAGATGGCCCACAATAACCTTCTGCCTTCCTCCATTGTCATGTCCCCCTGTGAATGCCAGAAGGGATTCCAGCCACCATTCTTCCCAGACCAACAGATTCACATGGGATTTCCTGCTGATGAACAGTTGGTCCAACAGTACAAGCACACATGTGCCTGAGCTTCTGTGCTGCACACTCTGAAACAATATGCCTGTCTGGCTGAGCAGCTCTGCTGACAGGTGAGGCCTCTCAAGCCAGGGGAAAAAGTCTGGCTGATGCCTAGAGATCTTCATTTGAAAGCTGAGAGCCACAATTTGGCCCCAAGCTATGTGTCACAATTTGTAGTGGAGAAGACTATCTACAAGGTCTTACATAGACTGCGCCTACCATCATCAATGAAGATTCACTCAGTGTTCCATGTTTTCCAGCTCAAGCCAGTGATTTTGTCCCTCCTTGCATTAGTCACCTCCCACTCCTCCTCCGCGCCAGCATTCAAATCAGGGTATCCCACCACCAAGGTCATGCTCTCTTCTCGCTGCTGCCATCAGGAAGGAGGTACATGAGCCTCAGGACTCACACCACCAGGTTCTGGAACAATTATTAACTGTCAACCATCAGGCTCCTGAACCACAAGTGATAACTTCACTCAATTTCACTTGCCCTGTCATTGAACTGTTCCCACAATGTATCAACTCATTTCCAAGGTATCTTCATCTCATATTCTTGATAATTTATTGCTTATTTATTTATTTATTGTTATAATTTCTTTTTCTCTTCTTTCTTTTTGTATTTGCACAGTTTGTTGTCTTTGCACACTGGTTGTCTTCCTTGTTGGTGCTGTCTTTCATTAATTATTGGATCTATTGTGTATGCCCACAATAAAATGGTTGTATATGGTGACATACGTTTGTATATGTGCTTTGATTGTAAATTTACTTAGAACTTTGAACTTTGGTTGATGGGTCCCTGGCTTATTCTGCGCGACACCTCCTGGCATCTCGCCAGGTGCGGGGCAGGGTCCATTATCTCAAGGATTGGGAGGGGCATGACCCTGAGGAACAGTCTTGGGTTCTGGCTCGAGACATCCCGGACGAGTCTGTCATCTGAGACTTCCAGTGGGCACAGGTCTCTGGTGCCTCAGGACTTGCGCCTCTGGAGGAGGGCCCTGCCACAACCACGGACTCTGCTATGGGATTTGGGCACCTTTGCAGGTGAACTGCTGACCGTAGTTGACAATCACGCTCCCTGCCTCTTGTTTCAGTCTTGTGCCTTGACCAAAGCACAGCAGCATCAACATTCCTTGCTTATCTTTGTCCTTGTTCTGGGAAAGAAGACAACCGTTTAGATTGATGTTGTAAAGGAGCAGCATTTATTTAGTACTTATTACTGCTTCCGAGCCGCAATGTTGCCGTTATCCTTCAGTTTAAGAGTTTTAGTTAAAAGTCCTGTTGCCCCAGCGCTTATTGTTTTTCCTTTAATTCTGCACAGTTCTTATGAAAAGTTGGTGAACTGTTCATCCGCTTCAGTGTCTCTGCCTCTGCACTTGGGCCATCACTGAGATTAAGTATGAGAAGATTTGAAAGTCACCAAAGGCTCTAGCAAATTTCTACAGATGTACCGAGACAGCATTCTAACGGGTTGCGTCACCATCCAGTAGGGAGGAGTTACTGCATGGGATCACAAGTGGCTGCAGACGATTGTAGACACAGCCAGCACGGTCACAGGCAAAAGCCTCCCCATCATTCAGGACATCTTCAAGAGACCCTACCTCAATAAAGGATCCTCGCCATCTGGGCCATGCCATCTTCTCTCAGCTACCATCGGACAGGAGGTACGGAAGCCTGAAGTCCCACATTACAGTTACTTGCCTTCAACCACTTGCGGCTTGAACCAACCACACAAAACTAGTCGCTACAGCTTAACAACACTATAGCCACTTTGATCACTTTACAGTAAAATTGACATTTTTTGTTCTAATTGTGTTTCCATCTAAACATTGTGTATAATTTATGTTTAATTTCTGTTTTTCTGATGCTATGTGTCTGTGATGCTATTGGAAGTAAGTTTTTCATTGCACCTCTGCATACATGTACTTGTGCATGTGACAATAAACTCGACTTTGACTTAAAATTTTCTGTCTATCACTCTCCCTTTTATCTTCCATTCTCTCTACCCTCTGCTCTCTCTTTTACACACACACACACACACAGTCCTAGAACGCCACAGCACAGAAGCAGTCTATCAGCCCATCTAGTCAATGCCGAACTGTTAATCTGCCTAGTACCATCGACCTGCACTGGGACCACAGCCGTCCATTCCCCTCCCATCCACGTACCTATCCAAACTCCTCTGAAACGTTGAAATCGAAATCGCACGCACCACTCACGCTGGCAGCTCGTTCCACACTCTCACCACCCTCTGAGGTGAAGAAGTTTCGCCTCATGTTGCCCTTAAACTTTTCACCTTTCACCCTTTACCAATGACCTCTAGCTGTAGTCCCACCCAACCTCAGTGGAAAAAAGCCTGCTTGCATTTCCAGTATCCTATCTATATCCCTCATAATTGTGTATACCTCTATCAAATCTCACCTTGTTCTCCCTCACTCTAGGGAAATAAAAATCCTAGCCTATTCAACCTTACCTTATAACTCAGGTCCTCAAGTCCTGGCAATATCCTTGTAAATTTTTTCTGCACTTATTCAGTCTTCTTGATATCTTTCCTTTGCTCAGGCATGCATACCCTCTCTCTTTCTCTCTCTCTCTCTCTCTCACACACAGACAAACACACACACACACACACACACACACACACATATTTTGCAGACTCCTCCAACCACACCACCTACCAAGTCAGGCTGTGACTCAGGTCTCACTCTGGAGATGAAGTGTTAGACTGAGACTGCATTTGCCCTTATGAACATTTGAAAGATCCCAGAGTCCCAGAACATTATGAGAAGAAATACAAATATTCCTGGTATCTTGATGCATTCACTCCTCAATGGACATCACTAAACAAGATCCCTGGTCATTGCTGGTGGGAGCTTGCTTTGTAGAAATTGCAATATTTTCGATATAACAGCAGTGACTACACTGCAAAAAGAATTTCAGTAGCTGTAAAATTCTTTGGGATGTCCTGAGGTTGTGAAAGGTGCTATAGACATGCACTTTTTTCTTTTGAAATCAAAGAGTCCAAAATCAACAACCTGTGGCAGTTGCCTGCAAAAGTTAGCTCAACTTTTAACCCTGAACAGATTGCCGACAAGTTTGATCATTTAGGACTCAGTGAAGGAAGTGAGCACTGCCAACAGGCATTTGGTCAGAGCCCAGATGGTTGACAGAAGAGCTTCCACTAGTGAAACTCACACCCTGATGTCAAAAGCACTTCCTGGCTTGTCAGCTTGAAATAAGAACAGTTCATGCAGTTCAAGCAAATTCAAGTATTGCTATTAGTAACACAAGATTGCACTTTAACCTATTTTTTAACCACTCACTGAACTGTACTTCTTTAACCTCTTCTCTGACCATCTTCATCTTATCATGGTGGAGAGGATTGTAAGTTCCTGAGCTACCAAGAGCAATGACACCTGGAGTTTAGCCATCTGGCGCTTAACTCCTAGTAGGGTCACCTATGGCGGTAAGGCCAAGGGGGAGGTTCTACAAAAAGGAGCACTCCAGCTAAGACCTCAACGGTGGGGCTGGTGGAAGATGATGACACATCACAATGACAGTGAAGCTGGAAGAAGGCTGCAGCAGTGAAGGGTGTCCAGTCCTCTTACACTCCATAAGACCATAAGACATAAAACCATAAGGCAAAGGAGCAGAAGTAGGCCATTCGGCCCATCGAGTCTGCTCCGCCATTTTATCATGAGCTGATCCATTCTCCCATTTAGTCCCACTCCCCCGCCTTCTCACCATAACCTTTGATGCCCTGGCTACTCAGATACCTATCAATCTCTGCCTTAAATACACCCAATGACTTGGCATCCACTGCTGCCCGTGGCAACAAATTCCACAGATTCACCACCATCTGGTTAAAATAATTTCTTTGCATCTCTGTTCTGAATGAGTGCCCTTCAATCCTTAATCATGCCCTCTCGTACTAGACTCCCCCACCATGGGAAACAACTTCGCCACATCCACTCTGTCCATGCCTTTCAACATTCGAAATGTTTCTATGAGGTCTCCTCTCATTCTTCTAAACTCCAAGGAATACAGCCCAAGAGCGGACAAAAGTTCCTCATATGTTAACCCTCTCATTCCTGGAATCATTCTAGTGAACCTTTTCTGTACCGTCTCCAACATCAGCACATCCTTTCTTAAATAAGGAGACCAAAACTGCCCACAGTACTCCAAGTGAGGTCTCACCAGTGCCTTATAGAGCCTCAACATCACATCCCTACCCTTATACTCTATTTCTCTTCTTCACCACCGACTCAACCTGGAGGTTAACCTTAAGGGTATCTTGTACGAGGACTCCCAAGTCCCGTTGCATCTCAGAACTTTGAATTCTTTCCCCATTTAAATAATAGTCTGCCCATTTATTTTTTCTGCCAAAGTGCATAACCATACACTTTCCAACATTGTATTTCATTTGCCACTTCTCTGCCCATTCTTCCAATCTATCCAAGTCTCTCTGCAGACTCTCCGTTTCCTCAGCATTACCAGCCCCTCCACCTATCTTCATATCATCAGCAAACTTAGCCACAAAACCATCTATTCCATAATCCAAATCGTTGATGTACAATGTAAAAAGAAGCGGCCCCAACAGGGACCCCTGTGGAACACGACTGGTAACCGGCAGCCAACCAGAATAGGATCCCTTTATTCCCACTCTCTGTTTCCTGCCAATCAGCCAACGCTCTACCCACATATGTAACTTTCCCGTAATTCCATGGGCTCTTATCTTGTTAAGTAGCCTCATGTGGCACCCTGTCAAAGGCCTTCTGAAAATCCAAATATACAACATCCACTGCATCTCCCTTGTCTAGCCTACTGGTAATTTCCTCAAAAAATTGTAATAGGTTTGTCAGGCAGGATTTTCCTTGAAGGAATCCATGCTGAGTTCTGCCTATCTTGTCATATGTCTTCAAGTATCCTGTAACCTCATCCTTGACAATCGACTCCAACAACTTCTCAACCACCGATGTCAAGCTAACAGGTCTATAATTTCCTTTTTGCTTCCTTGCCCCCTTCTTAAATAATGGAGTGACATTTGCAATCTTCCAGTCCTCCGGAACCATGCCAGAATCTATCGACTTTTGAAAGATCATCGCTAATGCCTCCGCAATCTCCACAGCTACATCCTTCAGAACACACGGGTGCATTCCATCTGGTCCGGATGGAGCATTCCATATCACTGGACCCTGACGCCGATCTGTCAAATAGCGTCCAGTGGCTGCCTGTGCACCAGCCTTCTCACATTAAACAAGGTTTTCTCCATCGAGGGAATCCACCCTAACATCCCGGACTAAGTCCCGTGGTGATCAGCAAGTGGTGAAGGGGGCAGGATTGTGAGATATGGAAGTCTCTCAGAACATATAGATCCTCTACAGCCACCTGAAGACTCACAAATAGACAACTCCTTAGGAGAGCATCTGACTCAACTCCAGTGATCACAGAAGAAGAATTCTTTAACTCAAAAATCTGGTGTATTTTCCACTCCTGCCCATAGCATTCACAGAGTTAAATCAGCTTTATCACCCGCACAGTAAAGTCCTTAGACCCATCATATTACATTGGTGCTTCTACTACACAAAGTTTTCCCTGCACTTTAGTTGCCTCTGCTCATCTAAGCAACTTCCTAGTGCTCCCTTTGTTACTGTCCACCCTGATCTCATAGAAATGCTACTAGAAACCTAATATTGGCCATTCTTTCCTCTCTCCTCTCCTCTTCTCCATTGGTCATAGATACAAAAGCTTGAAAGCATATAGCTCCAGCCTCAACGACAGTTTAAATCCAGCTGTTATCAGACTCTTGCATGGAACTCCAATACCAAATGTGATGGCGCCTCACGGCTCAAGATCCCAAGGTTCAATCCCAACCTCGGGCACTGTTAGTGTGGAGTTAGGCTGTTCTACCAGCAACCATCTGGGTTTCCTCCAGGTGCTCCAGTTTCCTCCCACATCTCAATGATCTGCAGATCAGTAGGTTAATTGACTACTGTAATTTGTCCACTAGTGTGTGGGTGAGGGGTAGAATCTGAGGAGAGTTGATGGGAATATGGGGAGAATGAGTAACAGGGAAATGAGACTGATGGGAAAGATAGCATAGATCACATGGGCTGAATGGCTTCCTCCCACTTCTTAAGTAATTACTATAACTTTGTGGCGGTTCTGGGAAGCTACTAGCTTATTTGGGAAAAGGCAGTGGTGGCAGGACAAAAAGGGTGGTGGTGGGGACGGGGAGGAGTAGGGTCAACAGCAACCTCTGGTCCCACTGCACTGGGCAACACTGCTCATATTGTTACCCTCACAGTTATCGGTAGCTGTACCCTTTCAGAACAGGCAGTACCACAGGGCAGAGTCTCTCAGCACAGGGTCTAGCCACTGCCATTGAGAACAAGAAAAAACTCACACCCACTGTCTTGGCTGAGAGCTATGAAAAGTGTTCTGAAATGCTTGAATAGCAGGTAGACCTTGGATAGATCCCAGTATTCAGCAGGATGTCATAAACTCATCAAGTCATGCAATGCAGAAACAGGCCCTTCAGCCCACTATGTCCACGCTGACCATCATGTACCCAACTTTACTAATCCCATTTACCAATATTTGGTCCATACTCTTCTCTGCCTTGGTGATTCATAGTTCAAAGTTCAAATGCAAAGTAAATTTATTATCCAAGTATATATATGTCACCATATACAATCCTGATATTCATTTTCTTGCAGGCATACACAGTAAATCAAAGAAATACAATAGAATCAATGAAAGACCTCACCCAACAGGATGAACAAACAATGTGCAAAAGTCAAGAAACTGTGAAAATAGAAAAGAGAAAAAAATTAATAGTAATGATGGTGGCATCCGTTAGTCTCGCGAGACCATGGATCTGTGCCTGGAAAGTCTTGCTTCATTCTCTCTCCAGGGCTCAGGCTTGGGCGAGGTTGTATGGAAGACCGGCAGTTGCCCATGCTGCAAGTCTCCCCTCTCCATGACACCGATGTTGTCCAAGGGAAGGGCAAGGGCCGATACAGCTTGGCACCAGTGTCATTGCAGGAGTTGCCAGAACGAGGTTGAAGGCAACATCAGACTGCCTTAGGGACTCCAGCTCCGGATTTGTCCTCAGGGTTTACCCTCGATGCCTTTCCCATTAGTGGGTATGGCCGCAAGGCAGCGGAGGTTTAAAATCAGTGTTTCCCTCTTAGATGGACTGTCTTCCCAGACTGACGAGCTCCATCTACCTGAAGCACTGGTTTTAAGGTTCTAGGACCCGCCTTCGCCCCTTCTCCTGTCAGTAGAAACAATTCCGCTAAGCTTAGAGGCTAAGCCACGCGACAAGACCAGGAGTTGGACTTGGTTGTCAGAGGCTATTTGAGGTGCATGCCGTGAGGAGCACTTTTAGGTAGTGGGAGCTTGTCCCCACTACCACTCCTCGGCTTGACAACCTTGGAACCTAATAGTAATAATAAATAAATAAATAAGCAATAAATATCGAGAACATGAGATGAAGAGTCCTTGAAAGTGAGTCGTTAGATTGTAGGACAGTGCTCTGTGAAGATAGACTTTACCTGTAATGGACTGGGCCATATCCACTACTTCTTGTAGGATTTTCCTTGGTGTTTCCATACAAGGCCATGATGCAACCAGTCAATATACTCCCCACCATACATCTACTGATATGTCTTGCATCCTTAATAGTGATTGCAGTAAAACTGATCTGTCTCTCATAATTTGGATGCCACTTGAGGAATCAAACAACACATGTGATAGGGAGTGTGTTATTGGTCAAATGGTTAACGCTTCTTTAATTCACAAGAAACGTGGGCACACCACCAAGGCCAACGTCACCCATCTCCAATTGCCCCTTGACCTTAGCAGTTTCTAATGCACTTCAAGTTCAAAGTTCAAAGTAAATTTATTATGAACATACATGTATGCCACCAGATACTGCCCTGAGATACATTTTCTTGCAGGCGTTCACAGCAGAACAAAGAAATACAACAGAATCAATGAAAAAACTATGCACCGAGATGAGCAAACAACCAATGTGCAAAAGAAGACCAACTGTGAAAGTACGCAAAAAACAATTAATAATAAATAAATAATACTGAGTACATGAGTTGTAGCATCCTTGAAAGGGAGTCCATAAACTGTGCCCTGTGCTCAGTTCATTATTGTGGTGAGTGAAATTGTCCACACTAGTTTAAGAGGCTGATCTGTGAACAGTAATAACTGTTCCTGAACCTGGTGGTATGGGACCTAAGGCCCATGTACCTCCTTCCCGATGGCAGCAGTGAGAAGAGAGCATGGCCTGGATGGTCCTTGATGATGGATGGAACCACCAAAACCACTAAAACTATTGGATGCTGTTTTCCTGTGGCAGTGCTCTTTGTAGATGTGCTCAATGGTGGGGAGGGTTTTGCCTGCGATGGACTGGGCTGTATCTATCACTTTTTGTAGGCTTTTCCATCCTTGAGCATTGGTGCTTCCATACCAGGCCATGATACAACCAGTAAGGATACACTCCACTATGCATCTATAGAAGTTTGTCAAAATTTTTGATGACATGCTGAATCTTCACAACCTTCTAAGAAAATAGAAACACCACCGTGCTTTTTTGAAATGGTTCTTACGTGCTGATTCCAGGACAGATCCTCTGATATGATAACACAAGAATTTAAAGTTACTGACCCTTTCCACCTCTGATCCCCTAATGAGGACTGGGTCGTGGACCTCCAATTTCTTCCTCTTGTTGTCTATAATCAGCTCTTTGGTTTTGCTGACATTGAGTGAGAGGTTGTTGTTGTGGCACCATTCAACCAAATTTTCTATCTCCCTCCTGTATACCGATTTATTTGGCCAACAACAGTGGTGTTGTTAGCAAATTTAAATATGGGAAATTCAAAGGACAGTTGCAAATCAACTACAGCATTGTGGGTCTGGGCTCAGACGTGCAGGTTAAGGAAAGAGAGTCCTCTCTCCTAAAAGGTATCAATGACCCAGATGGGTTGGTGCCACAATCCAGTGGTCACCATTTCTGATATGAGTTTTCATTAGACTTGAACAGAGTGCTGTAGGGGACTAGTGCAGATTTTTAGATAATTAACCCAGTTATCGAGCTTCAAACCTGGGCCTCTGTACCTCCCTCTGCAACTGGGTCCTTGACTTCCTCATTAAAACACAACAGTCAGTGCAGATTGGAAACAATCAATACAGGCACACTTCAAGGATATGTACTTAGTCCACTGCTCTACTCCCTCTACAATCATGACTATGTCACTAAGCACAGCTCAAACACCATCTATAAATTCACTGATGTCACTGCTCTTGCTGGCAGAATCTCAGACGGTGATGAGGAGGTGTACAGGAGTGAGATAGGTAGCCCAGTTGAGTGCTGTCACAACAACAGCCTAGCACTCAACATCAGTAAGACCAAGGAATTGATTGTGGACTTCAGGAAGGGGGAAGTCATGAGAGCACATACCAGTCCTCTTTGAGGGGTCAGCAATGGAAAGGGTGTACAGCCTCAAGTTCCTGGGCACCAACATCTGAGGATCTACAGTATCCTGGGCCCAGCATATTGATGCAATCATGAAGAAGGCATGCCAGCACCTATACTTCATTGGAGTTTGTGGAAATTTTAGGAACAGCACCTTCCCCTCTGGCATCAAATTTCTAAATGGTCCACGAACCCATGATCACTACCTCAATATTTTTGCCATCAGTTTGCACTATTAATTTACTTATTTTTATATTGTAACTTATAGTATCGCACTGCCGTAAAACAACAAATTCCATGACATATGTCAGTGAAGATAAATCTTAATCTGATTCAGTAGCACACGTGGTTGTGACACATTGTATGAGAATGCTGATGGTCCAATAAATGTCGAGAAACATGAACCCCATTACGTTTCCTTTGTATATATTACTGAGAATAAAGTATATTTGAAATGAAGAATATACTTGAGTTAACTTGAGACTGGGTGAGGAACATATTTTGGTTTGCCCAAGACTTGTTGGTGTCCAAGGTAAGAGAATCCTGCCAATGGGCACATTTTGGGCTGCAGGAGTACGTGCCGAGGGACGTGCTGAAGCTCAGTGTAGCCAACGCAAAATTTCTGTGGGGAAGGGCAGCAGTCTCGGGTCCGGCTGCAACTTTACACCAGGTCCTGTGTAGCAACCTCTTATGGATGCATTGTTTAAGGAGGAAACATGAGTGGTGTTGATCCATTGTAAGAGGATGTATTGAAATGATGTTACAATGATTGCTGAGAAAGACGTGTCCCCATTGTATTTGCTGTGCATATTTTTGGATAAAGTATATTTTTGAAAAATGAAAGTGTTTGAGTCAACCAGTGTTGCGAGGGAAGGGTGTTGTGGGGTGGAGTAGGGGAATACGAGTGATTTTTCTCTGCTGATTACATGACTCACACCCAAGACAACCTGTGCAGCGGGTGGAGTTGCTGCCTCACAGCTTTAGAGACCCGGGTTCAATCCTGGCCTCCGACATTGGCTGTGTGGAGTTTTGCATGTTCTTCCTGCGGCCACGTGAACTCCCCCCGGGTGCTCAGGTTTCCTCCCCCACCCCGAAGACGTGCAGGTCGGTGAGTTAATTGGTTTGCTGTATATTGATTGGAATGCAGAGAGAATAAAATGGGACCAGTGTGGGATTAGTATAAATGTGTGGTTGATGGTTAGCACAAGCTCAGTGGGCTGTAGGACGTGTTTCTATGCTGAAGCACAAGTTGGCCACTCGGCCCTTCATGCCTGTTTTCCCATTCAATAAGATCATGGCTGATATATTTACCTCTGCCCCCTTTCTTGCATCACACCCACATCTGCTGATTACCTTGATATCTAGAAATGTGTCATAGCTTTCAAGACTGTGGGTGAAAGGGCTGCTCAGTCTAGCAAAGGACATGGAGCAATGCAGGTGAATTGAGATACAAGATTCAAATTTATTTATTAAGTGTACATCAAAGCATACAGTGAAATGTGTTGTTTGCATTAACAGCCAACGGAACCAAGGGATTTGCTGGGGGCAGCCCACAAGTGTTGCCACATATTCTGGCACCAACATAACATGCCCATACTGCTCAGCAGAATAACGCAGAACACAACAAAACAGAACCCAACAAGGAACCAAACAACAACATCAAAACAAGCCCCGTTCCTTCCTCCCACCCACCTACCTTCGCCCACACTGTCCTCCAACCCCACAACTGACTGTTTACTGCACTCAGACTTGGGCTCACAGACATTGGCCTTTGACTTCCTCACTGGTCTTGCAGACTCAGGGCCCAGCCAATGGACTTCAACTTCCGGACTTCCAATTTGATCCTCAGCATCGTCCTCAGGACTCGCCGATCACCAAACATGAGGCTCAGGTGCAAATATAAATCAGCCACTGGTGACTTTAATGACGGAGGAAACTCAAGACCCAAAGTGACCAACGTCTGCCCATGACTTACATCTGAAGTGCATGTTCTTCACTCAGAAGCAGAGCAAACGGAAATTAAGGTGTGAAGGAGACTTTTTTGCAATTTGAATCAGCTGGTCCTCTCAGAACTCAATACATGAGCTTCACCATCCACAGTGTTGTACACAATAAATGGACTGGCATCGAGCATCGTTGATTTGGAAGCTCCCAGATGCACGTTGGTTGGTTAGTAGACTATGACAGCCATTAGTTAGGTTCAATCCGCACCTTTCCCAGTGTTTCATAATGCCCAATGTTCAGCAGAATAATGACCCAAATCAGGCACGCTGATTGAGGTTCCCTTTCCTGGACCAGCTACAGTCATTCAACCACTGCAACCACCAATCTCACTGCCAGCTTGGCACATTTGCACGAGGAAAAGAATTGTTAAATAGAATTGGTTTATTACTATTGTCATGTGTACTGAGAAATGGCGAAAGGGCTCAGTTTGCCTTGCCATCCTGGCAGATCATGCCTTGTCGAGGAAATCAGAATGCAGAATATAGTGTTAGAGTTGCAGAAGAAGTGCAGTGTAGGCAGACAAATAAAGCGTAAGGGCCACAGTGAGGTAGATTGTGAGATCAATAGTCCATCTTTATCTTACTAGAATCTGATAACCATAGAACCATAAGACCATAAGACATAGGAGCAGAATTAGGCCATTTGGTCCATTGAATTTTCTCCACCATTCAATCATGGCTGATCCTTTTTTCCCCTCCTCAGCCCCACTCTCTGGCCTTCTCCCCATAACCTTCGATGCTGTGTCCAATCAAGAACCTATCAATCTCTGCCTTAAATACACCCAATGACCTGGCCTCCATTGCTGCCTGTAGTAACAAACTCCACAAATTCACCACCCTCTGGCTAAAGAAATTTCTCTGCATCTCTCTTTTGAATGGATGCCACTCTATCCTGAGGCTATGCCCTCTTGTCCTAGACTCTCCCACCATGGGAAACATCCTTTCCACATCTACTCTGTCTAGGCCTTCAACATTTGAAAGGTTTCAATGAGATCCCACCCCCCCTTCTAAATTCCAGCGAGTACAGACTCAGAGCCATCAAACATTCCTCGTCTGATAACCCTTTCATTCCTGGAATCATCCTTATGAATCTTCTCTGGACCCTCTCCAATGCCAGCACATCTTTTCTAAGATGAGGAGCCCAAAACTGTTCACAATACTCAAGGTGAAGCCTCACCAGTGCCTTATAAAGCCTCAGCATCACATCCTTACTCTTGTATTCCAGACCTCTTGAAATGAATGCTTACATTGAATTTGCCTTCCCTACCACCGACTCTACCTGCAAGTTAACCTTTAGGGTGTTCTGCACAAGGACTCCCAAGTCCCTTTGCATCTCAGATTTTTGGATTTTCTCCCCGTATAGAGAATAGTCCGCACATTTATTTCTTCTACCAAAATACATGACCATGCATTTTCCAACATTGTATTTCATTTGCCACTTTCTTGTCCATTCTCCTGATCTGTCTCAGTCCTTCTGCAGCCTACCCGTTTCCTCAACACTACCTGCCCCTCCACCAATCTTCGTATCATCTGCAAACTTGGCAACAAAACCATCTATTCCATCATCTAAATCATTAATATACAGCATAAAAAGAAGTGGTCCCAACACCGACCCCTGTGGAACACCACTAGTCACTGGCAGTCAACCAGACAAGGATCGTTTTATTCCCACTTGCTGCCTCCTACCATCAGCCAATGCTCTAACCATGTCAGTAATTTTCCTGTAATACCACGGGCTCTTAACTTGGTAAGCAGCCGCATGTGTGGTACCTTGTCAAAGGCCTCCTGAAAGTCCAAATATACAGCATCTACTGCATCCCCTTTATCTATCCTGCTTGTAATCTCCTCAAAGAATTCCAACAGGTTCGTCAGGCAGGATTTTCCCTGAAGGGTTCTTTTACCCTTAGCTCCCTAATCTTTTACCCTTGCAGTTTCTTAACTCAACCCACAAGGATTCAATGTCTTCTGATCCTATGTCACATCTTTTTACTGATTTGATGCCATTCTTTACCAGTAGAGCCACACCACCTCCTCTGCCTATCCCTCTGATACAACGTGTAACCTTGGACATTCAGCTCCCAACTACATCCATCCTTCAACCACAATTCAGTGATGGCCACAACAGCATACCTGGCAATCTGTAATAGTGCAACAAGATCATCCACTTTATTTCTTATACTCCGCACATTTAGATACAACACCTTGAGTACCGCATTTGCTGTCCTTTCTGATTCTGTATCCCTAATGTTTTGATACACAGCCTGTTGGCTGCACCTATGTCCCATCACCTGCCTGCCCTTCCTGACAGTCTGACTGCACGCTTTACCATCCGTCCCATCCTGAGTCCCTTCACTCCAGTTCCCACCCCCCTGCCAAATTAGTTTAAACCCTCCCCAACGGCTCTAACAAACCTGCCCGCGAATATATTGGTCCCCCTCACGTTCTGCAACCCGTCACTTTTGAACAGGTCATACCTCCCCCAGAGGAGATCCCAATGATCCGAGAACCTGAAGCCCTGCCCCCTGCACCAGCTTCTCAGCCACGCTTTTATCTGCCAATTCATCCTGTTTCTACCCACAATGGTGCGTGGCACAGGCAGCAATCCAGAAATAACTACCCTGGAGGCCCTGCTTCTACCTAGCTCTAAAATCTCCTTTTAGGACCTCTTTGCTTTTCCTTCCTATGTCATTGGTACTAATATGTACCAAGACATCTGGTTGCTCTCCCTCCCTCTCCAAAGATCTGAGACGTCCCTGACCCTGGCACCTGGGAGGCAACATACCACTCGGGTGTCCCGTTCACGTCCACAGAATCTCCTGTCTGTTTCCCTCATGACCCCTATCACGACCATACCCTTCTTCAGTGGAATAGTGGGATAGAAGTTGTCCTTGAGCCTGGTGGTATGTGTTTTCAGGCTTTTTTTATCTTCTGCCTGATCAGAGAAGGAAGAGCAGAAAGTGACCAGGATTAGGTTTCCACATAGTATTTCTATGACATCAGGGTGGACAGTAACAAAGTGAGTATTAAGACGTTGCTTAGATGAAAAAAGGCAGTTAGAGTGAAGGGACGATTTTGTGTGGTAGAAACACCAGTGTAATTAGATGGGTCCAAGGACTTTACCATGTGGGCGATAAAACTGAAGCTCTCTTCTCACTGCTCTCATCGGGCAGGAGGTACAGGAGCCTCATGTTGCACACCACCAAGTTCAGGAACAGCTATTATCCTTCAACCATCAGGCTCCTGACCAGTGTAGGTAACTTCACTCACCTCAAATCTGAAATGATCCCACAACCTACAGATTCACTTTCAAGGACATTACAGCTCATGTTATCAGCACGATTTATTTGTTTATATTTGTATTTGCACCGTTTCCCTTTTACACATTGTTTGTCAGTCTTTGTGTGTAGTTTTTCATTGATTCTATTGTATTTCTTTGTTCTACTGTGAATGCCTGCAAGAAAGTGAATCTTGGGGCAGTATATGGTTACATATACATACTTCGATAATAAATTTACATTGAACTTTGAACTTTGATGTAACTCTGTGAATGTCATGGGCAAGAGTGATAAATACACCTGAGTTTTGAGTTAAAGAATCATGGCTCAGTGAATCATTAAAGAAAAGGTTAAATTGCGATCTTGTATTATGAATAGCAATGCTAATAGCTTTGATATCTTCTGCCTGATAGGAGAAAGGAGAAGAGAGAATGACCAGGCTGGAAGGATCCTTGATTATCTTGGCAGCTTGCGGGAAGTGTAAACAGTGTCCGTGGAGGGGAGACTGGCTTTGGGCTTTAACTACAACTCTCTGTGATTTCTTATGCTGCGACCCATGGTAAAATTAGGGAGAAAAAAAATATTGACAATGTGAGATCCAAACCACTGTCAGAGCAGTTCCTGCAGCAAATCTCTTGACTGACACATCGTGCTATGGAAACAAAGAACCACCTTTGAATACTTCATGATGACAGCTCCTGGAAACAATACAGACTCATTGTTGAGCCTGTTACACAAAATCATTAGCAGTGAATGTTTTCCTTTGGCAGCCAACAGGAAGATCCAAGGAGCAAATGTTTGGTGCCAAGAATGAGAGGCTCCCATTATGTGACAAGGAGAGGGAGGTGAGGTATGATGCAGTCTGCATGGACCCATTCCTGCTGACGAGCAGCTTTCATTGTCAGGATGCTGGCTTTGTATTTGTGGCTCTTCTGGCCGCCACTGAAGCCCTTCCGCCCGGTCCCTGGGTGTTGCTGTAAACACTCCAGAAGACAGTGAAACTTCAGGGATAAAGGACTGGTGCCTTTTAACGCCTAGAGTTTACAGCACGGAAACAGACCTATCGAGCCCAGCCATATGTGCCACTGTTTATGTTCTGCAACAGTCTACTCAGGGAAACCAGAGAATCTCACAGATTTACAACACAGGATACTATTCCACCCATCCTGTCCATGCCAGGTGAAAAAATACCTACCCAAGAACTTCCAGACTTTGGTCAAACACTTGTAGGCGATGACATGAAAAGTGACGTGAGCCTCACAGGGTCTCAACTGGGTCTGTGTAAGGGCAACCCAGTGAGTCCCACTCTTCAGCCCTGTCCCGCAGCCCTGCAAATCATCTTTTCAGACTCTTATCCAGCTCCACCTAAGTGATACGATTGAACTTTCCCCTACTTCTGCGCTCAGTAGTGAATTCCACACCTCAGCCACTCATTGTGTAAAATGTTTTTCCTCTTGGTCACTTCTGGTCCTTATCCCGAATGTTTTTTCTATATCCACCTAGTCCATAACCTTCATGATTGTAAACTCATTGGTCATATCCCCTCCATTGCAAAGAGAACCCCAGCTTTCCATATCTATCCATAGTCTATCCATAGAACTCAACTCCCTCCTCCCTGGAATCACATCAGTAATTCCTTCTGCTCCCTCTCCAAAGCCTTCACATCTGTCCTGAAGTGTGGTGGCGAGAACTGGATACGGGACTTCAGCTGTGGTCAAACCAGTTTCAAAGTGGCTTTTTTGCACTTCCGCTCTGTGTCTCCCCCTGTCATCAAGGACATCTACATGAGGTGATGTCTCAGGAAGGCAACATCCATAGTTATGGATCCCCACCATCCAGACCTTGCCATCTTCTCGATGCTGCTGTCAGACAGGAGTTACAGGAGCCTGAAGACCTATACCTCAAGGTTCAACACCAGCTACTACACCAAGTCCTTGTACTGACCTGAAAAACCCGAACACTAGCTCAGACTATATTTCTTTATTCTCTCTCTCTCCCTCTCTCTCTCTCAGCTTGCACTAACTTGCTGTTACATTCATTTGCATGCAGGTTATGTATAATTTATGTTCACTTAAACTTTTGTTTGTTGTGTTTGTAATGTATTGTGCCACTGCTTAAAAAAAAGGCTAATTTTCATGACATTTATACCCTGAGTATGTATGTCCATGACAATAAATTTGAATTAAATCCCCAAATCCTTTGTGATTTTTCAACCATTCTCACCCCTTCCCTTTCCACTATCTAGGGACCCAAACAGTTTCTCCAGGAGAAGCAGTGAGCACTTGTACTTCCTCCAGCCCAGCGTTCATAGTGCAGTCTCCTCTCCACCGAAGAAACTACACACAAACTGGGTGACCGCTTTGCAAAGCGTACTTGTTCAGACTGTAGGGGTGACCCTTAACTTCTGTTGCCTGGCACCTTGAACATTCCATACTACTCCCATCGTTACAATGAGACCCAACACAAACCTGAGGAAAAACACCTCATCTTCTCTCTGGGCTCATTGAAGCCTGATGGACTCAATATCAAGTTCTCCAACTTTGGGTGACTCACCCTTTCTTTCTCTGTATCAGAGCATTTCTGCCTGTTATTATTTTAGTTTTTCCTTGTTTTAATATAGTCTGACCTACTGATAATGTCCTATGGTGTCTGCATTTGCAATACATTACACAAGCAAGGAAGTTTAATATGTTCTAGGCTATCCTTTCACTGCCACATTAGGTCATCCTGTCAGAGTTATTCCCTTTGTTCCACCTATTCCCCCACCTCCCAGCTTCTCCTGCCTAAAACTAACTTTTTTTTCTGTCTCCCACTTCAGATGAAGAGACCCAGACCTTCATCGAGACATTAGCTGCCAGACAACCATTCACTCTGAATCTACTGCTCTTCATTATCACAGTTTTTCCTATCCATTCTACCTAGGCCCTATAATTTTAACACCTAAATTATACTTCCTCTTTTCTAGGGAAGTCACCTCCTGCCTGGGAAGCCTCTCCTTGGAAATAGGATTCTCCATCCCTGGTAATGTCCTTGTAAGTCTATGCACCCTGTGTTGTAGTGTGGTGACCAGAACTGAACCCAATACTCAAGCTTTATACGCTTCTAACATGACCTCCCTTCTCTTGTATTCAACACCTTGGCCAATGAAGACCAGTTCCCCAGATGTCTTGACCTCCTTATCTTTTTGTATATCTACCAACAAGGATCCTCAGGTCCATTGGACTAGAAGAATTTCTCCATAAAAGCTATCAACATATTCTTCCATCTCTTTTAGCAATATACACAGTTTGTCCTATCATTCCTTCTTCCTTCATGTGCCTGTCCACCTTCCACTTCATTACATCCATATGCATCATCTCTCTGGGATAGGAGGTCTTCGTTTGCATTACTGGATTTATCAGTGACACGTGGACTCCTCTCAGTTCTGAGGTTATTATTGTAAATCATGGCTGCATTTCCTCAAGTGCCTCTATATCCCATTCCTAGGAAAAAAAGTACAGTTGACGTTTTGGGCTGAGTTCCTCCAGCATTTTCTGTGTGTTGCTCGGATTTCCAGCATCTGCAGATTTCCTTTTGTTTGTGATCCCATTCCTAGCACAGTTCTCCAAATGCAATCCTCCGAAAATTCTTTTGTTCAACCTAACTAATTGGGTGAGAGATCAAAAAGACAGTGATTAGATTTCCTATCAGGCAAAACGGTTTGTTGCTATGCCATAGGTTTTATGTAACAATGGGCAATATTTCCCATTTTGTGCTGCTTTCTAATATCTAATACACACTCTCTGTCATTTCACATGATGGCAATGATATGACAATATCATCTTTTTAAGAATGTTTTTACATTTGTGTGCACGGTTCTTGTGTTCACGGCAAATTATGAGGCTATAAGGCTAGAACTTGCGGGTGTGAATTGGGATGATGCTTTTGCAGGGAAATATACTATGGACATATGGTCGATGTTTAGAGATCTCTTGCAGGATGTTAGGGATAAATTTGTCCCGGTGAGTAAGACAAAGAATGGTAGGATGAAGGAACCGTGGGTGACGAGTGAGGTGGAAAATCTAGTCAGGTGGAAGAAGGCAGCATACATGAGGTTTAGGAAGCAAGGATCAGACGGGTCTATTGAGGAATATAGGGAAGCAAGAAAGGAGCTTAAGAAGGGGCTGAGAAGAGCAAGAAGGGGGCATGAGAAGGCCTTGGTGAGTAGGGTAAAGGAAAACCCCAAGGCGTTCTTCAATTATGTGAAGAAAAAAAGGATGACAGGAGTGAAGGTAGGACCAATTAGAGATAAAGGTGGGAAGATGTGCCTGGAGGCTGTGGAAGTGAGTGAGGTCCTCAATGAATACTTCTCTTCGGTATTCACCAATGAGAGGGAACTTGATGATGGTGAGGACAATATGAGTGAGGTTGATGTTCTGGAGCATGTTGATATTAAGGGAAAGGAGGTGTTGGAGTTGTTAAAATACATTAGGACGGATAAGTCCCGGGGCCTGACGGAATATTCCCCAGGCTGCTCCACGAGGCGAGGGAAGAGATTACTGAGCCTCTGGCTAGGATCTTCATGTCCTCATTGTCCACGGGAATGGTACCGGAGGACTGGAGGCGAATATTGTCCCCTTGTTCAAAAAAAGTAGTAGGGATAGTCCGTGTAATTATAGACCAATGAGCCTTACATCTGTGGTGGGAAAGCTGTTGGAAAAGATTCTTAGAGATAGGATCTAAGGGTATTTAGAGAATCATGGTCTGATCAGGGACAGTCAGCATGACTTTGTAAAGGGCAGATCGTGTCTAACAAGCCTGATAGAGTTCTTTGAGGAGGTGACCAGGCATATAGATGAGGGTAGTGCAGTGGCTGTGATCTATATGGATTTTAGTAAGGCATTTGACAAGGTTCCACACGGTAGGCTTATTCAGAAAGTCAGAAGGCATGGGATCCAGGGAAGTTTGGCCAGGTGGATTCAGAATTGGCTTGCCTGCAGAAGGCAGAGGGTCATGGTGGAGGGAATACATTCAGATTGGAGGATTGTGACTAGTGGTGTCCCACAAGGATATGTTCTGGGACCTCTTCTTTTCGTGATTTTTATTAAACGACCTGGATGTGGGGGTAGAAAGGTGGGTTGGCAAGTTTGCAGACGACATAAAGGTTGGTGGTGTTGTAGATAGTGTAGAGTATTGTCGAAGATTGCAGAGAGACATTGATAGGATGCAGAAGTGGGCTGAAAAGTGGTAGATAGAGTTCAATCCGGAGAAGTGTGAGGTGGTACACTTTGGAAGGACAAACTCCAAGGCAGAGTACAAAGTAAATGGCAGGATACTTGGTAGTGTGGAGGAGCAGAGGGATCTGGGGGTACATGTCCACAGATCCCTGAAAGTTGCCTCACAGGTGGATAGGGTAGTTAAGAAAGCTTATGGGGTGTTAGCTTTCATAAGTCGAGGGATAGAGTTTGAGAGTCGCGATGTAATGATGCAGCTTTATAAAACTCTGGTTAGGCCACACTTGGAGTATTGAGTCCAGTTCTGGTCGCCTCACTATAGGAAGGATGTGGAAGCATTGGAAAGGGTACAGAGGAGATTTACCAGGATGCTGCCTGGTTTAGAGAGTATGCATTATGATCAGAGATTAAGGGAGCTAGGGCTTTACTCTTTGGAGAGAAGGAGGATGAGAGGAGACATGATGGAGGTGTACAAGATAATAAGAAGAATAGATAGAGTCGATAGCCAGCACCTCTTCCCCAGGGCACCACTGCTCAATACAAGAGGACATGGCTTTAAGGTAAGGGGTGGGAAGTTCAAGGGGGATACTAGAGGAAGGTTTTTTACTCAGAGAGTGGTTGGTGCGTGGAATGCACTGCCCAAGTCAGTGGTGGAGGCAGATACACTAGTGAAGTTTAAGAGACTACTAGACAGGTATATGGAGGAATTTAAGGTGGGGGGTTATATGGGAGGCAGAGTTTGAGGCTCGGCACAACATTGTGGGCCGAAGGGCCTGTACTGTGCTGTACTATTCTATGTTCTATGTTCTCCCATGGTGGTATTCCAAATTAGAACTAATATATTCCATTATCAGTGCAGAGACCTATCAAGGATGCCCTTACATTGGTAAATTGGCTTCTTTTTGTCACATGTACCGAGGTTCAGTGAAAAACTTGTCTGAAATGAAACGATCTGTATGGACGCACTCCATCCACACAGATCAATTCATTGCACAGAGCATTGAGGATTTACAAGGTAAAACAATAACAATGCAGAATAAAGTGTACCAGCACAGAGAACGTGCAGGCGAGAAGGTGAAAGGTCATAACGAGATTGGCTGTGCAGTAAAGAGTCTATTTTATTATACTAAGGAACTATTCAACTATAACAACAGTGTCCTTGACCGTAGTAGTATGTGCTTTTAAGTTTTTGTATCCTTTACCTGATGGGAGAGGAGAGAAGAGAGAATATTCGGAGTGTCTGCTTTACTGAGGCAGTGAGAAGTGTAGACAGAGTCCATGGAGGGGAGGCTGGTGCCTGGGATGTGCTGACTGTGTCCACAACTCTCTGCAATTTCTTGTGGTCACAGGCAGTTGCCATACCAGCCATGGTGCATCCAGATAGGATAGTATCTCTGGTGATAGTCAAAGGGTGTCACGCCAGGTTTCTTTAGCCTCCTGAGGAGGTAGAGGAGTTGGCGAACTTCTCGGCCGCAACAACAACCAAGACAGGTTATTGTCGATCTCCCCTAGGAGCTCGAAAATCTCAACCTCAGCGCATTGATGTGAACAGCAATGTGTGCCTCAATTCCCCTCTTCCTGAAGTCAACGTCCAGCCCTTTGTTAGCCCCTCGCCTAGCACTAGGGAGGAGGGTGAAGGCTGGAACACCAGGGAGCATGTTCCCATGCTCTCCTTCCTTTTCCGTCACTTTAGGTGGGATATAGCTGGGATGTACTTAAATGAAATATGACCCTCCGTGTAATGCAGTGCTTTTCCTTTACCGTCACCACTATTCATATCTCGGACCTAAACAAGCAATCTGCCATTACTGGACAGCGTGTGATTCTTTAAATCAAGTAGTTCACACTGTTGCAACACACAAATTGCTGGCCAGTGTAAAAAAACATTAACTGTCCATTTCCTTCCTGACATATTGATTTCCGCCAGCATCTTAAGTGTTGCTGTAGATCCCAGCAACTGCAGTCTCTTTTACCTGTGAGTCTGTTGCGGTTGTCTACTGTATCAGGGTACATCCGATACGGCCTCTTCTATATCGATGAAACCCAATGTAGGTTGGGGGACCAATTTTTTGAGCACCACCGCTACGTCCGCAACAAGCAAGATTTCCCAGTGGCTAGCCATTTTAATTCCAATCCCCATTCCCATTCCGACATGTCAGTCCTTGGCCCCCTCTACGGCTATGATGAGGCCACTGTCAGGTTAGAGGAGAAACACCTCATATTCCGCCTGAGTAGTCTCCAATCTGACAGCATGAACACTGAATTCTCTAACTTGCAGTTATTTCTGTTCCCTTCCTCCTATCCTTTTTCTTCTCCTCAAGTGCCTATCACATCTCTCTGATGCCCCTCCTCCTTCTCTTTCTCCCATGGTCTACTCTTCTCCTATCAGATTCCTTCTTCAATACTTTATCTTTTCCACCTATCACCTCACAGCTTCTTTGTTCATTCCCCCCTCCCCCACCTACCCACCTTCCACCTCACCTGGCTTCACCTATCAATTTCTAGCTGTACTTCCCCTCCCCTACCCTCTTATTCTAGCTTCTTCCCCCTTCCTTTACATTTGTGATGAAAAGGCTCCGCCTGAAACATCGACTTTTTATTCCTTTCCATTAATTGCTGCTCAACTTGCCGAGTTCCTCCAGTATTTTGTGTATCTCCACTTCAATCTAGAGAGGGAGTTGATGCAGTTGCTCATTCCTGTCATAAGTGGAGGCAACTGGATTAAACTCACTGTTGCCTCCTGACAACTCCACCAGTCGCTTGTGGTTCACACTCTCTGCTCTGGAGTCAAACAATGAGTTAGAGTTACACACCACTGATCTGAGTCCTGTGGCCAGCCTTGAAACCCAGGTGCAGTGCTGGGGGAGCACTTCCTACAAAGGCAGCTGTCAAGGGTTGTCCTATTTGCCTCATCCCAGGGATGTGAACTGCCCCGTGGATTATAATCATAGTCATAGTCATAGTCATACTTTATTGATCCCGGGGGAAATTGGTTTTCATTACAGTTGCACCATAAATAATAAATAGTAATAGGACCATAAATAGTTAAATAGTAATATGTAAATTATGCCAGGAAATAAGTCCAGGACCAGCCTATTGGCTCAGGGTATCTGACCCTCCAAGGGAGGAGTTGTAAAGTTTGATGGCCACAGGCAGGAATGACTTCCTATGACGCTCTGTGTTGCATCTCGGTGGAATGAGTCTCTGGCTGAAAGTACTCCTGTGCCCACCCAGTACATTATGTAGTGGATGGGAGACATTGTCCAAGATGGCATGCAACTTGGACAGCATCCTCTTTTCAGACACCACCGTCAGAGAGTCCAGTTCCACCCCCACGACATCACTGGCCTTATGCAGAGTTTGTTGATTCTGCTGGTGTCTGCCACCCTCAGCCTGCTGCCCCAACTCACAACAGCAAACATAATAGCACTGGCCACCACAGACTCGTAGAACATTCTCAGCATCGTCCGACAGATGTTAAAGGACCTCAGTCTCCTCAGGAAATAGAGACGGCTCTGTCCCTTCTTGTAGACAGCCTCAGTGTTCTTTGACCAGTCCAGTTTATTGTCAATTCGTATCCCTGGGTATTTGTAATCCTCCACCATGTCCACACTGACTCCCTGGATGGAAACAGGGGTCAGTGGTACCTTAGCTCTCCTCAGGTCTACCACCAGCTCCTTAGTCTTTTTCACATTAAGATAATTCTGCTCACACCATGTGACAAAGTTTCCTACTGTAGCCCTGTACTCAGCCTCATCTCCCTTGCTGATGCATCCAACTATGGCAGAGTCATCCGAAAACTTCTGAAGATGACAAGACTCCGTGCAGTAGTTGAAGTCCGAGGTGTAAATGGTGAAGAGAAAGGGAGACAAGACAGTCCCCTGTGGAGCCCCAGTGCTGCTGATCACTCTGTCAGACACACAGTGTTGCAAGCACACATACTGTGGTCTGCCAGTCAGGTAATCAAGAATCCATGATACCAGGGAAGCATCCACCTGCATCGCTGTCAGCTTCTCCCCCCAGCATAGCAGGGTGGATGGTGTTGAACGCACTGGAGAAGTCAAAAAACATGACCCTCATGGTGCTCGCTGGCTTGTCCAGGTGGGCATAGACATGGTTCAGCAGGTAGACGATGGCATCCTCAACTCCTAGTTGGGGCTGGTAGGCGAACTGGAGGGGATCTAAGTGTGGCCTGACCATAGGCTGGAGCAGCTCCAGAACAAGTCTCTCCAGGGTCTTCATGATGTGGGAGGTCAATGCCACCGGTCTGTAGTCATTGAGGCAGCTGGGGCGCGGCATCTTTGGCACAGGGACGCGGCAGGACGTCTTCCACAGTACAGGAACCCTCCGGAGCCTCAGGCTCAGGTTGAATACATGGCGAAAGTTTGAAGTTAATAACTCATCTCCTTCTACCTTAGGCCATGAACTTATCAATCGCCCCTGATGATTTATTAACTGATGAGTTGTTAACTTCAAACTTTCTGCATAATCACTCAAAGAGTTGTAACGAGAGCTGTATAACTCATCTCCTTTTACCTTAGGCCATGAATTTATCAATCACCCCTGCTGTGGACCACTTCTACAAAGAAGGGATCTGTATGCTCCACGACCGCTGGACTAAGTGTGTAACTGTAGGAAGGGACTATGTTGAAAGATAAATGTGGCCACAAACTTATCAATCACCCCTCGCATACCAAATCTCTTCAAATTCCTAATGAAGTATAGTTACTGACATGCCTTCTTCGTGACTGTATCAATGGTTTCTAACAAGTCAGGTCAAATACACAGTGAAACTATGGCATCATCCTTCCAGGGGTACCGAAACCAGCCACTAGTATACTGCAGACCTGTGGGCATAAGTACACCATGTGCATCAATCGAAGTCTCATAACAATGTCAAATGAATCACAGGCATACCAGGAGCCAAGATTCAGTACACTGATATAATGGGTCACTTAATACAGGGATCTCAATGACAAGGGTGGATGTAATTGAGTTATGGCCCAGGTGAATTATTAAAATATCAATTTGTGACTGCTTTTGTTTACTTGCTTGGAAACCAAACAAGAAATGAGGTGGCGATCGCCATTCACTTATGCGGGCCTCATTGTTTGGTGGGCCTCTTTGTACCATGTAAGAATAGCTGACACACATTGCCGCAGGACTTGGACTGAGCAGCGACTGGAAAAGCCCCAAGCCTGGAAGGGAAACTTTTAATGGAGCGGATGGAAAACTCGGAGCTCCTTACAGAATGTCAGGGCCTGTCAGTTTAAGATTTTCCGGGGCCTGGAACTCAGAGCCGCCGCCTGTGGAGGGCAGCACATTGTGCCAGGGTAGGTGTACCACAGCAATGCCAAAGCTTCTGCCTGGTGTGTCTGAGAGACAATCAGAGCCCTGGCGAGAAGGTTTCTTGCAGTCATTGTTCCCAGTGACACAGCCCTCCAACATATCTGACTCTGACCCCGAGATGAATAGAGGCCTTTGTGCCTTTATTAAACAATGGCTGCAAAGTAAAAGTTTGGGAGCAGTAAGCCTAATATCTGTAGTAGGTAATTAACTGGAAAGAGCTCTAAGGGATAACATATACAAGCATTTCGAAAGTCATGGTTTAATTAGGGATAATCAGTGCAGTTTTATACATGGGAGATCATGTCTCACAAATTTGATTGAGGTTTTTAAATAAGTAACCAAGAAGGTCATGAGGGCAATGTGGTAGATGTGATTTATCTAGACTTCAGTAAGGCCATTGACAAGATTCCACATGGTAGGCTGCTCTGGAAAGTTGGACCCCATGGGATCCAGGGAGAGCTGGCTAGTTGGATACAGAGCGAGCTTGATAGAGGAAGCAGAGGGTAATGGTGGAAGGTTGTTTCTTAAACTGGAGGCCAATGACTAGTAAGCTTGGTGCTAGGCCCAATGCTATTTGTCATCTATATTGATGATTTGGATGGGAGTGTACAATGCATGGTCAGTGAGTTTGCAGAAAACACTAAAATAGGTAGCACCATAGCCAGTGAAGGTGGTTATCAGAATTTATAGTGGGATCTCGATCTGCTAGGGAAGTGGAAGAGGAATGGCAAAGGGAGTTTAATTCAGATAAGCTTGAGGTGTTGCATTTTGGGAAGACAAATGGCCATTAACAGCTGGGCCCTAGAGATGTTGTAGAGGAGAGGGACCTAGGGGTACACAGAAGTGGCTTCCAGAGAGTGGTGTCATAGGTTGACAAGGAGCTGAAGAAGGCATTGGGCACAGGAAGTCTCATCGGTCTCAGTAGTGAGTAAAGAAGTTGGATGTTATGTCGGCAAGGCTACATTTGGAATATTGTGTTCAGCTTTGGTCTCTCCAATAATGGAAAGATGCCATTAAGTTGGAAAGAGTGCAGAGGAGATTTAAGATGTTGTTGCTGGGACTCAAGGGACTGAGTTATGGAGAGTGATTGTGCAAGTTGTAATTTTTTTAATGCGAGTATAGGAGGATGAGGGGTGACCTTGTAGAACTGTATCAAATCACAAGGGATGTTGATTATATAAAAAAAAGCTTAATAGCAGACAAGAGGTAAATCAGGAGGGCAAAAAGAAGATATGAGATAGATATGGCAGGCAAGGTTAAAGATAATCCCAAGTCTTCAGTTACATTAACAATAAACGAGTGATGAAGAAGAGACTAAGTCCTCTTAAAGACCATAAGACCAGAAGACCAGAAGAGATAGGAGCAGAATTTGACCATTCAGCCCATCGAGTCTGCTCCACCATTTCCCGCCATGGCTGAATCATTTCCCCCTCAACCCCATTCACCGACCTTCTCCCAGTAACCTTTTGCATCCTGAATAATCAAGAACTTATCAACCTCTGCCTTTTACACCCAAAGACTTGGCCTCCACAGCCACCTGCAGCAATGAATTCCGCAGATTCACCACTCTCGAGCTAAAGAAGTTCCTCCCCATCTCTGTTCTAGTTGGATATCGACGGGAGGAGAAGATGGCGACGCGACACAGCGCGCGCAGCTCTCCGGTGAAATGATATCGTATTTGTTAAGTAGGGGCTGTGCACAATTCTGATTTGATGGAGACAGATGTGAGAAGGCACAGAGGAACATCAGGAGAAATTTCTGAAATGCCCGGTTCGCTGCCGCTGCTACTGTGCGATTGAGAATCTCCAGAGGGAGGGCCCCAAAATCCTTGGCTTTGCCTGCTGCTGGCGACCGAGGCTGGGATCGAAGCATTCAGCAGAGATGGTGCTCGGTGCTCAGTGTCGGAGGGCTGGTCGGAGCTCGAAGTTTTCGGACGACTCAGAGTCGGACTGAGGTCGGGCATGGCAGGGAGAGTTTTCTTCCTTCTCCCGTCTGCGTGAGATGTGGGACTTTCGAGAGACTTTGAACTTTTTTACTGTGCTCATGCCCTGTTCCTCATCAAGTTATGGTATTGTTGCACTGTTGTAACTATATGTTATAATTATGTGGTTTTGTTAGTTTTTCAGTCTTGGTCTGTCCTGTGTTTCTGTGATATCACACTGGAGGAATATTGTATCATTTCTTAATGCATGCATTACTAAATGACAATAAAAGAGCACTGCATGTCCTCATAATCTAATCTAATATCCCTCTATTCTGAGGTTGTGCTCTCTGGTCCTAGACTCCCCCGGTATAGGAAACATCCTCTCCACATCCACTCTATCCAAACCTTTCAATACTCAATAGGTTTCAATGAGATCCCACATAATTTTGCTAAATTCCAGCAAGTACAGGCCTAGAACCATCAAATGCTCCTCAGACGATAACCCTTTTGTTCCCAGAATCATTCTCATGAATGTCCTCTGAATCCTTTGCTTTTTTATTCTAGTCCTCTCAAAATGAATGCTAACATTGCATTTACCTTCCTCACCACCAACTCAACCTGCAAGTTAACCTTTAGGGAATCCTGCACGAGGACTCGCAAGTCCCTTTTCACCTTGGATTTTTGAATTTTCTGCCCGTTTTGAAAATTGACTATGCTTTTGTTCCTTCTGCCAAAGTGCATGCCCATACACTTCCAGACACTGTATTCCATCTGCCACTTCTTTGCCCATTCTCCTAATCTGTCTAAATCTTTCTACAGCCTCCCTGCTTCCTCAAAACTACCTACCCCCCCACCTATCTTTGTATAGTCTGCAAACTTGGCCACAAAGCCATCAATTCCATCATCCAAATCATTGATATATAATGTGAAAAGAATCAGTCCCAACACAGACCCTTGCAGAACACCGCTAGTCCCCAGCGGCAAACCAGAAAAGGCTCCCTTTATTCCCACTCTTTGCCTCCTGCCAATCAGCCAATCCTCTATCCATGCTGTATCTTTCCTATAATACCATGGGCTTGTAGCTTATTAAGCAGCCTCATGTGCAGCACCTTGTCAAAGGCCTTCTGAAATTCCAAGTACACAACATCCACTGATTCTCCTTTGTCTATCCTGCTTGTTATTTCCTCAAAGAGTTCCAACAGATTTGTCGGACAAGATTGTCCATTTAGAAAACCATGCTGACTTTGGCCTATTTTATCATGTGCCTCCAAGTACCCAGAGACCTCATCCTTAACAATCAACTCCAACATCTTCCCAACCACTGAAGTCAGATTAACTACCCTATGACTTCCTTTCTTCTGCCTCCCTCCCTTATTGAAGAATGGAGTGACATTTGGAACTTTCCAGTGCTTTGGAACCATTCCAGAATCTAGCAATTCGTGAAAGAGCATTACCAATGCCTCCACAATCTCCCCAGCCACCTCGTTCAGAACCACAAAAGACCATCAGGGCCACCTATATGTAGTCCTGCAGCAGATGGCTGAGATTTTTAATGTCTCATTTTCTTCAGTGTTTACTAAGCCGAGTATCATCGACGTCAAAGAAATAAGGGTAATAGGTAATGAGGTCTTGGGACATATGCATATTGTGAGGGAGAAGGTATTTGCAGTCTTGAAGAGCAGTAAGATGGGCAAATTCACAAGTGTCAACCAAACGTACCCCCTGGACTTTATGGGAGGCCAGGGGAGAAATCACAGAGGTCGTTGTAGAGATATTTGCTTTGTTGTTAGTCACTGGTAAAGTCCCAGAACACTGGAGGGTGGCTAATATTGTTCTTTTGTTCCAGGAGGGTAGCAATGACAGGCCAGAGATCTACAGGCCAGTGAGCCCGACACCAATTGCAATTATAAGTTACTGGAGAGAACTCTGAGGAGCAAGATCTACCATCAGTTGGATAGTAAAGGCCTGATCAAGAATATTCAGCATGGTTTTGAGTGTGGGAGGTTACATGTACAGAATGTCTGACAAATCTATTGAGGTAATTAAGCGGATAGATGAAAGTAGAGCAGTGGATGTTGTCTACATCAACTTTAGTAAGACCTTTAAAAATATCCAGCATGGCAGACTGATCTGGGAGGTTAAGTTGCATGGGATTCATAGTGAGCTAGAGAGGTGGATTCAGAATTGGTTCGATGTTAGGAAACAGAGGGTGATCGTTGAAGGTTGACTCTCTCTCTGAGGGCCTGTGACTAGTGGGATGCCCCAGGGGGTCAGTGTTAGGACCTCTGTTGTTCATTATGTCAATGATTTGAATATGAATGTACATGGTATAATTGCCCAGTCTGCTGATGACAAAGGGTGTCTTGTTGATAGTGAAGCAGGTTACAATGAATTACAGGGAGACCTTGATCATTTAGGGAGATGGGCTGAGGAATAGCAAATAAATTTCAATGTAGATAAGTGTGAGGTGATACATTTTGGATATTCAAACCAGGATAGGATCTTTACATCGAATGGCAGGGCACTGATGAGAGTTGTGGAACAGTGGGACCTGGGAGTGCAAGTGCACAGTTCGCTGAAAGAGGCAGGGTGGTTAAGAAGACATTTAACATTCTGGTCTTTATCAGTCAAGGCATCGAGCTGAGGAGTAGGGACTTTGTGTTGCAGTCACACAAGTCATTGGTGAGGCTGCACTTGGAATATTGTGTACGGTTTTGGTCACCCAGCTATTGGGAAAATGTGGCCAAGCTGGAGAGGGTGCAGAAACAATTTATGAGGATGCAGCCTGGACTACAGGGCCCATGTTATAGGGAGAGGTTGGCCATGCTGGATCTTTATTCCTTAGAGCTTCGGAAAATTAATGGAGACCTCATAAAAGTTTATAACATCCTGAGGCTATGGATAAGGTGGAGAGTTTTAGCCTTTTCCTCAGTGTTGGGGAGTCCAAAACAAGATAAGAGGGGAGAGATTTGAAAGAGGCCTGGGTGGTAACTCCTTTACACAGAGGGCAGTGGTTACCTGGAATGAGCTGCCAGGGGAAGTGTTTGAGTGGGGTACAACTGCAACACTTAAGAGACATTTGTACAGGTACATGGAGGGGAGGGGCTTGAAGGGTTGTAGACCAGACATGGGTAACTAAGACACGCAGGGAGAATGTTGTGGTCAGCATGGAGCTCTTGGGCCAAAGGGCCTGATTCCATGCTGTATTATTCTATGACTCTAGACAGGTCAATGTGTACAGTCTTTCTACCAGGATTAAGGAACCAAGAATTAAGCTGAGAGGGGAGAGATTTAGTAGGAGCCTGACAGGTAACTTTTTCACCCTTGGAATAAGAGTGACGTTCACATAGAATGAGTGTGCAGAGACAATTCAGTGTTATGCTTCACACGACCCTCCTCCTATTGTACTTCATCTCAATCAATCAGCATTTCCTTCTGTCCCCATCCCCTGCATGTATTCATCGAACGTTGTGTGTGTGTAGCGTAGCGGTTAGAAGAACGCGTTACTGCAGCAGCTATATCGGGGTTCAATTCCCACTGCTGTCTGTAAGGAGTTTAGACATTTTCCTTGCCAGTGCGTGGGTTTCCCCCGGCTGCTATGGTTTCCTCACACAGTCCAAAGGCAGATGGGTTAGGTTAATAAGTTGTGGGCATGCTACGTTGGCACCAGAAGGGTGGAGACACGTGCGGGCTGTCCCCACACTGATTTGATTTGATACAAACAACGGATTTCAATGTACACGTGACAAATAAAATTAATTTTTATCTTTATCTTCATCTGTAACTACTTGGCAGCCAAGTCCAGTACCTTGTCGTTCATTTGACTGGTTTCTCTTGTATCCTTCTGCAAGCTTGTTCGTGATTATCATTTGTACGGCCCCAATTTCAGAACATGCAAATATTTTATTAACTGTAGCTCCCTCTACCTTGATCTCATCATGGATTATTGTTAGCATACACAATTGAACATTCAGCCCATTGACGCCATGCTGATCAGGGTAATCCATATACCACTATTTTATCCCTTGTGACCTATTCTCTTTTCAATCAAGCCTGGCACCCACCAATGTTTTAATTCCCTCTCCTTTCCCATGAGCCATCCCTTTCCCATTCCCATTCACAATGAAGGATGTTGCATCTCTCAGGAAACACCTACAGACGTTCCTTCTGTTCAATGTGCCAAATAGCAGCCTATGCACTTGGTGTAGTGCCCAACTCAGGCCAGCTTTGTTCTTTGGTTCCAGGAGATTTGATGTGGAAGGGGTTTTTGCGGCTTGAGTGGATTCTTGTGACTCAGGAACCAAGAAGTTTACACAGCACTGCTGCACTAGGAAAGGAATGTGTGAGATGCGTCACTGATCCAGGAATTCTAATTGAGTTTGCATAGAGGACTGATTCAGCACCAGCCAGAGCAAGGATGGCCACAAAGTCGTAAAGTCATACAGCATGGAAGCAGGCACTTTGGCCCAAGTGGTCCATGCCAACCAACGTTCCCATCTAAGCTGATCCCATTTGTCTATATTTAGCCCATACTCATCTCAGCCCTTCCTATCCATGTATCTGTCCGGGTGACTTATAAATGTTGTTAATGTACCTGCCTCAACCACTTCCTCTGGCAGCTAGTTCCACATACAGACCACACTCAGTTGCCCCTCAGGTCCCTTTGTAGCTCTCTTCTCACCTTAAATCTTTGCTCTCTAGTTCTTGATTTCCCAACTCTGGGATAAACGACTGAGTATATTCACACTATCTACATCCCTTATAATTTTATACACCTCTATTTCTTAAGCTCCAAGGACTAAAGTTCTAGCTTGCCCAACCCAGTTCCTCAAGTCCCAGCAGCATCTTATTAAATCTTTTCTGCACTCTTTCCAGCTTAATGGCATCTTCCATACAGCAGGGTGACCAAAACTGAAGACCAATGTGGCCACACCAACGTTTATTTATTTAGCGATATGGCGCGGAGTCGACCCTTCTGGCCATTTAAGGTATGTTGTCCCGGCAACCCCACAACAATTAACCCTAATCTAATCACAGGACAATTTACAATGACCAATTAATGTAACTGGTACGTCTTTGTACTGTGGGAAGAAACCAGCAATCTGGCGAAAGCCCACACATTCCATGGGGAGGATGTACAGAGACTCCTTACAGAACATCATCGGAATTGAACTCTGGAACACCCCGAACTGTAATAGCATCACACACACTGTTACGCTACCGTCGCACTCAATATTGTACAACTGTAACATCGCATCCTAACTTCTATAAAATATCCCATGGTGCTATCTTAAATCAATCGACTTTGTCTGCACTTCCTGCTGCTTCAGGAAAGTTTCCCCCTGGGCTTTCTCTTTTCTATCTTTTCCATCAGGTAGAAGTTACAGAAGCCTCAAACACCTCTTCTCCCTCAGGAGGCCAAAGAAACTTGGCATGTCCCCGTTAACCCTTACCTGGCTAGATTAATTTTAGAGTATGTTAAAAAGTCAGCACAACTTTGTGGACCGAGTGGCCTGTGCTGTGCTGTAATGTTCTATGTTCTATGTTCTATAACCAGATTATCTGCCTTGTAACCCTGGGGGTAAGTCTCGATCCAGGATGATGGAGACAATTCCCCTGTTCTTCGAACTATTGCCAAAACAAACCTGAGAGATCAGGTAGATCATAGTTTTGCAAAATAGTCAGTGTTGCTATACTGAGGGAATATATAATTATTCATTTTATTTTATTGCGATACAGCGCAGAATAGAGCCATTCCGACCCTTCAAATCGCGCCACCAAGCAATCCCCCTAGCCTAATCATGGGCTAATTTACAATAATCAATTAACCTACCAACTGGTACGTCTTTGAACGGTGGAAGGAAAGCAGAGCACCTGGAGGAAACCCATGCGGTCATGGGGAGAACGTATAAATTTCTCACAGGCAGCAGCGGAGATGCAGAGTATAGTGTTACGGTTACAGAGAAAGTGCAGTACAGGTTAACAAAGGCATGGGCCACGATGAGGTAGATTGGGAGTAAGTAGATTTAAGAGAACATGGTGAGTGATTCTGACAATTTTAGAATTGGATTTTAACAAGTAGAATGACTAAAGTGAATCTCATAAGAGGACTGAGAACAGCTC
Source organism: Mobula birostris (assembly GCF_030028105.1). Lineage (NCBI taxonomy): Eukaryota > Metazoa > Chordata > Chondrichthyes > Myliobatiformes > Myliobatidae > Mobula > Mobula birostris. The sequence goes on from NC_092402.1 coordinate 56,990,567, forward strand.
GCAGAGCGTCGCCACACTCTGGCGCCATCTTCAGTTTAGATGGAGAGGGACTGGCAAAGCAGGTGTCAGGAGGCTGTTTCCTCAGGCAACGGAGATTAGGGCTGGGGTCGTCGTTAGACTAGGTTCCAGGGAATTCTTCATATGCAGAAGAGTGAACCTTTGGACTTTTATAGCATAGGGGAATGTGGAGGTTCATCTGTTGACTACATTGAAGACACAGATCAACAGAGAGGAAAGCAAAGGAATCAAAAGCTCCCTTATGGAAAGCACCATAGGGATATTAAAACTAAAAATTTTGCTCCATCCATTCTAGTTAGTTCCCACCCCACTCTATCTATTACCTCAATCACTGCATTGTAAACACTTTAAACCACTTTTTACAATGCTGTTTACATTGTAAATACACACTGGTATTTATGTATTTATGCACATTTTATTCCATATCCATACTTTAACCTCTAACTTCATTTCTTAGATAATTCTTTATTTTTTATAATTGTTGAATGCTGTGTTTTTTTGTAGTATGTCGTGCCACACACCACACCAAATTCCTAATACGTATAAATGGCAGAGTAGAATTGAGAGGCTGAATAACTGATTCCCGCCTCTGCTTTTGGATGCCGTCATCTCTGAGCTGGGATGCCTGATCGTATGCACGAGACCAGATTTGCAATAGGAATCAAAAGAGAGCGCATAGGGTTAAATTCTGGAGTTACTGCCCGATACATGAACTTGAGAAATCGGCTGTCCCCTGCCTTCTTTCAAAGCAGTTATTGAACTGAGTGCAGCGCGGATTTCCTCCCAAACGCAGTTACCTGTGATCGGGCAGGAAAGGGTACTATATCATTCTTTGCCTGTGAGCGTGTCTTCCTCTTAGAAGCAGTGTTCCTCTATCTTTCTACATATTAATATATTTGCATTGTTTTCTAAGCCATGAAAAACAGACGCAGTGACACTCTTTATAAGTTGGTTTTTAAGAATAACATTTGCACTGAGGTCACAGCTGAATAAACAAAGGTATATCATTTCCTGCTGCAGCCCTCACGGACACTGAGCACAGCTCGCGTGCTGACCTTGTCCATCACCACCGTCTGATTTTATGAGGGTCAAAAATGTGTTCCAATTGGCTGGAGTCAGCTATGTCAGTCACTGAAGTAAGGGCCAGTTAAATCTCCCCGCCACCCACATGAACTTAGTGAAGCCAGGTATTTACTGCAGGTACAGGGAAAAGGGTGCACACTTTGCCTGATCAAAGAGGAAAAAGTTTGCGGCATTTCTTGCAGGGTCAGACCCTGGGAATGTTATTAATGATAAACGCCTTCAGGAAATCTCTCTCTTGTCGCTCCCTGTGTTTCCATAGGTCGGAGAGACTCACAGGAAAAAGCAGGGAGGCTCGGACGGACTTGTACAAGTAGGAGCCCATTCTCTCTCTCTCTCGTTCCCTCTCACTGGACTCAGCAGAAAGATTCAGGGAGTCAGAATGAGTGGGGTGGCCATCTACCGTTCTATTTACACTGAGGATCGGTTTGCCCAGCACTTCAATGGACCAAAGGATGAAGAAAATGTCACGGAGAGCTTTCAGCAGACAGAAAGAAGAAGCTATGCGTGCTCTGGGAATGCTGGGAAACAATTCTGGAGAAGGCGACTACCATTCCTCACCTGGTTGCCTAGGTACAAAATCAAGCAATGGCTCATTGGGGACATTATCGCAGGTCTGACTGTGGGCATCATCCACATCCCACAAGGTAGACAACCTCTAATCATTAAACCTTCTTATTCAATGTACAGAGAGTGTGGTTCCGCAAAATGGTCAGAATAAACTTTGTCTTTCTCGCTTTTTGTAACATTTGGTACTCAAGATCAGTTCCAGATGGTTAATGCTTGATTTCATGGCAAGGGTGGCAGATCTTGGGGGCTAGTGCATTAGCAGCCTTACAGAACAGTTTGAACTCCTTCTTTACCCATCAGGAGATGTTGAGCACTAGCAGTGGAGGTGGGGGAGGGGAAATATGGCGAGGATGGTTAGCACCAGTATTACTACTGGGTAGAATCAGAGCACTGGTCTGGGGGGATAGGATGTCAGCATTGGTCCAGGTAGAAACAGAAAAGCCTTAGACACAAAGAGGATATCTGAGAAGCTGAAATAAAGGCATTAATAATGGCTTAGAATGGGCAACCCAGGGAGGAAATCAGTGTGGATCACATCAGGTATGCAATGGTACAAGTGTTTGGAGAGAACTTGGAGTCACACTGATTGGGACATGTTTGAGCACTTGATCAATAATACCTTTTCTTTTGCGTACACTCAGGCGTCATTGATAAAATCCCACTTCCAGCAAGGCAAGTCGAATCTGCTAATAGAAAAATACTGAATAACCCACAGGTGAAATGCCAACCAATTGTATTTTGCAGCAATTGATATTCATATTGATTTACAGTATACTCACTGTTCATGAAATGTGTACAGAGTAGAACAAGAATCAAGACATGATGAAACAGGAGGGTGTTCGTGATGTGACCAGTAGCCAGTGGAAGCACACCTGACCTGCACTGCCCTACGTTGATGAGATGTAATAGCTGGTAACAGTGAAACAAGGTATAATTTCTAGGTTACACAGTTGCCTTCTGAGGCTAATGTCTCATGTACAAGCCCCATGTACATGTTACATGTTTATTGCCTTATTAGAATCAGAGTCATATGTCATGTAATATGTTGTTTTGTGATGGTAGTACAGTGCTGGGAGGGTATTGGGTTTACTGAACGCGAAGGTCTAAACTCAAGCAAAGACCTTAAGCCCTATCAATATAAATTACTAAAGGGGGATTATATTGTAACTACCCAATCTTCAAAGAAAAGTTCACTTCCCTGTTTATGCTCCATGGCAAGTTTAGGTGTCAATACCCACCATTCGAGTGGTGGGTCCCCTCCCTCTACCACGGAGAAGATACTTCCAGCTAACAAAGTAGTTTAAAACACAGCTCATTTATTTTCAGTGATGCATAATTAAATCCAAACAATACTCTGAAAACACATTTAAAACTCACAGAAGATTTCTATCTTAAACATTTTCAAATTCAACCAATTTCTAAAACACAAAGCATTTCTTAAACATAAAGCATTTCCAAATTCCTATAAACTAATAGACACACCACAATGCATTCAAACAAGTCCGTCGCAGAAACCAAAGCTGGAGGAATAGATTCTGGTTCACCCTGTGTTTCTTCCAGGTTTCTTGATGTTCCTTATCCTATTCCCAATAAACCTGAATTGTTCTCTATATTTGTACCCTTTTTCTCCCACTTGGGTAACTTCATACGTGTATGATATTTCCTCAGATATCCTTTTAACACAACAGTCTAAAAGCGTCTTTTGAAGACATAGATCTCAACTAATGGTGTAAATGTGGTAAAGCTAACCTCCTTAAACTGAGGAACTTTAGTCTGCTTGAAACATACAAATTAAACAATCCATTTTCTTATACAGGTATTGTATCTTGAGCAGCAATAAAGCAGGTGTATTGGGCTAGCTGTCTGCCACATAGACAGAGCTTGTTTGCAAAGTTGTATTTCTAACTTCAAGCTGATTACTGCTTCCATTTACATTTTAAGAACTGAAAACTGACTTTGAGGTATGACCGGAAACTAAACTAACTGTTAGTTGGCAGTTTACTTACAGTTGTTTTTGATCTTACAATAGGAGATGCTATATTTAGAAAGCCGAGATTAGTAAAAACAAGCCAGGAAGTGAATATCTATAACAGTGTGAGACAAAAAATATATTTGTATATACAATATGTTACAATAAAAAAATAAATACGGCAAAAGAGAAATAGCGAGGTATGTTCTTGGTTTCATGGACCATTCAGTAATCTGACGGCGGAGGGGAAGAGGCTACTCCTAAAACACTGAGTGTGGGTCTTCTGGCTCCTGTACCCCCTCCCTGATGGTAGTATTGAGAAGAGGGTATGTCTTGGATGGTGATGGTCTCCACCTTCTTGAGCCACTGCCTCTTGAAGATGTCCTTGATGGTGGGAGGCTTGTGCCTGTGATGTAGCTGGCTGTTCCATGATCCAGTAGCGACCGCAGCCATCTGAGATATATCATCCAGTGAGAAAAAATAATTAAATCATAACTTTCTTTCACAGGTCTATTTAGTTCAACAATTTACTATTTGCACAGATATTTGTGTGTATTACCTCCTCCATGAGTATACTTATTGCTAGTCATTAAGCCAGATGCTAACCTATTTTAATTTGTTTTGGCGATGTAAATCTGCTGGTAAGTCCTCTTCCCAGTTATGTAAGAACATAAGAAATAGAAGCATTTAGATCACTTAGTCTCTCGTGTCTGCTCCACCACTGTGTAAGATAATGGCAGATCTTTTACCTCAGCACCAGTTTGTTGCACTAACCTCATATCTCTTAATTCCCATAATACCTAAAATTCGAACAGTATCTGTCCTGAACAGAGACTGAGCCTATCACACCCTCCTTGGATGGAGAATTGCAAAGAGTCAACATCCTTTGCCTGCTGTCCAGTTAACCATTTATCAGTTGTGCTAGCACATTATTCCCAATACCGATCCCTCCACCTTTGTTTAAAAGATTGTCAAACATGACGGTACATGAAACCTGGCTTACATGCTGACCCAACCCCATTATACCATCTCAATTACAACCCCCAACTCTCCCCTTCCCATCTCCACTCAAACCTACTCTGTTGTAATTTTGTAAGGATTACTCAACGAGTATATACATCTAAATGAGGAATGGGTTGGATGGCAATTTTCAGAGATGACGTTAGTCACAACAATTCAGTCAATGGATTCCCTGGTGCTGATGTGGAAAAAGTGGAAGGTGATGTAATAGTAAATTTGAATGCAATTCTGGTTGCCGATACAATATTGGAGCAGGACATGTTGGGTTCAGTTATTTCTTTCAGCTGTAACTGCTCTTATACAATATGAAAATGCTGATATCACTATACTATTATAGGAAATTAAATCTTATCAATAAAAATACTGAATAATCATAGAATGAAAAACAAATTCCTGTTTATTACCTCAATCCTTATAACAAGTAGAGGTTAAACTTCATAGAAAATACCTCACGTCCCACAAAGTTGTCAACAGCAAACCTGCATCTGGTAAATGAATCAGGAAATGTATTACCTGCATCAGGATGATGTTCATATACTGCAATCTCCAATGTGATAAAGTCTTCACACTCACTCTCTCTACCTGTGATACACACTTCATTCTTCCTTTACATATGATTCTCATATTAATTCAACGTCTCTCCATATAGTCTCCATTCTCACTCAACAGGTGATGTACTCCCTCTGACCCTCTTTACTCATTCACTACGCCTCCCTCTGTGCAGCTGGCAGATGATTTAGAAAATATACTCCCACGTCAGAGTGTTAGAGAGTATCACAGCTCAAAAACAGACCTTTCAGCTCATGTAGTCCATGCCCACCTGGTCTTCTGCCTAGTCCCATCGACCTGCACCTGGACCATATCTCTCCAAATCCCTCCTATCCATGTACCTATCCAAACTTCTCTTAAATGTTAACATTGATCCCGCATCCGCCACTTCCACTGGCAGCTCGTTCCACACTCTCATCACCCTCTGAGTGAAGAAGTTCCCCCTCATATTCCCTTAAACATTTCACCTTTCACCCTAAACCTATGACCTCTAGTTCTAGACTCACCCAACCTCAGCGGAAAAAGCCTGCAAACATTCATGCTATCTATACCCCTCATAATTTTGTATACCTCTATCAAATCTCCCCTCATTCTCCTACATTCCAGGGAATAAAGTTCTAACCTTTCCCTATAACTCAGGCCCCCAAGTCCCGGCAACGTCCCTGTAAATTTTCTCTGCACTCTTTCAAGCTTATTTACATCTTTCCTGTAGGTTTGTGACCAAAACTACACACAATGCTTCAAATTAGGTCTCACCAATGTTTTATACAACTTCAACATAACATTCTGACTCCTGTAATCAATGCCCTAATTTATGAAGACCAACGTGACAAGGTCTCTTAAATACTCGTGACGTCACTTTTAAGGAATTATGGATCTGTATTCCTAGGTCCCTTTGTTCTACCATACACTGTAGTGCCCTACCACTCACCATGTAATTCTTATCGTATTTGTCATGTGAAGCACTCCTACCTCTCTTCTCACTTTCTCTTTCTTCTCTCTTCTCACTTACTCTTTCTTCTCTCACACTTTCTTCACTCTCTCTGTTTCCCTCTGTGTACCTGAGATATACTCTGCACTCCTCCCTCTGTGTGAAAAACATTTTATGGTTACCTGTATGCAAGATCCATTCTTCCACATATGATACACTTTCCACTTACTGTGGCTAACTTCCACCTACTCACTCATTGTCTGAATGTGGTACTCTAGTCACCCACCCTACACCTTTCACCTTTAGTTCATGACCTCTTGTTCTAGCCTCACCCGACCTCAGTGGAAGAAGCTAGCTTGCATTTACCCGATCTAAACTCCTCATAATTTTGTATACCTCCATCAAATTTCCCCTCAATCCTCTATGTTCCAGGGAATGAAGTCCCAGTCTACTCAACCTTTCCCTACAACTCAGGTCTTCAAGTCCTGGTAACATCCTTGTAGATTTTTTTCATACTCTTTCAATCTTATTGACATCTTTCCTGTAGGTAAGTGACCAGAACTGCACACAATACTCCAAATTAGGCTTCACCAATATTTTATACAACTTCAACATGATATCCCAACTCCTGTACTCATTACTTGGATTTATGAAGGCCAATGTGCCGTAAGCGCTCTTTATGACCCTATCTACCTGTCAGGACACTCCTCATTGTGTCTCTCATGTGATAAGTTCTTCATTCACTCACTCACTCACTCACTGAGTCTTTATGTAGGAGATGTCAGCACAGGAACAGATACTTTCACCCATGATGTTGTGCCAAACTAATTATTCTAGAAGGTAAATGTCGAACTAAACTAACCCCTCCTGCCTGAATGTACTCTATACACCGATTCTCTGCACATGAATATGCCTGTCTATAACACTTTTCAAATGCCTCTGCCACGTTTGCCTTCACCACCACTCCTGACAGGACATCCCAGCCATCCATTTCTCTCTGTGTCATAAGCTTGCCCTGCACATCTCTTTTGAACTTACCCCTTCTCACCTCAGATATATGCCCTCTGGTATGTGATACACTCTTAGCTCTCTATGCATATTTAAGTTTGCTGATGATACAGGGCTGGGTGGCTGGATGCATTGTGAAGACGGTGCAGAGAGGCTTCAGGGGGAAATGGACAGGCCAAATGAACAGACAAGAACCTGGCAGAGGAATGCAATGTGAGGTTGTTTATTTCAATAGAACAAACAGAAAAGCAGAGAGCATTTATGATGAGTGGTTGAAAGTCATAGAACATAGAAGGAGGAGGAGAAGATGGCAGCGCGACACAGCTTGCGCGGCCACTCTGGTGAATGATATCTGTTATCTGTCAAGTAGGGTGCCGTGCACAATCCTGATTTGATGGAGACAGATGTGAGAGAATGGAGGAACATCTGGAGAAACTTCTGAAATGTCTGCTTCGCTGCCGCTGTTACTGTGTGATCCAGAATCTCCAGAGAGGAAGGCCCCGAGTCCTCGGCTTTGCTTGTTGCTCGGCGGCCGGGACAGAGTTGAAGCGCTCAGCAGAGATGGTGCTCGGTGCTCGGAGGCTCAAGGTTTTCGGATGGACTCAGTGTCGGCTGTGGTCGGGTGCTTCCAATGCATCGACAGTTGTCGGTGCCTGGAGGTTTATGGCAGGGAGAGTTTCTCCCTTTTGCCGCCTGCTATCAGGGACTATCGGGAGTCGATCGGAACTTTGAGACTTTTTTTTACCGCTCCCATGGTCTGCACTTCATCAAATTATGGTATTGTTTTGCACTGCTGTAACTATATGTTATAGTTATGTGGTCTTGTCAGTGTTATTCTTTGGTTTGTCCTGTTTTTCTGTGATATCACTCTGGAGGAACATTGTATCATTTCTTAATGCATGCATGCATTTCTAAATGACAATAAACGAGGACTGAGTGTTCTCATAATCTAATAGAACATAGAAAATAGAACATCACAGCAAGTACAGGGCCTTTGGCCCATGATGTTGTGTCAACCTTGTAACCTACTCTAAGATTAATCTAACCCTTCCCTCCTATATAGCCCTCTATTTTTCTATCATCTATGTGCCTATCTAAGAGTCTATTAAATGCCCCTAATGTATCTGCCTCTACTATCGCCCCTGTTAGGGCGTTCCATGCATCCACCACTCTGTGTGAAAAACATACCTCTGACATCTGCCCTATCCTTTCCTCAATAACCTTAAAATTATGCTCTCTCACGTTAACCATTTCTGCTCTTGGGAAAAGTCTCTGGCTATACAGCATGGAAGTAGGCCATTCGGCCCACCACATCTACAGTGTCTAGTTAGCACCCTTCTGTACTAACCCCATCTCTAAACACTTGGCCCATTGCCCTCTATGTTCAGGCAATCAAGATACTCACCACTCTCTTGATGGAAAGGACCTCCTCCAATCCTTTCTCAATTTCTTCCCTTTCCATAACTCTGTGTCCCACAGTTTTATTGACTTCTGGTAAAGGGAAAAGTTTCCTGTAATCTTCCCCATGTGTATCCCTCCTAATTTTATATACCCCTGTCATGTTCTCTCTTAACTTCCTTCACTCCAGTCTCTTGTAAGTGCTGGACTTCAGAGGGACCTGGTGTTTTTGCACACAGACACTGATGCAGCCTCCCTCTCTGGACATATGAATCACACTTCTCTCCACGTCTCTACATGTGACACATTTTATCACTCTCCCTACAGGTGATGCAAAAGTCAATTATCCTCTGTGCAGTATAGCTCTCCACTTCTCATCCACAGTGCTCATACATTCTATTGAGTGATTTGACAATTCACTGGCACTGTCATAGCAGAATGTTTACACTAAAATTATTAATCTGATGTTTCCTTAATATGTTTGTCACCAAAGATATCCAAGTAAATAGAAACCTTTTGCTTATCTGATTGTGAATAGATTGCAATAATAACGTGGCTTCTCCAGTTTAGACAGATACTTTGTGATTTGCCAGTCCCATCGGACAGCCAAACTCCCAAAGAAAGAATTGCTATGTTTAAGGCAAATTATTTCTTTCCTCACTGCATCCCTGTCCTCACAAGTGATTCACCCTGACAGCCGACACACTGTGCAGCACCTCTTCCTCACTGTAGCTCCAGGCTAGATTGCAAACCAGGTCTCTGAGCATTCAAGACAATGGGACATTTTGGATTCCATTGACTGGCTTCCCATCCAGGGAATATGTTGCACTGTGTAATTCCTTGTTACCTTGTTATGTCTTACCAGGAATGTCCTTTGCACTGCTGACCTCTGTGGCTCCAATTTATGGACTCTACACCTCTTTCTTCCCGGTTGTTCTCTACATGCTTTTTGGAACTGGACGACATGTGTCCACAGGTGGGGTACTTATGTTCAAACTATGCTCATCTTTTACTTAATGGAATAGAAAACACAATGTACACAGCAGTAGGTCAAGAAGAACCTACCTAGATTTACACCAGTCCCACTTGTCCACATGACAGGGTTAAGATGAGGCAGCACAGTAGCATTGTGGTTAGCATAGCGCACTTCAGCACCAGCAAACTGGGTTCAATTCCGCCACTGTAAGGAGTTTTTCCGGTCCTCCAGGCATAGCAGTTTCCTCCCACATTCCAAAGACATACGAGTTAACGTGTTAATTGGTCACATGGGTGTAATTAGGCAGTGCAGGCTTGTTGGGCCTGTTGATATGCTGTATCTTTAAATAAAACAAAATTTGGATGTCCATATCTTTCTACCCAGGTAAGAGTGCAACCATTGAAAGAGAAAGCCAAAAATAAATGAAGTGCTGGAATTGCTTTTGTATTCAGAATCAGAATCGGGTTTAACATCACTGGCAAAACGCTGGAGGAACTCAGCAGGCCAGGCAGAATCTATGGGAAATAGTACAGTCGACGTTTCAGGCCGAGACCCTTCAGCAGGATGTTTCTTCCATAGATGCTGCCTGGTCTACTGAGTTCTTCCAACATTTTCTGTGTGTTGCTTGGTTTTCCAGCACCCGCAGATTTTCTCTTGTTTTAAATATCACCAGCATGTGTCATGAATTTGTTAATTTTGCAGCAGCAGTACAATGCAATATAGAAAAAAAACCTGTGAATTACAATAAGAATATCTATCTATCTATATAATAGTTAAATTAAATAAGCGGTGCAAAAACAGAAACAAAATAGTGGTGAGGTTCTGTTCATGGGTTAAATGTCCATTCAGGAGCAAGATTAGGCCATTTGTGTCTGTTCTGTCACTTCATCATGGCTGATCCAACTTCCCTCTTAAACTCATTCTCCTGCCTTCTCCCCATAACTTTTCATGCCTGGACCAATCAAGAATGTATCAACCTCTGCCTTATGTATACCCAATGACCTGACCGCTGCAGTCACCTGAGGCAACAAATTCCACAGATTCACCACCACGTAGCTAAAGAAATTCCACCTCATCTACATTCTAAATAGATGCCTCTCTATTCAATGTCCATTCAGAAATGGTATGGCAGGGGGAGGAAGTTGTTCTTGAATCGCTGAATGTGTGCCGTTAGGCTTCTGTATCTCCTTCCTGACGGTAACAGTGAGAAAAGGGCATGTCCTGGGTGGTGGAGGTCCTTAATGATGGACGCTCATCATACTGATAATGAAACGTTTTATTGTTAACGGGAGGAGAAATTATTTTATAGGGGTCAGAACATAATGGTCAATGGTAGAGCCCACCTCCTGACATTCAGTTCCAGAGGTGGAAAACAAGCAAACAGTAAGAGTTTCAAACCTTTTTAAGTGCTGGTGACCAAAGATTAGCTTCTCCGCTTGACTCTTGAACCAAAGGAGACAACTTCACTCAACTTCACTCACCCCATCACTGAATATTCCCACACCTATAGACTCGATTTTAACTACTCTTCATCTCATGTTCTCAATATTTATTACTTATCTATCTATTATTATTATTTGTTTTGTTTTGTATTTGCAGAGTTTATTGTCTTTGCACATTGACTGTTTATCCTGTTAGGTACGGCCTTTCATTGATTCTATTGTCTTTCTTGGATTTACTGAGTATGCCCACAAGAAAACTAATCTCAGGGCTGTATATGATGACATATATGTACTTTCATAATAAATATGCTTTGAATTTTGAACTTTGTTCTGCCCGTGCCAGGCACCTTTGCTGGGATAAGTTTGATGACTGGCTCTGTGGTCGAGCGGCTGGTACCCCACCAGTCGGGATGGAACATAACAACCCAGGAGGATCCAGAGCTAGAGAAACAACGGATATCTGTGGCATCAGCTGTAACCTTCCTCTCAGGACTGATGATGGTAATTACTCCTCTCCCTCTCTCTCTCTCTCTCTCTCTCTCTCTCTCTCTCTCTCTCTCTCTCAATCCTTGCTGGGGTTCAGCTCGTCGGCCCCAATAATCCTCTTGTAACCTCACCCACGAGGCCATACAGTGACCTGGGCAAGCCCTTCAACCTAGGTACTGTCCCCCGTAACTGTAGGAGTTGCAGCACCTGTCCAAATGCTACTAAACATCTCCTAGCTATGTACCTGTCCAAATGTCTGTTAAATGTTGTTAGTGTACTACCTTGTTATTGCCTATTGTCTACCTGCACTGCGCTGTACCTCCTCTGCAGTTGTTACACTTTATTCTGCATTTTAGACCGCAAGACATAGGAGGAGAATTAGGCCTCAGTATTACATCTTTGCTTCTATATTCTAGTCCTCTCTAAAGGAATGGTAATATTGCATTGGGCTTCCTCACCACCGGCTCAAACTGCAAGTTAATCGATACGGAATCCTGCATGAGGACTCATAAGTCCCTTTCCACCCCAGATTTTTGAATTTTCTACCTGTTTATAAAATAGTTTGTACTTTTGTTCCTTCTGCTAAAGGGCATGACCATACACTTCCTGACACTGCATTCAATCTGCCACTTTGTTCATTCTCCTGATCTGTCTAAATCCTTCTGCAGCCTCCCTGCTTCCTCAACACTACCTGCCCATCCACCCATCTTCATATCATCTGCAAACTTGGCCACTAGCCATTAATTCTGTCATCCAAATCATTGACATATACTGTAAAAAGAAGTGGCCCCAACACCAACACCTGTGGAACATCACCAGTCACTGGCAGCCGACCAGAAAAGGCTCCTTTTATTCCCACTCTTTGCCTCCTGCCAATCAGCCAATGCTCTATCCATGCTAGTATCTTTCCTGTAATACCATGGGCTCAACTTGTTCATCAGCATCATGTGCAGCACCTTGACAAAGGCCTTCTGAAAACTTACATACACCCAACATCCCCCAATTTTCCTTTGTCTATCTTGCTTGTTACTTCTTCAAAGAATTCCATCAGATTTGTCAGGCAAGATTTTCCTTTAAGGAAGCCATGCTGACTTTGACCCATTTTATCATATGCCTCCAAGTACCTGAAACCATATCCTTAACAATTAACTACAACATCTTCCCAACCACTGAGGTCAGGCTAACTGGCCTATAATTTCCTTTCTTCTGCTTCTCTCCCTTCTTGAAGAGTGGAGTGACAGTAGTAATTTTGCAGTCCTCCCAAACCATGCCAGAATATAGTGATTCTTGAAAGATCATTACCAATGTCTCCTCAATCTCTTCAGCTACCTTTTTCAGAAACCTGGGGTGTAGTCCATCTGGTCAAGGAGACATATCCATCTTCAGACCTTTCAGTTTCCAAAGCACAATCACCTTCACTCACTTATAGCAACTTCACTCACTTCTGCCCGACACTTCTGAACATCTGGCTGATGGCTAGTGCCTTCCACAGTGAAGACTGATGCAAAATATTTATTCAGTTCACCCGCCATTTCCTTGTCCCCCATTACTACCTCTCCAGCATCATTTTCCAGCAGCCCAACATTTACTCTTGTCTCTGTTTTACACTTTATATACTGTATCTGAAAAAAACATTTGGTATCCTCTTTGATATTATTGGCTAGCATACCTTCATGTTTTATTTTTTCCCTCCTTAGGGCTTTTCATTAGCATTCTATTGGTTTTTAAAAATTTACCAATCATCTAACTACCCATTAATTTTTGCCCTATTATGTGCCCTCCCTTTTGCCTTTATTTTGGCTTTGACTTCTCTTGTCAACCACGGTTGCATCATCCTGCCCTTAGAATATTTCTTCTTTGGAATGTATCTATCTTATGTCCTCTGAATAGCTCCCAGAAACTCCATCCATTACTGTTCTACCATCATCCCTGCTAGTATTTCCTTCCAATCAACTTTGGCCAGCTCCTCTTTCATGCCTATATAATTCCCTTTACTCCACTGTAATACTGATATATCTGACTTTAGTTTCTCCCTCTCAAATTGCAGGGTGAAGTATATCATATTATGATCACTGCCTCCTAAGGGCAGCTTTACCTGAAGCTCCCTAATCAAATCTGGTTCTTTATACAACTTCCAGTCCAGAATAACCTTTCCTCTAGTGGACTCAACCACAAACTGCTCTAAAAAGCCATCTTGTAGACATTCTACAAATACTCTCTCTTGGGATCCAGCACCAATCTGATTTTCCCAATCTGCCTACATATTGAAATCTCCCATGATGATTGTAACATTGCCCTTTTGGCATACCTTTTCTATCTCCCATCGTAATTTGTTGTCTACATCCTAGCTACTGTTTGGAGGCTTGCATATAACTCCCATCAAGGTCTTTTCACCCTTGCAGTTTCTTAACTCTACCCACAAGTATTCTACATCTTCTGATCCTATGTCACCTCTTTCTAAGGATTTGATTTCACTTTTTTACCAACAGAGCCTGTCTACCTGCCTGTACTTTCGATACAATGTATATTCTTGGACATTAAGCTCCCAACTTTTTGCCATGACTCATTAATGCCCACAATGTCATACCTGCCAATCTCTAGCTGCTCTACAAGTTCATCTCCCTTATTTTGTATACTGCGTGCATTGAAATATAACACCTTCAGTGCTGTATTCACCACCTTTTTCAATTTTGTCAACCTATTACACTGCAACTTATCCCACTGACCACAATTTTGCCCTATCATCTGCTTGTCCTTCCTGACAGTCTCACTACACACTGCCTCTGCTTGTATATCCACTGCCCCATCCTCAGCCCTATCACTCTGGTTGCCATCCCCCTGCCAAATTGGTTTAAACCAACCCCAACGCCTCTAGTAAACCTGCCAGCAAGGATATTGGTCCCCCTGGGGTTTAGGTGTAACTAGTCCCTTCTGTACAGGTCATACCTTCCCCAAAAGAGATCCCAGTGATCCAGAAATCTGAAATCTTGTCCCCTGCACCAGTTCCCCAGCCATGCATTCATCTCCCAAATCATCCTATTCTTACGCTCACTGGTGTGTGGGACAGGCAGCAATCCAGAGATTACTTTGCTGGAGGTCCTGCTTTTCAGTTTTTACCTAGCTCCCTAAATTCAGTCTACAGGACTGCCTCCGTTTTCCTACCGATGTCATTGGTACCAATATGTACCATGACTTCTGGCTGCTCACTCTTCTCCTTTAGAGTGCTGTGGACCTGCTCCGAGACATCCCTGACCCTGGCACTGGGAGGCAACATATCATCTGGGTGTCTCTTTCACATGACAGAATATATGACACACACACAATGTGCTGGGAGCTCAGCAGGTCAGGCAGCACTGCAGTACCTCTGGTACCTAATAAAGTGGCTACTGAGGGTATTTCTGTATGTTTGTGGTCTTCTGCTGCTGTAGCCTGTCCACTTCAAGGTTTGATGTGTTGTGTGTTCAGAGATGCTCTTCTGCACACCACAGTTGTAACACGTAGTTATTTGAGTTACTGTTGCCTTCCTGCAAGTTTGAACCAGTCCGGCCATTCTCCTCTGACCTTTGTCATTAACGAGGCATTTCTGCCCACAGAATTGCCACTCACTGGATGGTTTTTTTTTGTTTTTCGTACCATTCTCTGTAAACTCTGGAGACTATTGTGCATGAGACCACCAGGAGATCAGCAAGTTTCTGAGATATTTAAACCATCCACCTTGCACTAACAATCATTCCACAGTTAAAGTCACTTAGATAATATTTTCCCCATTCTGATGTTTAGTCTGAACAACAACTGAACCTCTTGACCATGCCTGCATGTTTTTATGCATGGAGTTGCTGCCACATGATTGGCTGATTAGATATTTGCATTAATGAGCACATGTACCCAATAAAATGGCCACTGAGTGTATTTTGATATTTCATTGGAGCATAGGGGACTGAGAGGTGTATGAAAACATAAGGGGCATAGATAGCATCAATACACTCAGTCATTTTCCTAGGGTTGGGGTACCAAGAACTAGAGGCCAAAGGTTTAAGGTGACAATGGAGAGATTTTACAGGACCACGAGGGGCACATTTTCCACCCAGGTCAGTACATGGAACGAGCTGCCAGAGGAAGTGGTTGAGTCAGGTACATTAACAACATTTAAAAGATATGTGGACAGACACATGAATAGGAAAGGTTTAGAGGGCTATGGGCCAAGTGTGGCCAAACACAGGCAGGTAGGACTAGTTTGGATGGGCATTGTGGTCAGCATGGACCATTTGGGCCAAATGGCCGGTCACCATGCTGTATGACTGTATAACTGTGATACAGTGGTACTGAAATAAAGTGAAGTCCTGCCTTAAACTGAGCACTGCATCTGCTCACACCTTGTCCTCCTCTGTAACTCAGTATGTACATGTTCCTACGGTTACGCTGCTCACCTCTTGCCGGTTCACTCTTGCTCTTACAGATTTGCATGTTTGTTCTGCAACTGGGGTTTCTTTCCACCTACTTGTCGGACCCAATCGTGAAGGCGTTTACCAGCGGCACGGCTTTCCACGTTACCATCTCGCAGCTCAACACCATGCTTGGACTGAGGCTCCCACGCTTCACTGGACCCTTCACCCTCTTTAAGGTTGGCTTTGTTGTCTGGATGGTTGTCTCCGGTGAATTTGCTCAGGTGGCCAGCAGTCACCAAGGTGGATAAGTCTGCCTGCTTTCTCATTCAGTTTAGCTTCCTCACGGGAGAACCTTCTGTTCTGCATCTTCAGATCATCCTCTGTTAGCGGAAAAGTCCACTTTAAGTGCTTCTTATACTTCCTTACAACACTGAAGGCAGACATTCAGCCCATTCAGTCTATTCTAGCTCATAGATGAATCCCATTCTCCCATATTCGTATCAATTCTCCCTGGTTTCCACCCCTCATCCACACACTAGGGGCAATTTACAGCAAACTGATTAACCTAACAACCCGCATGACTCTGGGATGTGGGAAGATACCCACACGGTCAGAAGGAGAATTTGCAAACTCCACACAGACAATGTCTGAGGTCAGCACTGAGCTTAGGTCTCTGCATTACCTGCTGCATCACTGCCACGCCCCTTTCCTTTTCATATACCTCAAAAAGAGGCCAATTTGCTCCATAATTGGTGTTTATCCTCCACACGAGCCCCTTCCAGCCCTGTTTAAGGACTGTCCACTTCAAGTGCTCCCCATAGCAACGGGTCCCACATTCACACTCTTCTTTGGGTTAAGATGATTGGAGGTTGGTACTAAATGTTTGTACAGGCAGAAAGTATCTGAATAACCTGAGCCCTACTCCTCTTTAATGAAGAGCAGTGGCCCCTTTAAGAGCTGCTGCTATTCTTTTTATTCACTGTTCTTTTTGAAAGTTTGAGGCTAAAATTTAGTGGTATCTGTCCACTTGAGGCTTGCCCTCTGCCACAAACATATCAAACCAAGGACTGGGTGTAAATAATTGGAAAATACAATAAAGAACATAGGACCAAGAACAGAACAGCACAGAAACAGGCCCTTTGGCCCACAATGTTGTGCCCAGCTAATTAAACTAATAATGCCTCAATGAACTAATCCTTTCTGATTGCACATAGCTTATATCCTGCCATTCTCTGCACATTCATGTGCCCAGCTAAGGGCCTCTTAGAACACCTCTGTATTAATTGCCTTACTTCAATTGTAAATTTTTGTCTTAAGTTTTCTTCTTTAATTAATTGAAAATAGTCAAGGGATTGTTCAGGTTTTTGCTTCTTTAGTTTTTAAAGTTTTACTTTTACATGACATACTACTGGGTTATGGTCACTATTACAGTCTGCACCTGAATATGTTTTGCATTGAGTCACTGAGTTTCTAAATCTTTGGTTTATAGTAATAAAGTCAATTTGATTTCTAGTGTTATCACCTGGACTTTTCCAGGTCCACAAGCGTCTTGGATAGTTTTTAAAGTAGGTATTCATAATGACCTGATTATTCATCTTGCACCATTCTACCCATTTCTCACCTCTTTCATTTCTTTCCCCTAGTCCAAATTTTCCTGTGGTATTTCCATCAGCACCTTGTCTTACTTTAGCATTTAGATCTCGCATGACAATAACAATATCTTGAGACAAAAATTTACAATTGAAGTAAGGAATAGATTTCAAAGTCTAGAAATAGAATCTGTTAAAAATATAGCAATCATGTAGAAATGAAATTTATTTCTCTAAAGGATGCCTTGGTAGAATCGGCAAAGTCAGTGTTTCCTAAAAAAGAAAAAAGCACAAAGAATAAATGGATGACAAATGAAATCAAAAATCTAATGAAAGAAAGGAGACAGAAGAAAGCAAATCCTATAGAATATAAATCCTTAGATTAAAAAGTTAAAAGCTTATGTCAAAAAGCCAAAGAAGAATGGTTAAACCAGGAATGTGAGCAAATAGAAAGAATCCCTATTACTGATCCAAAAAGGTTACATCAACAGATCAAGAATATCATTGGTAAAAAGCTCCTCTGTTCTTCAGGTGGATGTTTGAAAGCAAAGGACGGTACCATTATCATGGAAAAAGATGAGATTATGAACAAATGGACTGAGTATATTCAGGAATTGTTCGAAGACAATCGAGGTGAAAAACCAGAAATTAAGAAAAACATTGAAGGTCCAAATATTTTAAAATCTGAAGTTCGTAATGCAATAAATAAGATGAAGAAAGGAAAGGCAGCAGGTCCTGATGAATTAGTAATAGAACAAATTATTGCCCTTGAAGATTATGGAATTGAAAAACTTACTGATTTAATTTATGAGACTGGAATAATACCAGAAGAGATGAAAAAATCAGTATTTATCACTCTTCCTAAGAAACCTGGAGCAATAGAATGTGAATTACATAGGACCATAAGTTTAATGAGTCATATCACCAAGATACTTCTAAGAATTTTGATGACAAGAGCTAAAAGTAAGATACAAGCTGATACAAGTTGAAATAAGCAAAGAACAATGTGGTTTTGTGAAAGACAAAGGTACAAGAAACACGATATTGATGTTAAGGATACTATCAGAACGAGCTATTCAAGTGCAAAAAGATTTGTTTGTTTGTTTTATCAACTACACAAAGGCATTTGATAAAGTGAAGCACCATAAGTTATTTGAAATATTACAGGAAACTCTAGATCTAGATTCGAAAGACCCCCGCCTAATCAGAAATCTGTACTGGGAACAAACTGCCGCTGTAAGAATAGATGGAGAAGTGAGTCAGTTTACGAAAATCAAGAGAGGCATTAGACAAGGGTGTGTTTTCTCCCCTGATTTATTTAATGTGTACAGTGAAACAATATTACAAAAAGTAAGAGACATCTTGGGAATCAAAGTTGGCAGTGAAAACATCAATAATTTCAGATATGCAGATGACAATTGCAAGTACGGAGGAAGAACTACAAAACTTAATTGATATAATTGTTGAAGAAAGTACAAAAATGGGTCTATCTATCAATTGCAAAAAGACAGAATGTATGGTGATATCCAAAAAGAAGGAGAATCCTATCTGCAGGCTGAGAATAAACGGGGAAGACATAAAACAAGTACAGAACTTTTGCTACTTAGGAAGCTGGGTGACATAGACATACTTTATTGATCCCGAGGGAAACTGAGTTTTGTTACAGCTGCACCAACCAAGAATAGAGCATAAATATAGCAATACAAAAACCACAAACAATCAAACAACAAAATGCAAACTATGCCAGATGGAAATAAGTCCAGGACCAGTCTATTGGCTCAGGGTGTCTGACCCTCCACGGGAGGAGCTGCAAAGTTCGATAGCCACAGGCAGGAACAACCTCCCGAGACGCCCAGTGTTGTATCTCGGTGGAATATGGCCGGAGTCCAACAGCAAAAGGTTCAATATCCGGGCTACAAACACGTTCCTCGATCGTAATATGACCAGGATTGCACCATCCGTTGTTAACCAGAACAGCAAGCCCCCAACTCCTTTACGCTTACCACTCTCAGTGCACTTCCGGTCAGCCCGAGCGGTCTGGAAGCCCTCCATGGAAAAGTTTTGGTCGGGTATGTCCACGTGCAGCCATGTTTCAGTAAAACACATAACACTGCTCTCCCGAAATGTTCTCTGACTCCTGGCTAGCGCCATCAACTCGTCCATTTTATTACTCACCGAACTCCTCTTCTCCACAAGTCTCTGTTGTCTCGACCCGATCCTCTTTCCTCGCCTTTTTGCTACCCCTCTACATCCTCTGTGTGTTTTCCTCCAGATTTCAGCCGGTGTGTCCGCCGCTCTGCTCGCTAAACCGACCGGCATAAGCGCAATCAGCTGGTCCCTGGAATAAACAATGCGACCATACCGCTGCCCTGCTAATGAGACGTGTCCGAATGTAACTATTTCCAGCGCTAAAAACCCAAATAAAACTCTCTCTACCGGCATGTTAGAGACGGTGCAACTTCAACGTGTTACCGTGAAAAAAATACAACTAATAATGCAAGTTAAAAAAGTAAGAGGAAAAAAGTAAGAAAACTAGTTGGAACGGCTGTAACAGGCTGCATGCACGACCGGCGCATGCGCACATCAGATGGCGGGAGCAACATGGACATCAAAAGAAGAATAGGGATGGCAAAAGACACCTTTATGAGAATGAAGAGTATACTGACCAATACTAAAACAGGCATGACAACCCGCCTCAGAGTACTGAAATGTTATGTTTATCCAGTTATGTTATATGGCTCAGAATGTTGGACAATATCTAATAACATGAGGAAACAAATTGAAGCAGCAGAGATGTGGTTTTTGAGGAGTATACAAAGAATATCATGGACGAAACGAATATCTAACGAGGATGTCATGAACAGAGCAAACACAAAAAGAGAAATAATGTATGAGATCATGAAAAGGCAATGTAACTTCATTGGACATGTGATTAGGAAAGAGGAGTTAGAATGCAGGGTAATTATGGGAAAGATTGAAGGGAAGAAAGCAAGAGGAAGACAAAGACAAATGATGATGGAGACAGCAGCCAGAGAACTGGAAATGAATACTAATGGATTGATCCACTTGACCCGAAACAGGAGTGTTTGGGCCATGGCAGTCAAAGCTCAAACTGGGCATGGCACCTGATGATGATGATGATTATTTGCCTCCACCACCACCCCTAGCAGCACATTCCAGGCACCTAGCACTCTCTGTGCATAAAACCTTGCCCCACGCATCTCCTTTGAATTTATTTCCTTCTCACCTTAATGTCACCTACAGTAGTATTAAACATTTTGACCAAGAGGAAAAATATACTTGTTGTCAACTCTATCTATGCCTCTCATAATTTTATAAACCTCCAGAGAAAACAACCCAAGTTTGTCCAAACTTGCATTGATTCAATGGGCTGAATGGTCTTCTTCTGTCATGAGCAAATAAGAAATAAGGATAGTTTATGTTCAAGTTTATTGTCATGGGGATGCAGACCTAGGGTAAGTGCCATGAAAATTGGCTTTTTCCAGCAGCAGGACAGTATATTACAGACATGACTAGCATAAATTAACATAAACTTAAATTAACATAATTTTTACATGTCAGCGCCATTGGTACAGATTAGGGAGGAGTAACTGGGCTCATTGAAATTCATTCACTTCAAAGTTCAAAAATTCAAAGTAAATTTATTATGAAAGTGCGTATATGTCACCATATCCTATTTTGAGATTAATTTTCTTGCAGGCATTTACAAGAAAATAAAGAAATAGAGTAGTATTTATGAAAAACCATTAGTAACAAAGACCAATAAACAACCAATGTGCAAAAGAAGACAAATCATGCAAGTAATAATAAATAATTAATAGTTGTAGAGTCCTTAGAAGTGAGTCTATGGTTTTTAACTATAGACGTTTGTCAGAGTTTCAGATGACATGTCAAATCTACACAAACTTCTAAGAAAATAGAGGTGCTGCCATGTCTGCACTTACTTGCTGGTGCCATGACAGATCCACTGATACGGTAATGCCAAAGAATTTAAAGATACTCGCCCTTTCCACCTCCGATACCCCAATAAGGACTAGCTCATGTACTTGTATAAATTTATGAATCATCTTGATAAACAGAAAGGCTGTTTTATCCTTGGCAGAGAAGTCAGAAGCAGGGGTAGAAATTTAAAATAATAGAACAAAGAACAGAGAACATAGATCAGTACAGGACAGAAACAGGTCCTTTGGCCTACAATGTTTACACTGAACACTGTGCAGAATTAAGCTAAATCTCTTCTGTCTGCACACGATCCATATCTTTCCATTCTCTGCAGATTCATGTGTCTGTCTAAAAGCTGCCTGAGCACCTCTATCAGATCTATTTACACCACCACCCCTGGCAGTGCACTCCAGGCACCCATTGCTCTCTGTGTAAAAAAAACTTTCCGCATCTCACCTTAACTGCATGATCTCTAGTATTTGACATTTCTACCCTGAAAAAAAAGATACTGTCTACCCTATATATATATGAGTACCAGTGTCATCACAGAGCAATGTGTGGTTAAGTGCCTTGCTCAAGGACACAACACGCTGCCTCAGCTGAGGCTCGAACTAGTGACCTTCAGATCACTAGACCGACGCCTTAACCACTTGGCCACGCACCAACACCTACCCTATTTATGCACTCATAATTTTATAAGCCCCTATTAAATGCCCTCACAGTTTTATAAGATTTTGCTAGGTCTCCCCTCAGCCACCACCACTCCAGAGAGTTTGTCTAATCTTTCTTTATTGCTCATGCCCCCTAACCTAGACAGCATCCAGGAAGAACTCTCTGCACCCTCTTCAAGGCCTTCACATCCTTCCTGTAATGGGGCAAACAGAACTGCATACAATAATCCATGTAAGGCCTAACCACTTGGAGTAGAAGGATTTGAAGGGAAATAGAGATAGTGGGTGGTCCGGAACTCACTGTCTGAAAAGGTGGGAGAGACATAAACCTCTCCCCACAATTAAGCAGACCCGAGTGTGTGGTTGAAATCCTGCAACTAGCAAGGGCACGGGGCCAGTGCTGGAAAATGGATTTGAACTGAGTGGTGATGGGCTGAACAGCCAGAATTTTGCTCTAAAGTTTCAATAATTCTGCCCTGTCTTGAACCTTGATTATTTCCTTTGCTTCCTAGAATAGCAGAGAAGGGGCAGCATGGTAGTGTAGTGGTTAGCACAATCGCTTTACAGCACCATCGATCAGTGATTGGGGTTCAATTCCCGCTACTGTCTGTAAAGAGCTTGTACAAAGATGTTTCTAAAGCTACGTTGCACAGGTATTCATCTTAGATCTAGGCCTTTCCATCAGGTTCCCCTGACATATGAGGTCAGGTAAGGTGGGACCTCATCTGCTGATGGCACCCAGTCCTGTTATCTGAAATGGTCTGGGATAATGTCACACTATGTCGCCCCTTAATGAGGCCGAGAGACATCAAAAGTAGCTTCATAAAATAATTATTATCAGATGAAGGAGAACAAATGGAGGGGCTGAACTGAGCAAAATGCGTAAGGTATTATTTCTTATCTTTGCAGACACTGGCATCACTGCTTGGAGCCCTCGCGATGACAAACACTGTCGAGCTGATTATTTCACTGATTTGCCTCAGTGTGCTCATTCCGATGAAGGAAATCAACAGCCGCTTCCAGCAGAAACTCAGGACCCCCATCCCCATTGAGATCATCATGGTGAGGACATGTCAACAGGTGCTGGAATATTTGGCAATCAGGTGCTTAGGAAGTGAATGGGTGGATCCAGCATGGCTGGGCCTCTTTGTGGAGGCATTGAAGGAGTGAAGGAGAGGAGCACTTGGGTCTGTCCCAGAAGTCAGATCAGGGCTAACCTGTAGTGATAGGCACAAGAGATTCTGCAGATGCTGGAAATCTTTTGTGTGTGCTACTCTGTAATTATTTATTTTTATTTACAGATACAGCACACTAATGAGCCTTTCCAGCCCATTGAGCCCATGCCACTCAATTACACCCGTGTGACCAACTAACCCACTAACCTGTACATCTTTAAAATCAGAGCACCCGGAGGAAACCCACATGCCCACGGGGAGAATGTACAAACTCCTTAAAGGCAGCAATGGAATTGAACCCAGGTCACTTGCGCTGTGCTCGCATTACGCTAACCATACGCTACCGTGCAACCCCACCCCACGATCACGTAATCTGCTACTCCAGTTTTGTTAGTCGAGGGTTAAATATTAGCCCAGATACCAGTTCTTCAAAATTATCCTCTGGGACCTATTACATCCACCCCTGAGAGGACAGGCAGTAGTTTTATCTTTATATATCTGTTGGACTAGAGCCTCATGTTAGTCACATTTACAATGCACAAGTAATTGAATTCTCACCCACTGAAACTCACTAACCGCACATTGACATGAAGTGCCCAACTTAAACAAACAAATCCTTCACCGCACAGCAAGGGCTCCAATTGTCGCCTGGTGTTTGCTGGGATAACAAGGACATCCTTTCTCTGGGGATAATTCGAGCTTCTGACTATGTTGCCCAAAGCGAATGTTTCTGAGGACGTGTTATGACAGTGCTGTGGCAACTCTAGTCTGAAGGATAGTCAAAACGCACAGGGAGTCAGAGAAGAAATTACATCCCTAAATTTAACCCAAACCATGTCTGAGCCTGCCCTGTCCCCACCCTTCCTTGACCACACAGTCTGGACATTCCACACGCTGTAATGTCATGCCTTTCGTCAAGTTCCAGCCACTGACTGCTTCCAGTTTATAACCACCAGGCCCCATTGATATTGGTCCAGTCAGTTACCCTTCCTGCCAGCACGACTGCACATTTCAATTAAAGGAAACTTCTTTGACAGTTCACGCTATGCTGGTATTGGACTGGAGTATCAGTGTAGTTTATGTCATTGGCCTGTCACACTCTGCATCCACGGTAAGAGTGTTTGCCATATTGGAATGGTCTCTATTGAGGTATGTTGCATGTATTAGAATCAGAATCAGGTTTAGTATGACTGACATGTGTCATAAAATTTGTTACTTTGCAGTAGTGGTACAGTGCAGTACATTAAAAATTACTATTAAGTTACAATAAGAAATAATTAAATAGTTCAAAAGAGAAACTGCAAGGTAGTATAGTGGGTTCATGGACTGTTCATAACTCTGATGGAACAGTGGAAGAAGCTGTTTCTAAAACTTTGAGTGTGGATCTTCAGGCTCCTGTAGCTCCTCCCCAGTGGTAATAATGAGAAGAGGGCATGTCAGAGATGGTGAGGAACCTTAACGATGGATGCTGCCATCTTGAGGCACCAATGTTTGAAAGTTTCCTCGATGTGGGGGGGGGCACGGTTGTGCCAGTGATGGAGCTGGCTGAGTTTACAACCCTCTCTGCATCTTTTACAATCCTGCGCATTGAATCCTCTATCCTAATGGGTGAAGTAACCAGTCAGAATGCTTTCCATGTTACACCTGCAGAAATCAGTAGAAATCTTTAGAAATCTGTAGAAACTCCAATCATAAGAACTGAATAGAATATTGGATTTAACTGCACACTTCTCCTTCACAGCTGATCGTGGCCACAGCCGTCACTTTTGCTACATCCCTTGACGAGCGTTGTAACGTCCAGATTGTGGGACACATCCCTGCAGGGTGAGCTCCTCTTTCTCTAGAAGATTAAAACCACAGTAATGAAAGTCCACAAGAGTAACCACATGAGACATGTGTGAATAACTGTGAGTAGTTATCAAGATGCTGCAGCAACTCAACGGGTCAGGCAGCATCTGTGGAGGGGAATGGACAATTGATGTTTCAGGTTAAGATGCTTCATCTGGGTTAAAAGAATAGAGCTGGTATAAAGAGGTGAGGGGGCGACAAGAGCTGGTAGGTAGATCCAGGTGAGGAGGGTGATTGGAAGATGGAGGAGGGGAGAATGGAGATAGTGACAGAGGCTGGGAGGTGAGAGGTGGAGGTGACAAGGGGCTGAAGATGGTGGGTCTGATTGGAGATGAAGGTGGAGCATGGGACATAATATGGAGGTGGGGAGGGCAGAGGGGAACAGTGGGGGGAGGGGACCCAGTAGGAGGGGTGTGTGTGTGACGGACAGATGGAGTGGGTGGGGGAGGGGACCCAGTGGGAGGGCTGTGTGGGTGATGGACAGATTGAGTGGGTGGGGGAGAGGACCCAGTGGGAGGGGTGTGTGGGTGATGGACAGATGGAGTGGGTGGGGGAGGGGACCCAGTGGGAGGGCTGTGTGGGTGATGGACAGATGGAGTGGGTGGGGGAGGGGACCCAGTGGGAGGGGTGTGAGGGTGATGGACAGATTGAGTGGGTGGGGGAGGGGACCCAGTGGGAGGAGTGTGTGGGTGATGGACAGATGGAGTGGGTGGGGGAGGGGACCCAGTGGGAGGAGTGTGTGGGTGATGGACAGATGGAGTGTGTGGGGGAGGGGACCCAGTGGGAGGAGTGTGTGGGTGATGGACAGATGGAGTGGGTGGGGGAGGGGAATGAAACAGGGTGATGTGAGCTGCAGTGGGTGTGGGAGAAATTGGGTAGATCAGGAAGAGAGAGAAAAGGGACAGAAGGGGAGCAAAACAACTGTGAATTGGGTCTTCTGACTTCCACCTCATGGACCTGATTACTTTTAAGAAAACCTTGCAGTTTGCAAATGATGTATGAACAAAGCAGTGAGTCTGCCAGATTCTAACACCTCTGTTTGAGACTTTTGTTAATCACACGTGTTGGTGAACCTTTTTTGAGTTATAAAGTCACACAGCACAGAAACAAGCCTTTTAACCCACCAGGTTCATGACATTCATTGTGCTTATCAATACGAATCCAATCTTTACATAATGGACTCTCATCTGTTGCTGCTATTCTGTGATGGGAGTTTCGAAGTTCAAAGAAATGTATTATCTGCGTACGTATATGTTATCATATGCTACCTTGAGATTCATTTTCTTGCAGGCATTTACAGGAAAATAGAGAACTACAATGGAATTTATGAAAAGCTACTATTAACAAAGACTGACAGCCAACTAATGTGCAAAAAATGACAAATTGTGCAAATAACAAAAAAGTAAATAAATAATACTGACAGCATGAATTAGAGAGTCCTAGAAAGTGTGCCTATAGGATATGCAATCAGTTTAGAATTGAAGTGAATGAAGTCATCCACATTGCTTCAGGAGCCTGATGGTCGTAATAACTGTTCCTGAACGTGATAGTGTGGCACCTAAGGGTCCTATACCTCTTGCCCGATAGTAGTAGTGATTCTTTGGCCTTTGGTCAGGCCATTTCCCATTTGCTGGAAGTTCTGTCTTTCTAATACCGACCAAGGGGAGAATGCTTAATTTGGAAGAGCATATGTCAGCAGATCGCTAGAAGAAGGGGTGATGACATGCAGCCGTCTCTGGTAACACAATGGGTTTCTGCCTCCCCTGCTGGATTCCAGTCTGCTGCCAACCCCAAAAATGGGGTCACTGGTGGAGGAAAGAGCAGACAAGGGAGGGGACTCCAGAACCAGGAGCTTCCACATCCCTGGCCAATCGGACAGATGCAAATGACCTGTGACCCAACCATACTTGCATTTTACTTTTGGTGAGTGTGCGAGGGTGGGGAATGCTGGGACTGGTTGGCCATCAGCTGTTGGTAATTGGCTTACAATTGTCACATGTACCAAGATTCAGCGAAAAGCTCGCCCAATCATCCCGTACATAAGCATATCAAGGTAGTATAAGAAGGAAAACAGAATGTAGATTATAGTGTTACTGTTACAGAGAAAATGCAGCGCAGGCCGACAAATAAAAGTGATAGGGCTACAATGGGCAGATTGAGAGATCAGCATTTGAGAGGTCTGTTCAAGAGTCTGATAACAGTGGGGTAGAAACTGCCCTTACGACTGGTGGTATATGCTTTCAGATTCTTGTATCTTCTGCCTGATGGGAGGTGGAAGAAGAGAGAATGACCAGGGTGGGAAGGGTCTTTGATTATGTTGGTTGCATCACCGAGGCAGCAGGAAGAGTAGCCAGAGTCAGTGGAGGGGAGGCTGGTTTCTGTGATGGACTGGGCTGTGTCCCACAGCTCTCTGCAGTTTCTTGTGGTCTCAGGCAGAGCAGTTGCCGTACCAAGGCTTTACGCACCTGGATAGGATGATTTCCCTGGTGCATCTGTAAAAATTGGTGAAGGTCAGTGGGGACTTGCCAAATTTCCATTGCCTCCTGAGGAAGTAGAGGCGCTGGCGTGCTTTCTTGGCCGTGGTGTCTATCATTGCAACTAGTTGCTGGGGCAACCTGGAGTGGGACTCTGCACCTTGGGGAACAAACTCCAGCCTCCTTGGGGAAGTAGACATTCAGATGCTGCCCCAGTGATGAGTGTGGTACCATCACTTAAAGCAGCCAACTTCCTCCAGACCCTATGAACATTGGTTGGGTGTCATCAGGATGCAGATCCCTGCCCTTCTACTGGAATCAGTGGTCCTTATTGCTTTTCTATGCCATCACTGTAATGTTGTCTAAATAATTTTCACACCAACGCAGGTTTAAAAGGCTCCAACCTTTTATTGGCTCTCCTCCATTATGTCCTGTTTATGTTTAGAGAAAATAAGAAGTCGGACATTCGATACATCCTTTAAATTTGAGCAAATCTGGCGATCTTTTATCCAATATTTTCATTTAATTTGATTTATTACTCTTCCAATCTTTTTTCTGAAGTTTTAGATTTGATCAGAAAGCCTTTCTTTTTTTTGGTCGTATCCTCAAAATGGACTGCCAAGTCCCTTTTTTTTTGTTTCTTTTTTTATAGAGTGGGTTTTTTTTTCTTCATTTAAAATTCAATGTTTTTTCTTTCCTTTTCATGAACTGATAAGAGGAGAATCGCTGTTTTCTTTTTTTAAATTATATATTTTATACTAGCTTAACAAAATGTATGATTTTGATAACGTCTATCTTAACCTCGGTTTGTAGTGTTATTGATATATATATTTGAGATAATTCTCCTCTTGTTTGTATTTATGGTTCTTTTAAATCAATAAAAAGATTAATAAAGTAAGTAAAAGGCACCAACAGAGTTACACTCCATAATATATCAGAACTAAGTCGTGCAAATTTACTTGTCAGAAACACTTTCAGCTCATAATCCTGTTGAAATACTAACATTATCACAGTATACAAGGACTGGAAAGCCAATTGATGCATAGCTTCACAAAATCATAACAGAACAATGGAGTTCTAACCAAGAAGTTGGTTTTTGGTTTTATTATTGTCACATGTGCTGCAATACAATGAAAAGCTTTTGTTCATATGCTCCCAATATAGGTCCTTCCATATGTAAGTATCTCAAGGACATAGACTGCAGTTTTACAGTTACAGAAAAGGTTCAGTAGTGCAGGTAGACAAAGAGTAAAGCCCATGGCAAGGTAAATTGAGGAGAAAGAGTTCATCTTTGGTGTTTGAGTGGTCCACTCAAAAGTCTGAAAGCAGTGGGATAGAAGCTGTCCTTACATTCTTTCAGAACCCATCTTGGCAGGTCTTATAGGTTTTAACTTGTCTAGAAGTTCAATTAAAAAGCAGAGGAGTTCTTGGCTCATCCAGTGTGCATGAGCACCAGTCAGAGTAGCCAACGAGAAATAGAGGCACTGAGGCTCTCAAAGACAACACTGGGATTAAAAGGGAGGGTGCCCCAAAGAGCAGAGGAAGAAATCCTGAGGGATAGATTTTCTGGTGGTACAACTTTAGATTGAGCCATCTTGATATGAAGTTGGGATCTAAATATTTGATTTATCAAATAGTCTCAGTTTCTGTACAACTAAGAGAAGCAGTAAACATCAGAAATCTGGCAAAGCATCTTCCAAGCACTTTGTAGGATTTCTTTCTTATATTCAAGGGCACAAGATCATCCAGATGCAATTTGTTAAATAACAATGTGAGTCGGTAAAGTTGCACATTGACGTGACATTGCATATTGGGGTGAATTTGGATACTCAGTTGGAGATGAGGGGGTCAAGGTTTATAACACAAAGCATAGTGGGTGCCTGAAATGGGCTGGCAGGGATGGTGACAGCAGCAGATATGTTAGTAACATTCAACTGGGGCATATGAATATGCAGAGAATGGAGGGATATGGACAATGTGCAAGCAGAAAGGGTTGGTTAAATTTGGCACAGACCTCGTGGGCTGCTGGGCCTGTAGCTGTGCTGCACTGTTCTGTGTCCTATCTTTGATGGATTGTGACCAGTTTCAATTCCAAATGAGATAGGAAGAGTGGGCAATTTAATGCCCTGCTTAGGAAGATTGCTATCGCCCAGAAACAATGTTCTTTGAAGAAACAAATGAGCAGCAGTTCCATTCAGCTTCTAATATTGGCATCCCAACAGAAAAAGGCACACCAACAAACCTTAACCTGGTATCATCTTGTCTTATCTATTAATTGTCAAGTCCTGGCCTCGCCATCATTGAGGACATCTTCACAAGATGGTGACCCAAGGAAGTGGCACCCATCATGAAGGACCCTCACCATCTAGAATATGCCTTTTTCTTATGACTACAATCAGCGGGGAGGTACAGGAGCCTGAAGACACGCACTTAATGTTTTAAGAATAGTTTCTTCCCACCCGCTGTCTGGTTTCTCAATGGTCCATGAACTCTACCCCAAAGTTTTGCTCTCTCTTTGTACCATTCACCTATTTCTCATATATTCTTGTTGTAACTTGAAGTACTTTTTATGTATTGCACTGGACTGCAACTCCAAAACAACAAATTTCACAACATATGTCAGAGATAACAAAGCTGATTCTGATTCTGATCGCAAGTGGAAATAAAATAATGTGTTTTGTGTATTTTTTTCTCAGGTTTCCAAGCCCTCAGTTACCAGCCCTGGGAAGCATCCCGAACCTAGTTGGAGACACGGTGGCGATTACCTTTGTTGGCTATGCTGTGTCGGTATCTCTAGCCATGATCTATGCTGACAAGCACAGATACAAGATTGAC
Source organism: Mobula birostris (assembly GCF_030028105.1). Classification (NCBI taxonomy): domain Eukaryota; kingdom Metazoa; phylum Chordata; class Chondrichthyes; order Myliobatiformes; family Myliobatidae; genus Mobula; species Mobula birostris. The sequence goes on from NC_092402.1 coordinate 57,020,954, forward strand.
CCCAACCAGGTCTGTATTTTCAGATTAACGGATATTCCGTAAATGCTAGTTGGTGCACTTTTCTCATAAATCACCAATTTGAAGTTGGGAGTGGACAGGTCCTATGGAAAAGAACATTCCTGCACTTCAGGAAGAAGTGAGTCTGAGGAAGTTTCTTTTTCCCTTTTAGGTTTTTCCTCTCAGAGAATCATAGAGGCATCCAGCTCAAAAAGAGGCCCTTCAGCCCAATGAGTCTATACTAACCATCAACTGCCCAATCACGCTAATTCTACACATCTTATTTTTTATTCTCCCCACATTCCCATCATTTCTCCAGAGCAGAGAATTCATGGAATCATAGAGCACTACAGCACAGAAACAGGCCCTTCGGTCTATCCATTCCATGCTGAACCATTTAAACTGCATAGTCCTATGGGCCTGTACATGGACCATAGCCCTCCATTCCCCTCCCATCTACGTACCTATCCAAGCTTCTCTTGAATGTTGAAATTGAAATTGCATGCATTACTTGCGCTGGCAACTTGTTCCACACTCTCACTACTCTCTAGGTGAAGAGGTTCCCCCATGTTGCCCTTAAACATTTCACCTTTCACCCTTAGCCCATGGCATCTAGTTCCAGTCTCGCCAACCTCAGTGGAAAAGAATGCTTGCATTTATCCTATCTATACCCCTCATAATTTTGTATACCTCTGCCAAATCTCCCCTCAATCTTCTACATTCTACGGAATAAAATTTTAACTTATTCAATCTTTCCTTATAACTCAGGTCCTCCAGTCTTGGCAACATCCTTATAAATATTCTCTGTACTCTTTCCTGTAGGTAGGTGACCAAAACTGCACACAATACTCCAAATAAGGCCTCACCTATATCTTATACAACTTCAGCAAGGTTCACCACCCTCTCTGAGAAGTTCCCACCCACCTCTGTTGTAAATCACCATCCCCTAGTCTGGCAAACATGTCCCCTCTATTGAGACTCCTCCTCTAACGGAAATGACTCGACACTCATCCTGTCAAGCCTCCTTGGAGTCCTATACATTTCAGTAAGATTACCCCTCATTCTTCTAAACTCCAAAGAATGCAACCCTAATCTGTTCAATTGCTTGTGATAGGAATCAGAATAAGGTTTATTATTAGTGACATGTTGTTTTGTGACAGCAAGACATAAAAATTACTATAAGTTACTATAAAGAAGTAAATAGTCAAAAGAGGAATGGGTCCAGAGACTGTTCAGAAATTTGATATTGGAGAGGAAGAAGCTGTTCATAAAACAGTGAATGTAGGTCTTCAGGCTCCTATACCTCCTCCCTGATGTCAGTACTGAGAAGAGGGCATGTTCTAGATAGTGAGGGTCTTTAATGATAGATGGGCATACCTCTTATCCTGGGAATTAATCCCGTGAGTCTCTCCTGGATTCCCTCCAATGCCAGTGTAGGGAAATGTGAAATTCTCTGCTTGAAAAAGTTGATGAACTTGGGATACAATTAAAGTTTCAATACTGAGACTGATCATTGTTTCGGAGGTTGGGGGAGGGCAAAAGAGAATTAAGAGACATGGAATCAATTAGCATGGATATATACGAGCCATGGGTAAACTGGGTGGTGGAACAGGTGGAACATGCCTTCTTGCATTTCAGTGACCCTCCTCCTTCGCGGAGAAGCATGGATCAACTCAATATGTGTGTGGCCCCGTCACCCTATGGAGCCACCACTTTTGCTCAGGGAAACCAAAAATGGGGCAACTCCAATTTTTGCAAGATATTAGATAGAAAGTCCATGGTGACAACACAATATGTTCAAAGGCCCAGAGGGAATCCTTTTTTAATTGTAGGGTCAGTAGCAGGGGAGGTGATGAAGGCAGACACAGTAACAACACATGAAAGGTACTTAGAATATAGAACATTACAACCCAGTGCTGGCTCTTCAGCCCCCAATGTTGTGCCAACCTTCTAACCTACTCTAAGATCACTCTAACCCTTCCCTTCTACATAGTCCTCCATTTTTCTATCATCCATGTGTCTGTCATTCTTAAATGCCCCGAGTATTTCTGCCTCGACCACCATGCTTAGCAGGATGTTCCACCCACCCACCCACCACTCTCTGTGTAAAAATTTACCTCCGACATCCCAGCTATACTCTTGTCTAATCACTTTAGATTATATTTGAATGAGCAGGGCATATATAGAACACAGAACGCAGAACCAGTACAAGACAGGAACAGGCCCTTCAGTCCACAATGTCTGTGCTGACCATGATGCTGAATTAAACTAAATCCCTTATGCCTGCACATGATCCATATCCCTTCACTCCCTGCGTGTTCATGTGTCTATCTAACCGTCTCTTAAGTGCCTCTATCATATTTGCTACTAGGAAGCCTGTTCCAAGCACCCTCCAGTCTCTGTGTAAAAAATATGCCCCACACACTTCCTTTAAACATCCCCCTTCTCACTTTAAATGCATGCTCTTTAATATCTGACATTTCTATCCTGGGAAAAAGACCCTGACTGCCCTAATGTCATAATCTTATCAACTTCGAGTCTTCCCTCGGCCACCGATGCTCCAGAAGACACAGCCCGGGTTTGTCCAACCTCTCCTTGTAGCTCACACACTCTAATCCAGGCAGTGTTGTGGTGAACCTCTTCTATATCCTCTCCAAAGCCTTCACATCCTTCCTATAATGAGACACAGGGGGAAATGGAATTAATTCAGGCAAGTGTGATTAGTATAGACAGACATGATATGTCAAAGAGCCTGTTTCTATACTGTACAATTCTAAGACCATTTTTGAATGCAAAGTGACAAATGCCTACATATTTTGTTTCCTTCCCTATCTGTGTATTCCCAATAACTTATTTCTGTCTCTGTCACAGGAACTGCTGGCTCATGGTATTTCCAACACCGTCGCCTCCTTTTTCACCTGTTTCCCAAGTTCAGCCTCACTAGCTACAAGTAACATCCTAGAAAGTGCTGGTAGCCACACACAGGTGAGGATATAAAGAGTACTGCGGAGCCTCAGAAATTACTTCAGTCTGCTGTGGTATGCCACTGTTTAAATCTTGGATATCAAGCTAAAAGTAAGAAATATCTCACAGGTCTCCTGAGTCCTGGGATATGAATTCATAACTGTTCTCAGTGACTCTCTGAGTGTTGTGTCCATTTCTAGACATTCACCCACAACAATATTGATCAGTTAGGCACAGAGAGAATCTGTATTTACTGACAAGTACCTTTATTGGTTCAGTTAACAAGCGCGCGAACATACAAAACTGTGTGCACACCCACTAGGTTTCTCTGACCCTACCTGAACATTCAAAGAATGGAAAAGGTATCAATATAACTGACGTTTCAATGATAAACTCTGCCATCTTCATCGAGGATGGTGGAGATTGTCATTGAAACATCGGTTATAATCGATACCTGTACACGGCTGGAAGCCCGAGAAGAGTTTATTATACACTGGGAAAGCACTTGATCCTTTTTCAATAGAAAAGGTAATACCTGGAGTGAAGGAGCTGATGCTGGCCAGGTGTTCCTCTTGATCCCAATGGAACCTCCGAATTTCCAGTTGGGGTCATCTACTTTTGTGATGATTGGTCTCCAGAGTTGTGGCTGCATGTACTCCCAATATCCTCCTCTATTGTTATCCTCCTTCTTATCAGATCAATCTGTTGTGTTTCCATTTTGTAGGCTCAGGCTCCTCTAACTGTTCTATGTCAGCTTCTCATTGGGTCTTGCCCAAGGCTATGAACAGTATCACCGTATTGCTCTTCCACCAGACTTGTGCCTCAAGACACTTTCTCTGTTCTCCCTGAATCAGAACAGTTCAAAACAGTTTCGCCAGTTCAGCCAAATATTGGGCTCAGGCTACTTCAAGTCACCGGCTGTTGTTTCTACAAGCTTACCATTTCTACATAACCATATAAACAACTTCTTATTTGGAAAGAGTCAATTCACAAGATGGTGGGGGCAAGAACAGTCTCACAAAATAAGACGATAAGACCATAAGATATAGGAGCAGAATTAGGCCATTTGGCCCATCAGGTCTGCTCTGCCATTTCATCATGGCTGATTTATTATCCCTCTCAACACCATTCTCTTGCCTTCTCCCTGTAACCTTTCACATCCTGATCAATCAAGAACTTATCAAACTTCACCTTAAGTAAACCCAATGACTTGGCCTTCACACCCGTCTGTGGCAATGAATTCCACAAATTCACCACCCTCTGGCTAAAAATTCCCTCAGAGATGAGAAACAGAGATTCCTCATCTCTGTTCTAAATGGGTGTGCCTCAGTTTTGATGAAACATCCTCTCCACATCCACTTTATCCAGACTTTTCAAGATTTGATAGGTTGCAATGAGGTTTCCCCCTCATTGTGGGACGGGAAGGGAAGCACAACTTACAGTCTGCAGTGGTCAACATCATTGGATGTTGAAAATTGTGCACTGTATGTGAAAATTGCTCCCCTCCCCCATCTATTCCAGACTCTCCTCGAGTTCTGGAATGAGTTTAGGTAATTAATGCACACAAGGAGCACTTTTCCTACTCTCTAAGGAGCAAAGCCAGTGATTCAAATGGAACCACTGCCTCTGAAAGCGGAGACTATGGAAATAGCTTATCAGAGCTAATGGCCAATCAAATAGCTGAAGCCAGGAGGCCCAGAGGCTTGTCCTGCAATTGGAGGACTACACGCGTGTGTGAGTGAGAGGGAGGGTGGGAAAGGCGAACGGGGCTTGTTTTGTTGCTTGTTCTGTTCTGTTTTGTTGGGCTCTGTGTTGTTCTGCTGAGTATTGTGGACATGCTGTGTTGGTGCCGGAATGCGTGGTGGAGCTTGCAGGCCGTTCCCAGCACATCCTTCGGTGTGTTGGTTGTTAATGCAAGTGACACATTTTGTCATGTGTTTCAATGTACACAGGATAAATAAATCTGAATATGAGAGAGAGATACAGCACAGAAAGAGGCCCTTCAGCCCACTGAGACCATACCAACAAGCATCCACTTACACTAATTCCATTTTACACCATTTTTTCTGTCTCCACATTCCCATTAACTCCTGCCCAATTCTCCCCCTCACTCACACACTGGGGACAATTTACAGTGGCTGATTAGATGCCTTTGCAATGTGCGAGGGAACCAGATCACCTGGGGAAACCCACACAGTCACAAGGAAAACATGCAAACTCCACAGGGTGCCAGAGATGAGGTTCAAACCCATGCACTAGTGCTGTGCAGTGGCGACACTACCAGGTATGCCACTCTGCTGCCTAATTAGATAATGTCATCAGAACTATGCAGTAGAATCCAGTGGGCTACCAAGTGAACTGCAAAGTGGGAGGAAGTTATAATGAGTTCTACTTAATCCTCTTTTGCTTTTTTTACATCGTAGCTTGCTGGGTTTTTCACCTGTCTGGTTGTCTTGGCGGTGCTGCTCCTGATTGGTCCACTGTTTTACTTCCTGCCCAAGGTGAGGAAAATAACCCAATCAGTTAACTGTTTCTGCCACTTGACTCCATACTACAGTTAAAGCAATTATTTGTTTATTCTAATTTCTTCAGAACCTGACAAAGATTTTCATTTGTATCCTGTGAAGGATTCCGGACGTAATTGTGTGCTTAGTTACCATAGCAGAGCGAGACATTGTCCTTCGTTCTCCCCTTGGGAAGAGTTACACAGTGATCCCATAGTGTGTGTCCCAGACAAAGCTAAAGATAAGCCCTTCATTCCCCCACCCCGTTTGACACGCCTTCACCATCAGAGACTCCATTACACACGTATGAGAGTTGGTAAGAAGTCAAAGACTAAGAGCCCTACACCTTAGAAACAGGCCCTTCAGCCAAACCACTCTGTGCTGACCTTTAACAACCACTTACACCAGTACTGTACTGTTCCCATTTTACTCCCCACATAACTCCCTGAACTCTCTCCACCCCGGATTCTTTCTCTGCCCCACACACTAAGAGGCAATTCACAACCAATTATCCCACTGACCCACATGCCTTTGGTATGTGGGAGGAAACCAGGGCACCAGGGGAAGATGGCATTGCTGAAACACAACGATGCCTTACTGGCAGCAAACAAAACTACTAACTGCTCTTTGTAAAGTTTGTAGATGATATGAAAATGGGTGGAGGGGCTGGTAGTTTTGAGGAAGTAGAGAGAGAGGCTATGGAAGGACCTCAATAGTTTAGGAGAATGGGCAAAGAAGTGGCAGATGGAATACAGTGTCAGGAAGTGTGTGGTCATGCACTTTGGTAGAAGAAATAAAAGCATAGACTATTTTATAAATGGAGGCTCAAACGGACATGGGAGTGCTTGTGCAGGATTCCCGAAAGGTTAATTTGCAGGTTGAGTCTGTAGTGAGGAAGGCAAATAAAAAATTAGCATTCATTTCAAGTGGACTAGAAGATAAAAGCAAGGATATAATGTTGAAACTTTATAAAGCTCAGATGAGGCCTCAATTGTGAACAATTTTGGGCCCCTTTGAACTGGACAAGGTTCAAGGAATTGCATTGAACTGCTGCTGCTCAGTTAACAAATTTCACGTCACACGCCAGTGATAATAAACCTGATTCTGATTCTGAAGTTTCAAAGGTGCAGGATGGTTGCGGTGTGGAGTGTATGGACCAAATCGAGGTGCCTGGGCCTGGGCCTGAGCCTGAGATCGAGGAAGGAGCCAATATTTGGCCATTGCTGAAGCAGACTTGGAACTGATTTGAAGCCACAGATCTGAGGCGAGGCGAGGCAGATTTGAGGTAGTGGGTCCCAGGCCCAAGAGCGAGGAACGAGCTGAATTTTGACCCATTTAAACGCCAGGTCAGATTGGAAAGGTCATTCGTGGGCTGAATCAAGGTGGTGGGGCCCAGGCCTGAGACCATATCGAATTAGAAGGGTCCGGGTCTGAATGTGAGGAACAAATCGATGCTTGGCCGATTTGAAAGGATCGGGTGTCGGAGCCGGAGGCTCACTGCTTAGCTCACTGAGTGTTTAGCTCAATGCTCGGTGAGGTTTACTTGTCTCTGTGCTGAACTGAGGCTGTGGCCTAGACCAGTTGCAGTGATGACTGACTTTGCAGCTGTGAACTCACTTTCCTGAACTTCAGCTCTGAATGTTATTTGCTTACTTTTTATCGTTTGCACGATTTGTTCATTTTCTGCTCATTGGGTGTTTGACAGTCTTATTTTTTAATGGACTATTGGGACTCTTTGTGTTGTGGCTGCCTGTAAGGAGACAAATCTCAAGGTTGTATGTAGTATACTTTCAACTTTGTACTTTCAACTTTGAAGTTTGAAACTCACACTGTCACAGGGAGAATGTGAGAACTCCAGACAGACAGCACCAGAGGTCGGGATTGAACCTGGGTGTCTAGAGCTGTGAGGTAGCGGCTCTACTAGTGCACCACTGCAATCAATGATGTTAACACAGAGTAGAAAACATGGATTATGTAAGGAATTTGAGGCTTAATATAGGCTCTGCCTTACAGAGAGGAGAACTGTGGATATTTTATTCAAATAATAAACATTGTTTTCCTGTGGGGACCAGGGTAAACCATAGACTCAGAATTATAGAGCACTGAATCAGGCCCTTAGCCCATGTTGACCAACAAGTACCCACCTACACCAATCACATTAACAGCATTTGGTCCGTGCCCTTCTCTGCTTTGGTGATTCAAGTGTTCGTCCAGATACTTCCTAAATATCGTGAGATCTGCCTCCCCCATCCCCTCAGGCAGTGTGTTCCAGATTCTAACCACCCCCACCCCTTGTGGGGATAATAATTCTTCCCCAGATCCCCTCTAAGTATTTTGTCCCTTACCCTAAATCTATAACTCTGCCATATTTGGCCCATCCATGTCTCTCACGTTAGGTTCCCGCTCAGTCTCTGCTACTCCAAGGAAATCAGACCCAACCTATCCAGACTCTCCTTATAAATGAAACACTCCATCCTAGGCAACATTCTCGTGAATTTCCTCTGCAGTTCAATCAAATTACTTCCTACAGTGTGCTGACCTGGCAGTTTGGAGGCAGGTTTAATATAATCTCCTCTCTTTCTAGGCTGTCCTAGCCTGCATCAACATCACCAGTCTGCGCCAGATGTTCCTCCAGTTTCAGGACCTCCCACAACTTTGGAGAGTCAGTCGGATGGACTTTGTAAGTCTTTCAAGTCGACCAGTGTGCAATCATCTTCTGACGTAGCTGAGCCACTTTAAGAAGTCATTCTAGAAGCAGTGAGACACAAATTGATTGATGGCCTTCCCAGCTCAGGATTGGCCCCATCAGTGTCAATAATCAATAATCAGTAAAAATAATCAATCATCTCTAAACAGGAGCTGGAATGTCCCCGTCATTAGGTCCTGTTACGCATCCTGTGATCTATTTGATCTACCGAACCTGCTGTAAGAAAATAATAACACCTTGAACTATGTACCTTTCTTCAGATGGTCTGGGTGGTCACATGGCTGGCAGTTATCACCCTCAACGCAGACCTGGGACTCGCTGTGGGAGTGGTCTTCTCGATGATGACTGTGATCTACCGCACTCAGAGGTACTGTAATCACTCAGTGCTGTATGATTAGTGTCTGATGTATTGCTGAGCGACAAAACCTGTACTACCCTGGTGAGGGCAGGTGTAGAGAGAATGTTTCCCCTTGAGCAGTCTAGAACTGGGGGGTGGAGGTTGCAGTTCAAAAATCAGTGGTCTCTCATTGAGCACAGACAGGGGGCAAAGTGTTTTCTCGCAGAACGTTGTGAGCAATTCGATTTCCTTTCTTCAAATGCCGGGGAGCTCTGATTATTTTTGAGAACACGAGTGGTCAGTTCTGGAAAAGTGAGAAGCTGTAAGGTTACTGCAGGGAGACAGAAGAGTGGAATTGAAAAAAAAAATTAGCCTCCTCTCCATGGACTCTGTCTAAACTTCTCTCTGCCTTATTAAAGGAGCCAACATACTCAAAGACCAACACACCTCTTCTCCCCTCTCCCATCAGGCAGAAGATACAAAAGCCTGAAAGCACATACCACCAGGCTCAGAGAAAGCTTCTATCCTGCTGTTATGACTACTAGATGGCTCCCTGGTACAAATTCATGGACTCTTGACCTCGCAATCTACATTGTTATGACCTTATACCTGATTGTCTGCCTGCACTGTCCATTCTCTGTAGCTGTAACACTTTATTCTGCATTCTGTTACTGTTTTACTTTGTCCTACCTCAGTGCACTGTTTAGTTATCTAATCTGTATGAACAGTATGCAAGACAAGTTTTTCCATTGTATTTCAGTAGATGAGACAACAATAAACCAATTTTAATTCCAAGTAGATCAGCCCTGATCAAATTGAGTGATGAGGCAGGCTCAAGGGGCCGAGTGACGAGATCTCTCTTATTTAGTATGTTCATACAGCCAGCCACCTGCTGGTATACAGTTGGCACAGCTATGTTTCTCTGTGTTGTTAGATATAGGCATGGTTTTCCTAAGCCCAGGTGGCAGCATGACGCCACATTTAAAGAGCTCATTGCGCACAATTATAGAGATTACAGTATTTGTACAATAACACAACTGCCATCCACAATTCAGCCTTGACAATAGACAATAGACAATAGGTGCAGGAGTAGGCCATTCAGCCCTTCAAGCCAGCACCACCATTCACTGTGATCATGGCTGATCATTCACAATCGGTACCCTTTTCCTACATTCTCCCCATATCCCTTCACTCCGCTATCTTTAAGAGCTCTATCTAACTCTTTTTTGAAAGAATCCAGAGAATTGGCCTCCACTGCCTTCTGAGGCAGAGCATTCCACAGAACCACAACCCTCTGTGTGAAAGAGTTTTTCCTCAACTCTGTTCTAAATTGTCTACCCCTTATTCTTAAACTGTGGCCTCTGGTTCTGGACTCCCCCAACATCGGGAACATGTTTCCTGCCTCTAGCGTGTCCAATCCCTTAATAATCTTATATGTTTCAATCAGATCCCCTCTCATCCTTCTAAATTCCAGTGTATACAACTGTATACAATTGTATACAATTCCAGTCAATCAGTGAACATTTAGCCCAGATTCCAGCTCAGTTCTGGTTGCTTCATTATGGGAAGGATGTGGTGGCTGTGGACAGGGTGTAGAAGTTCACCAGGATGTTGCCTGGATTGGAGAGTATTAGTTATAAGGAGAGACTGGACAAACATGGATTGTTTTCTCTAAGGCGTCAGAGGCTGAGGGGACACCTGATAGGAGCTTATAAAATTATGAGAGGCACAGATAGGGGAGGCAGTTTGAGTCTTACCCAGGGTCAAAATGTTGAATACTAGAGGGCGTAGCTTGAAGGTGAGAGAGGGAAGTTCAAGGACGATGTATGGGCCAAGTTTTTTTACACAGAGAGTGGAGAGTGCCTGAAATGCTCTGCCAGGGTGGTGCTGGATGCAGAAACAATGGAGGTGCTTAGGAGTCATTTAGACATGCACACGAATTTGCAGGCTATAGAGGATGTGCATCGCATTTGTGTGGGTAAAGGAAGTCAGTTCTTCAGTCCTTCAGTATGAATTATGATTAAGTTCTCACTTCATATAATTTATTTCATAACAAATAATGAATTGTTTCTACAAGGTCATCAATTATAACTTTCCAAGGAGTTGTTGACAATGGGTGAGGCCACTTATATGTTGAAGGAGTGATCCTGAACTCTTGTGGTCAAACAGAGAACAGCCCCAGCTCCTTCCCTATTCATAGAACCATAGAACCATAGCACACTACAGAACAGGAAACAGGCCATTTGGTCCTTCTAGTCTGTGCCAAAACTTTATTCCACTAGTCCCATTGACCTCCACCCAGTCCATAACCCTCCAGACCTCTCCCATACATGTTTCTATCCAATTTATTCTTAAAACTTAAGAGTTAGCCCGCATTTACCATGTCAGATGGCAGCTCATTCCACACTCCCACCACTCTGAGTGAAGAAGTTCCCCCCAATGTTCCCCCTAAACCTTTCCCCTTTCACCCTAAAGCCATGTCCTCTCGTATTCATCTCTCCTAATCTAAGTGGAAACAGCCTACTCACATTTACTCTGTCTATACCCCTCATAATTTTGTAAACCTCTATCAAATCTCCCCTCATTCTTCTACGCTTCAAGGAATAAAGTCCTAACCTGTTCAATCTTTCCCTGTTATTCAACTCTTGAAGACTCGGCAACATCCTAGTAAATCTTCTCTGCACTCTTTCAATCTTACTGATATCCTTCCTATAGTTAGGTGACCAGAACTGCACACAATACTCCAAATTTGGCCTCACCAATGTCTTATACAACCTCACCATAACATCCCAACTCCTGTATGCAATACTTTGATTTATGAATGCCAGGCTGCCAAAAGCCTTCTTTACAACCCTGTCTACCTGTGATGCCACTTTCAGGGAATTATGTATCTGAACTCCCAGATCCCTTTGTTCCTCCGCACTCCTCAGTGCCCTACCATTTACTGTGTATGTCCTACCTTGATTTGTCCTTCCAAAATGCAACACCTCACACTTGTCTGTATTAAATTCCATCTGCCATTTTCTGGCCCATTTTTCCAGTTGGTCCAGGTCAACTCTTTGAGTGATTATGCAGAAAGTTTGAAGTTAATAACTCATCTCCTTCTACCTTAGGCCACAAACTTATCAATCACCCCTGATGAGTTATTAACTTCAAACCTTCTGCATAATCATGCAAAGAGTTGAACTGCACGTGCATGTAACAAGAGCTGTATAACTCATCTCCTTCTACCTTAGGCCATGAACTTATTAATCACCCCTGCTGTGGACACTTTCTGGAGGTCCAAGATCTGTATGCTGCACAACCGCTGGACTAAGTGTGTAAATGTAGGAGGGAACTATGTTGAATGTGCTAGGTTTTCTAAAATTGACTTCTTCTACCTTAGGCCACGAACTTATCAATCACCCCTTGTAATGACATTTTGGTCACTGGACCCAAAATGTTCACCTACACGTACTTCTGTCACCTGACCTGTCTGGTTCCCTAATAGGAGATCAAGTATTGCATCCTCTCTCGTAGGTACCTCTATGTATTGATTTAGAAAACTTTCCTGAACACATTTGACAAACTCCACACCATCTAGCCCTTTCACAGTGTGGCAGTCCCAGGCAATATGTGGAAAGTTAAAATCCCCTACTATTACAACTTTCTGTTTTTTAATTGGTCTGCTATCTCTCTACAGATTTGCTTCTCCAATTCTCTCTGACTATTGGGCAGTTTATAATACAACCCTATTAGTGTGATCACACCTTTCCCGTTCCTCAGCTCCATCCATTTGGCCTCTGTAGACAAGCCTTCAGGGCTGTCCTGTCTAAGCACAGCTGTGATATTTTCCCTGACTAGTAATGCCACTCCTCCCCCTTTCATCCCTCCCCCTCTGTCACGTCTGAAACAACATTAAGCTGCCAGTCCTGCCTCTCCTGCAACCAAGTCTCAGTAATAGCAATAATGTCGTAATCCCACATGCCAATCCATGCCCAAAGCTCATCTGCCTTACCTACAATACTCCTTGCATTGAAATAGATGCACCTGAGAATATTTCTATCAGGTACAAACCTTTGATTTCTGTCTGTACATGCAGTCCTCGCATGACCTTTATCCTCCTCCACCTCACTATCTGCTCTAACACTCTGGTTCTCCTCCCCCTGTATATCTAGTTTAAACCCCCCAGAGCAGCGCTAGCAAATCTATCTGCAAGGATGTTAGTCCCCCTCCAGTTCAGGTGCAATCCGTCCTGTCGGAACAGGTCCCACCTTCACTGGAACAAGGCCCAATTGTCCAGAACCATGAAGCCCTCCCTCCTGCACCAGCTCCTTAGCCATGTATTTAGGTACACTATCTTCCTGTTTCTAGCCTCACTAGCACGTGGCACAGGTAGCAATCCTGAGATTGCAACCCTGGAGGTCCTGTCCTTCAACTTTGCATATAACTCCCTAAACTCTCTTTGCAGGACCTCCTCCTCCTTCCTATCCACGTCATTGGTCCCTACATGGACCATGACATCTGGCTGCTCACCCTCCCTCCTGAGAATACCAAGAACTCGATCCGAGATATCGTGGACCCTGACATCAAGGAGAAAAGAGACCATTGGGGATTCTCGATCTCTCCCACAGAACCTCTTACCTGTCCCCCTAACTATCGAGTCCCCTATCACTACTGCTCTCCTCTTTTCCCTCCTTCTTTTCTTAGCTGAGGGTCTAGTCTCGGCGCCAGAGATGTGACCACTACAACTTGTCCCTCGTAGGTCGTCCCCACCAACGGTATACTTATTGTTGATTGGAACGGCCACAGGGGTGCTCTGTTCTTTCTGTCTATTCCCCTTCCCTCTCCTGACAGTCACCCAGTTACATGCCTCGTGACTTTTAGGGGGTGACTGCCTCCCTGAAACTCCTGTCTATTTCTGCCTCTGCCTCACAAATGATCCGAAGTTCATCCAGCTCCAGCTCCAGTTCCCTAACTCGGTTTGTCAGGAGCTGCAGCTGGATGCACCTTTTACAGGTGTAGTCATCAGGGACAGTTGTGCTGTCCCCGACTTCTCACATACTGCATACGGACCACTCGACTGCCCTAACTGCTGCCTCCATTACCTACTCCTAAATTAATTAAATTAATTAAAGGAACTTACCCGGCCTTACCACACTGGGAGCAGGCTCGTCCTCAGCCTCTGCTCACTGAAGTTCCTCGAGCCAAAGCCTCAAAGCTCCACTCCTACCCTGAGCCACTCACACTCTGGCTGCTCCTCTTCTTCGTCTTCTTCTTCTATTTCCAGCAGTTTAGACACATCTAGGCGTACTACTGCCCTCCGCAGGATGTATAATTAATTACAATTCCGCTTGCAAATGCTGTATGTGCTCATTAAATAGCAATGTCGCAGATTGTTTTTCTTCTCAAATTTTTGTCACGTGGTTTCCAAATAATTGCATTGCCTCAAATTACGTTAATTTAATTTGAATCATTTGTAAAACTAAAAGCTTCTTGTTTGAGAATATTCATTATCGCATGTTTAACATTTAAAATTGTTGTTTTCCAAGTCTATCTGCTATTTCCAAGTTTTCCTTTTCTTGAATCAAAGCCTGTACTTGTTTATTGAGATCTTGAAATTCTTCCTCAGTTGTTTCCACGTTTTCATTTTATAATCTGAATGTAGATAATTCACTTTGCAACAAATTCCTTTTTCTTTTTGTAACTTTGGAATAAGTTCCTCCATTTTCAATCTGTTTTCCATGTCACTGAATTTTTGACAACAAGCATCTCTTTCAGAAACCATCTCCTTTAAATGCAGTACCGTTTTGTCCAATCTCTTTCCAACTCACAGTTGTTCTTATTGAGTACTTCTATTTATTGATGGAATTCTGCACATTTACCCTGGGTTTCAACCATGTTTCTTGTAACATAAAATCTGAGGTTTTTTCCTTAAATTCTGGTACATATTTTGTAAATTCTTGATCATTTGCAATAAGACTCCTTGCATTCCCTTGTAATATTTATTTTTATATATATATATATATATGTATACACAGCCATTAATTTCCCACCTCTCCTGCCAGGGAACTATTTGATCCTCCATTCAGCGTTTCTTTGACTGCTTCCCACCTAAGCCCTGTAATACCAAGATATTTTTCTGCAGACTTGACTATAATTTTTTCGGTTCTTTTGTCTGTTTGCGCTGAACAGTTAATTGCATCTACCATAAACAGTACAAAATCCTTCTTACTCATAATTAGTGTATCCTTATTTATCATATCACAACCCTCACAGTTTACCAGTTTATTATTCCCTATATTTGTTTGCTTGATAGCCTTCTTTTTTCCAGCAAATGATTTCACTGCCTCTACGTAACTGATCTCTTGAGTTACTTTTACATATTGTATCTCAGCTTCTTTTTTGCTAATAAAGCACCCCTGATAAACTGCAGTGTGTTCCTCAGCACAATTGCAGCATTTCAACCTAGCTCCCGCCTCATATCTCCCATATTCATGTTCTCCGGCACAACTTTGTTTCCCTCTGCAGACCGCCACAATATGCCCGAATTTCTGACATTTAAAGCATCTTAAAGGCGGTGGAATATATATTCTGACCTCATAACACATATACCCTAAATAAACTTTGGTCGGCAATCTCTCTTCATCAAAGTTGATCAAAACCGATAAACTATCACACTTTTTCCCGTTTCTTATATCTTTCAAACGTTTGGCCTCAATAATTTTTGCTCCTTTTATGTTCTGTTTAATCTCATCCATAGTAACTTTTGTTGGTGTCCCCAAAATAACTCCTCTAGTCCACTTCCTTTTGTTGGGTATTGAGCATTGTACTTTTTTGCCATCTATTTTATTTAATATTATCACTTTGCCTTGTTGATTACTATCCCGACAAATCACTAATAGCAATCCATTTCATAAAATCTTTACTCTTTTGACTTCACCTATAAGTTTGTTGATTATCTTCGTCAAATGAATGGTTCCATTCACCAAAAGTCTTCGCTCAGTGTTATAATTGCTTTAATCTCATCTTCTTTCCGTTGTTTTGCTGTCCTATTTTGTTTGTCCCCTCAGCACCCTGGCTCCTCTTCCTGCTGCGACGGTCCCACGATCACATTCCATCAATGGGCTGCTGGCTCCACCTTCCCCATTGATTATTGACCAAAATCCTTTTTGCAGTTTGCATCACGCCTGGGTTTTCCTGCATGAGTTTCAAGTGAAAGGAAAAAAAAAACATTTTGCATTGTGACTTTTATTTTTGGCCCAAATTGTATTGCAAAATATTGAACAAATTGTACTTGTAGTCTTTGGAAATAAAGTTTATATACATGCTGCTAGTGTTTTGTTTCCTGAAGCAGCCTGTGCCTGGTCAAAGTTGTCTTACAGGCTCTAAAATAGCCCCTGAAAAATGCTGCCATCCAAGTCCAGTATTTTGTTTTGGGGACTTCACATATTTGTGCAGGAAATCGTTAAAAGCACAACCTTACTTTCAAGATAAAACCAGAAGTTTCTGCCTGGAATGCACTGCCAGGGACGGCAGTGAAAGCAGATACGACAGAACTGGTTAAGAAGCTGTTAAATAGGAATGGAGGGATATGTTCAGTTTCTGAACTCCAGCTGTCTTAGGTCTTGTAGACAAAGTGAACTGTGGTTCATTGAGAGTAGTATTCATAAGGGTGAATGATATGTGGTTCTTACAACGCAAGAACACAACAAGGTCCGTGTAGGAGTAAGTCACTCATCCCCTCAAGCCTGTCCCAATATTCACTAAGACCATAAGAGCACAATTAGGCCATTCAGCCCATCAAGTCTGATCTGCCATTCCATCATGGCTGATTTATTATTCCTTTCAACCACGGTCTCTTGCCTTCTCCCCGTAACCTTTGACACCGTGATTAAATCAAGAACCCCATCAACCTCCACTTTAAATATAAGTAATGACTTGGCCCCCACAGTTGCCTGTGGCAATGAATTCCACCAATTCACCGCCCCTTCTGGCTAAAGGAATCCCGCATATGATCGTGGTCAGTGAGTCCCAGGCCCCATCTCCACTTTTGTGTCAGCTCCACGTCGCCTTCATTCCACAATCTTAAAATACCTCCGGTGACCTGGCCTCCACAACCCTCAGGGGCAGAGGGTTCCAGAGGTTCACCAGTCTCTGAGAAATGATGTTCCTATGCATCTCAGTTATAAATGACTGGCCATAATCCTATAACCATGTCCCCTCATTGAAGACCCTCCCACTAGTTGGAAATATCTCAATATCGACCCTGTCAAGCTCACTCAGGGTCGTACGCATTCCATAAGCTCGCCCCTCATTACTCTGAATTCCAAAGAAGACAAATTTGATTTCTTAAACACAAAATAATCTGCAAATGCTGGGGTCAAAGCAACACTCACAACACGCTGGAGAAACTCAGCAGATCGGGCAGCATCCTTGGAAAAATTGACTGATCGTTTCCATGGATACTGCCCGACCTGCTGAGTTCCTCCAGCGTGCTGTGAGCGTAAATCTGATTTCTTTATTGCTCACCCCTCTCATCCCAGGAATTGAACTGGTGAAACTCTATTGGACAGCACATCTTTCCTTTAAAAAGTGTACCAGCTCTGGCCCCTTCATTGAATTCCTTATCATCAAAGGGGTATGGAGCAATAACTTGTTGCAGAGGCTGGTGGATCTCTGGAATTCCCTACCCCAGAGCAGAGGGGTGTGGAGGCCAGATCAATTGGGGGGTATTTAAAGAGGGGTGGATGCACTTTTGAAAGATTGGGGCAGTGGGAAACCAGCACAGCAGGAACTGAGGCCTCGGCCAGATCACCCATAATCTTATTGAATGGTGGAGAGAGGCTTGAGGAGCCAAGTGGCCTACCCCTGCTCCAATTTTCCTGTGTTTGTTCATGTGTTCTAAGGCTTGACATGAAGGAATCCATGCCTTGATCTTAAAGAAGAGCAGGGGAGTTGCCCTTGGTGTCCTGGCTAAATTTTATCAGCACAAAGATTATATGGAGCACTGCTCATGGGATCTTGCCATGCACAAATTTGCTGCCTGCATTTCATATGTTATAACAATGTCTCCAGTTCCAAAGCACTCCAAGTTGTCTTGTGTTCTTAATAAGAGTGAAAGGTGAACTTGTTTCAGTGGCGTCAACCGACAGAAACCTATCGGCCACAATCTCAGAGAAAACTCCTTGTTTTTCCTCAAGGAGAATCTTGGGATCTCTCCTATCTGTCTGAATTGGCAAACAGGGCCTCAGTTTAACTTGTCAGTGCTTCCTGCAGCACCACACTAGAGACTCTGCCTGGGATCATATCCAAATCTCTGAAGCAGAACTGGAACCCACGTCCTACCAACTCAATCAAGAACATTACCAACATATCCAATGCCTAGGTGCATTGCAATGTCCTCTCCTTCAACATATCCAATGCCCAGGTGCATTGCAGTGTCCTCTCCTTCCCCACCCTCCCTCTAACCACAGAAAAATAAACCACCCCATTAGCAAACCTGTACTGTCTAAAGGAAACTGCCAGTTGGAATGAAGGGAAGTTCCTTGATGGAGCCAGCAAGAAGGAGAGATGCCTATCCCATCAGCCTTTGACCCAAGGATCAGAGCTGTGAGAGTAAGAATACCAAACTGTTATGGTAGCTAATGCTTCAGAAATGATCCTTGGCCTCTGCGGTACTGAGGGCAAGGGCAGGGGGTGTTATTGGTGAAATCTCCCACCATCGTAGCACCTGATGCTAACCTTTGGATTTTGGCTTTGCAGAGCTGACTGCTCTGTGCTGGGCCGAGCCTCGAACACCGAGATCTACCGACCCATGGAGGAGAACAGTATGGTAAGTTCCAGAGGGCTCAAAACCCCAGGGCTAGGGAACTTATCCAGGTTTCGTCGTGACCACATTGAAGGCTCAGTATACATCGATCACAGAGGACAGCACTCTGGCACACCACTCACACGCATTATGATAAAGTCCCGGTAATAAAGTCCTAACCTATTCAACCCTTCCGTATAACTCAGGTCCTCAAGTCCCAGCCACGTCCTTGTAAATTTTCTCTGTACTCATTCAATCTTACTTACATCTTTGCTGTAGGTGGGTAACCAAATCTGCACATAATACTACAAATTAGGCCTCGCCAAAATCTTGTACAACTTCAACGTAACATCCCAACTCCTGCACTCAATACTTTGATTTATGAAGTTCAACGTGCCAAAATCTCTCTTTATGACCCTGTCTACTTGACACCACTTTCAAGGAATTATGGATCTGTATTGCCAGATTCCTGTGCCCTACCGTTCACCGTGTAAGACCTACCCTGGCTGGTCCTCATAAAGCGTAACACTTTACACTTGTCTGCATTAAATTCCATCTGCCATTTTTCAGCCCATCCTCAGCCTTCAACTCCAACCTAAAGTACCAAAGAAAACTTATGGTATCTTTACCTGGTCAGCTGAGATCAACTAACAGCAGGTAGCTATTTTGCCTCAGAGTTAAGGTCAATTTAATAGACAAAAAGTCTGGAAATCTGAAATACAAAATTTACAGGTGGTACAGCATGTAGAGCTGCTGCCTCACAGATCCAGATCTCAACCTCTGGTGCTCTCTGTGTGGAGTTTGTACATTCTCCCATGGCCTTGGGGGTCTCCTTCCATCCCCTGAAGACATGTGGGTGGGTGGATTGATTGGCCACTGTAACTTGCCCCAGGTGTGCATGGGTGAGGGGTAGGAGCTTGGGGCAACTGATGAGAACGTAGGGAGAATAAAATGGATCAGTGTAAATGGGTGGTTGATCGTTAGAACGGACTCAGTAGGCTGAAGGGCCTGTTTCTATGCTGTGTGACTCTATGGGCAGGAAATCAGCTCATCTTCAGAAATAAGAAAATAAAGACATATAAAGTGTTCATTATTTCCCATGTTCCCACTTGCCCTGCTCACTGCCCTCCCCGAGTTTGGTTACATTTAACTCTCCTGCGACGGTTCTGTGAATTCCCTTCCGTGCCATCCAGTTTTCCAGCTGCTCTCATTCTATTCCAGTGCCACGAAATTCCTGGTCTGAAGATATTGGCTTACAATGCTCCCATTTACTATGGAAACAAAAGCTTCTTCCGGGATACCATGACCAGATTAATTGGACTCACTCAGGAGAAGATCAAAGCAAGAGCAAAGACCAAGAAGGAACTAAAGAAGATAAACAAGATGACAGTCGCCACCATTGTATGTCTGTTTAGGTTCCCTGTCATATCTAGGAGTGTGTGTGTTCTGTGCAGGTGACAGTTGAGTGCACATGTTGCGTCTTGTGTGCGTGTGCAGGTCTAGTGCATGCGTGTTGTGTGTGTGTATGTGTGTATTATGCATGAATGTAACTGCATTGTGAATGTTTTGCACGTGTGCGCATGCGTGCTTGTGTTTGCTTGTTTGTGTGTGTGTGTGTGTGTGTGTGTGTGTGCGCGCGCGCGCTCATGCATGTGAGTGACATTGCAGGTTACTTCAATTGCAGGTTATTTCACACACACACAGGTTATTTAACATTGCAGGTTATTTTACACACACACACACACACACACGCACGCACACATGCACACGCACACATACATACACACACGTTAAGCCGCAATGTCCTCAGACTGGTCCCAACACAAATTCACTCAGTGGTTTGCAACTGCTCAGTTGTGCAAGCTCAAAGCAAGCTAGCTGATTCAATAGATGACAGTTAAAGAATCAAATGAACACATTGTACTTTGTGTAGGAAGGTGTCAGCAAACAGTGCAGAGAACAGAATGTATCACCAGCTCACATACTCTCCTCATCAAAAACTCCTAGTGTCAGTTGCAGCACAGGTTAGATAGAGTGAAGCTCCCTCCACACATTCCCAAGTTAGTCACAGAGTGAATCCCCGTCCACACCATCCCATCACACACTGCTGAGGTCAGAAACAAAGTGAAGCTCCCTCTACACCGTCTCATCACACAATCCCGTGGCATGTGATCAGACGAACTGCAGAAACAGCATGCAATTCAGAGAGCTAAGCAATCTCCAGGCCAACAGATCCAATGCTAGCTCTGTAGTCCTGCCATCTTTAATTGTGAATGGTGATGGAGATTTAAACAGCCAACGGGAGGAGGGAGTCTCTGAGAATTTCCCGATCCTAAGTGAAGGCGTTTCAGTGTTGAAGACAAGGAGAAGTACTCACAATCAGGTTCAGTCAGAAATGCTGAGTGAGTGAGCGACCCCTAGCCACTCTTGCAATCCTGCTATTCTGAGCTGACAAACTCTCCCAGGTGAGGTACAATGAGACTCCCTTTCCAAAAATCCGACCTTCAGGGATTTAGGGAAGTAGGATTTAAACCCCCTAACCAATAGTCAAACAATAATCAAACTCAGCGCGCTCCATCATGGACACTCCCCTCCCCGGCATCCAGGACACCTTCAAAAGGTGATGTCTTAAGAGGTGGCATCCATCATTAGGACCCTCATCGCCCAGGACATTCCCTCTTCTCACTGTTGCCATCAGGGAGGAGGTACAGGAGCGTGAACACACACACTCAACGTTTCAGGAACAGCTTCTTCCCCTCTGCCATAACATTTCTGAATAGACAATGAACCCATGAACACTACCTCATTATTTTCACTCTCTTTTTGCTCTACTTTTCAATATTTATATAATATTGTATGTTGATATTGTAATTCTTAGTTTTTATGTCCTGCACTGTAGTGCCGCAGCAAAACAACAAACTTCATGACATATGCCAGTGATAATAAATCTGATTCTGATTATATGTTGGGAATGTGGGATTAATAAGAATAATTATTTAGTCCCTCTGGTTACTGTATGAAATCAAACACCTATAAGCGCAGAAACTGTTAGTGTCCTACAGGATATAATGTGGTGCTTTTACCTCTAGGACAAGGGTCTGCCACGAACTGCCTGCTCATCAGACAAAGACACATCACCTGCAGGTAATTAAATGATCGGGGAAGCTAACATTATTGTGCTAGGCATGTCTGCCCCAGACCCAGCTCAAGTTTTGTCAAGTTTTTGATCAGTCTTGGGACATCTTTGGGTGGTGCTATTGCTTGTCCATCTGTTGTCTTTTAAATATTTCTGGGAAGTGTTTCTCCCCAAAAAGTTACTATTTTGGCCGCATATTCAATTTCAAGCACAGTTACACCTTTGTCACTTAGCCTTTCTTTCATCCCTAGGGTACAGAAGGAATTTTTTATTGATTGAAAATCAAAACTGCAGATGCTGGAAACCTGAAACAAAAACAGATCTTGCCGGGGATACTCAGCAAATCAGGCAGTATCTGAGGAGAGAGGAAGGGAGTTAACATTTCAGGCCAATGACCCCTCTGTGGAAAGAGATACAAAAGCGTTTTTGACGTGAACCATTAACATCATTTCCGCTCTGGCCTACTGATTATCCACAGCATTTTATTTATTTAACATCAGCTGCCAAGCACACTCCATGTTTTCGCAGACATCTGTTCCGAAATATTTCCAGAGACACAAGAAACTGCAGCTGCTAGAAACTGGAACAAAGTGCGAACTCTGATGCAGGGTCTCGATCTAAAACATGAACAATTTCTCCCCCATCACCACTTCAAATGCTGCTTGGCCTGCTGAGTTCCTCCTGCAATGTGTTTTTTTGCTAAAATATTTCAATCAGTTCTTCTATTTAGCCCAATCTCGGCTATGTTGGTTTCCATGCTGGACTTGTACTGACTATTTCCCCTCTCAACCATAACCCTACTTGCTTTCCGAGTATGTCAGTCCTGAGTTTATTGATTTTGAGAATTTATTGAATTTTACCTTCTCCTGACTTATAGCAACTTCAAACTATTTATTTTAATTATTCAATCATTTTGTTAACCTTTTGAAACTACACCTCTTTATTTCAAACTCACAAATCATCCCAAACCTTATTATTCCTGCAGCTTGTGGGTCATTTACAAATCCAGCGTTATCTTCCATGCTGCTTGGAGTGTATCGTAACTTCACCACTTAAACCACTTGGATTTTTACCCAGTTTGCTGTTGATTGATTCAAATTTCCCAGTAGAGATCATATTTTTTCATGTTCTCATATACTGTTATTATTTTTTTTAAGTTTGGAAATCTTCAGCATGCCAGGCAGTATATGTTGAGAAAGAAGCAGGTCAAAGACCCTTGAGGACATTAAGGCTGTTGTAAAGCCCAGCAGCTTGTCTTTGTGGAGTTAATGTAGACATTGCACTTTTGTCTGGCAGGTGATCGACAGGAGAGGATTCAGTCAGTTATAATTGACTGCAGTAGCATCATATTCGTTGACACAGCCGGAGCAAGACTATTTGTTCAGGTAATTGACAGCACAACACCTAGAGAGGTACAAGTTTCAGTGGGGATATGGATAATAAAAAAAAATGGAGGGCGATAAAAGAAGGAAGGGTTACATTGACCTTAAAGTAGGTTAAAAGGTCAGCACATCATGGGCCGAAGGGCCTGTATTGTGCTGTAGTGTTCCATGTTCTATGCTCCACATTCTACGTTCCATGCACCCACCACTCTCTATGTAAAAATCTTAGCTCTGACATCCCCCTATCTTTCCATTAGTCACTAGCATCTCTGCTTGATTGATGCCGCTTATTAACTTGTACACTCCTATCAAGTCATCTCTCGTCCTCCTTCAAAATGATAATCATTACAGTGATAACCATGAGAGGCATTCCCTACCCTTGGGTTAATTTGTACATTTGTGCCCCAGAACTGAATACCTGATTTTCTCTAGTATCCGGCCCAATTGTTCAATATTTTCGAGTGACCCTGGTAAACACCTTGCCTCCATCCATTGCAAATCCTCAGGCAGGTGCTTAATATCAGCAATATATTTGCATGAGTCTTTATTTCCTCTCTGATCTCCACAGTAATATCTTCTCAATTGTGTATATCAACAAATTTGATTTTACCTATGCTGGCTGTTATTCAAGGGTGAATAGAAAAGGTGGTATTTATAATACGGCATACCTGCACCCCATGCTGGTAATTTATTAAGAAGGTAGTGATAAATTATTCTCCCTTTTCTTTATACATAACCTTACTGAAGTCAGTTTGAGGATCCTAGCTTCCATAGACGTATTGTCACAGCTATATAGAACCCTGGTCAGACCCCACTTGGAGTACTGTGCTCAGTTCTGGTTGCCTCACTACAGGAAGGATGTGGAAACTATAGAAAGGGTGCAGAGGAGATTTACAAAGATGTTGCCTGGATTGGGGAGCATGCCTTACGAGAATAGGTTGAGTGAGCTCGGCCTTTCCTCCTTGGAGCGACGGAGGATGAGGTAACCTGATAGAGGTGTATAAGATGATGAGAGGCATTGATCATGTGGATAGTCAGAAGCTTTTTCCCCAGGGCTGAAATGGCCAGCACAAGAGGGCACAGTTTTAAGGTACTTGGAAGTAGGTACAGAGGAGATGTCAGGGGTAAGTTTTTTACGCAGAGAGTGGTAAGTGCGTGGAATGGGCTGCTGGCGATGGTGATGGAGGCGGATACGATAGGGTCTGTTAAGAGACTCCTGGATAGGTACATGGAGCTTAGAAAAATAGAGGGCTATGGGTAACCTCAGGTAATTTCTAAGGTAAGAACATGTTTGGCACAGCATTGTGGGCAGAAGGGCCTGTATTGTGCTGTAGTTTTTCTACGTTTCTAGTACAAGCTTGCCTTGAACCCACAAAGAGCTTATTCATTCATCATGGAAACCCTTGTAGAGATATTTGCCATGAAGTTCCAGAGACTGGAGGGTGGCTAATGTTGTTCCTTTGTTCCAGATGGGTAGCAATGACAGGCCAGTGAGCCTGACACAAATTGCAGTTATAAGTTACTGGTGGGAATTCTGAGGGACAAGATCTACCATCAGTTGGATAGTCAAGACCTGATCAGGAATAGACAACATGGTTTTATGTATGGGATGTTACGTCTGACAAATCTTTTGGAATTTTTCAAAGAGTTAATCAAGGGAATATATGAAGGTAGGGCAGTGGCTGTTGTCTATATGGACTTCAGTTGTTGTTCGTCCATCATTGTCGTCGATGAAGACCTCGACACCATTATGATGATGATGGTGTCGAGACTAGTGCTTGATTTGGATTTAAGTGAGGGAGAGTTGTGCAGCGACAGCCTCACTCTCTCTTCCCAATTCCCATTTGAATCCAGTGGCAAGACAAGAGTCGAGACAACTGGAGATGGGACTTGGCACAATGGATGACCAGGACATCTTCTGTGTCTTGTCCTGCTCTACGCGTTCCACAACGCTTGCAGGGACCGCCTTCTTGACCGTTGAACCTTTCATTGGTCTCGTCCATTCAATCCGCCGCAGTCTGTCTTCACATGCTGGGATAGACAACTCCCTATCTCACCGAGGGTTTGAGACCTGTCGGCTATCCTCACCTGGTGTAGCCGCTGTCGCATACAAACAGCTACGGGGAGCCACAGGTGAGAGCGGAGTGCCAGGTGGGGACCAAAGGTGGGATAACCGCCTTGAAAAGGACGTGGCATGTTCCCCCACCAGAGGTGCTACCCCTCCCTGACACCCCATACACTCCAACTTTATGGACTTTAGTAAGGCCTTGGACAAGGTCCCGCATGGCTGATCTGGAAGGTTAGAACATAGAACATAAGAACATAGACCACAGGAACAGGCCCTTTAGCCCACAATGTTGTGCCAAACCAATTAAATTAGTAATCAAATGGCCAACTAAACTAATCCTTTCTGCCTACATAATGTCCATATCCTTCCATTTTATAGAACATAGAATAGTACAGCACAGTACAGGCCCCTCGGCCCACAATGTTGTGCCGACCCTCAAACTCTGCCTCCCATATAACCCCCCACCTTAAGTTCCTCCATATACCTGTCTAATAGTCTCTTAAACTTCACTAGTGTATCTGCCTCCACCACTGACTCAGGCAGTGCATTCCACGCACCAACTACTCTCTGAGTAAAAAACCTTCCTCTAATATCCCCCTTGAACTTCCCACCCCTTACCTTAAAGCCATGTCCTCTTGTATTGAGCAGTGGTGCCCTGGGGAAGAGGCGCTGGCTATCCACTCTATCTATTCCTCTTATTATCTTGTACACCTCTATCATGTCTCCTCTCATCCTCCTTCTCTCCAAAGAGTAAAGCCCTAGCTCCCTTAATCTCTGATCATAATGCATACTCTCTAAACCAGGCAGCATCCTGGTAAATCTCCTCTGTACCCTTTCCAATGCTTCCACATCCTTCCTATAGTGAGGCGACCAGAACTGGACACAGTACTCCAAGTGTGGCCGAACCAGAGTTTTATAAAGCTGCATCATTACATCGCGACTCTTAAACTCTATCCCTCGACTTATGAAAGCTAACACCCCATAAGCTTTCTTAACTACCCTATCCACCTGTGAGGCAACTTTCAGGGATCTGTGGACATGTACCCCCAGATCCCTCTGCTCCTCCACACTACCAAGTATCCTGCCATTTACTTTGTACTCTGCCTTGGAGTTTGTCCTTCCAAAGTGTACCACCTCACACTTCTCCGGGTTGAATTCCATCTGCCACTTCTCAGCCCACTTCTGCATCCTATCAATGTCTCTCTGCAATCTTCGACAATCCTCTGCACTATCTACAACACCACCAATCTTTATGTCGACTGCAAACTTGCCAACCCACCCTTCTACCCCCACATCCAGGTCGTTAATAAAAATCACGAAAAGAAGAGGTCCCAGAACAGACCCTTGTGGGACACCACTAGTCACAATCCTCCAATCTGAATGTACTCCCTCCACCACGACCCTCTGCCTTCTGCAGGCAAGCCAAGTCTGAATCCACCTGGCCAAACTTCCCTGGATCCCATGCCTTCTGACTTTCTGATTAAGCCTACCGTATGGAACCCTGTCAAATGTCTTACTAAAATCCATATAGATCGCATCCACTGCACTACCCTCATCTATATGCCTGATCACCTCCTCAAAGACTCTATCAGGCTTGTTAGACACGATCTGCCCTTCACAAAGCCATGCTGACTGTCCCTGATCAGACCATGATTCTCTAAATGCCCAGAGATCCTATCTCTAAGAATCTTTTCCAACAGCTTTCCCACCACAGACGTAAGGCTCACTGGTCTATAATTACCCGTACTATCCCTACTACCCTTTTTGAACAAGGGGACAACATTCGCCTCCCTCCAATCCTCCAGTACCATTCTCGTGGACAACGAGGACATAAAGATCCTAGCCAGAGGCTCAGCAATCTCTTCCCTCGCCTCGTGGAGCAGCCTGGAGAATATTCCGTCAGGCCCCGGGGACTTATCCGTCCTAATGTATTTTAACAACTCCAACACCTCCTTTCCCTTAATATCAACATGCTCCAGAACATCAACCTCACTCATATTGTCCTCACCATCATCAAGTTCCCTCTCATTGGTGAATACCGAAGAGAAGTATTCATTGAGGTCCTCGCTCACTTCCACAGCCTCCAGGCACATCTTCCCACCTTTATCTCTAGTCAGTCCTACCTTCACTCCTGTCATTCTTTTCTTCTTCACATAATTGAAGAACGCCTTGGGGTTTTCCTTTACCCTACTCGCCAAGGCCTTCTATGTCCCCTTCTTGCTCTTCTCAGCCCCTTCTTAAGCTCCTTTCTTGCTTCCCTATATTCCTCAATAGACCCATCTGATCCTTGCTTCCTAAACCTCATGTATGCTGCCTTCTTCCACTTGACTAGATTTTCCACCTCACATGTCACCCATGGTTCCTTCACCCTACCATTCTTTATCTTCGTCACCGGGACAAATTTATCCCTAACATCCTGCAAGAGATCTCTAAACATCGACCACATGTCAATAGTACATTTCCCTGCAAAAACATCATCTCAATTCACACCCGCAAGTTCTAGCCTTATAGCCTCATAATTTGCCCTTCCCCAATTAAAAATTTTCCTGTCCTCTCTGATTCTATCCTTTTCCATGATAATGCTAAAGGCCAGGGAGCAGTGGTCCCCCACTGAGAGATCTGTGACCTGACCCGGTTCATTACCTAGTACTAGATCTAGTATGGCATTTCCCATAGTCGGCCTGTCCACATACTGTGACAGGAGTCAGTCCTGGACACACTGGCCCATCTAAACCCTTGGAACTAATCAGGTGCCAATCAA
Organism: Mobula birostris; assembly: GCF_030028105.1. Taxonomy (NCBI): domain Eukaryota; kingdom Metazoa; phylum Chordata; class Chondrichthyes; order Myliobatiformes; family Myliobatidae; genus Mobula; species Mobula birostris. The sequence continues at coordinate 57,048,600 of NC_092402.1, forward strand.
TATTAGGGAAGTTAAAGTCACCCATGATAACAACCCTGTTATTTTTGCACCTTTCCAAAATCTGCCTCCCATTCTGCGCCTCTGTATCTCTGCTGCTACCAGGGGGCCTATAGAATACTCCCAATAGAGTAACTGCTCCCTTCCTGTTCCTGACTTCCACCCATACTGACTCAAAAGAGAATCCTGCTACATTACACACCCTTTCTGTAGCTGTAATAGTATCCCTGACCAGTAATGCCACCCCTCCTCCCCTTTTGCCCCCTCTCTATCCCTTTTAAAGCACTGAAATCCAGGAATATTGAGAATGCATTCCTGCCCTGGTGCCAGCCAAGTCTCTGTAATGGTCACTACATCATAATTCCATGTATGTATCCAAGCTCTCAGTTCATCACCTTTGTTCCTGATGCTTCTTGCATTGAGGTACACACACTTCAGCCCTTCTGCCTTACTCCTTTACACCATTTATTCTGCTTCTCTTTCCTCAAAGCCTCTCTATATGTTAGATCTGGCTTTACTCCATGCACTTTTTCCACTGCTCTATCGCTCCGGGTCCCATCCCCCTTGCAAATTAGTTTAAACCCTCCCGAACCATGCTAGCAAACCTACCTGCAAGGATATTGCTCCCCCTCAGGTTCAGGTGCAGCCCATCCAATCTGTACAGGTCCCACCTTCCCCAGAAGAGATCCCAATGATCCAAAAATCTAAAACCCTGCTCCCTGCACCGACTCCTCAGCCACGCATTCAACTGCCATCTCCTCCAATTCTTACCATCACTGTCACATAGCACTGGCAGCAATCCTGAGAACACCACCCTTGAGGTCCTGTTCTTCAGCCTTCTGCCTAGTTCCCAAAACTCACACTTCAGGACCTCATCCCTCTTCCTGCCTATGTCGTTGGTACCAACATTTATCATGACTTCTGGTTGCTTTCCCTCTCGTACCAGGATATCGTGCACCCGGTCAGAGACGTCCCAGACCCTGGCACCCAGGAGGCAACAAACCATGCGGGTGTCCTTCTCACATCCACAAAATCTCCTGTCTGCTCCCCTGACTTATAGAGTCTCCAATGACAACAGCTCTCCTCTTCTCCGTCCCACCCTTCTGCACCACAGAGTCAGACTCAGTGCCGGAGGCCCTGCCACCGTGGTTCACACCTGGTTGGTCGTCCCCGCAACACTATCCAGGACGGTAAACTTATTATTCAAGGGAATGGCTACAGGGGTGCTCTGCACTACCTGTCTGCTCACCTTCGCATTCCCCCCTCTGACTGTCACCCAACGACCTGCTTCCGACAGCCTAGGTGTGACTACCTCCCTGTAGCTCTCATCTATGACTGCCTCATTCTCCCTTATGAGTCGAAGGTCATCCAGCTGCTGCTCCAGATTCCTTACAGGGTCTTCCAGATCGCCCAGCCGTTGGCACTTCTGACAGATGTGACTCACATTCATGTGCCTATCTAAACATCTCTTAAAAAACCCTGATGTATCTGCCTCTATCACCACCCCAGGCAGTGCATTCCACGCGCCCACCACTCTCTGTATAAAAAACTTGGCCCTCACATCTCATTTTAAATTACACTCCCTCACTTTAAATGCATGGCCTTAACTTTAGCCAATTCAACCCTGAGAAAAAGATATTTTCTGTCTACTCTATCTATGCCTCTCATAATCTTATAAACCTCTATCAGATCTCCCCTCAGCCCCCATCACTCCAGAGAAAACAACCCAAGTTTGTTCAACCTCTCGTTATAGTTTATGCCCCCTAATACAGGCCAAATCAGGTAAACCCTTCTGCATCCTCTCCGAAGCCTCGGCATCCTTTCTGTAATGGGGGCGACTAAAACTGTATCCAGATGCGGCCTAACTAGAGTTTTATAAAGCTGCAACATAACTTCCTGACTTTTGAACTCAGTGCCTCGGCTAATAAAAGCAGCCATGCTATATGCCCTCTTACCCGCCCTATCAACTTGTGTAGCCACTTTCAACGAGCCATGACCTTGGATCCCATGATTCCTTGGCTCACCAACACTGTTAAGGATCTTGCCCCGAACAGTGAACTGCCTCTTTACATTTGACCTACCACTGTGCAACACTTCACATTTGGCTGAGTTAAACTCTATCTGCCATTTCTCCGCCCATATCTGCAACTGATCTATATCCTGTCAAAAAATTCAATCAAGTTAGTAAGACAGGACTCGCCTCACACGAAGCCTTGCGGCTCTCCCTAACTAGGCCATGGTTTTCCAAATGCTCATAAATCAGGTCCCTAAGAATTCTCCCAAGTAACTTCCCTACCACTGACTTGAGACTCACTAGTCTATAGATTCAAGGATTATCCCTGGATTCCTTCTTGAACGCATGGGCTTCGGGAGAAGCTAGCGAGGTGGTTTCAGAATTGTCTCAATAATAATAGGAAGCAGAGGGTGATGGTTGAAGATTAATTTTCTGAATGCAGGCCTGTGACTAGTGGGGTTCCCCAGTGGACAGTTTTGGGACTTTTCATTACTTATGTAAATGATTTAGACATGGCACAATTAGAAAGGTTGCTGATATTTTAAATTCAGCGGTTTTGCTCATCGTGAAACAGGTTCCAATGAATTGCAAAGAGACCTCGGTCATTCAGGGAGATGGGCTGAGGAATGGCAAATGTATTTCACCTTAGGTTGAACCTATATATCAAATGGCAGGGCAGCGATGAGATTTGTGGAACAAAGGGATGTGGGAGTACAAATGTACAGTGCTCTGAAATTGGCTGCGCAAGTAAACAGGCTGATGGAGAAGGTGCTTCACATGATGGTCTCTATCAGTCAGGGCATCAGGTTTAGGAGTAGGGACATTATGTTGCAATTAAATAAGTCATTGGTGAGGTCGCACTTGGAGTATGGTGTACAATTTTGGTCAGCTTGAAGTTATTATGAATAAACTCTTGTCACCGTCTTTACATCAGATTTTGTCTTTCCTCTGGATTTGTCTCTGATATTGCCAGCATACGTCGTAACAGGAGCAGAATTAGGCCATTTGGCCGATCAAGTCTACTCTGCCATTCCATCATGGCTGATTTATTATGTCTCTCAACATCATTCTCCTGCCTTCTCCCCGTAACCTTTGATGTCCTGTCTAATCAAACATATCAACCTCCCCTTTAAATATACCCAATTACTTGGCTTTCACAGCCATCTGTGGCAATAAATTCCACAGATTCACCATCCTCTGGTGAAGAAATCCCTTCTCTTCTTTGATCTAAAGGGATGTCCTATTTTGAGGCTGTGCCTCTCTTCCTAGACTATCTTACTATTGGAAATATCCTCTCCTCATACACTCTATCCAATAGTTTTCAATAAGGTTCTGCCCCCACCTCCCCCATTCTTCTAAATTCCAGCGAGTACAGACCCAAAGCCATCAAACACTCCTCATGCATTCATCGTTTCATGCTCATGAACCTTCCCGTGGCCCCCTCCAATGCCAACATATTCTTCATAAGATATGGGGCTCAAAACTGCTTAAGTACTCCAAATGTGGTCTGTCCAATGCCTTGCAAAGCCTCAGCATTACACTTGCTCTTATATTCTCATCCTCTTGAAATGAATGCTAAAATTGCATTTGTCTTTGTTACCACCAACTCAAGTTAATCTTTAGGGAATCCTGCACGAGGACTCCCAAGTCCCTTTGCGGCTCCAATTTCTGAATTTGCTCCTCATTTAGAAAATAATCACAGTAAATGGAGGCCTATGTGGGAGCAAAGGATAAGACTGATCTTAGAGTAAGCTGAAGGGTCGAAGCAAGATTATGTGCCTATGTTCTCTGTTCTATGTTCTGTATGTATTAATGTCTCCAATTATATGAACTAAATCTAGGAAGAAGAAACAAAATATGGGGTTGTCATTTTGGCAGTGCCTGTACTCTGTTGAAGCAACTTACCTTGTTACTGCCTGTTCCAGTTATTCAAGAATGCAGCTGTTGCTTGCAAATCTGTCATTTATTGCTAGGTTCAACTGTGCTACTTGACTGTGGATGATATGCCATTGTAGAATTTCTGGTTTATTCCCAACATTGCATTCTGCATGACTGGGGCAGTGAAGTAGATGCCTCTGTCAGTGGGTGTCAGAACAGGATGTTTGTAACTGAGAATATTTTAGTACAGTGTGAGAGTCTCCATCTAGTAAATACCTACCTTACCAGTATACTGGCTGTGGTTTTTAGCGGTGTCAGTCCTGATGGGAATAGCTTCAACCCATTCACTCAACGTATCAATGATTAACAAGGTGTACTTGTATTCTCCCCACATGGTGCAGAGGACCAACGTAATCGTTCTGTAAGTTTGTCCAGGGTCTGTTTACTTGTTGGTTATTTGTTACACACATCAAATAACTAACCATCTTACTAGCAACCACCAACACAAGCTTTTTATTTGGAGAGTAATTATCTCAACTTCTTGGTGTCCCAAATAGGGGCATTGGAATATTATTTGATTGTGATCTTGGGTAGGTCAAAGTCAAAGTGGGGTTTATTGTCAAACGCACACATATGCACAGGTGCAGTGAAAAACATATTTGCAGCAGCATCACAGGCACAGAACATCAGATAAGCAGCGTTCACAAGTGAAACATAAAGTAAACATATACTCCATACAATTTTTATAAGAAAACACAGTTAAAACAAAAATACACATTTTTAGTCCATAGTGATCGAAGTAATCATAGTGTTGCTAAACTGTTGTTATTGGGGTTGTGCTGAATGGCTGAAGGGAAGTAGCTGTTCTTGAACCTAGTGGCACAAGACTTCAGGCTTCTGTATCTCCTGCCCAAGGTAATTGTGAGAAGATGACATGACCTGGATGTTGCCTTCTTGATGCAGCCCCTCCGGTAGATACTATCAATGGTAGAGAGGGATGTGTCTGATATACTGTCCATCTTGAAGAATAAGTCATAGAGTCATAGAGTAAACAACAGGAATTCTGCAGATGCTGGAAATTCAAGCAACACACATCAAAGTTGCTGGTGAACGCAGCAGGTCAGGCAGCATCTCTAGGAAGAGGTACAGTCGACGTTTCAGGCTGAGACCCCTCGTCAGGACTGGAGTCATAGAGTAATACAGTATGGAGGCAGGCCCTTCAGTCCTAATGGTCCATGCTGAGCACAGCATCCTCCTTGCCAGTCCCAACTGCTCATATCTGGCCCAGAACCCTCCAAGCCCCACCCTTCCATGTACCTATAAAAATGATTCCTAAATGTTACAATTGTACCTTCCTTGACCACTTCCTTTGGCAGCTCATTCAAGGTACTCACTACACTCTGTGTAAAGTCTATCCTTGAATTGTATTTGAGATTTCCATTTATCATATGAGATGGCATAGGTTCTATCTTGGACTTGTTTTGGCTCATTATCCATGGCCTGTATCAGATCAGCAGTCTTAGTCTGATTGACAGTGCCTGCATCTACCTGTTCACTTATTGGTTACCATGGTTCCCCTTCTTGGGTGCCTAACTTTGGCAATTTATTTGCTTGTATATTCCCTGTAGAGAACATTTTACAGTGTGCCTCTATGTTAATTATGCCACACACTCATCCTTGGGCTGTTTGACATTTGAGAATGGATGCAGATGGTAAAGGTTTACTATCTACTGATACAAAACTTCTTGCTTCCTGTAGTGGAAAGAAGTTGGTTAGGCTGTTACATCATGCATACACATTGTCTGAATATTGGTGATTGGTTTAGTATCATTGCAGGTACCAAGGGATAGTGCAAGTTTTTGTTTGTGTGCTATCCAGACAGATCATTCCACACATCAGTACATCAAGGTAGTACAAAAGAAAATGCAGTAACAGAATACAGAACATAGTGTAACAGTTACAAAGAAAGTGCAGTGCAGATGGACAGATAAAATGCAAAGGCCATGACGAGTAGACAGAGAGATGAAGAGTTTATTGTACAAAAGGTCAGTTCAAGATTGTTATAACAGCAGGAAAGAGACTGTCCTGGAACCTGGTGATATATGGTTTCAGGCTTTTGTATCTTCTGCCCAATGTGGCAACTGTGATGTATCTGTAAAAGTTGATAGGGTCAGTGGTGACATGTCAATTTCCTTAGCCTTCAGAGGAAGTACAGGTGTTGTCATGGCTTCTCAACCACAGAATTTGTGTGGTGGAATCAGAATAATCTATTTTTGAGGGAAACTTGTCAGGATGTCCAACCACAACTGCTTTTGCTGATAATTCAAAATTCAGAGCACGAATTTTAGCTGGAGGTTTCAAAGCCTTATGCCATAACAGTTTCATATGTAAATCTCATCCTATTTCCTCAACTACCATAAAGGATTCATCAACAAAAAAAATTAAAATGGTATCTGAGGCTTTATTTTCCTTTGCAACTTGCTTCCTGCCCTTATTATTCCTTGTATCATACTTGACATTTTTTTCCATTTGTTAAACCTTCTCAATTCCAATAACGCTGAATTTACCATTTGTTATAGAGTTGACAGGAACTTTCGTTCCCTCCTGGGAAGGCTGGTGAAGGGGAAAATTTGTCTGTTTTGTCAAAAATGAGATCAAGGATGCTGAGCAACACACATCAAAGTTGCTGGTGAACACAGCAGGCCAAGCAGCATCTCTAGGAAGAGGTACAGCCGACCTTTCAGGCTGGGACCCTTCGGCAACTTTGATGTGTGTTGCTTGAATTTCCAGCACCTGCAGAATTCCTGTTGTTCAAGGATGCTGAAGTTGTCACAAAATTAGCTTCAGAATATTTATAGATTGAAAGCAGATCAGACATGAACAGATGTAGCTCGCGTTGTTGGTCAGCAAGTTTGCCAATGACACGAGTAGTGGCGGAGCTGTGGGTAGTGAGGAATGTTATCAAGGGATTCAGCAGGATACTTTAAACTTTTGAGGTGACTTTAAACTAGAATGGTTGGGGGGTGGGAATCAAGTTAAAGAGGCTAGGTGTGAGGAGGTTAGTTCACTACAGGGGGATGGGAACCAGTGCAGAGAGGCAGAGGGGTGTAAAGTGAGGGTAGAAACAAAAAGTACTATGGAGAAAAGTAAAAGTGGCAGGCCGACAAATCCAGGGCAAGCATTAAAAAGGGCCACTTTTCAGCATAATTGTATAAGGGCTAAGAGAGTTGTAAAAGAGCGCCTGAAGGCTTTGTGTGTCAATGCAAGGAGCATTCGTAATAAGGTGGATGAATTGAAAGTGCAGATTGTTATTAATGATTATGATATAGTTGGGATCACAGAGACATGGCTCCAGGGTGACCAGGGATGGGAGCTCAACGTTCAGGGATATTCAATATTCAGGAGGGATAGACATGAAGGAAGGGGAGGTGGGGTGGCGTTGCTGGTTAAAGAAGAGATTAACACAATAGAAAGGAAGGACATAAGCCGGGAAGATGTGGAATCGATATGGGTAGAGCTGCGTAACACTAAGGGGCAGAAGACGCTGGTGGGAGTTGTGTACAGGCCACCTAACAGTAGTAGTGAGGTCGGAGATGGTATTAAACAGGAAATTAGAAATGTGTGCAATAAAGGAACAGCAGTTATAATGGGTGACTTCAATCTACATGTAGATTGGGTGAACCAAATTGGTAAAGGTGCTGAGGAAGAGGATTTCTTGGAATGTATGCGGGATGGTTTTTTGAACCAACATGTCGAGGAACCGACTAGAGAGCAGGCTATTCTGGACTGGGTTTTGAGCAATGAGGAAGGGTTAATTAGCAATCTTGTCGTGAGAGGCCCCTTGGGTAAGAGTGACCATAATATGGTGGAATTCTTCATTAAGATGGAGAGTGACATAGTTAATTCAGAAACAAAGGTTCTGAACTTAAAGAGGGGTAACTTTGAAGGTATGAGACGTGAATTAGCTAAGATAGACTGGCAAATGACACTTAAAGGATTGACGGTGGATATGCAATGGCAAGCATTTAAAGGTTGCATGGATGAACTGCAACAAATGTTCATCCCAGTTTGGCAAAAGAATAAATCAAGGAAGGTAGTGCACCCGTGGCTGACAAGAGAAATTAGGGATAGTATCAATTCCAAAGAAGCAGCATACAAATTGGCCAGAGAAAGTGGATCACCTGAGGACTGGGAGAAATTCAGAGTTCAGCAGAGGAGGACAAAGGGCTTAATTAGGAAGGGGAAAAAAGATTATGAGAGAAAACTGGCAGGAAACATAAAAACGGACTGTAAAAGCTTTTATAGATATGTAAAAAGGAAAAGACTGGTAAAGACAAATGTAGGTCCCCTGCAGACAGAAACAGGTGAATTGATTACGGGGAGCAAGGACATGGCAGACCAATTGAATAATTACTTTGGTTCTGTCTTCACTAAGGAGGACATAAATAATCTTCCAGAAATAGTAGGGGACAGAGGGTCCGGTGAGATGGAGGAACTGAGCAAAATACATGTTAGTAGGGAAGTGATGTTAGGTAAATTGAAGGGATTGAAGGCAGATAAATCCCCAGGGCCAGATGGTGTGCATCCCAGGGTGCTTAAGGAAGTAGCCCAAGAAATAGTGGATGCATTAGTGATAATTTTTCAAAACTCGTTAGATTCTGGACTAGTTCCTGAGGATTGGAGGGTGGCTAATGTAACTCCACTTTTTAAAAAAGGAGGGAGAGAGAAACCGGGGAATTATAGACCGGTTAGCCTAACGTCGGTGGTGGGGAAACTGCTGGAGTCAGTTATCAAGGATGTGATAACAGCACATTTGGAAAGCGGTGAAATGATCGGACAAAGTCAGCATGGATTTGTGAAAGGAAAATCATGTCTGACGAATCTCATAGAATTTTTTGAGGATGTAACTAGTAGAGCAGATAGGGGAGAACCAGTGGATGTGGTATATTTGGATTTTCAGAAGGCTTTTGACAAGGTCCCACACAGGAGATTAGTGTGCAAACTTAAAGCACACGGTATTGGGGGTAAGGTATTGGTGTGGGTGGAGAGTTGGTTAGCAGACAGGAAGCAAAGAGTGGGAATAAACGGGACCTTTTCAGAATGGCAGGCGGTGACTAGTGGGGTACCGCAAGGCTCAGTGCTGGGACCCCAGTTGTTTACAATATATATTAATGACCTGGATGAGGGAATTAAATGTAGCATCTCCAAGTTTGCGGATGACACGAAGCTGGGTGGCAGTGTTAGCTGTGAGGAGGATGCTAAGGGGATGCAGGGTGACTTGGATAGGTTGGGTGAGTGGGCAAATTCATGGCAGATGCAATTTAATGTGGATAAATGTGAAGTTATCCACTTTGGTGGCAAAAATAGGAAAACAGATTATTATCTGAATGGTGGCCGATTAGGAAAAGGGGAGGAGCAACGAGACCTGGGTGTCATTATACACCAGTCATTGAAAGTGGGCATGCAGGTACAGCAGGCGGTGAAAAAGGCGAATGGTATGCTGGCATTTATAGTGAGAGGATTCGAGTACAGGAGCAGGGAGGTACTACTGCAGTTGTACAAGGCCTTGGTGAGACCACACCTGGAGTATTGTGTGCAGTTTTGGTCCCCTAATCTGAGGAAAGACATCAGATTAGGGGACCAAAATCTATCCTTGCCATAGAGGGAGTACAGAGAAGGTTCACCAGATTGATTCCTGGGATGGCAGGACTTTCATATGAAGAAAGACTGGATGAACTGGGCTTGTACTTGTTGGAATTTAGAAGATTGAGGGGAGATCTGATTGAAACGTATAAGATCCTAAAGGGATTGGACAGGCTAGATGCAGGAAGATTGTTCCCGATGTTGGGGAAGTCCAGAACGAGGGGTCACAGTTTGAGGATAGAGGGAAGCCTTTTAGGACTGAGATTAGGAAAAACTTCTTCACACAGAGAGTGGTGAATCTGTGGAATTCTCTGCCACAGGAAACAGTTGAGGCCAGTTCATTGGCTATATTTAAGAGGGAGTTAGATATGGCCCTTGTGGCTACGGGGGTCAGGGGGTATGGAGGGAAGGCTGGGGCGGTGTTCTGAGTTGGATGATCAGCCATGATCATAATAAATGGCGGTGCAGGCTCGAAGGGCCGAATGGCCTACTCCTGCACCTATTTTCTATGTTTCTATGTTTCTATGATATAGATCAATTGGAAATATGGGCAAGGAAATGGCAAATACAATTCGATCTGGTTAAGTGTGAGGCACTGCACTTTGAGAGGTCAAATGAAGACAGGAAATGGCAGAATCCTGTTTTCCTCAATTACCCTAAAGGATCATCAACAAAAGAAATGGTATCCAATGCTCCACGTAAGCCTGTACCCACCATGCCTCTATTTACCGTATCAGCATATCCTTCTATATCTGCCTGGCCTCATCAGCCTTCTTCTGAAGATGCCAATGACATATCTCAAAGAAACCTAATGGTCAGAACTGCTGCTCCAGAAATGAAAAGTTGGCTTTACATCGAAGTCAAGGTCAAAGTAAATTAATTATCAAAGTACACATGTGCCAATATTAACTTGAGATTCATTTTCTTGCAGGCAAATTACAGGAAAATAAAAAACACAATAGAACTTATGAAAAACTATAAATAACAAAAACTGACAAACAACCAATGTGCAAAAGAAAACAAATTGTACAAATTAAAAAATATTACTGAGAAAATGAGTTATAGAGTCCTTAAGAGTGAGTCTGTAGGGTGTGGAATCAGTTCAGAGTTGAGGTGAGTGAAGTTATCCACACTGTGTTTCTTTCATGCTTCTTGATGTTCCTTATCCCATTCCTAATAAGCCTACATTGCTCTCTTCATTTATACAGTTCCTTTGCCTCTTACGTGACTTCACGCACATATGCTATTTCCTGAGATAACATTTTTTAAACAAACAGTCTAAAAGCTTCTTGGAGATACATATCCTAGCTGCTCACAAGTAATGCTGTGAAGCTAAATTCCCTGACTACATAAACATTTCAACTATTAATAAATAATTTTTTGATATGATAAGTGATTACCTCCACCTGCTCTGCAAATGTCCTTGAACTGTGCAAAACCTAGCTTTTGAAGGAAGCCAAACTAAGTAGAGTGGGATGCAAAAGTTTGGGCGCCCCTGGTCAAAATTTCTGTTACTGTGAATAGCTAAGCGAGTAAAAGATGACCTGATTTCCAAAAGGCATAAGGTTAAAGATGATACATTTCTTTAATATTTTAAGCAAGATTACTTTTTTTATTTCCATCTTTTACAGTTTCAAAATAACAAAAAAGGAAAAGGGCCCAAAGCAAAAGTTTGGGCACCCTGCGTGGTCAGTACTTAGTAACACCCCCTTTGGCAAGTATCACAGCTTGTAAATGCTTTCTGTAGCCAGCTAAGAGTCTTTCAATTCTTGTTTGAGGGATTTTCACCCATTCTGCCTTGCAAAAGGCTTCTAGTTCTGTGAGATTCTTGGGCCGTCTTGCATGCACCGCTCTTTTGAGGTCTAGCCACAGATTTTCGATGATGTTTAGGTCAGTGGACTGTGTGGGCCATGGCAAAACCTTCAGCTTGCGCCTCTTGAGGTAGTCCATTGTGGATTTTGAGGTGTGTTCATGTTCATTATCCTGTTGTAGAAGCCATCCTCTTTCCATCTTCAGCTTTTTTACAGACGGTGCGATGTTTGCTTCCAGAATTTGCTGGTATTTAATTGAATTCATTCTTCCCTCTACCAGTGAAATATTCCCCGTGCCACTGGCTGCAACACAAGCCCAAAGCATGATCGATCCACCCCCTTGCTTAACAGTTGGAGAGGTGTTCTTTTCATTAAATTCTGCACCCTTTTTTCTCCAAACATACCTTCGCTCATTGCAGTCAAAAAGTTCTATTTTAACTTCAGTCCACAGGACTTGTTTCCAAAATGCATCAGGCTTGTTTAGATGTTCCTTTGCAAACTTCTGACGCTGAATTTTGTGGTGAGGACGCAGGAAAGGTTTCCTTCTGATGACTCTTCCATGAAGGTCATATTTGTGCAGGTGTCGCTGCACAGTAGAACAGTGCACCACCACTCCACAGAGTCTGCTAAATCTTCCTGAAGGTCTTTTGGAGTCAAACAGGGGTTTTGATTTGCCTTTCTAGCAATCCTACGAGCAGTTCTCTCGGAAAGTTTTCTTGGTCTTCCAGACCTCAACTTGACCTCCACCATTCCTGTTAACTGCCATTTCTTAATGATATTATGAACTGAGGAAACGGCTACCTGAAAATGCTTTGCTATCTTCTTATAGCCTTCTCCTGCTTTGTGGGCATCATTTATTTAATTTTCAGAGTGCTAGGCAGCTGCTTAGAGGAGCCCATGGCTGCTGATTGTTGGGACAAGGTTTGAGGAGTCAGGATATTTACAAAGCTTTGAAATTTGCATCACCTGGCCTTTCCTCACAATGACTGTGAACAAGCCATAGTCCTAACAAGCTAATTAAGGTCTGAGACCTTGGTAAAAGTTATATGAGTGCTCAAATCTCTTGGGGTGCCCAAACTTTTGCATAGTGCTCCTTTCCTTTTTTTTCCAATCTAAAATTGAACAAAACAAAAATAATACACTGATCCTGCTTAAAATGTTGAAAGGAATGTTTCATCTTTAACTTTATGACTTTTGGAGATCAGTTCATCTTCTACTCACTTAACTATTCACAGTAACAGTAATTTTGACCAGGAGTGCCCAAACTTTTCCATGCCAAGGTAATTCATGGTCTACACCACTTCAGCATTAAGGCAGGTGCTGTGACTCAACATACTGCTTTATACAGAAAATGCATCTGCTTGCAAAGCTGTGCTTTTAAGTTCAAGCTGATTACTGCTTGCCATTTATATTTTAAGAACTGAAGACTAGTTCCTGTTTAGGACCAGAAGCTAAACAATAAATATTAGTTGGAAACAAGAGAAAATCTGCAGTTCTGGAATTCTGAGCAACACGCAAAATTTCGGGCCAAAACCCTTTGAAAGGACGGGAGAAAAAAAGCTGAGGAATAGATTTAAAAGGTGGGGGGAGGGGAGAGAGAAACACAAGGTGATAGGTGAAACCTGGAGAGGGAAGAATGAAGTAAAGATCTGGGAAGTAAACTAGTAGAAGAGACAGATGGCCATGGAAGAAAGAAAAGAGGGGAGGAGCACCAGAGAGAGCCAATGGGCTGGCAAGGAGATTAGGTGAGAGATTGAAAAGGGGATGGGAAATGGTGAAGTGGGGGTGGGGGGCATTACTGGAAGTTTGAGATATTGATGTTCACGCCATCAGGTTGGAGGCTACCCAGACAGAATATAAGGTGTTGATCCTCCAACCTAAGTGTGGCCTCATCACAACAGTGGAGGAGGCCATGGATGGACATATCAGAATGGGAATGGGAAGTGGAATTAAAATGGGTGGCCACTGGGAGATCCCGCTTTTTCTGGCAGAAAAAGCCAGGTGAAGTGGTCTCCCAATCTATGTCAGCTCTCACCGATATACAGGAGGCCATACCGGGAGCACTGAAGGAAGTATATGACTCCTACAGACTCCCACTTGCTTCAAACAAAAGGGGTAGCCATGGGCACTTGCATGGGTCCCAGCTATGCCTGCCTGTTTGTCAGCTACGTGGAACAGTCTATGTTCTAAGCCTACACTGGTGACCGCCCCCCACCTTTCCTATGCTACGTCGACGACTGCATTGGTGCTGCTTCCTGCACCTGTGCTGAACTCATCAACTTCATCCACTTTGTCTCCAACTTGCATCCTCAAATCCACCTGGTCCATTTCCCACACCTCCCTCCCCTTTCTTGATCTCACTGTCTCCATCTCCAGAGACAGTTTATCCATTGATGTCTATTATAAACCCACAGACTCTCACAGCCACCTGGGCTATACCTTGTCCCACCCTGTTACTTGTAAAAACGCCATCCCTTCTCTCAATTCCTCCATCTCTGCCGCATCTGCTCTCAGGCTGAGGCTTTTCATTTCCAGAACAAAGGAGATGTCCTCCTTTTCAAAGAAAGGGGCTTCCCTTCCTGCACAATCAATGCTGCCCTCAACCGCATCTCTTCCATTTCATGCACAACTGCTCTTACCCCATCCTCCTGTCACCCTACCAGGGATAGGGTTCCTCTTGTTCTCACTTACCACCCCACCAGACTGCACGTCCATAATTCCTGAAACTTCTGTCATCTCCGACAGGATCCCACCACCAAGCACGTCTTTCCCTCCACCCCCCCCCCCACTTTCTGCTTTCCGCAGGGATTGCTCCCTATGCGACTCCCTCGTCCATTCACCACTCCCCACTGATCTCCCTCCCGGCATTTATCTTTGCAAGTGAAACAAGTTTTCCACCTGCCCCTACACCTCCTCCTTCACTACCATTCAGAGCTCTAAACAGTCCTGAGGTGGCTCTTCACCTCTGAGTCTGTTAGGGTCATATACTGTGTCCAGTGCTCCCAGCGTGGCCTCTGGTGTATCAGTGAGACCTAATGTAGCTTGGAAGACCGTTTCACCGAGCACCTACGCTCTGTCCGCCAGAAAAAGTGGGATCTCCCAGTGGCCACCCATTTTAATTCCACCTTATCTCCTTGCCTGCCCATCACCTCCCTCTGGTGCTCCTCCCCCTTTTTCTTTCTTTCATACCCTTCTGTATCTTTCACCAAACAACTTCCCAGCTCTTTGCTTCATCCCACTCCCTCCAGGTTTCACCTATCACCTTGTGTTTCTCTTTAAATTTACTCCTCAGCTTTTTTTCTCCAGTCCTGCCGAAGGGTTTCGGACTGAAATGTCAACTGTACTTTTTTCCATAGATGCTGTCTGGCCTGCTGCATTCTGCCAATATTAGTTGGAAGTTTAATATACAACTGTTTGATCCTTATAAGTGGCAACTGTTGTGTTTAGAAGCTAAGCCTGGCAAAACAAAAAGGCCCCCTGGCCCAGAAAGTGTATATCCATCACAGATAGCGGGCATATTTAAGCCTCTGGTGGAGCTTGCTGAATCTATAAACCTCTTATTTTACAGATGTGCGTTGAGTGTCAGAAAGCTGACCTGTGGGTCTACCTAGCAGAGTGTAACAGTAAGTATCACAGCTTCATCATGTGTCTTCCTTTGGGATACTGAATGAAGTGCAGTAGCTTCTGGTGTCCACTTGCTGGGCTCTCCGAATAATTTAACTGAAGGGTTAATGGCAGGATGGGGGACACAGGCGAGGAACATTCCGAGTCAGGGAGAGAGACTACTGAGAGAGAGAGTGTGAGTTGCGGAAAATGAAGTCACCTCATTGAGAACTCTCACATCCAGAGAGAGGTGGAAAGGCTGGTGTTGAGATATAACTTCCCTTGACTCCAGTCCAGAAGTAAAAGGCATGAAGTTAGCAGAGAGGGTCATCTAGTGAGAAGATTCATTTACGCAGAGGGTTAAGGAGCTTTGGAACTCTCCACTTCAGAGAGCTGCTCATCCCATTCATTCATTCAAAGCTAAGATTGAAAGGTGAGACAGAAGAGACTGTAGATAATGGAGTCTGGAGCAGCACATCATCTGTGAGGAGATCTCAGCAGGTCAGGCAGCATCTGAGGAGAGGAATGGAGCCAATGGAGTCAATGTTCTGGGTTGAGACCCTTCATCACATGAAAGAGTAGAGGGGGGATAGCCAGAGTAAAGAGGTGAGTGGAAGGGGTGGCAGGTTATGGGTGGATCCAGGTGAGGAGGAGGATGGGGAGATGGAGGAGGGGAGAGTGGGAATAACAACAGAGGCTGGAAGTGAGAGGTGGGGTTAAAAAGGGCTGCAGATGATGGTATCTGACCTAGAACATGGAACCATGTGGGCTGGGCAGATGGGAACAGTGGGAGAAGGGAAGGAACAGGGTGATGGGAGCTGGAATGGGTGTAGGAGGAACTGGGTAGATCAGGAAGAGAGAGAAAAGGGACAGAAGGGGAGCAGTTTACCTGAAGTTGGAGAATTCAATGTTTCTGCCATCTGGCTGTAGAACACCTGGGGGAAAATGAGGTGCTGTTCCTCTAGTTTGTGTTTAACTTCACCCTGGCAGTGGAGAGGCCAAGGTCAGACAGGTCAGTTTGGGAATGGGGAGAAGAACTAATAGCTGGAAACCAGGAGCTCCAGATGGCCATGGCAGGTGGAGCAAAGGTGCTCAGTGAAGTGGTCACCAAGTCTGTTTTTGGTCTCACCAACTTCAAATAATCCATCCCAGCCCCCATTTCCCTGTTCTTTTCCCCACCTCCATCCACTCCATCTGTCCATCAACCACACACCCCTCCCACTGGGTCCCCTCCCTCACCCACTCCATCTGTCCGTCACCCACACACTCCTCCCACTGGTTCCCCTCCCCCACCCACTCCATCTGTCCGTCACCCACACACTCCTCCCACTGGTTCCCCTCCCCCACCCACTCCATCTGTCAGTCACCCACACTCCCTTCCCACTGGGTCCCATCCCCCACCCACTCCATCTGTCCGTCACCCACACACTCCTCCCACTGGGTCCCCTCCCCCACCCACTCCATCTGTCCTTCACCCACACACTCCTCCCACTGGGTCCCTTCCCCCACCCACTCCATCTCCCCGTCACCCACACACCCCTCCCACTGGGTCCCCTCCCCCACCCACTCCATCTGTCCGTCACCCACACACCCCTCCCACTGGGTCCCCTCCCCCACCCACTCCATCTGTCCGTCACCCACACACCCCTCCCACTGGGTCCCCTCCCCCACCCACTCCATCTGTCTGTCACCCACACACCTCTCCCACTGGGTCCCCTCCCCCCACTGTTCCCATCTGCCCTCCCCACCTTATTACTTGGTTCTGTGCTGCACCTTCTTCTCCAATTAGAGCCACCATTTGCAGCCCTTTGCCACCTCCATCTCTCACCTCCCAGCCTCTGTCACTATCTCCACTCTTCCATCCTCCATCTGTTATGCTCCCTCCTCACCTAGATCCCCTCCCACAGATTATGTGTTGCTCCAGACAGGAAGGTGTTGTTCTGCTCTGTTGTTGCTGAATGACGGAGCAGATTACCAGGTGGACTATTCTTGCTACCTGTTTTCTATGTCAGACCACTAGATCAAAAGATATGGGAGCAGAATGATGCCATTCTGCCCACTGAGTCTGCTCTGCCATTCCATCATGGCTGATTTATTATCTCTCTCAATCCCATTCTCCTGCCTTCTCCCTGTAACCTTTGACACCCTGGCTAATCAAGGAACTATCAACCTCCGCTCTTAATACACCCAGTGACTCGGCCTCCACAGCTGTCTGTAGCAATAAATTCCACAGATTCACCACACACTGGCAAAAAATTCATCCTCATCTCTGTTCTAATGAGATGACCCTCTATTCTGAGGCTGTGTCCTCTGGTCTTAGACTCACCCACTATAGAAAACATCCTCTCCACATCTGCTCTATCTAGAACTGTCAATATTTAATAGACTTCAATGAGATTCCCCCATCATTGCTCTAAACTCCAGCAAGTACAGGCCCAGAGCCATCAAACGCTCCTCATGCATTTTAACAGTTTCATTCCAAGAATTGTTCTCGTTAACTTCCTTTGAACCCTCTCCAATGTCAGCACATCCTTTCTCAGATAAAGGGCCCAGAACTGCTCACAATACTCCAGGTGAGGCCTCATAAAGCCTCAATATTACATCCTTGCTTTTATAATCTAGTCCTCTTGAAATGAATGTGAAAATTGCATTTGCCCTCCTCACCACTGACTCAACCTGCAAATTTACCTTTACGGAATCCTGCACGAGGTCTCCCAAGTCCCTTTAAACCTCAAATTTTTGAATTTTCTCTCTATTTAGCAAATCGTCTGCCCTTCTATTTCTTCTAGCAAACGCATGACCATACATTTCCCCACACTATATTCTATCTGCCACTTCTTTGGCCATTCTCTTCAGTCTGTCTCACTCTTTCCACAGAATCCCTGCTTCCTCCACCTACCTTTGTATTGTCCACAAACGTGGCAAAAAAGAGCCGTCAATTCTGTCATCCAAATCATTGACATATAACGTAAAAGGCAGCGGTCCCAACACAGACCCCTGTGGAACACCACTAGTCACCAGCAGCCAATCAGAAAAAGCTCCCTTTATTCCCACTCTTTACCTCCTGCAAATTAGCCAATGGTCTGTCCATGCTAGTATCTTTCAAACCATGGGCTCTTATCTTGTTAAACAGCCTTATGTGCAGCACTTTGTCAAAGGCCTCTTGAAAATCCAAGTACTGTCCTCTATTTCCTCAAAGAATTCCAATAGCTTTGTTAAGCAAGATTTCCCCTCAAGGAAACGATACTGACTTGGGCCTATTTTATCATGTGCCTCCAAGTACCCCGAAACCTCATCCTTAATAATAGATTCTAACATCTTAACAACTACTGAAGTCAGGTTTACTGTTCTATAATTTCCTTTCTTTGGCCTCCCTCCCTTTTTAAAGCATGGAGTGACATTTGCAATTTTCCAGACCTACAAGTGCCTCCACAATTCCTTCAGCTACCTCTTTCAGAACCCTGGGGTGTAGTCCATGTGGTCCAGGTGACTTGTCTACCATCAGACCTTTCAACTTCCCAAGCACCTTCTCCTAGTAATAGCAATTGCACTTACTTCTGCGCCCTGACACCCTCAAACTTTTGTAACACTGCTCGTGTCTTCCACAGTGAAGACTGATGCAAAATACTTATTAAGTTCATCTGCCATTTCTTTATCCCCCATTACTATCTCTCCAGCATTATTTTTCAGTGGTCCAATATCCACTCTAACCTCTCCTTTACTCTTTATGCATCTGAAAAACAATTGGTATCCTCTTTTACCTCAATGGCTAGATTACTTTCATATTTCATCACTTCTTTCCTTATTCCTTACTTAGTTGCCTTCTGTTGGTTTTTAAATGCTTCCCAAAACTCTAACTTCCTAGTAATTTCTGCTATATTATATGCCCTCTCTTTTGCTTTTATGCTGTCTTTATCTTTCCTTGTTAGCCACAGTTGTTTCATCCTCCTATTAGAATATTTCTTCTTTGGAATGTACCCATCCTGCGCTTTCCAAATTGCTCCCAGACACACCAGCTATTTTTGTTCTGTCGTCATCTCGGCTAGTGTCCCTAGTGCCCGACCCTCTTGAGCCACTGGCATTCTAACATGCTGAGGAAACGCCCTCTCTCCATGTAGTTTGTGTTCTGTGAGCCATACTGTACTTCTGCAGTGCATTTTGTAGACGGCACAGACTGTGCGCTGTTTAGGGCAGTGAATGGGGTGCCAATCAAACAGGCTGGTTTGCCCTAGGTGGTGTCAAGCATCTTCACACTTGTTGGACCCACACTCACCCAGGCAAATAGGAAGTGTTCCACCTCACTCCTGACTTGTACCTTTTATAGATTGTGACAAGGTTTTGCGGTCATAAACGCAAGAGTTTCTGCAGATGTTGGAACTGCAGAGCAACGCACCTAAAGTGCTGGAGGAACTATCAAATGATAGAAAAATGAAGAGCAATATAGGGAGGAAGGGTGAGATTAAACTTAGAGTAGGTTAAAAGTTCAGCACAACATAATGGGCCAAAGTGCCTGTACTGTGCTGTCATGTTCTAAAAAAAACTCAACAGGTCAGGCAGCATCTATGGAGAGGAATAAACAGTTGCTGTTTTGGGCTGAGACCCATCAGGAGAAGATGGTGACAAGGTTTTGGAGTGCCACTCATCAACCGATTTACAGTTATATAGCTGATCCAGTTGAGTTTCTGGTCAGTGGTGAATCCCAGGACACCGGGGGATTGGCAATGGCAATGCCACTGAACGCCAAGAGTAGGTGATTAGACTCTCTTATTAGAGATGGTCATTGCCTAGAACTTTTGTGAAGTTAACGTTACGTGCCGCTCATCAGCCGATCCATCGTACTTTGCTTTCATTTACCTCAGAGAGACTTGAGCCTGAATGTAGTGACTTTGCAATTCTCAAGGTGCCAGCAACAGTGAGGCATAGTCACACAGTTGTGTTTGTTCTCTGTTTCGTAGAAGGTGTTTTGAGAGTATTAACGTGTAGTGGCCTACTTGAACACCTTCGTCCAGAGCAGATCTTTGTAACTGTGCACGATGCTGTTGTCCACTTGGAGCAAGTCAAGGTAACAATCTTTTTCAAAAGTGATTTTCTCCTGCTTTAGTCTCCAGAGATTAAACCATCTGAAAACATTCCACAGACATTCCCACAGCTGGTTGAGTCCAGAATTCAATTTGGATTTTAGTCCGCCTAAGGTCAGAGCTGCAACTCAGTCACTGAACTTTAACTTCTTTCTGACCGGAAAAAAAGATGCAGTTGGCCTGAGGAATTAGTATTCAGTGAGGGATGACCATGGCACTCATAACAAAGGTGAAAATAGGAGATGATAACAAACTATCAAGACACATGAAACTGACAGCAGCTTTATTATAATTGTAAAACAAGATCAGGAAAAGTAAATTTGGGCCCATGAGAATCATATACAGTAGCATAAAGCATACCCTTCAGATGACCATCGACCACCCATTCACACTAATCCCATCTCCCCGATTCCCATCAACTCCTCCCCCCCTACCGCTGATTCTACCCCTCGCCCACACACTAGGGATTATTTACAGCAGCCAATTAACCCATTCACCTGCATGCCTTTGGGATAAAACCAGAGCACCCAGGAGAAGCCCACAGAGTCATAGGGAGAACATGCAAACTCCACACAGGCAGCCCCTGAGATCGGGATTGATTCCGGATCTTTGGAGCTGTTAGGCAATGGCTCTACCTGCTGTGGCACTGCGGCGCCTCTTACTGGCAGGGACAGTAGAGATTGTTTTGTGGTACAAGGCAATGGGCGAGACAGCAAACAAATAAGGCTGGCATTCTGAATCTGGTAGCAGCAAGGATCTGTGATTGAACCTTAGAGGGCTATAATTCTTGATTTAGAAGAATGGTCAGTGTAATTTATCTAAATTCATTCACAACACTACGATTCAAAGGTTCATTTATCATCAAAGTAGGTATCCCTATACAACTCTGAGATTCTTCTTCTCCAGATAGCCATGAAACAAAGAAAGGACATGGAAGTTGTTCAGAGAGAATCAAACACAATCTCCCCCCACACACACAAAAAGAACGGCACCCTGATCATCAACTCCCAACCCCCTCTCTCCCTGCACAAAACAGAACAAGTACATTGACCCCCAAACTCCCCCCTCACACAAAAACTAACAGAATGCAATAAGAACCTCAACTCCCAAATCCATTTCCTCACACAACAAAACAGAACCAGATGATAAAGTAATTCTGACATGGGTGAAAGTATTGTACAAGAGGGTATCTAGTGGAATAGAATGTAATTAAATGAGAAACTAACCACTTAGATAAATAAAGGAGGATATTTTTCCAATAGTGAGGGATTGATAAACATTAGGGCTCAGGGGAACTTGGGTGTCCTTTGTACAGAAATTACAGAAGATTAACATGTAGGTCCAGCAGGAAATTAGGGAAGCAAATAATATCTTAGACGTTGTTACAAGGCAGTATAAGAAGAAAGGAGACTTTCTGTAATTATATGGGGCCTTACTGAGACCACACCTGGAGTACTGTGTGCTTAGATGTACACAGTACAGGTTCATATGACTGACTCTTGTGATGAATTGATTGTCCAAGCAGGAGAAATTGAGTTTCCTAGAGTTTGGAAGACTAAGAGGTATTCTTATTTAAATATATAACTCAAGAAATTCTCAGCAGCAGTGAACCAGCAGCTCCACTGTTTATCTACCCACTTAACCAATACAGATTCCTTCATTAGAGCTACCTTGTGGAGGCCATCCTGAACCTTTCTGATGAGGCCTATGTTGAGCACAAGGCTATTGGCAGAATGTACTTGTAGGAATACTGACAGATAACAATCGCTTAGCTGGCTGTCAAAACAATGGTGTAGAACACGTGTAAATCCAGAATCGATTCAAAGCTAATTTCCTGCTGGGCCTACATGTTAGCTTTCTGCATTTCAACAATTATCTGTCAAAATTAAAACACTTAAGTATTTCAAAACAATTAAAGTTAATTAATTGGAAAGGCATTAAGTTCCCTCATACTTACCAGTTCTCCTGCAGCCATTCCTCTCCCTTGAAATGAACAATTGCCGTTCCTAGCGCATGTTCTACAGACCGACTTCTTCAGTGTTAATTATGGGAACATGTTATTGTAGTCTACAATGACTCCAATCACAGAGTGTGGTCATCAAAGTTGCAGTGAACACAGATCAGAAAGCATTTGACTTCTAGGCAGGTGCTGGAATCTCAGGTCCCTTACAGAGGGAAGTGTTGGCAGCTCCACAAGGAGCTTGATACTGTAAGGTAGATGCTGGGAGGGTGTTTCCAGGAGAATCTGGAATTAGGGGAAAAGGTTTTCAGAATAAGCTATCATCCATTTGACTGTGAGGTGAGGACGAATGTTTATACTCAAAAGGCTTGTGCATTGTTTGAGTTCTGTGTCCCAGGGAATTGTGGGTTCTTGGCGGTTGAGTTTATTCAAGGCGGAGATTGATTGATTTGCATTTTATCCAAATAGGATCAGAGTATTGGCCAAAAGGTTAGCTGTCAAGATGGAACCTCAACCATAATCTTATTGAATACCACAGGGCCTATTCCTGCTTCGCTTTTGTATTCATTGTCACCACACTGTAGTGTGGATGTGAAGGTCCTGGAGAGGGTGCAGGAGAAATTCCAGGGATGTGGATTTTAGCTCCAAGAGCTAAAAGACCTTGGAGAAGCTCGGATTGCTCTCCTTGGAGTGAGGATGGTTGAGGGGATATTTGTGCCGGATCATAACAGGTTTAGATAGGATTTACAAGGAAAAGGTGTTCTCATTAGCAAGGACTTAGGTTTTGGACAAGAGACAGGGACTGGCGGAGAGGGGTGTGAGGAAGAACTGTCTTTACACAGTGAGTGGTGGTTACCTGTGCCTCCTAGAGTGCAAAGAAAGATTATCAATAATTTTCAAAGGAAATCTGATTGACACTCAGAGAAATACACCTGCTGTGATATAGGGGTAGGGCTGGAGAATGGCACTGAGTGGATTTGCTTAGATATCTGGCATAGACGTAATAGGCCAAGTAGCTTCTTTCTGTGTGTCTGCAGATTTTAGAGTCATAAAGGCATACAGCACAGAATTAGGCCCTTCGGCCCACTATATCATTCTACATTAACCCCAGTTGTCCCCATTTGGGCCGTATTTTTCTAAAGCCTTAAGGACCTGGTACAATGTATCCCAATAAAGAGAGATTCACTTGAAGGGTCACATAAGGGCATAAGTAGCTCACTCCACAGAGCGTGATGACTAAAACCTCAGGTAGCATTGACTCGTCTAGACTTTACTTCTGCAGATCAAATAATCCATATCTGTCTAATCAGTGGTCAGTGCTACAAAATATACAGAACGTGCCCAGCCAGCTGGCTATAGGGTTTACCTGGATGACACTTGAAATCTAGTCATGAATTTTCTGGAAATCCTAGGGGAGTAACTTTGACTAAACCTCCTCCACCCTCAGTGAGACTTGATCAGCCTGCCCACTCATATTAAACCTGCTTTTGGTTTCCATTGACCATTAGGCAACATTTATAATCCCGTTAGCTTTTATCTGAGAGTGTTATGTTAAAGCTAGCTATTCCTGATGTCTGGACATTAAGATCACTGAGTCATAGAGTCATACTGTAGACACAAAGCCTAGATCGATTGGTACAAGGATATAGATGACAACACAGATACAGCGCAGAAACAGGCCCTTCAGCCCAATTCATCCATGCTAACCATGGTGCCCATCAAGCCAGTCTGAATTGCCTGCATTTGCCTCTCAAAATCTTTCTTATCCATGGGCCTGTTCAAGTGTCTTTTTAATGTTATTATTATACCTGCATCAACCACTTTCTCTGGCAGTTCATTCAATATAATCACCACCCTGTGTGTGAAGAAGTTGCCCCTCAGATCCTTTATAAAGCTTTCTCCTCTTACCATAGCCCTGTGCCCTCTAGTTTTTGACTCTGTCTCTGGGGAAAAGACCTTATGACCATGGCACCTCTATAAGGTCACCCTCATTCTCCTACATTCTAAAGAATAAAATCCTAACCTGGCCAACTTCTCCCTTTAACTCGGGCCCTTTAGTCCTGGCAACATCCTTGTAAATCTCTGCATTAAATCACAATTAAATCACAATTTTCCTATAACACAGCAGCCAAGACTGCTGCATACACAATACTCCAATTGCAGCCTCTATTCTGGCCACATCCCACCAGACCATGTAATTCATCCTTGAGGGTGGATAAAAAAAAATACTGTTCAGTAATCCAGCCCTCAGAGAGAACAGATTCTCTGTCTACTCCCCAAAGTGTTGACCTCTCCAATATCTTGTAGGCAGAGTTCAGCTCATTTAAATGGAACCTTGAAAGAATAACAGGAAATTTAAATTTTGAGTAAATTGGTACCCAGTATGACAGATGATAGGGACATGAGGATATTATTCATCACCTTGAATTAACCACCATCTACCCCCCTCTGTCCTGACATGAATAATTCCCCAGCCAGAAAAGAGTTTAGAAAGTTTCTATTGACCTGTCATGTCAGAAGCATTTTAGCGGGAGGTTTATGCAAGGAAGCTATTCCAGACATCAGGCTGGATAGAGCTTTCAGATTATGCCCTCTTGTTGTGGACTCACCCCACCATGCAAATTAAACAAATGGCAGTGGAAGTTTAAGGGAGATTCTTTAAAGGAATAATTCCAAGACATGAAAGCTGAGCTGTGACAAAATGCAAACGGAGGCTCTGGCCGTTTTCACTTGGGTGAAGTGAAAGTGAAAGTTCCCAGAAAGTGGAGCCACAGGTAGACAGAGTGATGAAAAAGATGTTTGGCATGCTGACATCCATCAGTCAGGGCACTAAGTATAGAAGTTGGGATGTCATGCTACAGTTGTACAAGACATTCATGAAGCTGTACTTGGTGTATTGTGTTCAGTTTTGGTCACCCTGCTACAGGAAAGATGCCACTAAGCTGGAAAGATTGCAGAGGGGATTTACGAGGATGTTGCAGGGACTCGAGGGACTGAGTTACAGAGAAAGGTTGAGCAGGTTGGGACTTCATTGGAACATAGGAGAACAAGGGATGACCTTATAGAGATGTATAAAATCATTTGGGGGTCTAGTTAGGGTGAATGCACACAGTCTTTTTCCCAGGGTTGGGGAATCAAAACTAGAGGGTGTAGGTTTAAGGTGAAAAGTAAAGATTTAATAGGAAGCTGAGGGGCAAATTTTTCACACAGAGGATGGTACGCATAAGAAATAAGCTGCCAGTGAAAGCGGTAGAGGCAGGTACTTAGGCAGGTACTTAGACAGGTACACTACATGGATTGGAAATGCTTAGAGGAGTATGAGCCAAACACATGTAAATGGGACTAACTGAGATGGGGACGTTGGTCTGCAGGGACCAGTTGCCCTGCGCTGTGTGGCTCCAAAGCCATTCAAGTCGGATGTGCTACTTCCGTGGTTAATGGAAGGAATGCCCTCATCAAATATAATTCACTTCAGATGCAGGTGCAGTTGCTGAGAACAAGGAGACTTGTGGATGCGGTTGCTGAGAATTAAGAGCCAGGTACGGGTGAGGTTACTGAAAGTGAAGAGTCAACCATGAGCTACCTGTAACGATGATGATTCCCAAGCAGCTACTGAGTGACTCAAAAACACAGAAGAAAATGTTGGAAACATTCAGCAGGTCAGGCAGCATCTGCTGGGAGAGAAAAAGAGTTCACAGAAGAGTTCTGATGAAGCGGCAACATTGACTCTCTTTCCCTCCATAGACACTGCCCGACATAGTGAGTGTTTCCATAATTTCCTTTTTAATTTTGAGTTATCTGACCATTTTGCTGTACAACTTTGCAGCAAGTGTGCAATAAAAAGATATGCAAGCCAAGTGCTTCTCATCCTGCAAGTTTCCTTGAGGCGCAAATCTGCATTCAATATTGGGAAGGGTTGGGGGTGGTGATTAATACCCGCGCAAAGCTCCAATTGACCTCCACTCCTTGCGTTGCATTGTGTCATCCACTGGCTGAAGGTTGCATTTTTGTGTAAACTTTCCCACTGCAGTCCTCATCCATGGAGCTTGAGATTGTGATGAATCAACTACCCCAATTGTGGGTTACCGCATTACACAGAGATTTTGGATGGAGCAGACAAGAAGGGCCAAATTGCTCGTTCTATTCAATGCTTTCCTACATTTCTGTGGTCCCTTTCTACAAGGAAGCTGGAAACTTGAGACCCTTCCTTGCTTTCCCCCATAAACTTCTTCTACAACTTAAATGTTCCCCTGTTCCCAGCATTACCTGTTACCTTCACCTCCACCAAGCAGAGGCTACATTACTTTGTGGAATCGGTCTCCACCGGTACACAAGTGCACCCAACATTTAATTCACCTTTACAGCTGCCTCCCTATTCTTGCAATGCTTGGTCGGTCATCGTGCCTGGGTCTTCTCCCTCCTGCTGGACTCTGGAGCCAACTTGTAGTGTAACAGAGATGCAGGGAGGTACACCGAGAAAGCAGAGGAAGAGTTAAGTGGAGGTGGAGAGGGAAACAGTAAATTGCAACAATGGACCATTCTTCCTGCTATAACTAGTAAAGGCATCCGTTAAACTTGCTAGACCATGGATCTGCGCCTGGAAAGTCTTCACTCTCCAGGGTGCAGGCCTGGGCAAGGTTGTATGGAAGACTGGCAGTTGCCCATGCTGCAAGTCTCCCCTCTCCATGACACCGATGTTGTCCAAGGGAAGGGCCAGGGCCGATACAGCTTGGCACCAGTGTTGTCGCAGAGCACTGTGTGGTTAAGTGCCTTGCTCAAGGACACAACACGCTGCCTCGGCTGGGGCTCGAACTCATGACCTTCAGGTCGCTAGTTGAATGCCTTAACCACTTGATCACGTGCTATAACTAGCAAATGAAATTATCCAGTTCTTTTCCTTTCTCAGATCCTCTGTAAACTCAACTTTACCAGAAATTGTAACTGCTCTTGTTATGCTTGAGTAATACCGCAAGACATTAAGGTATATACTGTATGTGATTGTTTTTCTCTTTTTAGGAAGCTTCATCACAGAAAAGCACAACAATTTGGGTATGAAAGCTTCCTGTGGACTTTCAGTTCATTTACCAATTAAACCAAGCACTTAAAGGACATTCACAACGTCCTGTATGACCAGGATTAGCTTTCAAGGATGCTTGAAAAACAGCAAATAGATTCTGTTCAAGCTGGGACTCAGAGTGAGACTTATGTTATGATGTAAAATGTGCAGTATTTTGCTAATGGAATGCAGTTACAGATTAAGCTGTGTAATGTAGTTTTTTAGGGACTGTGTCAAAATGGTTGCCCAAAGCAAATGATTGTTAAGTTCAAACTAAAGGTCACATTTAACAAAGCAGGTAGCCAACTTCAACCCCTCCTGCCAATATTTATCAAGATTTAATCCAGATGGAATTCTATTGCCACTGGGAGTGCCTGAGATTAGTTAATGAGACATAGACTGATTCATTAAAGGGCTACCGGTTTTATGGAGCGCTTGGCAAACAATAGAATTGATTTGAGTTGGAGGTGAGGAAGTTGGGGTAGAGGAGAGTAGTGTTCTTACCTGCATGGGATTAAGCTGAAATAGATGGACATCAATTTATATCACTAGTGTTGGTCCTTTCTTTTGTATGGTAGGTGTGAATGAATGGACAGTTATTGCTCGTTGCTTCTTGAATTTTTTCTTTAGTTACATTTGAGAATTCATCTGGCTCCATGCATTTTGGAACATGGTCAGACAGGCCAGGATGCCTAGTCTCTGCCAACCTATATCAGGTTACTGAGGGGGCAGCTTGGAGGGAAAATGATGCAGCATTTCTACCCCCTGCTCCCTCCGCAAAGGGGTCTGCTGGGAAGTCCACATACATATGCGTGTGTTTTGAAGTCAACGTGGGGTCAGCTGTGTTGTTCCTGATACTGTAGAGAAAGATCTGGAGGCACTTCAGACCTTTGAGCACATTGCCCCCATTCAATTAATGACAGATCTGTAGATCAACTTAAGAAATGAGGGCTGGAGTCACCAACATGTTCCTTGAGACTTAAACCTGTGCCCTCCCCCCACCTCTAGACTCCACTGCCCTGGAAAAAAAACTCTATCTATTCTATCTGTGCCTGTCATAATATTATAAACCTCTACAAGGTCACCACTCAGCCTCCTACGGTCCAATCTCTCCTTGTAAATACAACCCTCCATTCCAGTGAATCTCTCCACACTCTCTGTATAGCTTCCATATCCTTCCTGAAGTGTGATGACCAGAATTGTACACAACACTCTCAGTATGGTCTAACCACTATTTTGTAAAGCTGTATTATGACACAACCCTAAGGTCCCTGTCAGTTACTGTGAGTGTCCTACCAAAATCTGACTTCCCAAAGAGCATTATCTCACACTTGTCTGGATTAAATTCAATTTGCCACTCCTCTGTCCAACTTTCTAGCTGACCTATGTCCTGCTGTATCTTTAGACAAACTTCTTTGTGATTTATGACTCCACCAACTTTTGTGTCATCTGCAAACTTGCTAATCAGACCTCCTTCACTCTTATCCAAGTCATTATGTCAAGCCATACAGATCCCTGCAGTATATTACTAGTTACAGACTTCCAGTCAGAAAAATATCTCTCTTGGCCTCAGCTCTACTTCCTGCTTGTTTCCCATAAACCAAACATCTGTCATTCTTGGCAACACTCAAAGAACTGGATTTCTCTCCATCATTGATGCTACCCTCATTCACACCTCCTCCATTTCCCGAACATCCACGCTCACCTCATCTCCCCACTGCCTTAACAGTGATAGAATTCCTTTTGCCCTTACCTACCATCCCATGAGTCTCTACATCTAACACATGATTTTCTGCAAGTTCTGCCATCTCCAAAGGGATCCTACCACCAAACATATCTTTTCCTCCTCCACTCTGTCTGCCTTCCACAGGGATCGCTCCCTCCATGAATCCTTCATCCATTCGTCCCTCCCAATACTTTTCCCTGAAAGCAGCCTAGGTACTACACCTGCCCATTCACCACTTTCCTCACCTCCATTCAAGGCCCCCAAACAATCCTTCCAGATGAGGCAACACTTCTCCTGTGAATCTGCTGGGGTTGTCTTTTGTGCCTGGTGATCCTGATGTAGCCTCCTCTACATAGGTGAGACCTACTGTAAATTGGGGGAGCTGCTTTGTCAAGCACCTCTGCTCCATCTGCCAAAAGCAGAACTTCCCGATGGCCAAGCATTTTTATTCTGATTCCCATTCCCTTTCTGACATGTCGGTTCATGACCTCCTCTTGTGCCACGATGAGACCACCCTCAGGAAGTGGAGCACCACCTTATATTCCATCTGGGTAACCTCCAGCCTGATGAATGAATATTGATTTCTTATTCTGGTAAAAAAAAAGTTTCCCTCCCCCTCCTCGTCCCCTCTTCTTCTATTCCCCACTCTGACCTCTCACCTGCCTATCAGCTCCTCCTGGGTCCCATCTTCCTTCCTTTTCTCCTATGGTCCACTCTTCTCTCCTATCAGATCCCTTCCTCTCCAGCCCTTTACCTTTCCTACCCACCTGGCTTCACCTATCAACTTCTAGCTATCCTCCTTCCCCCCTCCCCACCTCCCCACCTTTTTATTCCAGCATCTTTGACCTTCCCTTCCAGCCCTGAAAGAGAGTCTTGGCCTGAAACGTCAACAGTTTATTCATTTCTGCTGCCTGACCTGCTGCGTTCCTCCAGCATTTTGTGTGTGTTGTTTCGGATTTCCAGTATTTGCAGAATCTCCTGCGTTTAACTTCTGTCATTCTTGTCCTTGAATATAGTCAATGGCTCCACCTCTACAGCTCTCTTGGATAAATTCCAAAGATTCCCATTGACCTGAGAAGAATTTCCTCCACACCTAAGCTCTACCTTAACTGGCTTAGCTTCAAATTCCTTAATCATCTCACCCAACAGTTCAGTTCTGAAATTTCCAGCTGACCCCAGTTCCAACACAGTGAAGTGAGTGGTTGATCCTGCCAAGAGAGAAGGTGGAAGTTGTTTCAGCTAAATACAGATTAGATAATTTTTCCTCCCACAAATAATTTTGAGTAATTTAAGTTCTGATAAGTGGAGAGTATATCAAGTTTTGAGAGAATCAGATGAACTTCGATCTCTGGTTCCCAAATCTCTCCACTAATGGATTACATTAAGAAATGTTTCCTGATGAGAACTCAGTGTAAGTTTATACCTCCTTATTCAGTACTCCCTCATCAGAGGAAAACATTTTTCTCTCAGTCAACCTTTTCACCTTGATCAGATGGTCAAGCTAATGACCAGGTACCTTGATAAGGCACCTTTCCTCAGTGTGCAGAGACAGGTCACTAGGCTGATATACCAGACTGACCATGAAGTTGTGAGTCCGCTATAGGAAGTGGCCTCAGGAGAACAGGGAGAGCACCAACAAGCTTGGAGCTTTATGCAATGTTAAGGCAACCTAAAGCACAAAGGGGAGGGGTGGAATTGTAAACTGAAAGGTCATATTTATCCGTCAATGCTTAGCTATGACAATGAATTTAAAGTATCTTCAGTTCTACCAGTCATTAATTGTGTCTGATTTACCAATGTGATTTCATTAGAAATTCATGTCTGTTAATAAACAATCATGTGACAAAGGGTTTGGTGGATATCTCTGTTTAATTGAATTTACAAATGGTAGCCACCAATTGGATGGCAGGTACTAATTGCACTGCCTTTCTTTAATTGGCACCATTACCATCTAAAGTATGCAGGCTACCTTCTGCTGACAAGAGACCCGCTGCCACTTATGGGTGTGAGGTCTGGACGAGGGTCAGTGCAAGAGTCTGGAAACATGGCCGCAAAAGTTCAAATAAACAAGGCCCAAAAAATAGAGCCAAAATCAGATACAATTACATGCACACATTACATGCACACCAAATGGTCTCCTTCCCAGCAGTGCTCAGAGAATTAGTCAATGTTGTCCGTGGGGCAAATGTGTTTGGTCAGTCCTGGGACATCTGTGTTTTGCAACTGGGGTTCCACAGGCAGGTCCCAAGGCACTGGCCCCATATTCTTTGGGATCTCCCCTAATCCACTGATCTCTCCCAATCCCAGATTGGCCCTAACACTCAGGCCACCTTCCCATAATTCCCCAGATTTTTCAAAACAACAGATACCTGGTACCCTCAAGTCTGCCAATGGAGTCCCTGATCTCCAATTCCAGCCTGACCTCTTACTAGCTTGGCAACCACTCCACCTGTCTCTGGGCTGCAGTTCAATCTAGGGTCATCGGCCGTCTCTACCCTGGCAGAGTTGGCCAGGGAACAGGTGGGCACATTCTTACTTGCAAATAAATGTCCAATGCCAGACCAGTGGCACCAAGGTGTTGAGGCACAAGATCCAATGAAGTCTTCAACAGAAGGGCAAAGGGCATCGAGCATGGATTGCTGGCCTGGCACAAAGACCTTGCATCCCTGGTATATGGCAGTCTGTGCATTGACTCCATCAGCTCACAAGCATTGGACACAATCTCTCCTCAATAACCTGTTCATGAACACTTCTGCCTCCTTGTCTAGCTGTAAACCAGGGCTCAAAGGTCAAAATGCCAAGGCAATGTAGGCAGCCATTCACCCTGCTGGACTTCAGAATTCCAGCCATTCACTAGACACCAGCACTCTCTTCCGCCTCATCCTGTGCTTTGCACTGAGTTCATGGACATAAGAGGACATGTGATATGTAATTAGCTTCCTTCAATGGCTTATCCAACCAATGGATGGCTCCTTCATCACCTTCCATTAGTAGCTAATCAATGACTGCCTATTGCAATCAGACAAAATACATGACAAGTTACAATACAAGTCACAGGTCAATTAGAGGCTTTTTTTTAACGAAGACCGATCAAAGGGGCCCTGTTGGTAGAGACTAAGATTAGCACATGTCCATATCTGTGGATGACACAGTTCTTTATTGGATTCTGGTCTACCCTCTACACACACTCCTAATATCCTCATAGAAGTTGCTCTTCTACAATATATCGGCTGCTCTTATCAGTTTGGTCGCCATTACATTGCTATGCGCAAATTGGCTGTTGCATTTTTTGCACCACAAGGGTGACGGTGGGAGTGGATGGGGCAGTTGGGGGGGGGGGGTATTGACAATAAGCTGAAACCCTTGGCTGAAAGTGAGTAAGGAACCAACTCAGCACTGGGATGCAGAGTGTGAGTAGAGGTGAATTAGTGAGGTGATCCTGCCAAGTCATAAAGGTCACACCCAAGATCTGGTGGATGGCTCAGGTCGCCATGGTATGGAAAGGATGTTGTTATTGCAAGGGTGTGGAATAGATGGAATGGGGGATCAGAATCAGGCTTATCGTCACTGACATATGTCGTGAAATTTGTTGTTTTGGGGCAGCAGTACAGTGCAGGCATAAAAATCACCATAAATTACAATAAATAAATATTAAGTATTAAAAGAGGAATAGTTCATGGGTTCATCGACCACCCAGAAATCTGATGGCGGAGGGGAAGAAGCTGTCCCTAAAACATTGAGTGGGGGTCTTCAGGCTCCCTGACGGTTTTGGTAGTAATGAGAAGAGGGCATGTTCCAGGTGGTGAGGGTCCTTCATGATGGATGTGGCCTTCTTGAGGCACTACCACGTGATGATGTCCTTGATGGAGATGGCTGAGTTTGATGATGAGGATCATTTACTGTATGTAGTTTGGCAATTTTCCTTTGTAGAAAAGGGCATGGTTGGGAAGAGATTTCTAGCCGAAAATACCATATTTATGTACGCAATGCAAGTGCCCTGCCGTGAAAAAGATTTTGTAGAAGAAAACTAGTTATTTTCATGAATTGCATAATTTTCCTTCTGGGTGCAGTGTCAACCTGCAGCTCAGTGGAACCCTGTAGCACACACAGTATGCCTGGATACTGCTTTTATGATTCATGCACTCACTCACCTGTCCTGTTGACGCTACAGGCTCCTTGTGTTGAAGCAGGCCTTCCCAGCACCCATGAGGACTTGGTCATCACTTAAAGAGGAGCAGCCTGAGCAGGTCCCAGTCTGTCGAGCGCAGGGAACTGCTGCATGTTGGTCTACTTGAACTTAGAAATGTACCTAGGAATGCAGCTGACTCTTCCTTGGTCCTCCAACACAACATCCCAGCACCAGGTTGACCTATCCCCCAAGCATCTCCTCTCCAAGTAACAGAGTGCACCTCTAAACTCTTCCTGTTCATGTGCCTGTCCGAATGTCTCTCTCGTGTTGTTATTGTACCCACCTCTGGTCCCTTAAGGTTGTTATTACCAGGGGTGGTAGTTGGGATAAGCTCCCACACCTATTAATTGCCCCATTTGGCATGAATCTCAGGTTGCCTCTGACAACCAAGTTCATCTACTGTGGCTTAGCTACTAAGCTCAGTGGAACCATTTCTACTGACAGTGGGGCAAAGGTGGGCTTGGGCAGATGGGGCTCGTCAGCCATGGTTGGCAGCTCACCTAGGAGAAGTAGAACTCTGATCTCAAACCTCTGCTGCCTTGATGCTGCACCCACTCATGGGGAAGGCTTCGGGAGTAAACCCTGAGGAAAAAATCTGGAGTCCCTAAGGCAGTCCTACATTGAATTCAATGCTGACAGGCAACTCCTGCGATGCTGCTGGTACCAAACGGTATCAGTCCCTGCCGTTCCTTTGGGTTCCTCAGATGCGTAGAGAGGGGGAGCTTGTTACATGGGCAACAGCTTGCTCTCATGTTGTACAGCCCAGACTTGCGTATCTAGACAGCCAGAACGCAACATCCATGGTCAACTCTGACCAACGGAGACCCTCCTCCTCCTCACTCTTCTCAACTTGTTCTGAGGTTGAAGCATCTACCTTAGCCCAGGAATTAATAACTGCTGAATAGTTATGCCCTGTATACTGTACTTGGGGTAATCTAAGTAGGAAGAGTCTAGCAGGGGTAGTGAACCTTTGGCACACATATCCAAGATGGCATGTGCAAAAACTTTTTTTGGCACACCTCATGCAGTGCTACCCCTCAATTCTTTAAACCCCACTCATAATAAAAATATACATAATGATGTTCTTTACTGCCAAATGAAGCCGTAAATTATTTTTTACAACCCAAGAACAGTGAGATGTTTTCATAGAAAACATCTCATGTGGTTTGGTGCCAGCTGGACGGTTGCGAGAACGGGTTGGGTGATACATTTTAGTATCCTCACAGACAATGAATACACATAAATAAGCAACAGGACTCATTCTTTTTCCTTAAACAATGTCCCAAATTATTCTTACTAATTCATCATAATCTCTGCTGAAAATCATGATGGCACACAAGGGAATTCTTTAGATTATTGCCAATTTGGGTACATGTTCTCAAAAAGGTACGTCACCCTTGCACTAGTGCAATCAGTAGTACGATTCATTACGTCTGTCCTTCTTGGGTTGGTGTAGAACTGGCTCACCAGCAGGGGGAGTCTGTTGGAGAAATATGGCTGTGTGTAGGTGAACAGCACATCTCTCCCTCTCTGTTATTGCACTGAAGGTTATTACATGTTCTGAGGTGGCTGATGTGGGAGACGTGGGCTCTTCTGCACATGGGGCAGGGGGGTGTTCCTCACGGATGGGGGAGGGGGGGCGGGTGGTGCTGGTTTCATTCAGTTTGAGAAGTAGTGCACTCCTGCCAGTTACACAGGGTCACTCTGTAGAGACCAGACACCTTCCCATCCTGTTGACTTTTTGAGTGGATTTGCTTTTGGAAGATTGTGGGGTGGCTACAAGCCTTATCATTTCTTATCATTTGGGAGTGTCTTAAGTTTTTCTTCCCTTTCATTAGGACATTTTCTAAGGGGGAAAAGAATGTAAATAAAAAGAATGTGTATAAAACTTGGTTATGTATGAGTTAATGTTAAGCTAACCTACTAATAATGGAGTTCCTCTATCATTAAATTCCTCCATTAGATTGTTGCTCCAGATTCCACCATCTGTAATCTCTGTAACCTGCACTAATAATGGTAATTATGAATGCAATCTATCTAGCACTGTCCCATGACCACGCTTTTGTCTCATATTCACTTGTATGCTATTAACATGTCTATTAAAGCCCATTATCCAGTGTGGCTTAATGTTGCACCCAACAACAGTTACAAGGGTGTAGTCTCCAAGTGAGTGATTGACGAAATCAGTCCTGACGAAGAGTCTCGGTCCGAAATGTCGACTGTACCTCTTCCTGGCCTGTTGCGTTCACCAGCATTTTTTGTGTGTGTTGAGTGATTGATGTAGTTTTTTTAAAATAATTTTTCATTGATTTTAAGTTGGCTGCACCCTGAAATATAAACATGCCTAAGATTAAATACCTGTGGTTCTCCTCACCACCGTACTGAAGCTTTTTACCTAGAGTAAATATTCATTCTCCAGCTTTGGAAGTGTCAGGAGCCTTTGCCAGGGCTCTGACTCACTTCGCAGTTGCCATCGATGATGTCATTGAGACCAAGCTGAAAATAGACTTCTCGCAAAATACTCCTCGATCACTGTTCTTGGTGTTTGAACAGCTGCCTTGTAGTCCCGGTGGACACAGAAGGTCACAGGGAAACCCTGACTGCACCCTGCTCGCTCTCCTCTTCCCTCCTTTATCCCGTAATTACCTCCCCCTGTTCTAGGTTGCCTTCCCCAAGCCCCGAGCTCCCTTCCCTCCAAGGTATAATACAATTGAAGAGACCAAAATAATGTGCAGGCTGCCCCACTACTCGGACGTGGTGGAGTGGAGCTCCCTCCCCAACTGCTCTGTGGGAGCAACACACACAAAATGCTGGGGGAGCTCAGAAGGTCAGGCAGCATCTATGGAAGTTAATAAGCAGTCGACGTTTCGGGCTGAGACCCTTCTGCGGGAGTACTTTCACCCGAAGGACTGCATGGGTTCAAGGAGGCTGCTCACTACCACCTTCTCAAGGGGCAGTTAGGAATGGGTAATGAATGCTGGCCCTTTTGGCGATAACCAGGTCCCCAAAGCTAAACTGGCAAGACAATTTCCATCCACCACTGACAGAAAGATGGTTGTTACCCTGGTGACAGCTACCAAGCCGGACAATACAGAAACAGGCCCTTCAGCCCATCATGTCCATGTTGGCCATCAAGTACCCATCTACGCCAATCCCATTGCCCAGCACTTGGTCCGTAGCCCTCTCTGCCTTGGTGATTCAAGTGCTCATCTTGATAGTTAGAAATGGAAATATAGAAATATAGAAAACCTACAGCACAATACAGGCCCGTCGGCCCACAAAGCTGTGCTGAACATGTCCTTTCCTGAGAAATTACCTAGGGTTACCCATAGCCCTCTATTTTTCTGAGCTCAATATACCTGTCCAGGAGTCTCGTAAAAGACCCTATCATTTCCACCTCCACCACCGCTGCCAGCAGCCCATTCCACGCACTCACCACTCTCTGCGTATAAAACTTACCCCTGATATCTCCTCTGTACCTACTTAAAACTATGCCCTCTCATGCTAGCCATTTCAGCCCTATGAAAAAGCCTCTGACTATCCACACAATCAATGCCTCTCATTATCTTGTACACCTCTATCAGGTCACCTCTCATCCTCAGCCGCTCCAAGGAGAAAAGGCCGAGTTCACTCAACCTATTCTCATAAGGCATGTTCCCCAATCCAGGCAACATCCTTGTTAATCTCCTCTTCACCCTTTCTATGGCTTCCACATCCTTCCCATAGTGAGGTGACCAGAACTGAGCACAGTACTCCAAGTGGGGTCTGACCAGGATCCTATATAGCTGCAACATTATCTCTCGGCTCCTAAACTCAATCCCACGATTGATGAAGGCCAATGCACTGTATGCCTTCTTAACCATAGAGTCAACCTGCGCAGTGGCTTTGAGTGTCCTATGGACTCGGACCCCAAGATCTCTCTGATCCTCCACACTGCCAAGAGTCTTACCATTAATACTATATTTTGTCATCATATTTGACCTACCAAAATGAACCACCTCACACTTATCGGGGTTGAACTCCATCTGCCACTTCTCAACCCAGTTTTGCATCCTATCAATGTCCCACTGTAACCTCTGACAGACCTCCACACTATCCACAACACCTCCAATCTTTGTGCCATCAGCAAATTTACAAACCCAGCCCTCCATTTCTTCTTCCAGGTCATTTATAAGAATCACAAAGAGTAGGGGTCCCAGAACAGATCCATGAGGCACACCACTGGTGACCGACCTCCATGCAGAATATGACCCGTCTACAACCACACTTTGCCTTCTGTGTGCAAGCCAGTTCTGGATCCACAAAGCAATGTCCCCTTGGATCCCATGTCTCCTTACTTTCTCAATAAGCCTTGCATAGGATACCTTGCTGAAATCCATATACGAGGGGTGATTGATAAGTTCATGGCCTAAGGTAGAAGGAGTCAATTTTAGAAAACCTAGCACATTTATTTTTCAACATAGTCCCCTCCTACATGTACACACTTAGTCCAGCAGTCATGGAGCATACAGATCCCTTCTTTGTAGAAGTGGTCCACAGCAGGGGTGATTGATAAGTTTGTGGCCTGAGGTGGAAGGAGACTGTTATTAACTTCAAACTTTCTGCATAATCACTCAAAGAGTTGAACTGCACATGCACGCAACGAGAGCATCTTGGACTCATTTCCTTCTCCCTTAGGCCACAGACTTATCAATCACCCCTGCTGTGGACCACTTCTACAAAGAAGGGATCCGTATGCTCCACAACCGCTGGACTAAGTGTGTACATGTAGGAGGGAACTATGTTGAAAAATAAACGTGCTAGGTTTTCTAAAATTGACTCTTTCTACCTTAGGCCACGAACTTATCAATCACCCCTCGTACACTACATCTACTGTTCGACCTTCATCATGTGTTTAGTCACATCCTCAAAAAATTCAATCAGGCTTGTAAGACACGACCTGCCTTTGACAAAGCCAGGCTGACTATTCCTAATCATATTATGCCTCTCCAAATGTTCATAAATCCTGCCTCTCAGGATCTTCTCCATCAACTTACCAACCACTGAAGTAAGACTCACTGGTCTATAATTTCCTGGGCTATCTCTACTCCCTTTCTTGAATAATGGAACAACATCCGTAGCCCTCCAATCCTCCAGAACCTCTCCCATCCCCATTGATGCAAAGATCATTGCTAGAGGCTCAGCAATCTCCTCTCTCACCTCCCACATTAGCCTAGGGTATATCTCGTCCTGTCCTGGTGATTTAAGCAACTTGATGCTTTCCAAAAGCTCCAGCACATCCTCTTTCTTAATATATACATGCTCAAGCTTTTCAGTCCACTGTAGTCATCCCTACAATCGCCAAGATCCTTTTTCGTAGTGAATATTGAAGCAAAGTATTCATTAAGTATCTCTGCTGTCTCCTCTGGTTCTATACACACTTTTCCACTGTCACACTTGATTGGTCCTATTCTCTCACGTCTTATCCTCTTGCTCTTCACATACTTGTAGAATGCCTTGGGGTTTTTCTTAATCCTGTCCGCCAAGTTCTTCTCATGGCCCCTTCTGACTCTCCTAATTTCTTTCTTAAGCTCCTTCCTGCTAGCTTTATAATCTTCTAGATCTCTATCATTACCTAGTGCTTTGAACCTTTTGTAAGCTCTTCTTTTCTTCTTGACTAGATTTACAACAGCCTTTGTACACCACGGTTCCTGTATCCTACCATCCTTTCCCTGTCTCATTGGAACGTACTTACTCAGAACCCCAGGCAAATATCCCCTGAACATTTGCCACATTCCTTCCGTACACTTCCCTGAGAACATCTGTTCCCAATTTATGCTTCCAAGTTCCTGCCTGATAGCCTCATATTTCCTCTTACTCCAATTAAATGCTTTCCTAACTTATCTGTTCCTATTCCTCTCCAATGCTGTGGTAAAGGAGATAGAATTGTGATCACTATCTGCAAAATGTTCTCACACGGAGAGATCTGACACCTGACCAGGTTCATTTCCCAATACCAGATCAAGTACAGCCTTTCCTCTTGTAGGCTATCTACATATTGTGTCAGGAAACCTTCCTGAACACACCTAACAAACTCCACCCCATCTAAACCCCTCACTCTAGGGACATGCCAATCGATATTTGGGAAATTAAAATCTCCCATCACGACAACCCTGTTATTATTACATCTTTCCAGAATCTGTCTCCCTATCTGCTCCTTGAAGTCCCTGTTACTATTGGGTGGTCCATAAAAAACACCCAGTAGAGTTATCGACCCCTTCCTGTTCCTAATTTCCATCCACACAGACTCCATAGACGATCCCTCCATGTCTTCCTCCCTTTCTGCAACCGTGACACTATCTCTGATCAACTGTGTTAAAAGTTGTGAGGGTTTCTGCCTCGACCACTTCCTCAGACATTCCACCCTCCCCCTGGGTGAAAAGATTCTTCTTCAGACTCGCACTAACCTCCTTCTCCTCACCTTAAATGTATGCCCTCTAGGCTTATCTCAGCATCGGGAAAGTTTCACACTATGATCCTTATATCTTGATCTCTATTCGGTCATCCCTCAGCTTCCTGTGCTACACGGAAATCAAACCTAGCCCATCCATCTTCATAATCTCCAGGTCTAAAGATAGAATCTCTTTACAATATCTGAAATGTCAGTTTGAACTGATGCCTCAAAACTAAACTGTGGGATTACGAAACAACTTGGGACACTTTACAGCATAAAAGGTGCTATACCAATATAATTTGTCATTGTAAACACTACAAAACTTATTACTAGAACTACTGATCAGAAGCTAAACATAAAAACTTTTATTACAATATAAAATTTTGCATTTCAAATCAAAGAACATTTTCCCACAGGTAGTTTTTACATATCATCAATATTGTAAGTTATTTTGTGAAGGTTTCCATGTTAATAATTTAAACACCATTAATTGGTTACCAGTGCATACATTTTCATCAGTCAATTTAAGGTATCACTTTATAACCCTCTATCACATCAGTGGAGGTAGATAATATTTAAACATACAGGGAAATGAGAGCTTGCAGGATTTGGTGGAAAAGGGGAATTGAGGCCATGTTCATATTGATTACTGGGGCAGACTTGAGGGGGGCAATTAGCCTGTTCCTGCTCCTACTTTCTTATAAACACAAGAGATTCTGCAGGTGCTGGAAATCTTGAGTGACACACAGAAAATGCTGGAAGAACTCAGCAAGTCAGACAGTGTCTATGGAGAGGAGTAAACAGTCAACGTTGCAGGCCAAAACCTTCATCAGGATTGGAAAGGAAGGGGGAAGAAGGCAGGATAAGAAGGAGAGGGGAGTGGAAGGAGCACAAGCTGGTAGGTGAGACCAGGTGAGGGGGAAGGTGGGTAGGTGGGGGAAGCTGAATGAAGTAAGAAAGGGGATAGGTGAAGGAGGTAAAGTGCTGAAGAAGAAGAAACTAGAGGAGAGGTGATAGGCAGGTGAGAAGAAGGAATGAGAAGGTAACCAGAATGGGGAATGGTAAAGGAGAGAAGGGGGGGGGGGGGAGAAATTACTGGAAGTTAGAGAGATCAATGTTCATGCCATCAGGTTGGAGGCTACCCAAGTGGAATATGAGGTGTTGCTCCTCCAACCTGAGTGTTGCCTCAGAGTGGAAGTAGATGAGGCCATGGATTGGCATATCAGCATGGGAACGGGAAGTCGAATTGAAATTGGTGGCCGCCAGGAGATCTTGGCTACTGCAACAAGGTACATGATGAAGCATTTCCCGCTAATCTTATGTTCTCTCTGTGTTTCAAGACAAACACTGAAAGCATATGACTGTCCATAATTCTGGTCACCTATCTACAGGAAAGATATAAATAAGACTGAAGGAGTGCAGAGAAAATGTTATAAGGATGCCGTTGGGACTCTAGGACCTAAATTATAGGGAAAGATTGACTTTACTCCCTGGCTGGTGGGGGAATGAGGGGAGATGTGATAGAGGAATACAAAATTACGAGGGCTATTGATAGGGTAAATGCAAGCAGGCTTTCTCCACTGCTGGGATAGACTAGAACTAGGGGTCATAGGTAAAGGGTGAAAGCTGAAATATTTAAGGGAATGCTGAGGAGGAAGTTCTTCACTGAGGGATGATAAGAGTGTGGAACGAGTAGAAGTGGTGGATGTGGGTTCAAATTCAACATTTAAGAGAAATTTGGATAATCACATGGATGGGAGGGGTATGGACGGCTATGATCCAGCTGCAGATTGATAGGACTAGGCAGAAAGTTTAGTATCAACTGGATGGACTGAAGGGCCTGTTTCTATGCTGTAGTCCTCTATGACAAACATATTTCACCCAGACAACCGCACCTCCTCAGATGGAAGCTGAACCACAACCCAAGTGCTAGCCATTTAACCAAGCCAATATCTGAGAATGTCCAATTCCCTGATACAGGTGCTTACTTCCACATATAATGCAGGGTGATATGCCCAGTGTAGTACTTCCCAAGGTGCTGCTTTCAGATGAGATGCTGGCTCTCACTTCATACTAAGTTCAATTATCGTCATGGTGAGTTGCTGCTTCCTTCTACCTCTAGTAAGGCAATGTGGACTTGGCTTTATTTTGTAACTCAACAAATTTCTTGGTACTGAATTCTGAAAGGTGTTTGCAAAATCAAACAAGGGCATTTGCTACAACCAGGATTTTGTGTTAGAGAGCCATATATAGAAGCCAAAAATAAGTCATTCATAACCTTGTGAATAATTAACCTTTGGCAATTTGTTAGACTTGTATATTAATTCAAGTCTTGTTCCATTCTTAAAAAGTCACAGAGAGATAGACTATAGAAACAGACCTTTCAGCCCAACAAGTCTGTACTGACCATGAATTATCCACTTATACTAATCCTATCTTTTATTCTCCCCCCATCTCTAGCCATATTCTACCACTCATGTATTCACTAGGGGAAATTTGCAATGTTCAATTAACCTGCATGCCTTTGGGATGTTTGAGGAGACCCATTTGGTCACAGGGAGAATGTGCAAACTCCACACAGACAGCACAGGAGGTCAGCTTTGGACCCGGGTCTCTGGAATTGTGAGGCAACAGCTCGACCGGCTGCGCCACTATGCCACCAAGATGGCTTCCAAGGCACAGCTGTGCATTTTGTACTTAGAACCACAGTACCATTAATCACAGAGCTAAGTTATACAGCACAATTGAGATGTTACACCAGTACTTGGTGTTGGAACTGCAAGGTATACAGTAAAACAGAAATGTAGCCAAAAGGAACTGGATATAGCCCCTTGAAGCCATTTTGCATATTTCTCACACCTCACATCCCCAATTAGCCTGGGTCATCAATCCTCTGCAACTTCTTGTGTCTCCATTGAAAATATTACTGATATCAAAATACTTGGAAAATGATAACTGGATTGAGCAGAGTCAATGTGATTTATGGAAGGTGAAGCGTGCTTAACTAATCCAGTGGAGGACATATTCTCCGATGCACATGAGGGAGAGCCAGTGAGAGTGGCATGTTTGCATTCAATAACATCCCACAAGGAGGTTGCCGGATGCAGTGAGTGGATGCAGCAAATGGGGTACATTTAAGAGGAAGATTGTGAAAGAGAAAAGGGGGAATAGGAACAGAAAGAGATCAAAGGGGTTGGAGTAGAAGGGGTATAGTGTGGAGTATAAGCACCAGGAGTCATTCACCAACTTCTGATTCTTTGCTGTACATTCTTCGAAATTCCATGTAAAGATGTTTTCTTCTAGCCACCCACCTGCATTTGCAGGTTTTATAGGACTGGAAGAGGCCCTGAGGCAGGTGAGGTTGCACCCTGAGTCCTCAGCAGCATCTACTTTGTCCATGAGGGCTTTGGGTGATAATGGTAATGTGGGTGAGCTGCTGTGTGTCTGTGGGAAGAGATGAGAATTAGTGATAAAACACTGAGGTGCTTCCCTTCCCCACCAAATGGAGGACTCGAAGCCACATTAGCTCCACTTGATGCACTTAAGCCGGTTCTTGAAGTACAGCTGTTTTTCTTGTGTCTGGCCATCCTCTTCTGTACTCTGGACATAACGTGATCCTTTGTACATTTTGTCATTCTTGGTTTGTTTTGTCCAAGGCATTACGATTTTGGAAGCATGATCAACTTTGATGTCACTGCAAGAGCCAACGTGGAGCATGCCCAGACCATCAATGAAAAACTCTGCACAGGAAGCAAAGAGTCCATACAGTCAGCAATTGGGTAGGATGAACTTTTCTCTCCCTAACAAACCTGGTGTCCTCTTGAGCCTCAAGCTGACCTTCTGACCTTCAGTCACTTCCAGCACAATGTCTGCAGACCAGCTCCATGACAATACCCAGTTTGGCCCTTATTGATATCTTCCAT
Source organism: Mobula birostris (assembly GCF_030028105.1). NCBI lineage: Eukaryota > Metazoa > Chordata > Chondrichthyes > Myliobatiformes > Myliobatidae > Mobula > Mobula birostris. The sequence continues at coordinate 57,091,911 of NC_092402.1, forward strand.
CCCATTGGCTACTGCTCCAACCAAATGATTCCCATCACGTTTAATCTGATCCCTTTTTTAATCTGATCCCTAGAGAGAATATTCACATCATAATACCTGGTTCCCCCTGCCATCAGCCTCACTTTCAGTTAACCACATTCTGCAAATGGGCAGTATAATGAACTGGTAAGAAGTTACACTTGAGGTTGAGGTTATGTTTGTGATACAACTCTGCAGGTAAAGAATTTAAGTTATTTTCCACCGGAAAACCCAAATTCAAATCATTGAACATCCCTTCTCTGCCTGTGACTAGGGTGCTGCCCTATCCAAGACCCTCCTCATCATCTTTGGTCAGGATGAAGATGGCTCTGACCTATGGGGCACATGTCTTGTCCTTTACTGCCTTCTGCATGTAAATTCAAGTCATTCCCATAATCGCTTGCTTTTATATCTTGCCATTCCGAAGTTCCATTTTCCCCAAAGCCAATACCAATAATTTAGAGCATGGTAAGGTCCCACAGAGGTAATTGGGCTGCAGCCAGCCTAGGTGCCCCAAACACTGTTTTATTTAGCATCAACCCTGTCAAAAAACCACAAAATCAGTCACAAACAATATTGAGAGGGAAAATAAATCAGTTATAATTGAATGGCTGAGTAGAGTCAATAGATGTAAATAGCCCAATTCTGTTTCTATGGTCTTCAATGACAGAAGTCCTGGTGAACAAAATCTATGCTGGTATAGAGACCTTGTGTGCCAATCGGCCGGGTGGTGGGGGGCCGGGCAGAGACAATGATCCAAGAATTGATGTTTGCTTTATTATTGTCACGTGTACCTAAGTACAATGAGTAGCTGTTGTTTACGTGCATTCTGGATAGATCATTCCATACATCAGAACATCGAGGTAGTGCAGAAGGAGAAACAATAACAGAATGCTGAATACAGTGTTGAAGCTGCAGGTAGACATTAAGGTCATGACGAGGTAGGTTAGGAGGTCAAGAGTACTGTACATCTCGGTCGCACAAGATGTGCCAATGAGAGCCCCACACCAGCAAAAGTACCAGTGCTCTTACACACACGCATGTGCACACACACAGAAACTCAAGCACATGGACACACCCACAGACCCACACAGAAAGAAACACGTGTGAATGTGGACGCCCACGTATACATGCAGCAGCACACCTGCACGCTCAATAGCACACATAAACGTACACAGAGAGACACACACAGCAATACAGATCGACATACACCGAGGCACACCCACACACTAGCAGAGACACACAGACATACACACACACACACACACACACACACACACACTCACACTCATGTCACGGGGAGATACACCAGGACTGACAGGCTGCATTCCAACGGCTGGTGAGGAGAATCGGTGTCAGGGTCCCATCAGTGAGTGTTGCTGGCTCCATCCACCTCTACTCTTCCAGAGGACTTGGATGGACGCCAGGACTGGGAGGGTTCCTTGATGAGGCTGATGCATGGGCTAAGGTTTGCATGTCCCAACACGGCCTGATCACGTGCAGGAGCTGAGGGGCATGGATTAATACAACTCTGTTCTCACACAGGAGGTTGTGTATAGCCAGGAGACCAGTACTTTCACCTCCTGACATAGAACATAGAACGCTGTAGGGCAGTACAGGCCCTTCGGCCCATGATATTGTGCTGACCCTTATACCTACTCTAAGATCAACCTAACCTTTCCCTTCTATATAGCCCTCTATTTTTCTATCATCCGTGTGCCTATCAACGAGCCTCTTAAATGTCCCTAATGTAGCTGTCTCTACCACCATCCCTACCAGTGCATTCCAGGCACCCTCTACTCTCTGTGTAATTAATCACTGGCATCCCCCTATGCCTTCCTCCAATCACCTTAAAATTATGACCTCTTGTATTATCTGTTTCTGCATGGGGAAAAAAGGTATCGACTGCCCACTCTGTCTATGCTTCTTATAATCTTGTACATCTCTCTCAACACACCTCTCATCCTCCTTCACTCTGAACTGTGCCGTCTCCCAGCACCTCCTCACTCTCACCTATTCCAGAGAAAAAACGCCAGTGAGGAGCCTGGTGTCCTCACTCATCAGAGAGATGCCGCTCATGAACCGATAGATCACTATCCTCACTGAGCAGAGAGATGCCAGAACAGGGTAGGTCACTGTCCTGATCGAAAACAAGGGTGGTAGGGAGAGCTTCTACCCCGCCATTCTTTATACAATGATTATGGACTCTTGATCTCCCAATCTACCTCATCGTGGCCCTTGCAACATATTGTCTACCTGCACCGTACTCTGTACGGCAGCATAAAGTCTCTCTCCAGCGGGTTTAAGAACTTCCCTATAGCCATTCATAGTCATAGTCATAGTCATACTTTATTGATCCCGGGGGAAACTGGTCTTCGTTACAGTTGCACCATAAATAATTAAATAGTAATAAAACCATAAATAATTAAATAGTAATATGTAAATTATGCCAGGAAATAAGTCCAGGACCAGTCTATTGGCTCAGGGTATCTGACCCTCCAAGGGAGGAGTTGTAAAGTTTGATGGCCACAGGCAGGAATGACTTCCTATGACGCTCAGGGCTGCATCTCGGTGGAATGAGTCTCTGGCTGAATGTACTCCTGTGCCCACCCAGTACATTATGTAGTGGATGGGAGACATTGTCCAAGATGGCATGCAACTTAGACAGCATCCTCTTTTCAGACACCACCGTCAGAGAGTCCAGTTCCATTCAGCTCTTGAGACAACCATAGAACCCAAATCATTACAATTTTGCAACACTTTGATCATTCTACACTGAAGGGAACTTTGATTTGTTTGAATTATGTTACTTCTTGCAAACATTGTGTATATTTTATGTTTTGTGCATGCTGCTTATCTGATGCTGAGATCCTGCTGCAAGTAAGGTTTCATGGCACCTGTGCATAAATGTATTTGTGCATATGACAATAAACTCAACTTTCACTTTAATATTATATTTTGTATTCTATTTCCTTTTTGCTGCCTCAGTGTACGGATGTATCTGAATGGCACGCAAACAAAAGCTTTCCTCGGTGACAATAATAGATCAATGACTGAATCCCAGTGACGGAGAGCTGACAGCAGTGACACCATTCATGCTTTTATTGGAGGAGCACCATAGCAGCTAGCTGCTGGAGCAAACACCTCCTATTACTTTCAGTGCAGTCTGTGGACTTTAGATGGCGCGAACGCACGCTGCAGTTGTTTCTGAAGGTGCCCTGCCACATTCCCTCTTGCCACCTCAGGGACAGCGCTTCTGAGCTTAACCAGACCTGCTCCACAGGTCAGTGAAACTCAGACTGAAGCTCCCAGCTTCATGCTTCAACTTTTGCTGGGTGCTACAGGGAAAACAATATCATTCTGAAGCCAGGAAAACGTCACACATCACGCGTACAAGGAAGTGCCTGGTCCAGTTTCATTTTTACCCCAAAACGATCTCTAACTGAAGCTACTCCAAATAAAAACACGCTTTCAATCATGTACACAAGGGGTTCGGCAGATGCTCAGAGGGCACAGCCTCAGAATAGAAGGATATCCCTTTAGAACAGAGCTAAGGAGGAATATCTTTAGCCAAAGGTGGTTAACCTGTGTGATTCATTGCCACAGAGGGCTGTGGAGACTAAGTCAATGGGTGTATTTATGACAGAGATTGATAGGTTATTGATTGGTAAGGGGATTAAGGGCTACAGGGAGAAGGCAGGAAAAGTAATCAGCCATGACTAAATGGTGGAGCCGACTTGTTGGGCCGAATGAGCTAATTCTGCTCCTATATCATATGGTCTTATGGTCTTGTCTTGCAGGCCTGAGTTCCAACAGGGTCCACACACACACACACACACACACACACACACACACACACACACAAGATGCTGGCTCGTTCACTGAGAAGGTTCTGGGCCTCATATAAAGTTGAGGCTTTAGAAGCTGTATGTGCCTTTCTGATCAGGAATAACACACTGATCTTGAGTGGCCCAAAATAGTCTTTCCCAAGTTTCTTTCTGGGCTTTGTCTTACACTATCTTCTAAATATCCACCTTTTACTTTCCCCACCCTGTCCCGAGAACACACCCTGACAGCGACTCACCTAAGTGTCCCTGTCTTGTAATGTGTGGGTCAAACCCCACCTGTTGCACCTTTTCTGTCCGTGCCATGAAAAAATTAATTATGGCGTCCGTAACAACACAGTTGGGGAATCCTTCCACTTTGTGGTAGTATCCTTTCTGGATTCTCAAGCAGTCTCCCTCTTTGCCACCCTGCTCCACACTTAGTTTATGTTGAAATGTTGCTGAATATCTGGTTATCTCTCTCACTGAGCCTCCAACCTATAACAGGAAAGAAAGGAGATGATTTATTTTGGTGGCTATTTGTTATCGGTACATTTTCATACTTTATACTTCCTTATTGAAGGAGATTATTATGGAACGAACTGCAAGAGGAAGTGGTTGAGACAGGTATATTAACAACATTTATAAGACAGTAGGATAAGTCAAAGGTCAAAGTAAACTTATTATCAAAGTACATATATGTTACCATACTCAACCTTGAGATTTATTTCTCTGCAGACATTTACAGGAAAATAAAGAAAAGACTGCGTCTGTAGGTAGTGGAATCAGTTTCAGAGTTGAGGTGAGTGAAGTCATCCACACCGGTTCGAAAGCTTGATGAGTGTCAGGTAACAACTGCTTCTGAACCTGGTGGTGTGGGACCTAAGGCTTCTATCTCCTGCCCGATGATAGTGGCGAGGAGAAGGCATGGCCTGTATGGTGAGGGTCTTTGATGATGGATGCTACTTTCTTGTGACAGCGATCTACATAAATATGTAAATAGAAAGGAAAGCTTTAGAGAGATGGGCTAAATGCAGACAAATGGCTACCTTGTTCAGCATGGACCAGATGGACTGAAGGGCTCATTTCTATTATGTATGACCCTACATCAACAGTGTTGAGGTCCAGACTGTTGAGAGCTTCAATTTTCTAGATGTGAGCACCATCAACAGCCTGCCCAGGTCCAATCACGTTGATGCCACAGCCAAGAAAGCTCAACAACAACCTCTCCCTCCTCAGGAGGCTAAAGAAATTCTGCATGTCCCCATCGACCCTTAACAACTTTTAATGGTGCACTATCGAAAGCATTCTGTCCAGATGCAGCACACCCTTGCACGGCAACGTGTGATGACAAGAAACTGCAGAGAGCTATAGATACAGCTCAGCACATCACGACTGTTCATTATCAGCTGCAAACCATTTTTGCAGGGAGAGGACAGACATTCGGTTAATGTCCATGCAATATCTCACCAGAGAGGTGTAATCTTTCAGTGGCCTTTGTGCCAGACTTCGTGTCTGGGGAATTTGAAAGAGCAGTGTGCAGATGGCTACCCTCCACATCCACAATTACACACGGCTCAGCTCATCACAGAAACCAGCCTCCCTTCTGTCAATTCTGTCTATACTTCCCACTACCTCAGTAAAGCAGCCAGCATAATCAAAGACCCCACTCACGCCACAAATTCTTTCTTTTCCCCTCTCCCATCAGGCAGAAGATTCAAAATTCCAAAAGCACGTACCACCAGGCTCAAGGACAGCTTCTATTCCACTGTTACCAGCCTCTCTTGTATGAAAAGACAAACTGTTGACCTCAAAACCTACCTCGTTATGATCTTATATTTTACTATTTACCTGCATTAAATTTTCTCTGTATCTGTTACACGTTCTCCTACACTCCGTTATTGTTTTACCGTGTTCTACCTCAACACACTGTGTAATGATCCGATCTGTATGAACAGTATGGAAGGCAAGCTCTTCACTACGTCATGGCACATGTGACAAAAATAAACCGATACTAATACCAGTCTGAGTTTATCCATTGGTTCAAAGATTAGCTTTATTTGTTACATGTGCATCAGGATGTACGTACAGTGAAATGAATCCTTTGCATCAAGTCATAGCAGCAAGAATTCTACTGGGGCCAGCCAGCAAGTGTCGTCATGCTTCTGCACCAACATAGCATACCTCCAGCTTACTGACTCGAACCCGTACGTGTTTGCAGCATGGGAAGAAATGGGATCATCTAGAGGAAACCCACTTGGTCACAGAGAAAACTTGCAAACTCCTTAAAGACAGCAGTGGGAATTGAACCCCGATCACTGATTCCTGGCACTGTGCAGCAATTGCACGTTTTACACGAGGTACAATTTACAGCAGCCAATTAATTATGGCATCCATAACAACACAGTTGGGGAATCCTTCCACCTTGTGGTAGTATCCTTTCTGGATTTTCAAGCAGTCTCCCTCTTTGCCACCCTGCTCCGCGCTAGGTTTATGTTGAAATGTTGCTGAAACCAGAACACCCAAGGGGAGCCCGCTCAGTCACAGGGAGAATGGGCAAACTCAGGAACGAACCCAGCTCTCTGGGACTGTGAAGCAGCGGCTCTCCCTGCTTCATTGGAGTCAAGCTGGTCAACCTATCATTTGCCAGTAGCTGTTATGTGAAGTGAGGACAATCATCTGGCAACCTGTCTCCAACTGTGGCCCCTCTTGAGGAGGTGGGACTTCAGGATCCACACATTGGTCCTGAGCTGCCAATATTGTTGGAAGGGTGTAGTAATAAAAGGGTTAAATTGACCTGTTCAATATTTATTCTCATTGACCCCAATTATTCATGATATACATTAACAATATGGAAGAGGGAACCAAGTGTAGCATATCTAAGTTTGCTGACGACACCAAAAGGAGTTGAAAAGCAAATTGAGCGGAGCATATGGAGAGTCTACAGGGAGATATAGATAGGTTAAGTGAGTTGGCAAGGGCCTGGCAGATGGGGTACAATGTTGGTTATTGCAAGGTCATCCTCTTTGGAGGGAAATGTAGAAGATCAAATGATTACTTAAATGATAAAAGATTGCAGAGGGATTTGGGAGTGCCTGTACATGATTTGCAAAAGGTTGATTTGCAGGTATAACAGGTTATCAGGAAGGCAAATGGAATGCTGGCCTTCATTGCGAGAGGAATTAAATTTAAGAGTAGGGAAGTTATACTGCAACTGTATAGATTAGATTAGATGAGATTAGATTCAACTTTATTGTCATTGCGCCAAGTACAGATACAAAGCCAATGAAATGCATTTAGCATCTGACCAGAAAATGCAAAGAATAGTGTTATTTACAAAATAACTGCAAATAAAAAAAGTACTACAGCACACAAATATAAAAGTACTGAGACAGTACAATACGGATGCAATACTGCTTAGCGCTGTGATGAGAGGTTCAGCAGGGTCACAGCCTCAGGGAAGAAGCTCTTCCTGTGTCTGCTGGTGCGGGAGCGGAGGCTCCTGTAGCGCCTACCGGATGGGAGGAGAGTGAAAAGTCCATGGTTAGGGTGAGATGCATCCCTGATAATGCTTTTCGCCCTGCCCAGGCAGCGTTTATGGTAGATGTTCTCAATGGTGGGCAATTGGGTGCTGATAATCCACTGGGCAGTTTTCACCACATGCTGGAGTGCTTTGTATAGGGTACAGGCGAGGCAGCATCTGGAGTATTGTGTCCAGTTCTGGTCTCATTACCTGGGGAAAGATATACTGGCTTTGGAGGCACTGTGGAGGAGGTTCACCAGGTTGATTCCGGAGATGGGTGGGTTAGCGTAAGAAGAGTGATTGAGTTGCCTGGGATTTTGCTCCCTAGGACTCCATTTAAGACATAGTTATGTAGATTTTTTGTTAGTAGAGGAAGAAAGTGTTATGGAGAAAAAGCAGGTAGATGGAGCTAAGTCCACGGCCAGATCAGCCATGATCTTATTGAACATTGCAGCAAACGACAGGCCAGATAGTCCACTCCTGCTCTTGTTTCTTACTTCCTTAGGAAATGGAATTGGAATTGGTTTATTATTGTCACAGCTATTGTAATAAGGCACAGTGACAAGCTTGACTTGCATACTGTTTATAAAGACCAAATAACCACACAGTGTATCAAGGTAGAACAAGGTAAAACAATAACAGAATGTAGAATAAAGTGTAACAGCTCCAGGGAAAATGCAGCACAAGTGAACAATAAAGTGTAGGATCATAACAAGGTGGACTGTGAGGTCTAGAGTCCATTTTATCATACCAGGAAACCATCCAATAGTGGGGCAGAAGCTGTCCCTGAGCCTGGTGGTAAATGCATTCAGACTTTTGTATCTTCTGCCTGATGGAAGGGGGGAGAAGAGAGAATGGGTGGGATCTTTGATTATGCTGGCGGCTTTACTGAAGCAGAGGGAATTGTTGATGGAATCCATAGAGGGGACACTGGTTTCCATGACATTCTAAGCTACGTCCACAACTCTTTGCAGTATTTTACAGTCACATACAGAGTAGGTGCCATACCAAGCCATGATGCATCCATATAGAGCGCTTTCTGTGGTTCTTATGTTCTCAAGTGAGCATTGCAGACACATTGACATTGCTTGTCCATTCGGAGTTACCCTGAGGCAAGGTTGAGTTTTCTTAAACTGCTGGTTGTTGTTTAATGCTCTGTACTCTGCTGGGCCACTTCAGAGCCAGCCATGTCGGTGTGGGAATAGAGTGTGTACAACAACAATAAAACAGGATTTACACAGTGTCTTTCATTAGTAAAAGATCCCTAGGCACTTCACCCTGACACTATCAGGCAACTGTTGACACTGGGCTGCATAAGGAAGTATTCTGACAAAGCTTAGCCAAAGGGGTAGGTTTCAAGAAACATTGCCAAGGAGAACAGAGCGCCTCAGCAACTTGCCAGCTGAAAGCACAGCCCAAGGTTATAGGTAAGGGGCCAGAACTGGAGGAACACAGAGCTCTCAGATGGATGTAGCACTGGAATTGGGAGTAGGCCGTCATCCTGAAGCAACAAACATTCTGTAGGAAGAACTCAATGGATCAAACTGTATCGATGTGGGAGGGAAGGAAATGTCGATGTTTCCAGTATAAACTCTGTATCAGGTCTGAGAAATCTTGAAATTTAAACATCTGGGAACTTTTGGCTGATATTTAGAATTTTTCCCACACTTATGATGTCATATGTTGTCAAATTTTGAATACAGGTATTAATGTTCACATCCGCCTTGGTGTTGCAGTTTGATGATTCATTCCACTACTCAATTCCGGGAAAATTTCTACACTTCCCTCTTTCACAAGCTATGTCCTAAAAAAATTTGTGTAACTCAGTAAGTCCCTTCCTTGAATAGCTAATGGAGACATTATGGTCCCAGCTGGTGTCTGCTGAAATGAGCAGTGCTTTACTAATTGCCTTTATTATCTCTTCACACCAATTCCAATCAAGCCCTCGTTCATGGTAAATGGAAAATATGAAGTCAACTGAAAAAGCTTCAGAAGAGCTAAAAGAGGGTGTCAACAGGAGGTGTGCTGATGCAAGGGCAAAGATAAAAGAAGATGGTGTTGTAGAGGAAGCATCATTGGAGGTGTCCTTTCTGGATCCATCACGGCTTGGTAGGGCAACTGCTTTCCCTAAGACCACAAGAAGTTGCAGAGTTGTGAACACAGCCCAGTTTATCACACAAACCAGCCTCCCCTCCACTGACTCCATCTACACCTCTTGGATTGAACTGAATTGACTTTATTCATTACATCCTTCACATACATGAGGAGTAAAATCTTTACGTTACGTCTCCAGCTAAATGTGCAATGTGCAATCACAGTAATTTATAATAATTAATAATAAATAGAACAGTCAATGTAATGCAGAATACACTCAAATCAGCGTGAGTTCATTAGTCAAGCTGGCCCGGAGCCTGTTTGTCCTGGCTTTTATGCTGCGGTACGGTTTCCCAGATGGTAGCAGCTGGAATAGATTGTGGTTGGGGTGACTTGAGTCCCCAATGATCCTTTGGGCCCTTTCTTTCACACCTGCCTTTATAAGCGTCCTGAATAGTGGGAAGTTCACAACTACAGGTGCACTGGGCTGTCCGCACGACTCTCTGCAGATTCCACGATTGAGGGAAGTACAGTTCCCATACCAAGAAGTGGTGCAGCCAGTCAGGATGCTCTCAATTGTGTCCCTGTAGAAAGTTCTTAGAATTTGGGGGCCCATACCAAACTTCCTCAACCACCTGAGGTGAAAGAGGCCCTCTTGTTCCTTTTTCACCACACAGCTAGTGTGTACAGACCACGAGGTCCTCGATGATGTGTATGCCGAGGAACTTAAAGCTGCTCACTCTCTCAACCCCAGATCCATTGATGTCAATAGGGGTTAGCCTGTCTCCATTCCTCCTGTAGTCCACAACCAGCTCCTTTGTTTTTGCGACATTGAAGGAGAGGTTGTTTTCTTGACACCACTGTGTCAGAGAGATGACTTCTTCCCTGTAGGCTGCCTCCTTATTTGAGATTAGGCCAATCAATGTAGTGTCTTCGGCAAATTTAATTAGCAGATTAGAACTGTGGGTGGCAATACAGTCATGGGTATACAGGGAGTAAGGGAGGGGACTCAGTACACAGCCCTGAGGGGCTCCTGTATTGAGAGTCAGAGGGGTAGAGGTGAGGGAGCCCACTCTTACCACCTGCTGGTGATCTGTGTGGACTCCAATGTAGAGATGGCAACCAGTGGTCATTCATAATAATTCCAAAAGAACATCAGTGGCTCAGCCAAGAAACACCACGAGACGTAACATTCTCAAAACCAGGACCTTACAATCGGCGCTGATCAGACATCTGCTTAAATAATACAACTATCGAAGTAAACTTAACAAGATTAAACAGAAAGCACCAGGAGACCACATTTCAAAGAGCAAGTTGCTTGAGAAAAACGCAAGGAACACTGAATGATTAATAGCTGCAGTTAAACAACAATTAACCAGTTCAGGTGCTCTAAAAACCAGTTCAGGTGCTCCCTGGCACCCTGCTCAGGCCTGAAGAACTCAATACATATACAAGATGGTAAGATCAGATGTACAAGATGATAAGAGGCATAGATCAACTGGATAGCCAGAGTGTTTATCCCAGGGTAGAAATGGCTAATATGAGGGGATATCATTTTAAGGTGATTGGAGGAAATTATAAGGGGGGGATGTCAGAGGTAAATTCTTTACACAGAGAGTGGTGGGTGCGTGGAACGCCCTGCAAGGAGTGGTGGTAGAGGCTGATATATTAGGGATATTTAAGAAATTCTTAGGCAGATGGATGATAAAAATGTAGAGTTATGTAGGAGGGAAAGGTTAGATTGATCTGAGCGTAGGTTAAAAGGTCAGCACAACATTGTGGGCTGAAGGGCCTGTACTCTGCCATTATGTTCAATGTTCTACGTAAACATAATCAAGCACTCTTCCACTCTGGTCGTTCCCCCTTCTCCCCTCTCCCAAGAGGAAAAAGATGCAAAAACTTGAAAGCACCTACCTCCAACTCCAAGGACACTGCTATCAGACCCTCTCTTGAAGACCTCTCATGGCTTAAAAAACAAACTATTGATCTCTCAACCTACCTTATCGTCGTCCTTGCACTTTATTTGCCTGCTCTGAATTTACTCTGTAATTCTAAGGCTATATTCTGTATTATTATCTTTTGTACTAACTCAATGTACTGATGTATGGAATGATCTGTCTGGAAGGCACACAAACAAAATCTTTTCACTGTATCTCACTACGTGTGTTAATTATAAACCAATTACTGATAACAACTTTAGATTCCTCCCTCTCTCTGTTTATATCAAGACTGGCCATTCCTGACTGGCACCCCTCTCTATTTCTTTCATTTCTATATCTTGGCCTACTGGCCAAGTACCAGCAGAGCAGACCATACCACGTTACCACTTTACTGTGTTCTCTGCACATTACACAAAGGAGCTTCACAGCCCCTTGAGAGCCATATAATATCACTCTTCGCTCAATCCTTTGCCCTCCTCCATCTTCTCTGCTACTGTACCTAGACCAAGTTGTTTTTTTCTCTTTCTCGGTTCAGGTGAAATGTTCACTGTTTCTCCTTCCATAGCTGCTGCCTGTCCTGCTGAGTGTTTTCAGCATTTTCTGCTTCCATCGGCCTATGGGAGTGGAAGGAGGTGATCATGAATGCCATGCCAGGCAAGGAGAATTGGTTATGAAAAGAGGAAATGATGGAAATATTCAGCACTACATCCATGAAGAGAGACGAAGTGATCACTTTAGGTAGATAAGCTTTCTAATAAATTAAAACATTAACTCTCTTTCTTTGCTCACAGATGCTGCCTGACCTGCTGAGTGTTTCTGGTATTTTCTGCCTTCTGCTTCTGATTTGCAGCCGGTTTCTGCCTTATGAAGGACAGATTTCCTCCCCTAAATGAAGTGACGTCGGAGACCTCAAGGTGTCCCAGACGCTTTCCTGGACCGACCACCGTAAAGCCCCATTGGTGGACATCCATAGCTGTCGGAAGTGAGGCCTCCGCTGCCGACCTCGGAAATTGAGCCCGAGGCTCGGCTGGAGCGGAGGCCTCTGCAACCGTGACTCCGCTTAAGGACTTGTTTCAGCCAGGAGCCCGGCCCTCTGGGATTAAGTGTAGGCTTTGGGGCCCGACCCAATCAACAGCCCAGGCCCCCGGAGGCTGGAAGTGGCAGTGGAGCCTCCCCCGTCACTCGGCCCGACCCGGAGCACCCAACGATGCAACCCGCCAATTGATCCCTGCGGGACACGTCCACCAATGTCAAAGAGCTGCCAACAACACACTGCATCGATGGAAACCTGGAAAGATGCACTATTTACCGAGGAAGTGTGGGAAAAGAGCTGGGCTGCTGGTCAGATTGAAGCTGAGGGGCTTCAGGGTCCCTATGCCCACCATCCTACTAGCTAATGTGCAAGAACAAGGTGGATGATCTTAAAGGGAGACTCACCTATTGCAGGGAGATGCAGAACTGCTGTGTATTCTGTTTCACCGAGACCTGGCTCTCCCCTGCCACCCCCCACTGTGCCATCCGACCGGAGGGATTTTTGATCCATCAGATGGACCGCACGATGTCTTCGGGCAAGACGAGGGGAGGTAGTATCTGCCTACTGATCAACACTGCATGGTGCTCGGACACAGTGGCACTGACAGGCTCCTGCAGTCCGGACCTGGAACACCTGTCGGTGAAGTGTCGTCCCTACTATCTGCCACGGGAATTCACCTTGGTCATACTGACAGTGGCCTACATTCCCCTCCAGGCGGACATGGAGTGTGCTCTGAGCATACTGTATGCCAACATCAGTGAACTTGAGACCAGGTATCTGGAGGCTTTGCTCATTACAGCCAGGGACTTTAACCAGGCCCTTTAACCAGGCCAACCTCAGAAAGGCACTGCCAAAGTTATACTAACATGTCTCCTGCCCCACTAGAGGCCCGAATATACTTGACCACTGCTACACAGCAGTCAAGGATGCCTACCGTTCCATCCCACGAGCTCACTTCGGAAAATCGGACCATCAGGCCATACTCCTCCTCCCGGCTTACAAACAGAAACTGAAGCAGGAGGTCACGGTGTCAAAAGTAGTGTCGCATTGGACAGAGGAAACGGATGAGGTCCTCCGTGACTGCTTTGAATCGGTGGACTGGTTAGTATTCAAGGATTCGGCAGCTAACCTAGATGAGTATGCCTCAGCTGTCACGGACTTTATTTGGAAATGCACGGAGGACTGTGTGTCTCGCAAGACGATCCAGGTATTCCCTAACTGGAAACCTTAGATGAGTTATGAGGTCAAGTCCTTTTTAAAGGCTAGAGCTGCGGCTTTTAGGTCTGGGGATACCAGTCGCTACACAGAATCCAGGCGTGAACTCCGGAAAGCCATTAAGGGCGCCAAGAGGCAATATCGAGCCAAGTTGGAAGCCCAGGCTAACCAGAGGGATGCCAGTAGACTATAGCAGGGTCGAAATGAGATCACTGGGTGCAAAGAAAAGGCTGGGAATATCAATAACTGTGGCGCTTCTCTTCCTGATGAACTTAACGTATTCTACGCAAGATTTGAACAGAAGAGGAGCGTCCCGCTCCCTCCGGATGAACCGGACCTGGTGGCATCGAGATTCATCGTCACCGAGGAAGACGTTAGAAGGGCCTTCCTGAAGATAAATTCAAGGAAGGCGACAGGCCCAGATGGCGTCCCGGGACGGGTTCTCCGGGTCTGTGCAAGCGAGCTAGCTGGAGTGTTTGCTGACATCTTCAGCTGCTCCTTGCTTCAGTCTAAGATCCCCTCGTGTTTTAAGAAGGCAACGATAATCCCAGTGCTGAAGAAGAGCAAGGTGGCTTGCCTGAATGACTATCGACCTGTGGCTCTGACATCAATTGCTATGAAGTGCTTCGAGAGATTGGTTATGGCACACATCAACCACAGCCTACTGGTCAATCTCGACGCTTTGCAATTCACCAACAGGTCAACGGCAGATGCCGTCTCTCTGGCCCTACATTCCTCCTTAGAACACCTGGAGAATAAAGATGCATACGTAAGGCTCCTTTTCATTGACTACAGCTCTGCCTTTAATACCATCGTTCCAAATAAACTGATTCCTAAGCTCCAGAACCTGGGCCTTAGCACTCAGATCTGCAGCTGGATCTTCAACTTCCTCACAGACAGGACCCAGGCTGTAAAAATAGGGGACAAGCTCTCCTCTACAATCACTCTGAGCACCGGTGCCCCACAAGGCTGTGTACTCAGCCCCCTGCTGTACTCACTGTACACCCATGATTGTGTAGCCAAGTTTCCATCAAACTCAATATATAAGTTTGCTGATGACACAACAATTGTAGGCCGTATCTCGGGTAATGATGAGTTTGAGTACAGAGAGGAAATTAAGAACCTGGTGGCATGGTGCGAAGACAACAACCTATCCCTCAACGTCAGCAAGACGAAAGAATTGGTTGGTGACTTCAGAAGGAGTAGCGGACTGCATGACCCAATTTACATCAGTGGTGCGCAAGTGGAACAGGTCAAAAGCTTTAAGTTCCTCGGGGTCAATATCACAAATGACCTGACTTGGTCCAACCAAGCAGAGTCCACTGCCAAAAAGGCCCACCAGAGCCTTTACTTCCTGAGAAAACCAAAGAAATTTGGCTTGTCCCCTAAAACCCTCACTAATTTTTATAGATGCACCGTAGAAAGCATTCTTCTAGGGTGCATCACAACCTGGTGTGGAAGTTGTCCTGTCCAAGACCGGAAGAAGCTGCAGAAGATCGTGAACACGGTGCAGAACATCACACAAACCAATCTTCCGTCCGTGGACTCACTTAACACCCCACGCTGTCGGAGCAGTGCTGCCAGGATAATCAAGGACACGACCCACTCAGCCAACGCACTTTTCGTTCCTCTTCCCTCCGGGAGAAGGTTCAGGAGCTTGAAGACTCGTACGGCCAGATTTGGGAACAGCTTCTTTCCAACTGTGATAAGACTGCTGAACGGATCCTGACCCGGATCTGGGCCGTACCCTCCAAATATCCAGACCTGCCTCTCGGTTTTTTTGCACTACCTTACTTTCCATTTTTCTATTTTCTATTTATGATTTATAATTTAAATTTTTAATGTTTACTATCGATTTGTAATCCAGGGAGCGAGAAGCGCAGAATCAAATATCGCTATGATGATTGTACGTTCTAGTATCAATTGTTTGGTAACAATAAAGTATAAAGTATAAAGTATTAGTGAGCCAGTTGGAAATTGGAATTTCCAGCACATCCTTCACAGTCAGGAAAGCTCACCAGTGCTTCTACCTTCTGAAGTGGCTGAAGAGAGCTGGACTGTGCACATCCATACTCACATCATCCTACAGATGTGCAGAAGACAGTATCCTAAACTGCTGCAAGTCAAGCCAAGTCAAGTCGCTTTTATTGTCATTTCAACTATAACTGCTGGTACAGTACACAGTAAAAACGAAACAACGTTCCTCCAGGACCATGGTGCTACATGAAACAACACAAAACTACACTAGACTACCTGAAACAACACAAAACTACATTAGACGTTAGAGCTGCACAAGACTACATAAAGTGCACAAAACAGTGCAAGGTACCATCACTGCATGGTACAGAAACTACACTGTGGTGGACTGGAAGGCTCGACACCGGGTAGTCAAAACTGCCCAACACATCACTGGCACCAGCCTACCCACTATCAAGGACATACAGTATATACAGAAAGGGGCCGGGAAAGGGCCAGTAACATCATGAAGGATCCCACCTACCATGCTCATGGACTGTTTGTCCCACTCCTATCAGGGAGGAGGATATGCAGCATCCAAACCAGGACCATCAGACTCAAAAACAGTTACTTTCCCCAAGCAGTAAGGCTGATCAACACCTCCACCCACTAACCCACCCATCCACACCCCCATCCACAACTACTTCATTATTTCCCATCAGTCACTTTATGTACAGACACTTTTGTGCCTAATGTCACTTTATGGACATGCAATCAATTTATGTATTTTATGTTTTATTGTGTGATTTTTAAAAAAGTTTTATTATTGTGTTCTTTATCTTTTCTGTTTATTTTGTGCTGCATTGGATCCAGAGTAACAATTATTTCATTCTCAGAATCAGAATTCAAATTCAGAATCAGGTTAATTATCACCGGTATGTGACGTGAAACTTGCTAACTTAGCAGTTAAACTTGTGAACATCATCGAGGGATCAGAAGTAGAAAGGGTGAGGAGCTTCAAGTTCCTGGGTGTCAATATCTCTGCAGATCTATCCTGGGTCCAACATACTGATGCAATTACAAAAACGGCCATACTTACTTCATTAGGAGTTTTGGGGAGGCGTGGTATGAGACCAAAGATTCTTGGAATTTCTACAGATATACTGTGGAGAGCATTCTAACTGGTTGCTTCATCATCTGGTATGGAGGGGCACTGCACAAGATCAGAAAAAGCTGCAGAAAGTTGTCAATGCAGCCAGTTTCATGGGCACTAGCCTCCCCAGCATTGAGGAAGTACTCAGAAATATGGCATCCATCATTAAGAGCCCCCATCACTCAAGACGAGCCCCCCCTCTCATTGCTACCTTCAAGGAGGAGATACAGGAGCCTGGAGACACACACTCGACATTTTAGGAACAGCTTCTTCCTCTCTGCCATCAGAATTCTGAATGGACAATGAACCCATGAACATTACCTCAATATTTTTTCTCCTTTTTTTTGCCCTCTTTTTGCACTATTTATTTAATTTAACTTTTTAAACATGTGTGGGCACGTGGCCAAGTGGTTAAGGCATTCGACTAGCGACCTGAAGGTCGTGAGTTCGAGCCCCAGCTGAGGGAACATGTTGTGCCCTTGAGCAAGACACTTAACCACACGTTGCTCTGCGATGACACTGGTGCCAAGCTGTATGGGTCCTAATGCCCTTCCCTTGGACAACAATGGTGTCGTGGAGAGGGGAGACTTGCAGCATGGGCAACTGCTAGTCTTCCATACAACCTTGCCCAGGCCTGCGCCCTGGAGAGTGAAGACTTTCCAGGCGCAGATCCATGATCTCGCAAGACTAATGGATGCCTTAATTTTTAAACATATTTCTTATTGTAATTTATAGTTTTTTTAAAATTATGTACTGTAATGTACTCCTGCCGCAAAACAACAAATTTCCTGACATATGCCAGTGAAATTAAACCTGATCCTGAATCTGATTCTAATTTTGATTCTGATTCTGACTTGTGGGCCGAAGGGCCTGTTCCTGTGCTGTACTGTTCTATGTTCTGTGTATGTCTCCCCTCACACAATTCCTGTTTAACCCAAGGCAGTGAGCTCACCATGTCCAGAGTGGTTTTCTCCAGGATCTCCACCATCTTTTCCAGCTTGGTGTCTGAAGCGAAGATGAAGTCATCATCGACCCAGAGCAGATACTTTGTTTTGACCTGGGAGACAGCCAAGTTCCGCCCTGCAAACCAACCCTGTCAGGAGAAGAAGGTTGTCAGCAAAATTAATTTTAATTAGACAACAACACATCAAATAATGGGTTTGGATGCAATAGGCCTAGGAGGTGTGGAACATGCTTTCAGAATTATCACTGATTTATACTCAAACATTGAAAAAGTCTTCAGTGTCCTGCCTCAACGACTACTGTCCCATTGCACTCACATCCATCATCATGAAGTGTTTCGAGAGGCTCGTCATGAGGCACATCAAGACCCTGCTGCCCCCCTCACTAGACCCCCCTGCAGTTCGCGTACCGTCCCAACTGTTCAACAGATGACGCCATTGCCATCACCCTCCACCTGGCCCTAACCCCTCTGGACAAAAAAGACACGTACGTTTGAATGCTGTTCATAGACTTCAGTTCAGCATTCAACACAATTATTCCTCAGCACCTGATTGGAAAGCTGAAACTACTGGGCCTGAACACCTCCCTCTGCAACTGGATCCTAGACTTCCTGACTAGGAGACCTCAGTCAGTCCGGATCGGGAGCAGCATCTCCAACACCATCACACTGAGCACGGGGGCCCCCCAGGGCTGTGTGCTCAGTCCACTGCTGTTCACTCGGCTGACCCACGACTGTGCTGCAACACACAGCTCGAACCACATCATCAAGTTCGCCGATGACACGACCATGGTGGGTCTCATCAGCAAGAACGATGAGTCAGCATACAGAGAGGAGGTGCAGCAGCTAACGGACTGGTGCAGAGCCAACAACCTGTCTCTGAGTGTGAACAAAACAAAAGAGATGGTTGTTGACTTCAGGAGGACACGGAGCGACCACTCTCCGCTGAACATCGACGACTCCTCCATAGAGATCCTTAAGGGCACCTAATTTCTTGGTGTTCACCTGGCAGAGAATCTCACCTGGTCCCTCAACACCAGCTCCATAGCAAAGAAAGCCCAGCAGCGTCTCTACTTTCTGCGAAGGCTGAGAAAAGTCCATCTCCCACCCCCGCCCCATCCTCACCACATTCTACAGAGGATGTATTGAGAGCATCCTGAGCAGCTGCATCACTGCCTGGTTTGGGAATTGCAGCATCTTGGATCACAGGACACTGCAGCGGATAGTGAGGTCAGCTGAGAAGATCATCGGGGTCTCTCTTCCACCATTACAGACATTTACACCACACCCTGCATCTGTAAATCAAACAGCATTGTGAAGGACCCCACGCACCCCTCATACAAGCTCTTCTCCCTCCTGCCATCTGGAAAAAGGCACCGAAGTATTCGGGCTCTCACGACCAGACTATGTAACAGTTTCTTCCCCCAAGCCATCAGACTCCTCAATACCCAGAGCCTGGACTGACACCAACCTACTGCCCTCTACTGTGCCTATTGTCTTGTTTATTATTTATTGTAATGCCTGCACTGTTTTGTGCACTTTATGCAGTCCTGGGTAGGTCTGTAGTCTAGTGTAGTTTTTGTGTTGTTTTACATAGTTCAGTGTAGTTTTTGTATTGTTTCATGTAGCACCATGGTCCTGAAAAACATTGTCTCATTTTTACTGTCTACTGTACCAGCAGTTATGGTTGAAATGACAATAAAAAGAGACTTGACTTGAAACATTCAAATAAAGAGTGTCTTAAGTGACACTTTTTAGACAAATACAGGATAAGAAGTTACCTAATCTGTCTCCAGATTCACAGAGAAACTCTTTGGTCTATGCACAGCTCATTCTGTATTTTTAGACTGGGATTTTGCCAGGTTACCACAGCAGAGTTTAAGAAATCTAGCCCACAAGCACATTTTCCAGACTGCCAATTACTAACTGGTGGCATTCTGTGCCTTGTTGCAGCTAAGCTCCAAGTCTATACAAGCCTTGTGGAACAAGGAAACAAGCAGCAAAGTACTTGTCCGTGCCAAAATTCATGGACCATCTAAAAAGCACGGCTTTTTAAGGGTTAATTCATAAGGACTAATTCATAAGACATCCCCGGTCGTGTGCTACTGAAAGACTATTGCAAAAATGAAAATAGGAAAGGTTCTGATTTCATTTGTGTCTAAGTACAGTAAATGCTTTCAAAGTTTGCCACATGCATTATTTGGCTTTTGCTCAGAGGTTTGCTAAGTTCTTCTTTGTTATATTCTTTTAGTATTTCAAGGCTTTGAATGTCACTGTGAAATGAGGTAACTGGCTATTCCTTTGAGGTTCTAGACCAGAGAATGGACTCCTTGAGAGCCTTTACACTCAAGATATCTTTCACTAACTGAGCAGAGGCCACAGACCCACCAGCTCTTGGCATGGACAGAGCAAGAGGCTGATTAACTAAAAACAGAGTCAATAGTGCATTTTCAGACTTGTCGTCAGTAACTAGTGGTGTGGCACAGGGATCGCAGCTGAGGGTTCAGCTGCTTGCAGCTACTTTGGATGAAGGGTCCAAGCACAGTGCACCAATCTGTCTGACAATGCATTGGTAGGTGGGCTAACAAACTGTGTGATTGATTAAAAAGTGTCTACAGAGGCATATAGGTAGATTAAGTGAAGGGGCAAGAAGTTGTCAGATGGAGTATAATGTGGGAATATATGAGGTTACTCACTCTGGACTCTCAACTGTGGTACAAAGGGATCAGAGATACTGGTACATGAAAATCAAAGTTAACATGCAGATACAGCATGTAATCTGGAAGGCAGATGGAATGTTAGCCCTTATTTCAACTGGTATGGCATATGGAATAGGAAGGTTTTGATGCAATGTTGGAGTATACTGGTGAAACCATAGCTGGAATACTGTATACAGTCGTGGTCTCCATGTTTAAGGATAGATGTACTTGCATTGGAGGCTATGTAGAGACTCCTGGGATGAAAGGGCTGATCTCTGAAAGGAGCATGATCAGGTCCAGCACTCAGTGAAGTTCAGGGGAATGATTCTGACAGCATCAGAATCAGAATCAAGTTTATTTCCATTGATGTATGTCGTGAAATTTGTTGTTTGGTGGCAGCAGTACAGTGCAAGACATAAAAATGTTACTATAAGTTACAATAAGAAATAGAAACAAAATAAATAAGTAGTGCCAAAAGAGAGTAAAAAGTTTAGTTGCGTTCATGGATTCATGGCCCATTCTGAAATCTGATGACCTAGGAGAAGAAGCTATTCTTGAATTTGGAAAAATAGGCTGGAAAGATGGCAGATGGAATTTAATGCAGCCAGGTGCGAGTTTTGCACTTCAGTAGGACCAGCCAGGGTAGATCTTACACAGTGAACAGTAGAGCACTGAGGAGTGCAGTAGAACAAAGGGATCTGGGAATACAGATACATAATTCATTGAAAGTGCTGTCACAGGTAGGTTGGGTCGTAAAGAAAGCTTTTGGCACATTGGCCTTCAGAAATCAATGTATTGAGTACAGGAGATGGGATGTTATGTTGAAGACGTATAAGACATTGGTGAGGCCTAATCTGGGGTATTGTGTGCAGTTCTGGGCACCTACCCACAGGAGAAATGTCAATAAAGTTGAAAGAGTACAGAGAAAATTTACAAGGATGTTGCCAGGTCTGGAGGACCTGAGTTATAAGGAAATATTGAATAGGTTAGCACTTTATCCTTTAGAACATAGAAGATTGAGAGGATTGAGGTAAACAAAATTATGAGGGGTATAGATCAGGTAAATGCAAGCAGGCTTTTTCCACTGAGGTGGGATGGGACTACAACCAGAGGTCATGGCTTAAGGGTGAAGGGTGAAAGGTTTAAGGGGAACACGAGGGGAAACTTCTTCACTCAGAGGGTCATGAGAGTGAGGAACGAGCTGCCAGTGCAAAAGGTCCATGCGAGCTTGACTTCAAAGCCTAAGAAAAGTTTGGATGGGTTAAAATGGGTAGTAAAAATACGGTCCCAGTGCAGGGCAATGGGAGCAGCAGTTTAAATGGTTTCAACATGGACTAGATGGGTCAAAGGGCCTGATTCTGTGCTGTACTTTTCTGTGACTTTATGAATCCTTGAGCTGACCAAAATGAAATATATAAGATCCCAAAGGTATTGATCGGGTATCCTGAAGGGTCTAGAGTGGGTGCTGAGACTATATTTCCCCTGATGGGGTTATCTATAACCAGGAGACATCGTTTCAGAATAAGGACCCCCTTCCTCCCCCCATCTCAGAGGGAGATAAGGTAGGATTTAATTTCTTTGGAATTCTCTACCTCCGAGAATGAGGAG
This sequence comes from Mobula birostris, assembly GCF_030028105.1. NCBI lineage: Eukaryota > Metazoa > Chordata > Chondrichthyes > Myliobatiformes > Myliobatidae > Mobula > Mobula birostris. The sequence continues at coordinate 57,113,935 of NC_092402.1, forward strand.
GGAGAGTTATTGAATAAATTCAGTGAAGATTGATATACATTGAAGCCACAAGGGATTCAAGGGCTATGTGAAGAGAGCAAGGAAGTGGTGCTGAGTCCAAAATTAGATCAGTCACGATTTTACTGAATGGCTGAGCAGGGCCGAGGTGCTGACCAGTGAATTCCTATTGCCATTTCTTATGTTCTTGTGTCCCTTCAAGCCACCCGACCTCGTACATGCCACCTCAGCTATTTACGGTGGGCATCCGTGTCGAAGACTCTCTCTCAGCAAAATGCAACATCGCCAGCTCTCCCTTTCACAGGAAAGGGTGCCTTCAACCGGGCAGAGGATGGTGTGAGGTGACCAGTTATCCCGAGTGCCAGGCACAGAGAGAGTGCTCAGCAATCACGATATAGCAGGCTGCTATTAGTGAGTGCCTGTCTCAGATTAGACAGCAGATGAAACCTAGAATCAGAATCAGGTTTATTATCACTGGCATATGTCGTAAAATTTGTTCTTTTGCAGAGATAAAATTTCCTGTAAGTTCCAATAATAAATAAATAATGCAAAATCGGAATAGTGAGTTAACGTTCATGAACCATTCAGAAATCTAATGGCGGAGGGGAAGGTGTTCCTGAATCATTAGCTGTGGGTCTTCAGACTTCCGTACCTCCTCCCTGATGGTGGCAATGAGAAGAGGGCATGTCCCGGATGGCAAAGGTCCATGATGATGGATGCCGACATCTTGAGGCATCATCTCTTGAAGATATGGGGAGGGTGGCGCCTCTGATGGAGCTGGCTGTGTCTACAACTCTCTGCAGCCTCTTTCACTCCTGCACATGGCAGGCTCTGATAAATCTATAGAAACTTGTAAGGGCCTTTGGTGACATACCAAATCTCCTCAGATTCCTAATGAAGCATAGCCACTGGTGTGCCTTATCTGTGTTTGCATCAATGTGTTGGACCCAGGAGAGATCCTCCGAGGTGCTGATGCCTAGGAACTTGAAACTGCTCACCCTTTCCAATGCTGATCCCTTGAAGAGGACCAGTGCGTGTTCCCTCGACCTCCCCTTCCGTAAGTCCACAATCATTTCACCAGTCTTGCTAATGTTGAGTGCAAAGTTGTCGCTGCCACACCACTCAGCCAGCTGACTGAGATCAAGCAGGAGGTGACTGTGATAACATAGGTTGTTGGCTGCAGTGCAGTGATTCTCCTACAGTTGGCATGGGGCACTGATCTGGAACCTTGTGCTGCTGCAGATCGGCTAACTCTGCCTGCCAGAGGTAGGTGCCACCCACCTTTGGGGCACGTTGGAATGGGCACACAGTTGTCTTGACATGGTAGCTCTTATGGCATGGGAGTTCCCAGCCTCATTTTCTGCAGGGCTAACAAGAGGAAGTGAGCAGAAGACAAGAAAACCACTTCCTCTTTTACAACCAAGTGTAAGAGGCCGAATTGGCAACCATGAGCATTGCAGCTGGCACACTTGCTTTGACCAAGTTGAGGCCTAAAGATTGGTACATCTTCTGCACAGGGCTCAGTGCCAAGAAAGCAGTGACCTTATGACTCTACAGTCATCAGAATGTTAACTCAAATGTCTTCACTTCAACCTTTTGTTCGCTAGTGATATACCACCCTGAATGAACCATTAGGAAAAGATTCCCCGAATCAAGAGAGGATTTGTCTTTTGTAAGTTGGGTCAGACACACCTTCCCAAGAACAATTGAACTGTACAAGGCCTCAAGAACTATTAGCTTTCCAGAAGTGCTTTTGCTCATTTTGGTACTCAATTCCATGCAGTTGCAAATGCCAACTCTACCCACATTAACTCACCTTCTTGTTGCTTTAATGGTGTGAGTATCAAATGTATGTTTAGCTTAAGATGAAGCAAACTTTAAATAGGCTGGGGAAGGCAGAGAACCTACAATTGCTTCATGTTAAGCAAAAGTAATTAACATTAGTTGGATCAGGCAGCATCTATTCAGGGAAACTGACAGTCAATGTTACATGTTGAGACCCTTTATCTGGACTGAAAGAGTAGAGGGGAGATAGTCAGTATAAAGAGGTGGAGGAAGGGGTAACATGATAGGTGAAGAGGGGTAATGGGCAGATGAAGGAGGGGAGAGTAGGATTAGAGGTAGAGGTGATAGGTGGAACTGACAAAGGGTTGCAAAAGGTGGGATCTGATCGGAGAGGAAGGTGGAACAAGGAACCAGATAAGGAAAGTGGGGAGGGCAGATAAGAGCAGTGGTTGGGGGGGGGGAGGGACGCAGTGGGAGGAGTGTGTGGGTGACAGGAAGATGGAGTAGATGAAAGGCCTGGAATCTTCCAGTGTCTAACAATCTCAGGATGTCCCAAGGACTTTGAGCCCACTGAGGCACACTTCAAGTGCAGTCTCTGATAACAGCATGGAAAACAAGGCAGACAATTTGCACACAGCAAGATGCCAGTTGATAATGAGAAATCAAATCATTTCAACTTAGGAATGCACCTTGGCCAGCTTATTGCAGATAAATCTCTTTGAAAGGTAGGAGTGCTAACAATCCAGCATTCTCCTTGCACTCACCGCAGGGCTCTGGAATGTGACTTTACTCCACATTCTCTACTTCCAGACTAAACCGCAACTCTCACACATTCACACAACTCTGCCACTCCCACCTCACCATGCTTTCTCAATCTCTTAAATCACAAAAGACATGTAGTACCTTTCTAAATGGCATGATGTAATGCTCAATAAATGGTCCTTCAATCTTTTGTGGTTTGTTGCTGTCATCCGCGATTACAATGGTGACATTGGGATAAAACTTCCTAATGCTCGATATCAGCTCCCTCAGCTTGTCGTACCTTAAGAACGTTTTGGTTGCTATAGTCACCAATGCACTGATGTTATATCCTAAAACACAGAGAATAGTTAGTGACCACCTTTACTTCCGAGACCAATTTCAGATGGTCAGTCACTAAATAAATTTAAAGATGTGACAATTCTGTGTTCTGACAGCTTGCATATATCTAAAACAATAAATGGAAAATTCAGAATGAATATTTCATTCAAAAACAGAAAGCCAATATATAACTAATATTAAAGCTATTAGTAAAAAGGGCAATAGAACCTGTTCTGATAATTACCTTAAACTTCAAAAAATATCTTGAAATATGGAATACAAAAGGTGATAAAGTGGCACAGTGGGTAGAGCCACTGTCTCACAGCTCCAGAGGCCAAGGTTCGATTCCAACTTCCAGTGCTGTCTATGTAGAGTTTGCAAGTTCTCCCTGTGACCATGTGGAGTTCTCCCGGGTGTTCCAATTGCTTTTTCCTCAAAGATGCAGGTTAGTAGGTTAGTTGTCCACTGTAAATTCTACCAGCTGACTCGCAGAATTGTGGGTGTGATCAGAATGTTGCTGGGCTTGAGATAGGGGCAGACAGGATAGGATGGGACTGTTTTACTGTTTTCCCTGGAGCATAAGGGGAAGAAGGGTGATATTAAAGAGCTGTTTAAAATCGTAGATACTCACAACATTTTTCCCAGGGTAGGGGAGTTTAAAACTAGAAGGTATAGTTTAAGGTGAAAAAAAAAGGTTTAAAGACCTGAGGGAGAATTTTCTCACACAGAGGAAGTGAGCTATCAGAGAAGTGGTTGAGGTAGGTGTAATTACAACATATAAAAGACAGTTGGACAGATATATGGATTGGAAATTTTTGGAGTGATGTGGGCCAAACATAACAAAACATGACTAGCTCAAATAAGTTCCCTGGTTGGCAAGTTGGGCTAACTGGGCTTGTTTCTTTCCTGCATAACTCTATACATATGACTCAAGAATTAGGGGAGAGTAAAAATGGAATTAGTATAGGAATAGTGTAAGTGAGGGCTCCCAATCTGGGGTCCATGGACCCTTTGGTTAATGGTAAGAGTCCATAGCATAAAAAAGGTTGGGAACCCCTTGTGTAAATGGATGTTTGGGGGTCAATACAGATGAAGTGGGCTGAAGGGCCTATTTCTGTGCTGTACAACATTGTGACCAACATGGTTCTCACCAAATTTTGATGGATGTACCAGAGAGGGTAGTCAGGGAGCCTGTAGTCGATGTAATTGATCTAGATGCTGCAAGGCCTTCAGTGAGGCATGTACATTTAGGATAAATAGTTGGCAGCAAAACAGAAAATAGCAATAAAGGATACATGTTCAGAGCGATGGGAAGCAGGAAGAAAGGTTCTCCAGATTTGTGCTGGGATTGCTGCAATTTACTCCTGTGATTTATAGTTTCACCAGTGATCAAATAGATTTAATATTTGTGTGCAGTAGCAGATAGGAAGGAAAGAGTTAACATTGAGGCCAAACTACAGGAAAGCATTAAAATCATGAAAGTAGTGGTAAATGGACTTCAACAGACATATGTATGAGATCATGCGTCTTTACGAGAAACCATAAGGAAGTGTTGCAAGGGGTGGGGAATATGAATCTAAATATAAAAGGGCAAAGGGAGTTTAATACTGACAAGTGTGAGGTATTGTATGTTGGAAGGACAAACCAACGTAGAACATACAGGGTTAATGGTAAGGCAGTGAGGAGTGCAGTGGAACAGAGGGATCTGGGAATACAGATACAAAATTCCCTAAAAGTGTCGTCACAGGTAGATAGGGTCGTAAAGAGAGCTTTTGGTACATTGGCCTTTATTAATCGAAGTATTGAGTATAAGAGCTGGAATGTTATGATGAGGTTGTATAAGGCATTGGTGAGGCCGAATCTCGAGTATTGTGTTCAGTTTTGGTCACCAAATTACAGGAAGGATATAAATAAGGTTGAAAGAGTGCAGAGAAGGTTTACAAGGATGTTGCCGGGACTTGAGAAACTCAGTTACAGAGAAAGGTTGAATAGGTTAGGACTTTATTCCCTGGAACGTAGAAGAATGAGGGGAGATTTGATAGAGGTATATAAAATTACGATGGGTATAGATAGAGTGAATGCAAGCAGGCTTTTTCCACTGAGGCAAGGGGAGAAAAAAACCAAAGGACATGGGTTAAGGGTAAGGGGGGAAAAGTTTAAAGGGAACATTAGGGGGGGATTCTTCACACAGAGAGTGGTGGGAGTATGGAATGAGCTGCCAGACGAGGTGGTAAATGCGGGTTCTTTTTTAACATTTAAGAATAAATTGGACAGATACATGGATGGGAGGTGTATGGAGGGATATGGTTCATGTGCAGGTCAGTGGGACTAGGCAGAAAATGGTTTGGCACAGCCAAGAAGGGCCAAAGGGCCTGTTTCTGTGCTGTAGTTTCTATGGTTTCTATGGGATCTGTGAGTAAGATACTCACATGATAATATGGTGACACTGGTCCCTGACAGAGCAAAAATAAACTAACTTCTGAAGGGGCAGAAGTGAAAATTTAGTAAGTTCTGCTCAGCTTGCGTCAAAAGGCGAAGAGATCTTATAAAAACACATAAAATTACTAAAGGAGTAGATAAGATAGAGGCAGGAAAGTTGTTTCCACTGGTAGGTGAGACTAGAATTAGGGGACATAGCCTCAAGATTTGGGGGAGTAGATTTAGGACGGAGATAAGGAGGAACTGCTTTTCCCAGAGAGTGGTGAGTCTGTGGAATTCTCTGCCCAATGAAGCAGTGGAGGCTACCTCAGTAAATATATTTAAGACAAGGTTGGATAGATTTTTGCATAGTAGGGGAATTAAAGGTTATGGGGAAAAGGCAGGTAGGTGGAGATGAGTCCATGGCCAGATCAGCCATGATCTTATTGAATGGTGGGGCAGGCTCGATGGGCCGGACGGCCTACTCCTGCTCCTATTTCTTATGTTCTTATGTAAACTGTGTATAATCATAGTTATTGATGGATACAAAGGACACTCCATGTGATACCTGACCACAGAGATGTCATCATTCAGTGGCTGTGATACAGGGAAGAACAATGATGCCTTGGTCTCACAACTGTGCCGGAATTTGTGTCTGGAAAATTTGAAAGAGCAGTATATGGATGACTCGAAGGGGAATAGGCCTACCCTCCACATCCACAATTACACAAGCTCAGTACATCACAGAAGCCAGTCTCCTCTGCATGGACTCTGTCTGTACTTCACACTGCTTCAGTAAAGCAGCTAGAAATCAAAGACCCCACCCACGCTGGACATTCTCTCTTCTCTCTCCTCCAAATGGGCAGAAAATTAAAAAAAAAGCTTGAAAGCACAAGGATAGCTTCTGCCCTGCTGTTATCAGACTCTTGAATGGACTTCTCATACAGTAAAAGATTAACTCTTGATCTCCCTATCAACCTCATCATGGCAATTTATCGGTCTACCTGCACTGCACTTTCTCTGTAAATGTAACACTATAGTCTACATTCTGTTGTTACCGCTCCCTTATACTGTACTAACTCGATGTACTTTGTTATGGAATGGCATACAGGCACTGTATCTCAATGCATGTGAAAATAACAAACCAATTACTTTACTCCAGCCCAGCTCCAACTTCAAAACCAATTTAGAAACAAAGCTGCAATTGGAAGAGAATCATTCTGTTGAAGCACTCAGGATGGTCCCTTTCAAAGGCTGAAGTACTTCCCCCTTGGGTTGCTCTGCATGCAGTGCACGCATGCCTCCTGATACCAGGTGGATGACTGTGCTGACTTGGCCGACACCTCTCCCTTTACCATGGCAATCTGTAGCAGCCCTTCCAGGCAATGCAAGGCTGCGCACTGGAACCCACTGCACCATTGCAGTGCCAAAATATCCCCTTCAGTGCCCATGAACAGCCTTCATAAGTTGCTGCTCTCTGAGCTGTCAACAGGTCTCCTGGCTGGATCTACCTCTCAGAGTCCAAGGGAGACATGGGAGATCCTTTCAGAGATCAACATGGTCTACTCATTCTACAGAACACAGAACATAGAACATAGAATAGTACAACACAGTACAGGCCCTTCGGCCCACAACGTTGTGCCGACCCTCAAACCCTGCCTCCCATATAACCCCCCACCTTAAATTCCTCCATATACCTGTCTAGTAGTCTCTTAAACTTCACTAGTGTAGCTGCCTCCACCACTGACTCAGGCAGTGCATTCCACGCACCAACTACTCTGTGAGTAAAAAACCTTCCTCTAATATCCCCCTTGAACTTCCCATCCCTTACCTTAAAGCCATGTCCTCTCATATTGAGCAGTGGTGCCCTGGGGAAGAGGCACTGGCTATCCACTCTATCTATTCCTCTTATTATCTTGTACACCTCTATCATGTCTCCTCTCATCCTCCTTCTCTCCAAAGAGTAAAGCCCTAGCTCCTTTAATCTCTGATCATAATGCATACTCTTTAAACCAGGCAGCATCCTGGTAAATCTCCTCTGTACCCTTTCCAATGCTTCCACATCCTTCCTATAGTGAGGTGACCAGAAGTGGACACAGTACTCCAAGTGTGGCCTAACCAGAGTTTTATAGAGCTGCATCATTACATCGTGACTCTTAAACTCTATCCCTCGACTTATGAAAGCTAACACCCCATAAGCTTTCTTAACTACCCTATCCACCTGTGAGGCAACTTGCAGGGATCTATGGACATGTACCCCGAGATCCCTCTGCTCCTCCACACTACCAAGTATCTTGCCATTTACTTTGTACTCTGCCTTGGAGTTTGTCCTTCCAAAGTGTACCACCTCACACTTCTCCGGGTTGAACTCCATCTGCCACTTCTCAGCCCACTTCTGCATCCTATCAATATCTGTCTGCAATCTTTGACAATCCTCTACACTATCTACAACACCACCAACCTTTGTGTCATCTGCAAACTTGCCAACCCACCCTTCTACCCCCACATCCAGGTCGTTAATAAAAATCACGAAAAGTAGAGGTCCCAGAACAGATCCTTGTGTGACACCACTAGTCACAATCCTCCAATCTGAATGTACTCCCTCCACCACCACCCTCTGCCTTCTGCAGGCAAGCTAATTCTGAATCCACCTGGCCAAACGTCCCTGGATCCCATGCCTTCTGACTTTCTGAGTAAGCCTACCGTGTGGAACCTTGTCAAATGCCTTACTAAAATCCATGTAGATCACATCCACTGCACCACCCTCATCTATATGCCTGGTCACCTCCTCAAAGAACTCTATCAGGCTTGTTAGACACGATCTGCCCTTCACAAAGCCATGCTGACTGTCCCTGATCAGACCACGATTCTCTAAATGCCTATAGATCCTATCTCTAAGAATCTTTTCCAACAGCTTTCCCACCACAGACGTAAGGCTCACTGGTCTATAATTACCCGGACTATCCCTACTACCTTTTTTGAACAAGGGGACAACATTCGCCTCCCTCTAGTCCTCCGGTACCATTCCCATGGACAACGAGGACATAAAGATCCTAGCCAGAGGCTCAGCAATCTCTTCCCTCACCTCGTGGAGCAGCCTTGGGAATATTCCGTCAGGCCCCGGGGACTTATCTGTCCTAATGTATTTTAACAACTCCAACACTTCCTCTCCCTTAATATCAACATGCTCCAGAACATCAACCTCACTCATATTGTCCTCACCATCATCAAGTTCCCTCTCATTGGTGAATACCGAAGAGAAGTATTCATTGAGGACCTCGCTCACTTCCACAGCCTCCAGGCACATCTTCCCACCTTTATCTCTAATTGGTCTTACCTTCACTCCTGTCATCCTTTTGTTCTTCACATAATTGAAGGATGCCTTGGGGTTTTCCTTTACCCTACTCGCCAAGGCCTTCTCATGCCCCCTTATAACAGAAGCAGGTTATAGCCCAGAAACAGGCCCTTCGGCCTAATGGGTCTGCACCAATGATCATCATTTATACTAATGGTATGCTAACCCATTTTATTCTAAACACAAGAGATTCTGCAAATGTTGGAAACCAAGAGAAACACACACAAAATGCAGCAGGTCAGGCAGCATCAGGACTCGGCCCGAAACATTGACTGTTTATTCCTCTCCATAGATACTGCCTCATCTGCTGAGTTCTTCCAGCATTTTGTGTGAGTCACCCATTTTATTCTCCCCACAAGCCCTCTCTGATTCTACCCCCACAAGAGAATGATTTGCAGCAGCCAGTTAAGCCACAAACCCCGCATGTCTTTGGGATGTGGGAGGAAATTCATGCAGTCACAAGGAGAACGTACAAACTCCACACCAACAGAGGCAGAGGTCAGGATCGAACCCGGATCTCTGGAGCTGCAAGACAGCAGCTCAACCCGCTGCACCACTAAACAGTTGCAGAGCAGAAGGCAGTGCCACAAAGTCTGTAGGAGAGCTCAGGTAGGAGACGGGGCTCCAGTTCACCTCATCTGTTTCCTATCTGGAGACAAATATCCACCACAGGCAAACATGTTTAGTATGTCTTTCTGTTTAATCATTAGAACCATGATTTTGACCCTTTGACAGCACTAACCTCAAGGCAGCTGTCACTGACCTGTTTGGCTCTTAGCATTATAAAGCTTCGGGATCACAGGATGCCTAATTTTGATGGTAAATGCGGCCTGGTGTCCAGTTGTCTTGAACAACACTGGAAAACAAAGAGCATTGATGAATCATTTATCCGTGCAAGGCGACCAACCCAAGCAAAAGAGTGTGAAGAGCCCTCAAAGGGTAGGGAAAGAAGGAAAGAAAGCATTTCAGTGGAACCTTGCACATCCTTAGGATATCCCAGAGCCCCTTAGATTCCAAGGAACTACTTTTAAGCTGTAGGCTCTGCTGCATGGTATGAAATTCTGGATTGTGCACAGCAAGCTCCCACAAACAACTTTGTAATAAGAACCAAACCGCTGGAAGAACTCAGCAGGTCAGGCAGCATCTGTGGAGGTAAATGGACAGTCGGTGTTTAGGCTTGAAACACTACATCTAGACTGTATTGAAATTTATTGACATGTGCTGAATATCTCCGGAGTAAATTTGAGCCTTGGCCAATAATATTTTGACAGTGATTCAGTGAATTCGGCATCAGACAAACTACCAATTTCTTTGAAGCAACTGGAACTTAGAGAAGCCCAAAGTAACAAGCTTTCATACTTCCAGAAACAGGGTTGTAGTCTCAGGTAGCTCCATCACTGTCACAGTCCTCCCCACCACTGAGGACATCTTCAAAAGATGATGCCTCAAGAAGGCAGCCTCCATCATTAAGAATTCTCATCCAGGGCATGGCTTCTTCTCATTACTTGCATCAAGGAGGAGGTACAGGAGCATGAAACCACACACTCAATGTTTACAGGACAGCTTCTTCACCTCCACCATCAGATTTCTGAATGGACAATGAACCCATGAACACTATCTCACTATTTTGCTCCCTTTTTGCACTACTTTTTTATGTAATTCTTATTGTATTTTATATAATTTACGTATTGAACTGCGAAGTGACACACACAAAATGCTGGAGGAACTCAGCAACTCAGCATCTATGGAAAAGAGTGAACAGTCAACAGCTTGAGCCGAGGCTCTTCATCAGGACTGTACTGCCGCCAAATTTCACAACACACAGTGATGGCAAAGCTGATACTGACTCTGAAGGTCTTCTATTGATCGCTCAGATAAGGGACAACACCAAATTGTTGCTGTTTGGTTTCTCTGCAGTACTTTATGGAAGTTTAGTCACAATAAAGGTTGCTCACACAGTCCAGAACAGAGTATGGGCCATTTGCAGTGGTTCAGATCAATTTTGCTTTGTTGTCACTGTAATAACCTTTATTACAGAGAGAGAAAGATGTGCAACCCTCTTTATTTTCTCTTCCTGTCGCCCCCTGAAAATTGACCTGGTCAGTCAGCGCCATGGCAACGCGAGCTGGTCAAACACAATGAATTCGGGAGGAGAAGATGGCGGCGTGATGCAGCTCGCAGCAGCCACTCCGGTGGTGATGTCTGTTATTTGTCAAGTCGGGTGCCGTGCACAATCCTGATTTGATGGAGACAGACGGTGAGAGCACAGAGGAACATCTGGTGAAACTTCTGAAATGCCTGCTTCGCTGCTGCTGCTACTGTGTGGTCCAGAATCTCTGGAGGGGAAGGCCCCGAGTCCTCAGCTTTGCTTGTTGCTCGGCGGCCGGGGAAGGGTCGAAGCGCTCGGCAGAGGATGGTGCTCGGAGAGGCTGTGTCGGAGGGGCTGGTCGGAGGCTCGAAGTTTTCGGACGGACTCAGAGTCCGCTGCGGTCGGGTGCTTCCACTGGTGCTGCATCGGCAAGTTGGCGGCGCTTGAAGGTTCATGGCGGGGAGAGTTCCTCCCTTCTGCCACCTGCGTGAGATGATGAGGCTATCGAGACTTTGAGACTTTTTTTTTTACCATGCCCATGGTCTGCTCTTTATTAAATTATGGTATTGCTTTGCACTATTGCAACTATATGTTATAATTAAGTGGTTTTGTCAGTTTTAGTCTTGGTTTGTCCTGTGTTTTCTTGTGATATCATTCTGGAGAAAATTTGTATCATTTTTTAATGCATGCATTTCTAAATGACAATAAACGAGGACTGAGTGTCCTCATAATCTAATCTAATCTAATCTAATTTCCCTACTCAATACAGCACATGGTGGAATTGGATTATAACTTATGGAAAGGTGATGCTCTCAGAGAAGCTACAGAACAAGAAAGGAATATAATTGAAGTATCAAAGTCAAAGTTCAAAGTAAGTTTATTATCAAAGTACATATATGTCACCTGACATTCATTTTCCTGCAGCCAGTTACAGCAGAAAATAATGTGTGGGTTTTCTCCTGGTGCTCCAGTTTCCTCTCATAGTCCTAAGACGTATTGGTCAGTCAGTTATTTGGTCATTGTAAATTGTCCTGTGATTAGGTATAGGGTTAAATCGGGGGTTTTTAGATGACGTGTCTCAAAGGGTCAGAAGGGCCTATTCTGCATTGTATCTCTAAATAAATAATACAAAATAATAAAATTTATGAAAACTATACATAAACAAAAACTGACAAACAACCAATATGCAAAAGATGTATGATCATATGATATATGATCCATCTATGATCATTTAGGACATAAACAAATAAATATAAAGATTAGCTTTATTTCTCACAGGTACTTCAAAACATACAGTGCAATGCATCATTTGCATCAAGTTAAGTCACGAGGGTTGTGTTGAGCAGTGCCTATGGGGAGCAGTCAAAGTTGTGTTATAAAAACAAGTCTGATGAAAGGCAAGAAGATGGGAAACATTTAGAAAAATATGTGAGAAGTTGTTATTATTGAGTTTGTGACAGCTGTGAACACTTTGAAATTGTTTAATTACCATTGGAGTTAAGTTCTGAATTTGTAATGGTGTTTACAACTGTATCTGACACAACATGGCCTTGTTCATGTATAATCAATTGTAGTAACTCTTCAGTGCAAGATATTAACTTTATTTTATACAAAAGGGTAATGAAAAACTAATTTATTCAAATTATTGGTGTTGAGTATATTATGTTGAATTGCTAATTTATATTGTAGTGTCGTAGTTAAGAAGATAATAAATGCAAGTGGTTCTGCAGATGTTGGAAATCTAGAGCAACATAGACAAAATGCTGGAAGAACTCAACAGGTCAGGCAGCATCATTGGAAGAGAATAAACAGTTGATGTTTCAGCCCAAGACTTTTCATCAGGACTGGAAAGGAAGGGTGAAGAAGCCAGAATCAGAAAGTGGAGGGCAGTGAAGGAGTACAATTCCTTGGTAAAGAAAACATATATGTGCCGTAAAATTTATTGTTGTTGACCATGTACATACATTTTTATTACCTACTTTTGTAATTCTGTATTGCATGCAAATAGTTAGTTGTTATAAAGAGGATAGCGTATGTAGTTATAAGTACTATAGTATACAATGTGTGTGCATATCAATGTGTATTCTATGCGATAAGGCACTGATACATAGTTGTATCGTTTACTGCCCTTAACTGGTGTATTTCATCATTACTTAATTTAGAAGAGTGAAGGTGGAACTCATTGAAACCTATCAAACATTGAAAAGCCCAGATATTGATGTGTGCTGAAGGAGGTTTCCTATAGAGGAGGAGTCTAGCACCAGAGGGCACAGCCTCAGAATGGGATGTCCCCTTGGAAAAAAATGAGGAGAAATTTCTTTAGCCAGAAGGTGGTGAATCTGTGGAATTCATTGCCACAGATGGCTGCGGAGGCCAATTCACCAAGCATATTTAAAGCGGCGGTTGACAGAGAGAAGGCAGGGGAATGGAGTTGAGAGGGATAATATTTTAGCTATGATGGAAAGGCAGAGCAGACTTAGCCTAATTCTAAGTCCACATCTTATCGTCTGTGATCTTATAACCCTAAAGTAGAAGTTTTTTGCCACAGAAAGGAAGGTGAAACCACTGATTTTCTAGTTCCATGCCTGCTTCAATGTGTGGCCATCAGAGTTGAAGGAGTGAAACTGGATGGGAAGATGTGAAACAATGCATGACTTGGTAGGGACAAGGGCTTCAAAGGCAAATCAACACTGGATCAAGCGATAAAGGAAGCTGTTGGAAATTGGTGGGGAAAATGGGGAGAGTAACTTTTTCCCTGGGATTAGTGTCTATGGGCTATTGACAGACAAAGAACATGGATAGTTAAGGAAATGAGGAGGTGGTTAAAGCTCAAAATAGCAGCATCTATCATTAAGGATTCCGACCATCCAGGCCACGCCTTCGTCTTGCTGCTACCATTAGGCAGCAGGTACAGAAGTTGGAAGTCCTATACCACCAGGTTCAGGAACAGCTACTTCTCTTCAATCATTTGGTTCTTGATACAACCAAAAAATCCCCAATCCTCCCTCAGCAATGGAACACTATGGATCACATCTTGCACTATTATGGACTTGTCTCTGACCATGTCTTTGCTTTCTTTTTGCTCTAAGGTCTTGCTTTTGCATAGTCTTTTTTTCACTATTCTTTATAGTTTATGTATAAATTATGTTCTATTTGTTGTCTCTACCTATGAACCTGTGGTGCTGCTGCGTGCAAGTTTTTCATCGTACCTGTACCTCACTCTACGTATGATAACAATCTCGACTTGACTTGCCTTGAGGTAGCCGAACAATGAAACAAAACCTTGAACTTGATAATGCCACATAAGGTGATGAGAAATGACTACCTCTTAACAAATCCACTCACAGATGAGAAAATGAAAGGCCAATCAAACTCATTCAAATATATTTGAAGTTCAACTCAGTTCTCTGTTCTGGCTGGTGTTCACCTCTACACACCTGTATCAGCAGTGTTGGGGTTGAAGACGGTGTTGGTGTAGGTGACGAACTGAAGCTGCCGGTTCAGGTTGTCCACCTGAGAGCTCGAGAGGGACAGGTGCATCTGCCCAACACCTTCGATTGTCACGTCATCGACCTCAGCTGCCACGTCAAAAGTCCCCAAAGTTGCTGTCAGGTTCACCTGTAAAGAAAAGACCACATTCTTTGCCATTCTGCCAATCCAGATCAACTGATATCCAGGGTTGATTGAATTGGGGTTAGTCAACCTTAGGGTTTGTTTTATGCAGACCCATGCATTTTGGTTTCAGATGTCATGATCGAACTTACCAACTGTGCTATATAAACTTGGTACTGTCATCAATAAATTCAATATTACAGAAATTTTAGAATGACATTGATTTCCCAGTCAACTTCTTCTAATTCTGCATGGTCCTGCATATCAGTGAGGTTGAACAACCCGCCTATTGTTTCCCTGTCTGTTTTACATCTTGTACATCACACAACGTCCTCATAAGAGCTGATGTCCCTTTTCTGAAAACAATCAGTGAAAGGAAATGAACGACACTGCTCATTGGAATGGCAGTAAAACTGATAACCCAGTACCATCAGCACCTTATTGATGCTGAAGGATCCATTTTCAGGATAATTGGAAGTTGCTGGTATTGATACACGATACAATTTAGGTTCAGATTTATACAAGTTAAAAAGAGATATGATAAATTTTCTGGTGGACCCAATAAATTTTAAAAGAGGGGGAAATAGACAGTCAGGACTCTGTCTATGGACACACACAGTTGCTCACACTCTGGACCCTGTATGTGAATAAACACTCCACTCACTCTCTGGACCCTGTCTGTCAATAAACACTCCATTCACTCTCTGGACCCTGCCTGTGAATAAACACTCCATTAACACTCTGGACGCTGTCTCTGAATAAACACTCCACTCACTCTCTGGACACTGTCTGTGAATAAACACTCCACCCACAAACTGGAGCCTGTCTGTGAACACGGACACTCTGTACACACTCTGGACCCTGTCTGTGAATAAACACTCCACTCGCTGTCTGGAAACTGTGTGTGAATAAACACTCCACCCACACACTGGAGCCTGTCTGTGAACACGGACACTCTGTTCACACTCCGGACCCTGTTTGTGAATAAACACTCCACTCACTCTCTGTATCCTGTCAGTGAATAAAGACTCCAGTCACTCTCTGGACCCTGTCTGTGAATAAACACTCCACTCACTCTCTGTGCCCTGTCTGTGAATAAACACACCCCCCGACTCTGGACATTCCCTGTGAATAAACACTCCCCCCAACTCTGGACCCGGTCTGTGAATAAACACTCCATTCACTCTCTGGACCCTGTCTGTGAAGAAACAGACAACTCACTCTCTAGAGCCTGTCTGTGAATAAACACTCCACCCACACACTGGAGCCTGTCTCTGAACACGGACACTCTGTTCACACTCCGGACCCTGTCTGTGAATAAACACTCCACTCACTCTCTGGACCCTATCTGTGAATAAAAACTCCCTCCCACTCTGGACACAATCTGTGAACCCACTCCACCCACATACTGGAGCCTGTCTGTGAACAAACACTCCACTCACACTCTGGACACTGTCTGTGAACAAACATTCCCTCCCAATCTGGACCCTATCTATGAATAAACACCACACTCACTCTCTGGACCCTATCTGTGAATAAAAACTCCACCCCCACTCTGGACCCTGTCTGTGAATAAACACTCTACTCACTCTCTGGACCCTGTCTGTGAACAAGCACTCCACTCACTCTCTGGACCCTGTCTGTGAATAAACACTCCACTCACTCTCTGGACCCTGTTTGTGAATAAACGCTCCACTCACTCTCTGGACCATGTCTGTGAATAAACATTCCCTCCCACTCTGGACCCTGTCTGTGAAGAAACACTCCCTCCCACTCTGGAACCTGTCTGTGAATAAACACTCCCTCCCACTCTGGACACAATCTGTGAACACACACTCCACCCACATACTGGAGCCTGCCTGTGAACAAACACTCCACTCACACTCTGGACCCTGTCTTTGAATAAACACTCCACTCACTCTCTGGGCCCTGTCAGTGAATAAAGACTCCAGTCACTCTCTGGACCCTGTCTGTGAATAAACACTCCCCCCAACTCTGGACCCTCTCTGTGAATAAACACTCCATTCACTCTCTGGACCCTGTCTGAGAAGAAACAGACAACTCACTCTCTGGAGCCTGTCTGTGAATAAACACTCCACCCACACACTGGAGCCTGTCTCTGAACACGGACACTCTGTGCACACTCTGGACACTGTCTGTGAATAAACACTCCACTCACTCTCTGGACCTTGTCGTTGAATACACATTCCCTCCCACTCTGGACACAATCTGTGAACACACACTCCACCAACATACCAGAGCCTGACTGTGAACAAACACTCCACACACACTCTGGACCCTGTCTGTGAATAAGCACTCCACTCCCTCTCTGGACCCTGTCTGTGAATAAACACTCCCTCCCACTCTGGACCCTGTCTGTCAATAAACACTCCATTCACACTCTGAACCCTGTCTGTGAATATACACTCCACCCACACAATGGAGCCTGTCTGTGAACACGTACAATCTATTCACACTCCGGACCTTGTTTGTGAATAAACACTCCACTCGCTCTCTGAACACTGTGTGTCAATGAACACTCCACCCAAACACAGTGAACACTCCACCCACACACTGGAGCCTGTCTCTGAACACGGAAAACTCTGTTCACACTCCGGACCTTGTCTGTGAATAAACACTCCACTCACTCTCTGTACCCTGTCTCTGAATAACCACTCCCCCCTACTCTGGACCCTGTCTGTGAATAAAACGCTCCACTCGCTCTCTGAACCCTGTCTGTGAAAAAACAATCTACTCACACTCTGGACGCTGTCTGTGAATAAACACTCCACTCACTCTCTGGACGCTGTCTGTGAATAAACACTCCCTCCCACTCTGGACACAATCTGTGAACACACACTCCACCCACATACCAGAGCCTGACTGTGAACAAACACTGCACACACACTCTGGACCCTGTCTGAGAATAAACACTCCATTCACACTCTCGACCCTGTCTGTGAATAAACACTCCACTCACTCCCTCGACACTGTGTGTGAATAAACACACCACCCACACACTGGAGCCTGTCTGTGAAAACAGACACTCTGTACACACTCCAGACCCTGTCTTTGAATAAACACTCCATTCACTCTCAGGAGTTGTCTGTGAATAAACACTCCACTCACACGCTGGATGCTGTCTGAGAATAAACACTACACTCACCCTCTGGACACCGTGTGTGAATAAACACTCCACCCACACACTGGATACTGTCTGTGAACACGGACACTTTGTTCACACTCCAGACCCTGTCTGTGAATAAACACTCCACTCACTCTCTGAACACTGCCTGTGAACACACACTCCACTCACACTCTGGACCCGGTCTGTGAATAAACACTCCACTCATTCTCTGGACCCTATCTGTGAATAAAAACTCCCTCCCACTCTGGACACAATCTGTGAACACACTCCACCCACATACTAGAGCCTGTCTGTGAACAAACAGTCCACTCACACTCTGGACACTGTCTGTGAACAAATACTCCCTCCCACTCTGAACCCTGTCTGTGAATAAACACTCTACTCACTCTCTGGACCCTGTCTGTGAACAAGCACTCCACTCACTCTCTGGACCCTGTCTGTGAATAAACACTCCACTCACTCTCTGGACCCTGTTTCACTCTCTCGACCATGTCTGTGAATAAACACTCCCCCTCACTCTGGACCCTGTCTGTGAATAAACACTCCCTCCCACTCTGGAACCTGTCTGTGAATAAACACTCCATCCCACTCTCGACACAATCTGTGAACACACACTCCACCCACATACTGGAACCTGCCTGTAAACAAATACTCCACTCACACTCTGGACCCATTCTTTGAATAAACACTCCACTCACTCTCTGGGCCCTCTCTGTGAATAAACACTCCAACCGACTCTGAACACTCTCTATGAATAAACACTCCCCCCCAACTCTGGACCCTCTATGTGATAAACACTCCATTCACTCTCTGGACCCTGTCTGTGAAGAAGCAGACAACTCACTCTCTGTAGCCTGTTTGTGAATAAACACTCCACCCACACACTGGAGCCTGTCTCTGAACACGGACACTCTGTTTACACTCCGGACCCTGTCTGTGAATAAATACTCCACTCACTCTCTGAACCCTGTCTGTGAAAAAACAATCTACTCACACTCTGGACGCTGTCTGTGAATAAACACTCCACTCACTCTCTGGACCTTGTCAGTGAATACACACTCCCTCCCACTCTGGACACAATCTGTGAACACACACTCCACCCACATACCAGAGCCTGACTGTGAACAAACACTGCACACACACTCTGGACCCTGTCTGAGAATAAACACTCCACTCCCTCTCTGGACTCTGACTGTCAATAAACACTCCATTCATACTCTGGACCCTGTCTGTGAATAAACACTCCACTCTCTGTCTGGACACTGTGTGTGAATAAACACTTCACCCAAAGACTGGAGCCTGTCTGTGAACTCGGACACTCTGTTCACACTCTGGACCCTGTCTGTGAACAAACACTCATTCACACTCTCGACCCTGTCTGTGAATAAACACTTCACTCACTCCCTCGACACTGTGTGTGAATAAACACACCACCCACACACTGGAGCCTGTCTGTGAACACGGACACTTTGTTCACACTCCAGACCCTGTCTGTGAATAAACACTCCACTCACTCTCTGAACACTGCCTGTGAACACACACTCCACTCACACTCTGGACCCGGTCTGTGAATAAACACTCCACTCATTCTCTGGACCCTATCTGTGAATAAAAACTCCCTCCCACTCTGGACACAATCTGTGAACACACTCCACCCACATACTAGAGCCTGTCTGTGAACAAACAGTCCACTCACACTCTGGACACTGTCTGTGAACAAATACTCCCTCCCACTCTGAACCCTGTCTGTGAATAAACACTCTACTCACTCTCTGGACCCTGTCTGTGAACAAGCACTCCACTCACTCTCTGGACCCTGTCTGTGAATAAACACTCCACTCACTCTCTGGACCCTGTTTCACTCTCTCGACCATGTCTGTGAATAAACACTCCCCCTCACTCTGGACCCTGTCTGTGAATAAACACTCCCTCCCACTCTGGAACCTGTCTGTGAATAAACACTCCATTCCACTCTCGACACAATCTGTGAACACACACTCCACCCACATACTGGAACCTGCCTGTAAACAAATACTCCACTCACACTCTGGACCCATTCTTTGAATAAACACTCCACTCACTCTCTGGGCCCTCTCTGTGAATAAACACTCCAACCGACTCTGAACACTCTCTATGAATAAACACTCCCCCCCAACTCTGGACCCTCTATGTGATAAACACTCCATTCACTCTCTGGACCCTGTCTGTGAAGAAGCAGACAACTCACTCTCTGTAGCCTGTTTGTGAATAAACACTCCACCCACACACTGGAGCCTGTCTCTGAACACGGACACTCTGTTTACACTCCGGACCCTGTCTGTGAATAAATACTCCACTCACTCTCTGAACCCTGTCTGTGAAAAAACAATCTACTCACACTCTGGACGCTGTCTGTGAATAAACACTCCACTCACTCTCTGGACCTTGTCAGTGAATACACACTCCCTCCCACTCTGGACACAATCTGTGAACACACACTCCACCCACATACCAGAGCCTGACTGTGAACAAACACTGCACACACACTCTGGACCCTGTCTGAGAATAAACACTCCACTCCCTCTCTGGACGCTGTCTGTGAATAAACACTCCAGTCACACTCTGAACACTGTGTGTGAATGAACACTCCACCGAAACACTGGAGCCTGTCTGTGAATACGGCCACTCTGTTCACACTCTGGACCCTGTATGTGAATAAACACTCCACTCACTCTCTGAACACTGTCTGTGAACACACACTCCACTCACACTCTGGACCCTGTCTGTGAATAAAAACTCCCTCCCACTCTGGACACAATCTGTGAACACACTCCACCCACATACTAGAGCCTGTCTGTAAACAAACAGTCCACTCACACTCTGGACACTGTCTGTGAACAAACACTCCCTCCCACTCTGGACCCTGTCTGTGAATAAACACTCTACTCACTCTCTGGACCCTGTTTGTGTATGAATGCTCCACTCACTCTCTCGACCATGTCTGTGAATAAACACTCCCTCCCACTCTGGAACCTGTCTGTGAATAAACACTCCATCCCACTCTCGACACAATCTGTGAACACACACTCCACCCACATACTGGAACCTGCCTGTAAACAAATACTCCACTCACACTCTGGACCCTGTCTTTGAATAAACACTCCACTCACTCTCTGGGCCCTGTCTGTGAATAAACACTCCAACCGACTCTGGACACTCTCTATGAATAAACACTCCCCCCCAACTCTGGACACAATCTGTGAACACACTCCACCCACATACTAGAGCCTGTCTGTGAACAAACACTCCACTCACTCTCTGGACGCTGTTTGTGTATAAATGTTCCACTTACTCTCTGGACCATGTCTGTGAATAAACACTCCCTCCCACTCTGGACCCTGTCTGTGAAGAAACACTCCCTCCCACTCTGGAACCTGTCTGTGAAGAAACACTCCATCCCACTCTCGACACAATCTGTGAACACACACTCCACCCACATACTGGAACCTGCCTGTAAACAAATACTCCACTCACTCTCTGGACACTGTCTGTAAACAAACACTCCCTCCCACTCTGGACCCTGTCTGTGAATAAACAGTCCCCTCACTCTCTGGACCCTATCTGTGAATAACCACTCCCCCCTACTCTGGACCCTGTCTGTGAATACACTCTCCACTCACTCTCTGAACCCTGTCTGTGAAAAAACAGTCCACTCACACTCTGGACGCTGTCTGTGAATAAACACTCCACTCACTCACTGGACCTTGTCTGTGAATAAACACTCCACCCGACTCTGGACACTCTCTGTGAATAAACACTCCCACCAACTCTGGACCCTCTCTGTGATAAACACTCCATTCACTCTCTGGACCCTGTCTGTGAAGAAACAGACAACTCAATCTCTGGAGCCTGTCTGTGAATAAACACTCCACCCACACACTGGAGCCTGTCTCTGAACACGGACACTCTGTTTACACTCCGGACCCTGTCTGTAAATAAACACTCCACTCACTCTCTGTACCCTGTCTGTGAATAACCACTCCCCGCTACTCTGGACCCTGTCTGTGAATAAACTCTCCACTCACTCTCTGAACCCTGTCTGTGAAAAAACAATCTACTCACACTCTGGACACTGTCTGTGAATAAACACTCCACTCACTCTCTGGACCTTGTCTGTGAATACACACTCCCTCCCACTCTGGACACAATCTGTGAACACACACTCCACCCACATACCAGAGCCTGACTGTGAACAAACACTCCACACACACTCTGGACCCTGTCTGTGAATAAACACTCCACTCCCTCTCTGGACCCTGTCTATGAATACACACTCCCTCCCACTCTGGACCCTGTCTGGGAATAAACACTCCCCCCTACTCTGGACCCTGTCTGTGAATAAACTCTCCACTCACTCTCTGGACCTTGTATGTGAATAAACACTAGATTCACTCTGGAACCCGTCTGTGAATAAACACTCCACCCACACACTTGAGCCTGTCTGTGCACACGGACACTCAGTTCACACTGTGGACCTTGTCTGTGAATAAACACTCCACTCACTCTCTGGACACTGTCTGTGCATAAACACTCCACTCACTCTCTGGACCCTGTCTGTAAACAAACACTCCACTCACTCTCTGGACCCTGTCTGTAAACAAACACTCCACTCACTCTCTGGACCCTGTCTGTGAATAAGCACTCCACTCACACACTGCAGCTTGTCTCTGAACACGGACACTCTGTTCACACTCCGGACCCTGTCTGTGAATGAACACTCCACTCACTCTCTGTGCCCTGTCTGTGAATAAACACTCCCACTACTCTGGACCCTCCCTGTGAATAAACTCTCCACTCACTCTCTGGACCTTGTCTGTGAATAAACACTAGATTCACTCTGGAACCCGTCTGTGAATAAACAGTCCACTCACTCCCTCGACACTGTGTCTGAATAAACACACCACCCACACACTGGAGCCTGTCTGTGAACACAGACACTCTGTTCACACTCCAGACCCTGTCTTTGAATAAACACTCCATTCACTCTCTGTACCCTGTCTGTGAATAAACAGTCCACTCACACACTGGATGCTGTCTGTGAATAAACACTACACTCACCCTCTGGACACTGTGTGTGAATAAACACTCCACCCGCACACTGGAGCCTGTCTGTGAACACGGACACTCTGTTCACACTCCAGACTCTGTCTTTGAATAAACTCTCACTCACTGTCTGGACACAATCTGTGAACACACACTCCACCCACACACTGGAGCCTGTCTGTGAACACTGACACTTTGTTCACACTCCAGACCCTGTCTGTGAATAAACTCTCACTCACTGTCTGGACACAATCTGTGAACACACACTCCACCCACATACTGGAGCCTGCCTGTGAATAAATACTCCACTCACACTCTTGACCCTGTCTTTGAATAAACACTCCACTGACTGTCTGGACACTGTGTGTGAATACACACTCCACCCACACACTGGAGCCTGTCTGTGAACACGGACACTCTGTTCACACTCCAGACCCTGTCTGTGAAGGAACAGTCCACTCACTCTCTGGAACCTGTCTGTGAATAAACTCTGCACTCACTCTCTGGACCCTGTCTCTGAATAAACACTCCACTCACACTCTGGGCCCTGTCTGTGAATAAACACTCCCCCCTACTCTGGACCTTGTCTGTGAATAAACACTCCATTCAGTCTCTGGAACCTGTCTGTGAATAAACACTCCACTCACACTCTGCACCGTGTCTGTGAATAAACACTCCACTCAGCCTCTGGACACTGTGTGTGAATAAACACTCCACCCACACACTGGAGCTTGTCTGTGCACACGGACACTCTGTTCACACTGTGGACCCTGTCGGTGAATAAACACTCCCTCCCACTATGGACCCTGTATGTGAATAAACACTCCACTCACTCTCTGTACCTTGTCTGTGAATAAACACTCCCTCTACTCTGGACCCTGTCTGTGAATAACAACTCCACTCACTCTCTGTACCTTGTCTGTGAATAAACACTCCCTCTACTCTGGACCCTGTCTGTGAATAACAATTCCACTCACACCCTGAACACTGTGTGTGAATGAACACTCCACCGAAACACTGGAGCCTGTCTGTGAATACGGCCACTCTGTTCACACTCCGGACCCTGTCTGTGAATAAACACTCCACTCACTCTCTGGACCCTATCTGTGAATAAAAACTCCCTCCCACTCTGGACACAATCTGTGAACCCACTCCACCCACATACTGGAACCCGTCTGTGAACAAACACTCCACTCACTCTCTGGACCCTATCTGTGAATAAAAACTCCACCCCCACTCTGGACCCTGTCTGTGAATAAACACTCTACTCACTCTCTGAACCCTGTCTGTGAACAAGTACTCCACTCACTCTCTGGACCCTGTTTGTGAATAAACACTCCACTCACTGTCTGGACCATGTCTGTGAATAAACACTCCCTCTCACTCTGGACCCTGTCTGTGAAGAAACACTCCCTCCCACTCTGGACCCTGTCCGTGAATAAACACTCCTTCCCACTCTGGACACAATCTGTGAACACACACTCCACCCACATACTGGAACCTGCCTGTGAACAAATACTCCACTCACACTCTGGACCCTGTCTTTGAATAAACACTCCACTCACTCTCTGGGCGCTGTCTGTGAATGAACACTCCCCCCGACTCTGGACACTCTCTGTGAATAAACACTCCCCCCAACTCTGGACCCTCTCTGTGAATAAACACTCCATTTACTCTCTGGAGCCTGTCTGTGAAGAAACAGACAACTCACTCTCTGGAGCCTGTCTGTGAATAAACACTCCACCCACACACTGGAGCCTGTCTCTGAACACAGACACTCTGTTCACACTCCAGACCCTGTCTGTGAATAAACACTCCACTCACTCTCTGTACCCTGACTGTGAATAAACACTCGCCCCTACTCTGGACCCTGTCTGTGAATAAACAATCTACTCACACTCTGGACGCTGTCTGTGAATAAACACTCCACTCACTGTCTGGACACTGTGTGTGAGTAAACACTCCACCCACACACTTGAGCTTGTCTGTGCACACGGACACTCAGTTCACACTGTGGACCTTGTTTGTGAATAAACACTCCACTCACTCTCTGGACACTGTCTGTGAATAACAACTCCCCCCTACTCTGGACCCTGTCTGTGAATAAACTGTCCACTCACTCTCTGAACCCTGTCTGTGAAAAAACAATCTACTAACACTCTGGACGCTGTCTGTGAATAAACACTCCACTCACTCTCTGGACCTTGTCTGTGAATACACACTCCCTCCCACTCTGGACACAATCTGTGAACACACACTCCACCCACATACCAGAGCCCGACTGTGAATAAACACTCCACACACACTCTGGACCAAATCTGTGAATAAACACTCCACTCCCTCTCTGGACCCTGTCTGTCAATAAACACTCCATTCACTCTCTGGACACTGTCTGTGCATAAACACTCCACTCACTCTCTGGACCTTGTCTGTAAACAAACACTCCACTCACTCTCTGGACACTGTCTGTGAATAAACACTCCTTCCCACTCTGGACCCTGTCTGGGAAGAAAAACTCCCTCCCACTCTGGAACCTGTCTGTGAATAAACACTCCCTCCCACTCTGGACACAATCTGTGAACACACACTCCCCCCACATACTGGAGCCTGCCTGTGAATAAATACTCCACTCACACTCTGGACCCTGTCTTTGAATAAACACTCCACTAACTCTCTGGGCCCTGTCAGTGAATAAACACACCACTCACTCCCTGGACACTGCGTGTGAATAAAAACTCCACCCACACACTGGAGCCTGTCTGTGAACATGGACACGCTGTTCACACTCCAGACCCTGTCTGTGAAGAAACAGACCACTCACTCTCTGGATCCTGTCTGTGAATAAACACTGCACTCACTCTCTGGATCCTGTCTCTGAATAAACACTCCACTCACACACTGGATGCTGTCTGTGAATAAACACTACACTCACCCTCTGGACACTGTGTGTGAATAAACACTCCACCCACACACTGGAGCCTGTCTGTGAACACGGACACTCTGTTCACACTCCAGACTCTGTCTTTGAATAAACTCTCACTCACTGTCTGGACACCGTGTGTGAATAAACACTCCACCCACACACTGGAGCCTGTCTGTGAACACTGACACTTTGTTCACACTCCAGACCCTGTCTGTGAATAAACTCTCACTCACTGTCTGGACACAATCTGTGAACACACACTCCACCCACACACTGGAGCCTGTCTGTGAACACTGACACTTTGTTCACACTCCAGACCCTGTCTGTGAATAAACTCTCACTCACTGTCTGGACACAATCTGTGAACACACACTCCACCCACATACTGGAGCCTGCCTGTGAATAAATACTCCACTCACACTCTTGACCCTGTCTTTGAATAAACACTCCACTGACTGTCTGGACACTGTGTGTGAATACACACTCCACCCACACACTGGAGCCTGTCTGTGAACACGGACACTCTGTTCACACTCCAGACCCTGTCTGTGAAGGAACAGTCCACTCACTCTCTGGAACCTGTCTGTGAATAAACTCTGCACTCACTCTCTGGACCCTGTCTCTGAATAAACACTCCACTCACACTCTGGGCCCTGTCTGTGAATAAACACTCCCCCCTACTCTGGACCTTGTCTGTGAATAAACACTCCATTCAGTCTCTGGAACCTGTCTGTGAATAAACACTCCACTCACACTCTGCACCGTGTCTGTGAATAAACACTCCACTCACCCTCTGGACACTGTGTGTGAATAAACAAACCACCCACACACTGGAGCCTGTCTGTGCACACGGACACTCTGTTCACACTGTGGACCCTGTCGGTGAATAAACACTCCCTCCCACTATGGACCCTGTATGTGAATAAACACTCCACTCACTCTCTGTACCTTGTCTGTGAATAAACACTCCCTCTACTCTGGACCCTGTCTGTGAATAACAACTCCACTCACACCCTGAACACTGTGTGTGAATGAACACTCCACCGAAACACTGGAGCCTGTCTGTGAATACGGCCACTCTGTTCACACTCCGGACCCTGTCTGTGAATAAACACTCCACTCACTCTCTGGACCCTATCTGTGAATAAAAACTCCCTCCCACTCTGGACACAATCTGTGAACCCACTCCACCCACATACTGGAACCCGTCTGTGAACAAACACTCCACTCACTCTCTGGACCCTATCTGTGAATAAAAACTCCACCCCCCACTCTGGACCCTGTCTGTGAATAAACACTCTACTCACTCTCTGAACCCTGTCTGTGAACAAGTACTCCACTCACTCTCTGGACCCTGTTTGTGAATAAACACTCCACTCACTGTCTGGACCATGTCTGTGAATAAACACTCCCTCTCACTCTGGACCCTGTCTGTGAAGAAACATTCCCTCCCACTCTGGACACAATCTGTGAACACACACTCCACCCACATACCAGAGCCTGACTGTGAACAAACACTCCACACACACTCTGGACCATGTCTGTGAATAAACACTCCCTCCCACTCTGGACTCTGTCTGTGAATAAACACTCCACTCACTCTCTGGACCGTGTCTGTCAATAAACACTCCACTCAGCTTCTGGACACTGTGTGTGAATAAAAACTCCACTCACACACTGGACCCTGTCGGTGAATAAACACTCCATTCAGTCTCTGGAACCTGTCTGTGAATAAACAGTCCACTCACACTCTGCACCGTGTCTGTGAATAAAAATTCCACTCAGCCTCTGGACACTGTGTGTGAATAAACACTCCACCCACACACTGAAGCCTGTCTGTGAACAAGGACACTCTGTTCATACTCCAGACCCTGTCTGTGAATAAACACTCCCCCCTACTCTGGACCCTGTCTGTGAATAAACACTCCACTCACTCTCTGGACCCTGTCTGTGAATAAACACTCCACTCACTCCCTCGAAACTGTGTGTCAATAAGCACACCACCCACACACTGGAGCCTGTCTGTGAACACGGACACTCTGTTCACACTCCAGACCCTGTCTGTGAATAAACACTCCACTCACTCTCTGTACCCTGTCTGTGAATAAACACTCCACCCACATACTGGAGCCTGCCTGTGAACAAATACTCCACTCACACTCTGGACCTTGCCTGTGAATAAACACTCCACTCACTCTCTGGGCCCTGTCTGTGAAGAAACACTCCCCCCGACTCTGGACCCTGTTTGTGAATAAACGCTCCACTCACTCTCTGGACCATGTCTGTGAATAAACACTCCCTCCCACTCTGGACTCTGTCTGGGAAGAAACACTCCCTCCCACTCTGGAACCTGTCTTTGAATAAACACTCCACTCACTCTCTGGGCACTGTCTGTGAATAAACTCACCCCCGACTCTGGACACTCTCTGTGAATAAACACTCCCCACAACTCTGGACCCTCTCTGTGAATAAACACTCCATTCATTCTCTGGGCCCTGTCTGTGAGTAAACACTCCCTACCACTCCAGATCCTGCCTTTGAATAAACACTCCATTCACTCTCTGGAGCCTGTCTGTGAATAAACAGACCATTCACTCTCTGGACCCTGTCTGTGAATAAACACTCCATTCATTCTCTGGACCCTGTCTGTGAATAAACACTCCACCCACATACTGGAGCCTGCCAGTGAACAAATACTCCCTCCCACTCTGGACCTTGCCTGTGAATAAACACTCCACTCACTCTCTGGACCCTGTCTGTAAACAAACTCTCCACTCACTCTCTGGACCCTCTTTGTGAATAAACGCTCCACTCACTCTCTGGACCCTGTCTGTGAATAAACACTCCATTCATTCTCTGGACGCTCTCTGTGAATAAACACTCCACTCACTCCCTCGACACTGTGTGTGAATAAAGACTCCATTCACTCCCTGGACCTTGCCTGTGAACAAACACTCGAATCACTCTCTGGACCCTGTCTGTGAATAAACACTCCATTCACTCTCTGGACCCTGTCCCTGAATAAACACTCCACTCACTCTCTGTGCCCTGTCTGTGAATAAACACTAGATTCACTCTGGAACCCATCTGTGAATAAACACTCCACTCACACTCTGGAGACTGTCTGTGAATATACACTCCCCCCAACTCTGGACCCTGTCTGTGAATAAACACTCCACCGACTGTCTGGACACTGTCTGTGAATAAACAATCCACCGACACACTGGAGCCCGTCGGTGAACACGGACACTCTGTTCACACTCAGGACCCTGTCTATGAATAAACACTCCATTCACTCACTGGAGCCTGTCTGTGAATAAACACTCCACTCACATTCTGGATGCTGTCTGTGAATAAACACTCCACTCACTCTCTGGACACTGTCTGTGCATAAACACTCCACTCACTCTCTGGACACTTTCTGTGAACAAACACTCCACTCACTCTCTGGACCCTATTTGTGAATAAACGCTCCACTCATTCTGGAACCTGTCTGTGATTAAACACTCCCTCCCACTCTGGACACAATCTGTGAACACACACTCCACCACCATACTGGAGCCTGCCTGTGAACAAATACTCCACTCACACTCTGGGCCCTGTCAGTGAATAAACACTCCACTCACTCTCTGGGCCCTGTCTGTGAGTAAACACTCTCCCCAACTCTGGACCCTGTCTGTGAATAAACACTCCATTCACTCTCTGGAGCCTGTCTGTGAATAAAAACTCCACCCCCACTCTGGACCTTGTCTGTGCATAAACACTCCACTCACTCTCTGGACACTGTCTGTGCATAAACACTCCACTCACTCTCTGGACCCTGTCTGTAAACAAATACTCCCTCCCACTCTGGACCCTGTCTGGGAAGAAACACTCCCTCCCACTCTGGAACCTGTCTGTGAATAAACACTCCCTCCCACTCTGGACACAATCTGTGAACACACACTCCACCCACATACTGGAGCCTGCCTGTGAACAGATACTCCACTCACACTCTGGACCCTGTCTTTGAATAAACACTCCACTCACTCTCTGGGCACTGTCTGTGAAGAAACACTCCACTCACTGTCTGGACTCTGTCTGTGAATAAAGACTCCATTCATTCTCTGGACCCTGTCTGTGAATAAACACTCCATTCATTCTCTGGACCCTGTCTGTGAATAAACACTCCACCCACATACTGAAGCCTGCCTGTGAATAAACACTCCATTCACTCTCAGGTCCCCGTCTGTAAACAAACACTCCACTCACTCTCTGGACCATGTCTGTGAATAAACACTCCCTCCCACTCTGGACCCTGTCTGTGAAGAAACACTCCCCACTACTCTGGACCCTGTCTGTGAATAAACGCTCCACTCGCTCTCTGAACCCTGTCTGTGAAAAAACAATCTACTCACACTCTGGACGCTGTCTGTGAATAAAGACTCCACTCACACTCTGGACACAATCTGTGAACACACACTCCACCCACATACTGGAGCCTGCCTGTGAACAAATACTCCACTCACACTCCTGACCCTGTCTGTGAATAAACACTCCACTCACTATCTGGGCCCTGTCTGTGAATAAACACTCCCTCCCACTATGGACCCTGTATGTGTATAAACACTCCACTCACTCTCTGTACCCTGTCTTTGAACACACACTCCACCCACATACTGGAGCCTGTCTGTGAACAAACACTCCACTCACACTCTGGACCCTGTCTTTGAATAAACACTCCACTCACTCTCTGGACCTTGTCTGTGAATAAACACTTCACTCACTCTCTGGACACTGTCTGTGCATAAACACTCCACTCACTCTTTGGACACTGTCTGTGCATAAACACTCCACTCACTCTTTGGACCCTGTCTGTAAACAAACACTCCACTCACTCTCTGGACCCTGTTTGTGAATAAACACTCCCTCCCACTCTGGACCCTGTCTGGGAAGAAACACTCCCTCTCACTCTGGACACAATCTGTGAACACACACTCCACCCACACACTGGAGCCTGCCTGTGAACAAATACTCCACTCACACTCTGGGCCCTGTCAGTGAATAAACACTCCATTCAGTCTCTGGAACCTGTCTGTGAATAAACACTCCACTCAGCCTCTGGACACTGTGTGTGAATAAACACTCCACCCACACACTGGAGCCTGTCTGTGAACAAGGACATTCTGTTCATGCTCCAGACCCTGTCTGTGAATAAACACTCCCCCCTACTCTGGACCCTGTCTGTGAATAAACAGTCCACTCACTCTCTGGACACTATGTGTGAATATACACTCCACCCACACACTGGAGCCTGTCTGTCAACAAGGACACTCTGTTCATACTCCAGACCCTGTCTGTGAATAAACACTCCACTCACTCTCTGGACCCTGTCAACAAGGACACTCTGTTCATACTCCAGACCCTGTCTGTGAATAAACACTCCACTCACTCTCTGGACCCTGTCTGTGAATAAACACTCCATTCACTATCTGGAACCTGCCTGTGAATAAACACTCCACTCACACTCTGGACCCTGTCTGTGAATAAACACTCCATTCATTCTCTGGACGCTCTCTGTGAATAAAGACTCCATTCACTCCCTGGACCTTGCCTGTGAACAAACACTTGAATCACTCTCTGGACTCTGTCTGTGAATAAACACTCCACTCACTCTCTGGACCCTGTCTGAAAATAAACACTCCATTCACTCTCTGGACCCTGTCTGTGAATAAACACTCCACTCACACTCTGGACGCTGTCTGTGAATAAACACTCCACTCACTCTCTGGACCCTGTCTGTGAATAAACACTCCACTCACTTTCTGGAGCCTGTCTGTGAATAAACACTCCACTCACACTCTGGACGCTGTCTGTGAATAAACACTCCACTCACTCTCTGGACCCTGTCTGTGAATAAACACTCCATTCACTCTCTGGACCCTGTCTGTGAAGAAACAGACAACTCACTCTCTGTAGCCTGTCTGTGAATAAACACTCCACTCACTCCCTCGACACTGTGTGTGAATAAACACACCACCCACACACTGGAGCCTGTCTGTGAACACAGACACTCTGTTCACACTCCAGACCCTGTCTTTGAATAAACTTTCACTCACTGTCTGGACACCGTGTGTGAATAAACACTCCACCCACACACTGGAGCCTGTCTGTGAACACTGACACTTTGTTCACACTCCAGACCCTGTCTGTGAATAAACACTCCACTCACTCTCTGTACCCTGTCTGTGAATAAACACTCCCCACTACTCTGGACCCTGTCTGTGGATAAACACTCCACTCACTCTCTGGACCCTGTCTGTGAATAAACACTCCACTCACTTTCTGGACCCTGTCTGTGAATAAACACTCCACTTCTACTGTGGACCCTGACTGTGGACTCAAACTCCTTCACACACACACACACACACACACACACACACACACACACACACCACACACACACTCACACACACACACACTCACGACACCCACCTTACGTTGCACACTGAGTGACCCAGGTACCAAACTATAAGGATTTCTAAACAGATGCCAGATTATAGGTGTTTTCCTCTAATTCTATTTCTGAAAAGTATCTTAAATGAGTATTCATTAAACCAATTCATCCCTCTATATAGTAAGTAACCTGAAGTGATCTATTCACCATCAAGCATACAGTGTTTTCTTAAAGTTTCCTTTATTAAAGCTAAGTTGGCAATAAAAATCTTACCACAAAGAGACGCTGCGATTTTGCTTGCAGACTCAGACCTATGATAAAAAATCAACCATTTGAGACAGATTAAACCAAATGAAACAGATTCAAACTGGTCTTTGTCTCTGGACCAGGCTGTGAGTTTGCGACTCATTTGAGATAGACACACACAAGACTGCAGATGCTGGGATTTTGAGCGAAAAAAAAACAAATTGCTGGGGGATTTCAATGGGTCAGGCAGCATCTGTGGATGGAAATGGACAGTCGTGCCTTCGGGTCCAGATGGAGGTTCTCAATGCAAATCATCGACTATTTCTCGCCAGAGATAAGACCATAAGACATAAGAGCAGAATTAAGCCATTTGGCCCATTGTGTCTGCTCTGCCAATCAATCCTGGCTGATCCTTATTTCCCCTCCTCAGCCCCACTCCCCAGCCTTCTCCCCGTAACCTTTGATGCCATATCCAATCAAGAACCTATCAAACTCTGCCTGTAATACTATGGGCTCTTAACCTGGTAAGCAGCCTTATGTGTGGCACCTTGTCAAAGGCCTTCTGAAAGTCCAAATACACAATGTCGACTGCAATCCCTTTGTCTATTCTACATGTAACTCCTCAAAGAATTCTGAAGGGCTCGTCAGGCAAGATTTTCCCTTTTGGAAACTGTGGTGATCTTATCCTATCTTGTCCTGTGTCACCAAGTACACCATAAGCTCATCCTTAACAATTGACTGCAACATCTGCTGCTTTCCCCCTTTCTGAAAGAGTGGAGTGACATTTGCAGTTTTCCAGTCCTCTGGCACCGATCCAGAGTCCAATGATTTTGAAAGATCATTACTAATGCCTTCACAATCTCTATCACACCCTCTTTCAGTTCATCTGGTCGGGTGGCTTAGGTACCTACAGGCTTTTCAGCTTTATGAGCACCTTCTCCCTTGTAATAGTAATTGCACGCACTTCTCTTCCCTCACACTCTTCAACATCTGGCACACTGCTAGTGTCTTCCACAGTAAAGATTGATGCAAAATATTCATTTAGTTCATCTGCCTTCTCCTTGGCCCCTGTTATTATTTTTCCGGTCTCATTTTCTTGTGGTCCTATATCCACTCTCATATTTCTTTTATTTTTTACATACTTGCAAAAGCTTTTACTATCCACTCTGATATTGTTTGCCAGCTTGCTTTTATATTTCATCTTTTCCCTCCCAGTGATTTAGTTGCTCTCTGCAGGGTTTTAAAAGCTTCCCAATCTTCCATCTTACTGGTAATTTTTGCTTTGTTGTGTGCCCCCTCTTTTGCATATACATTAGCCTTGACTTCCCATGTCACGGTTGTACTATTTTGCCGTTTGAATATTTCTTTGTTTTTGTTTTTGGAATACATCTACCCTGCACCTTCCTTATTTTTCCCAGAAACTCACGTTGTTGCTGCTCTGCTGTCATCCCTGCCAGCAGTTTCTTCCAATTTACTTTGGCCAACTCCTCTCTCATACCACTGTAATTTCCTTTACTCCACTAAAATACTGTGACGTCAGACTTTACTTTCTCCCTATCAAATTTCAAGTTGAACTTAATCATCTTCCGATCACTGCCTCCTAAGGGTTCTTTTACCTTAAGTTCCCTAATCACCTTTGTTTCATTACATAACACCCAATCTAGTATAGCTGATCCCCTAGTAAGCGCAACAATAAACTACTCTAAAAAGCCACCTCATAGGCATTCAACAAACTCATTCTCTTGAGATCCATTTCCAACCTGATCTTCCCAATCAACCTGCTTGTTGAAATCTCTCATGACTATCATAACATTGCCCTTTTGACATGCAACATTGCTCTTTTGAGATGCTGACTGACCCCCTGAGTTCCTCCAGCAGTTTGTTTCATGCATCTGAGATGGTCACAGACATGAACCCCAGCCTATTCTGGGTTGGCCGAACTCCCCCATTTGGAGGGTATAGTTGGGGGTCACTCCTGCCGCCTCTGCTGGGATGTGTGTGAATGAGGACATTATAGAGTCCCATGTCCGAATTGGTTCATGCCCATTTAAGCTAGTTCAAAGTTCAGGCTAAATTTATTATCAAAGTACATACAGTGTATATCAGAACAATCTGGAGCTAAATATGCCCAAGACTGTGGAGATGACAGTGGACTTCAGGAGGAGCCCCCCAATACTCCCCCCACTCACTATACTTAACAGTATTGTGTCTGCTGTGGAGACCTTCAGGTTTCTGGGTGTCACAATCTCCCAGGACCTGAAGTGGACACCCAACACAGACACTCTTATCAAAAAGGCTCAGCAGAGGTTGTATTTCCAACGTCAACTCAGGAAGTACAACCTGCCTCAGGAGCTGCTGATTCAATCCTATTCAGGAATAATCCAGTCTGTTCTCTGTTCGTCCATCACTGCCTGGTTTGGATCAGCTACCAAACAATCAAGAATAGACTCCAAAGAACCGTCAGGGCTGCGGAAAGGATTATTGGTGTGAAGCTGCCCTCAATCCAGGACTTATATGCATCTAGAGTCAGGAAGCGAGCAAGCAGCATCATTGTAGACCCATCACACCCTGGACATCACCTGTTTCAACTCCTTCCTTCTGGTAGGCACTTTAGATCACTGTATGCCAGGACAAATAGGTACAAGAACAGTTTCTTTCCGTATGCCATCAGTCTTATGGACACTTGAATTTTAGTCTATTATAAACCAAGTCCACCTGTACATACACAGGTACACCTTATTGTATATAGTTCATGATTATTTGCACTATTGTTTTGTTTGCTTTTTGATTCTGTACAGCGAGAGCTCAGGGAAACCGGCATCAAATTCCCTGTATGTGTCCACATACTTGGCGATAATAAAGGATTCTGATTCTGATTCTGATTCTGAAATCAGGCAGGAAGTACAGGAGCCTAAAGATCCACACTTGAAGGTACAGGAACATCTTCTTCCACTGCCATCAGCTTGTTGAACCGACCTGAAAACCCCTGACACTACCCCGAAATGTATTTTTTTTACTCTCTCAACCCTTCAGTAATGCTATAATGTTTAGTTCCGTCATATGAGTCTATGTTAACTTATGTTTCTGTCGTTTGTGATGCACTGTCCTGCAGCTTGCAAAAAGCTTGTTTTCATGCCTGCGTATGTCACTGGCATTAAAATCATTCTCCTTTCTGCACTACAAGAACAGAAAGAGATTAGAAAAGAAGAAGCAAATTCTGTGCAATAGCCACATTGAAAGAAGGACTGGGTGTCATTTCTGTCTTTAGAACAGAGGAAATAATGGTTAATTTGCCAAGGCGTACTTAAAGTTACGAAATGTGGGTTTGGAGTAGACGAAAGGATTTGGAACACGTTACGTGAGAGGGCAGTGAAGGTAGAAACTTCTACATTTAAGAAATAGCTAGACAGTCAGTAATCACCAAGATATTGAAGGCCAAATGGTGGTAAATGGGATTATCATATTTGGGTCATTATTGGTTGCCATGGACATGATGGGCTGAAAGTCCCATTTCTGCGCTGTACATCCCTATGACTCTACAAGAAGCAACCATTATAGGGACATGGAATCAAGAGCAAAGAGATAGAGTTGTACAGCATGGAAACAGGATCTTCTGCTCAACCACTCCATGCCAACCAAGATGTCCATTTAAGCCAGTCCCATATGCCTACATTTTGCCAATATCTCTCTAAACCTTTTCTATCCATGTACTTGTCCAAGTGTCTTTTAAATTTTTATTAATGTAACTACCTTAACCACTTTCCCTGGAAGTTCATTACATATACTGACCGCCATTTAGGTGAAAAAGTTACCCCTCAGGTTCCTATTAAAGCTCTTCCCTCTCACCTTAAACTTATGCCCTCTAGTTCTTGATTCCCCAACCCTGGGGCAAAATGAGTGTATTCACCCTTTCTATGCATGATTTTATACACCTCTCCCTCCCCTTTCTGTCTCCATCTCTGGAGACAAACTATCAACTGACATCTTTTATAAACCTACTGATTACCAAGGTTATCTCGACTATACCTCTTCCAATTCTATCTCCTGTAAAAATGCCATTCCCTTTTCTCAGTTTCTTTGCCTCTGCCACATCTGTTCTCAGGATGCGACTTAATGTTCTAGGACATCAGAGACCCTTCCCTTTCTTCTATGGTCCTCTCTCCTCTCCTATCAGATTCTTTCTTCTTCAGCTCTTTTCCTTTCCCACCCACCTGGCTTCAATTATCACCTTCCAGCTAGCCCACTTCCCTTCTCCCCACCTTTTTCTTTGTGTGTCTTCCCCCTTCCTACACAATCCTGAAGAAGAGTCTCGGCCTGAAACATCTACTGTTTATTCATTTCCATAGATACTGCCTGACCTGCTGAGTTCCTCCAGCATTTTGAGTGTGTTAATTTATGCACCTCTATGAGATCACCCCTCATTCTCCTACCCTCCAATGAATAAAACCTCCTTCCATAACTCAGTCTGATATTAATTTAAGACTAAATTCAGAAGGGAACAGCAAATACTTTTAATACAAGCTTAGTGAGGCTGGAGATTGAGGATCTTCAGTGAGTTGACCTGTCTCCACGAACTGAACACCTTCCAAAAGACAGGCGAAGACTCGTTTCACTTGTGACAACATCCACACACTGTGGTTTCAGCAAGAACCGCAGCATCCACAGTGAAATTCCCAAACCAGCTGAAACATATAGGGTAGAAAGCTTTGAAGAGGGAACAAGAGTCAAGTGACTGGCAGGAGTGTAGAGAAAGAGCAGAAGGCCCAGACCTTGACTGGGTCTCAACTGAGATCACATGGGTTGCCTCATTGAGTAGCTGAAGGAAGTCAATGATTCCTGAGGAAGGGTCTTGGCCTGAAACATCGACTGCTTATTCTTTTCCATAGATGATACCTGACCTGCTGAGTTTCTCCAATATTTTGTGTGTGGTGCTTTGGATTTCCAGCATCTGCAGATTTTCTCTTGTTTGTGATCTGATGGAAGAGTTGCATTAGGAAACATACAGCATTGCATTTTTTTTCTTTCCAAATGCATGGTTGCTGGGTGACCTTTGAACAGATCTAGAGTCATAGAGCACTACAACACAGAACCATACCTCCCGACCCATCTAGTCCATGCTGAACTACTATTCTACTTAGTCCCATTGACTTGCACCTGGACCATAATTCACCACCCCCCCTCCCATCTGTGTATCTAAGCAAACTTCTCTTAAATGTTGAAACCAAATCTTATCTTCCATTTCTGCTGACAAGCTCATTCCACATTCTCTGAGAGAAGTTCCCCCTCATGTTACTCTCAAATACTTCACCTAGATTTGATGAGTTATATTAATATTTTCTCTTTTTTTGGGAAGCA
The DNA here is from genome assembly GCF_030028105.1 of Mobula birostris. Lineage (NCBI taxonomy): Eukaryota > Metazoa > Chordata > Chondrichthyes > Myliobatiformes > Myliobatidae > Mobula > Mobula birostris. The sequence continues at coordinate 57,151,461 of NC_092402.1, forward strand.
GTCGTCACCGGCAACACCAGCATTTATTGCCTATCCCTAGTGACCATTGAACAGAGGAGACTGCTCAGCACGAACCACCCATGTGGGTCGAGGTTCACATACAGGCTACACCGCGTACGGCAGCGAATTTCCTCCCTTGAAGGATGTTATTGAGTGACTTTTTTCAAGAACAACCTCATTGCAGAAAGAGTGGCTGCAGCATTCCGCATTCCCGTGACTCTCACCTGGAGCTGTAGTCCCACGTTGATGAGGGAAAGCAGAAGGTGATGACACCTTCCCTGTTCTTCCTCCTTCTGACCTCTTCCTGTGCAGCTCAGCAGAACACCAGCCCACACCCCACCACACCCTGCCAACCGCTGTTTCACACTGCCCCAAGTGTGGAGATCATTTGGAGGTGTGAGGACGTCAGGGAGGAGGATTGTCTCAGGGGCCTGGGACAGACCTCTTCCTCCCTGGGGCCCTATGCCTGAGGAGAACTAGCCAAGCTCAAAACCAGACAGCCCCTTCATGTCACCAGGGTTGACATGGGATGATTCGTCTAGACTCCCACCGCCTCAGCCACTAGCCTGCATAATTGGCTGGGCCAGCTGTGAGCTGTTAAATGTGAACCTGACCCATGCTGATGTTGGGGGCATCAGGTCCAATTCAGATACTAAATTCTAAAATCATAGTCCACATGTGAACGTTAGGGCCTCAATGTTGTCCTTTGAGATGAAGATAAAATATCCCACAGCACTATTAGAATTGCAACATGAAAGAAGTTCTCCAAACGAAAGGAGACTATGTGGTCATTATCACACAGCAGTTAGTGGGATCTTTCTTTGCCCTACATACGCATGTTAGTTCATGACAACACTGGCTACACCTGGTTGGAAGATGATGTGACGTGGCGAGTCATTTTTTTCACTGACCTGGTATTAAAATGGTTTTCATCGGCTGCACTTCAACTCCTTGAATCGGGTATTGCAGAGGAGAGTTTGCTTTGGCAATGAGCAGAGCGTCAGCAGGGCTCTTCGTCCTGGAGGAACACCACAAACAGAGTGGTCAATATTGTCATGTTCAACCGCCAAGGTAGAGCTCGATTACCAGAGCACACACCATGTCGGGACCATTCTGTGCACAGAAGTATCTCATTCTGCGTACAGTCTCATCCTCACCACACTATTAAAAATATAAACTGACTAGCAGCAATGAAAATAGAAAGTGCTGGAGACACTCAGCAGGTCGATAAAGATCATCCTGATGTATGCATCTTTGCCGTCCAGATGTTTCAGGTTTGAATGGAGATCCAATCTCAAAACTAGGACACTGCAATTAGCATTAATCGTGCGTCCACTTCAATAATACAAGTGACACGGAATCTCTGAGCCTATCAAAATAAACTTTACAAGCTTAAACAGAAAACACCAGGAGACTGCATTACAAAGAGTGAGTTGCTTGTGAAAAAAACACAAACAATTGTAAATGATAAATAACTCTTATTAAACAACAATTAACCAATTCAGACTCTAAAAACCTTGGAGCCCAACACTCTGGCTCCCAGCACAAGCCTGAAGAACTTATTACAATCAGTGAAATCTCCAGCCAGTTGATCAGCACGAGGCTTTACTACTGGCCAGGTACCCCATCTGGGTGGCATGCTTTCCACAAATTCACCCTCCTGAAAGATGCTCTTACGTCAGCCTCAGAGACTGAAATCACAGGGTCATCAGGGGCTGTGGGAGTTTCTGAAGGTTTCTTCATGCTTTGATGGTCAAAACGAGCATTGAGCTCATCTGGCAGTGAAACCATATAACCATATAACAATTACAGCATGGAAACAGGCCATCTCGGCCCTTCTAGTCCGTGCCGAACTCCTACTCTCACCTAGTTCCACTGACCTGCACTCAGCCCATAACCCTCCATTCCTTTCCTGTCCATATAGCTGTCCAATTTAACTTTAAACGACAACATCGAACCTGCCTCAACCACTTCTGCTGGAAGCTCGTTCCACACAGCTACCACTCTCTGAGTAAAGAAGTTCCCCCTCATGTTACCCCTAAACTTTTGTCCTTTAACTCTCAACTCATGTCCTCTTGTTTGAATCTCCCCCACTCTCAATGGAAAAAGCCTATCCACATCAACTCTATCTATCCCCCTCATAATTTTAAATACCTCCATCAAGTCCCCCTCCCAACTTTGCTTGCTGTCACCTATGTTGCTTGGTTTCACTTTGTAGGAAGTGATAGCATTCAAGCCCTGCCACAACTGTTGAACATCCTTTAGAGACTCATTTGGTCTGGAATTTCCACTTCACAGATGAGATGACATTCTGGGGATCGTACCTGGACGCCATGTATCTTACTTGGTCACCTGACCTGCCCTCTGCAGGTTCCAGATCTCATAGTTCATTCAGAGCTTCTGGTTTGAGAAAACTCTGAATGATTTTGTGGATACACTGTTTTTATGAAGTCAGAGGCAACTGTGGTGTATTTAGTCAGATCCTCTGATGAGCCTTTGAACACTGTCCAGTCCACCTGACTCAAAGCAATCACATAGCTGCTCTGCTACCTTCCACAGATGCTGCCTGACCTGCTACATTCCTTGAGCATTTTGTTTTTGGCTCTAGGTTCCAGCATCTGTAATCCCTTGGCTCTACACTCTCGTAGGGTGCACTCTACACGATAACAAATCTTCACTCTATTCCAAGCTAAAAATCTGGAATTCTTTGATTCTAGTTGCTGGTTTTTATGTTCTCTCTCCTTGAAGATCAAAACATGCAAGTTTAGTCAATGCAGATTTGAAACGGAAACCTTTCTAAAATGTAGACATGTGCATGCTCCTCAACAGTTGGAGAGTTTCCATGTCTCCCTGGAAAATTAGGATCCTTCAAATATAGGTATGTACATTGTGAATGAAGAACCGTACCTTTGTAAAAAGTGTTGATACTCTTTCTCTCTCCTTTGTTTCACCTCTTGGCGCTCTCCTACTTTAAAGGCTAACTCCAAATCAGAGACAGAGTCCTGGTTGAGAAGGGTCTTCAATGTCACCCCCTCCTGTTCACATGTGCAATCATTTCTTGTGAGCTGCCTAGGGAGGAAAATGATTTCAGACTTTAAGGCAAGTTGTGATGGGCAAGGGCAGTCACTTCAGGTAGAATACAGTTCATTGATCCTGCTCGTAGATGGACTAAGATGTACAGGGAATCTAGAACTAGGGCCGGAGTTTTAAAATTTAAATTGGTTAATTGGTAAGTCAGTTCATTATTATCACATGTACTGATCTACTGTGCATGCCATCCATACAGATCATTTCATTGTAGCAATGCATTGAGATAGTACAAGGGAAAGCAATAACAGAATGCAGGATAAAGTGTTATGGTTACAGAGAAAGTGCAGTGCACGCACACAATATGGTACAAGACTATGACAAAGTAGATTGTGAGGTCAAGATTCAAGTAGATCTACAGACAGGTGGGGAAAGATTTTACTTCACTCCGAGGCCAGAGAAAGTTTAGAATTCTCATGAGAGTATGGAGCTCAGTCAATTATGATATTCCAGGTTGCGATCAATAGATTTTTATATAAGTAAGGAATTAAAGGATATAGGAATCATGCAGTAAAAGAGTGTTGAGGTAGACCAGCCATGATCTTGTTGAATGGCAGAGCAGACTAAACAGGTAGACTGGCCACCTCCTGCCCTGCCTCCAATATCCTTCTGAGGCAATTCCTTGGCCATGTGGTTCCAGTTTTGTCCTCCTGATCCTGTGCCGTATCTTCAGCAAGCCCACCCCATCTCCAACCCATGTCTGCTCGTCTCTGGGAAACAGTGCAAGAGTTCCAGGTGTAAGGATAATCATCCATCCATAGTCATTCACCACACTCGAAGTGAACAAAGGAACTGGAGGAGGCCACTCAGCCCTTCCATTCTGTACCCAAATACACCAAGATCAAAGCTGACCTGAGCCTCCATGCCTTCCTCCCACCTTAGTTCTATTTTCATCAGCATCCCTGACGAAACAAAGTCCATCATGCTGTAATTTTGCATGTTTATTCACCCATGGACTTCTAATGGAGGGAAGATTTAGGTTTCCACTGTCTTTTGTACTTCAGCAAACTGCTCACTCCATGCACAAGGCTCTCCCACCAGGGGAAGTAGTTTCTCTCTGCTCTCCCTTTTAAACGCCACAACTCCAAGGGTCCTTACTCTTCTAGATGCAGAGTAATGCGAGCTTTGTGAAATAAATTTGTCAGTAATTTAACCCTTTTAGACCCAGTGTCATTCTGGTACATTGTTTCCAAGTGCAATTTGATGAACTAAAATGCGACCCCCTAAAATGGGGCAGAATCAACTCCAACCCCTTTGACTTAAAGATCAGCATTCTCTTTCAGTTCCGAGTTCCCAGTCCTTCACCATGTTGCAGCTTTCCTTCCATAGTTCTAAAGTAGATCGACAAATAATACTTGCCAAAGCTAAGGACTAATCTGAATTTTAAAAAGTGCTGGGAATAAAAACTTGCTTGCAAAAATAGTTACTAACTATATTTAAGTTAATGGGGTAGGGTGTCTGTACTGAAAGAGACAGCTGTGTTCTGCATTTCCATAAATGCAATATCCCGGTATGCTTTGAGAGCCACGCGGCTTCGCCAAATTATAAGCTGTGTAACAGTAGCCGAGAGAGAGAGAGTGAGAGAGAGTTAGAGAGGAGCAAGTGAGTGCATAGGAGTGAGAGTGTGTGAGCAATAGAGAGATTGAAAGAGTAAGAGAGTGAGAGAGATATACTTTATACTTTATTGTCGCCAAACAATTAGTACTAGAACGTACAATCATCACAGCGATATTTGATTCTGCACTTCACACTCCAGGTGAGATTCTCTGCCAGGTGAACACCAAGAAATTAGGTGCCCTTAAGGATCTCTATGGAGGAGTCGTCGATGTTCAGCGGAGAGTGGTCGCTCCGTGTCCTCCTGAAGTCAACAACCATCTCTTTTGTTTTGTTCACACTCAGAGACAGGTTGTTGGCTCTGCACCAGTCCGTTAGCTGCTGCACCTCCTCTCTGTATGCTGACTCATCGTTCTTGCTGATGAGACCCACCATGGTCGTGTCATCGGCGAACTTGATGATGTGGTTCGAGCTGTGTGTTGCAGCACAGTCGTGGGTCAGCCGAGTGAACAGCAGTGGACTGAGCACACAGCCCTGGGGGGCCCCCGTGCTCAGTGTGATGGTGTTGGAGATGCTGCTCCCGATCCGGACTGACTGAGGTCTCCTAGTCAGGAAGTCTAGGATCCAGTTGCAGAGGGAGGTGTTCAGGCCCAGTAGTTTCAGCTTTCCAATCAGGTGCTGAGGAATAATTGTGTTGAATGCTGAACTGAAGTCTATGAACAGCATTCAAACGTACGTGTCTTTTTTGTCCAGAGGGGTTAGGGCCAGGTGGAGGGTGATGGCAATGGCGTCATCTGTTGAACAGTTGGGACGGTACGCGAACTGCAGGGGGGTCTAGTGAGGGGGGCAGCAGGGTCTTGATGTGCCTCATGACGAGCCTCTCGAAACACTTCATGATGATGGATGTGAGTGCAATGGGACAGTAGTCGTTGAGGCAGGACACTGAAGACTTTTTCAATGTTTGAGTATAAATCAGTGATAATTCTGAAAGCATGTTCCACACCTCCTAGGCCTATTGCATCCAAACCCATTATTTGATGTGTTGTTGTCTAATTAAAATTAATTTTGCTGACAACCTTCTTCTCCTGACAGGGTTGGTTTGCAGGGCGGAACTTGGCTGTCTCCCAGGTCAAAACAAAGTATCTGCTCTGGGTCGATGATGACTTCATCTTCGCTTCAGACACCAAGCTGGAAAAGATGGTGGAGATCCTGGAGAAAACCACTCTGGACATGGTGAGCTCACTGCCTTGGGTTAAACAGGAATTGTGTGAGGGGAGACATACACAGAACATAGAACAGTACAGCACAGGAACAGGCCCTTCGGCCCACAAGTCAGAATCAGAATCAAAATTAGAATCAGATTCAGGATCAGGTTTAATTTCACTGGCATATGTCAGGAAATTTGTTGTTTTGCGGCAGGAGTACATTACAGTACATAATTTTAAAAAAACTATAAATTACAATAAGAAATATGTTTAAAAATTAAGGCATCCATTAGTCTTGCGAGATCATGGATCTGCGCCTGGAAAGTCTTCACTCTCCAGGGCGCAGGCCTGGGCAAGGTTGTATGGAAGACTAGCAGTTGCCCATGCTGCAAGTCTCCCCTCTCCACGACACCATTGTTGTCCAAGGGAAGGGCATTAGGACCCATACAGCTTGGCACCAGTGTCATCGCAGAGCAACATGTGGTTAAGTGTCTTGCTCAAGGGCACAACATGTTCCCTCAGCTGGGGCTCGAACTCACGACCTTCAGGTCGCTAGTCGAATGCCTTAACCACTTGGCCACGTGCCCACACATGTTTAAAAAGTTAAATTAAATAAATAGTGCAAAAAGAGGGCAAAAAAAAGGAGAAAAAATATTGAGGTAATGTTCATGGGTTCATTGTCCATTCAGAATTCTGATGGCAGAGAGGAAGAAGCTGTTCCTAAAATGTCGAGTGTGTGTCTCCAGGCTCCTGTATCTCCTCCTTGAAGGTAGCAATGAGAGGGGGGGCTCGTCTTGAGTGATGGGGGCTCTTAATGATGGATGCCATATTTCTGAGTACTTCCTCAATGCTGGGGAGGCTAGTGCCCATGAAACTGGCTGCATTGACAACTTTCTGCAGCTTTTTCTGATCTTGTGCAGTGCCCCTCCATACCAGATGATGAAGCAACCAGTTAGAATGCTCTCCACAGTATATCTGTAGAAATTCCAAGAATCTTTGGTCTCATACCACGCCTCCCCAAAACTCCTAATGAAGTAAGTATGGCCGTTTTTGTAATTGCATCAGTATGTTGGACCCAGGATAGATCTGCAGAGATATTGACACCCAGGAACTTGAAGCTCCTCACCCTTTCTACTTCTGATCCCTCGATGATGTTCACAAGTTTAACTGCTAAGTTAGCAAGTTTCACGTCACATACCGGTGATAATTAACCTGATTCTGAATTTGAATTCTGATTCTGAGAATGAAATAATTGTTACTCTGGATCCAATGCAGCACAAAATAAACAGAAAAGATAAAGAACACAATAATAAAACTTTTTTAAAAATCACACAATAAAACATAAAATACATAAATTGATTGCATGTCCATAAAGTGACATTAGGCACAAAAGTGTCTGTACATAAAGTGACTGATGGGAAATAATGAAGTAGTTGTGGATGGGGGTGTGGATGGGTGGGTTAGTGGGTGGAGGTGTTGATCAGCCTTACTGCTTGGGGAAAGTAACTGTTTTTGAGTCTGATGGTCCTGGTTTGGATGCTGCATATCCTCCTCCCTGATAGGAGTGGGACAAACAGTCCATGAGCATGGTAGGTGGGATCCTTCATGATGTTACTGGCCCTTTCCCGGCCCCTTTCTGTATATACTGTATGTCCTTGATAGTGGGTAGGCTGGTGCCAGTGATGTGTTGGGCAGTTTTGACTACCCGGTGTCGAGCCTTCCAGTCCACCACAGTGTAGTTTCTGTACCATGCAGTGATGGTACCTTGCACTGTTTTGTGCACTTTATGTAGTCTTGTGCAGCTCTAACGTCTAATGTAGTTTTGTGTTGTTTCAGGTAGTCTAGTGTAGTTTTGTGTTGTTTCATGTAGCACCATGGTCCTGGAGGAACGTTGTTTCGTTTTTACTGTGTACTGTACCAGCAGTTATAGTTGAAATGACAATAAAAGCGACTTGACTTGGCTTGACTTGCAGCAGTTTAGGATACTGTCTTCTGCACATCTGTAGGATGATGTGAGTATGGATGTGCACAGTCCAGCTCTCTTCAGCCACTTCAGAAGGTAGAAGCACTGGTGAGCTTTCCTGACTGTGAAGGATGTGCTGGAAATTCCAATTTCCAACTGGCTCACTAATACTTTATACTTTATACTTTATACTTTATTGTTACCAAACAATTGATACTAGAACGTACAATCATCATAGCGATATTTGATTCTGCGCTTCTCGCTCCCTGGATTACAAATCGATAGTAAACATTAAAAATTTAAATTATAAATCATAAATAGAAAATAGAAAAATGGAAAGTAAGGTAGTGCAAAAAAACCGAGAGGCAGGTCTGGATATTTGGAGGGTACGGCCCAGATCCGGGTCAGGATCCGTTCAGCAGTCTTATCACAGTTGGAAAGAAGCTGTTCCCAAATCTGGCCGTACGAGTCTTCAAGCTCCTGAACCTTCTCCCGGAGGGAAGAGGAACGAAAAGTCTGTTGGCTGTGTGGGTCGTGTCCTTGATTATCCTGGCAGCACTGCTCCGACAGCGTGCGGTGTAAAGTGAGTCCACGGACGGAAGATTGGTTTGTGTGATGTGCTGCGCCATGTTCATGATCCTCTGCAGCTTCTTCCGGTCTTGGACAGGACAACTTCCATACCAGGTTGTGACGCACCCTGGAAGAATGCTTTCTACGATGCATCTATAAAAATTAGTGAGGGTTTTAGGGGACAGGCCAAATTTCTTTAGTTTTCTCAGGAAGTAAAGGCGCTGGTAGGCCTTTAGGAAGATAGGAAGAGAGATTGAGAGAGGAAGAGAGTGAAAGAGTGCCTAAGAGAGAGAGTGAGAGAGAGAGTGGGGGAAACAGGGAAAGAGTGAGAGAGATGGAGAGTGAGAGTGAGTATGAGAGAGAGAGAGAGAATGAGAGAGAGGGGGAAGAGAGAGAGAGGTGGGTAGACAGACAGAGGGTGGAGGGGGGTAGAGAGAGAGGGGGAGAGTGTGAGAGAGAGAGAGAGAGAGTGAGAGAGGGGGAGAAAGAGATGGGGAGAGCAAGATGGTCGAGAGAGAGTGAAGGAAGAGAGAGAGGAAGGAGAAAGAGAGAGGGGGAGGGAGAGGGTGGGAGGGAGAGAGGGGGGAAGGAGAGAGAGGGGGGTAAGGGGAGGGGGGAAGGGGAGAGGGGGAAGGGGAGGGGGAGAGAGAGGGGGAGAGAGAGAGTGGGAGAGAGAGGTGGTAGGGAAAGGGGGTAGGGAGAGAGGGTAGGGAGAGAAAGAGGGCAGGAGAGATGGGGGAGAGAGGCGGGGGAGAGAGGCGGGGAAAGAGAGTGGGGTGGAGTGAGAGGGGTGAGAGAAAGAGAGCAACACTTCACTCGTGAGTATGTTGGGGTCATCTATTGCATCCGGTGCTCCCAGTGCGGCCTCCTCTACATCGGTGAAACCTGACGCAGATTGGGGGACCGCTTCGTCGAGCACCTCCGCTCCGTCCGCCACAACAGACAGGATCTCCCGGTTGCCACCCACTTCAACTCTGCTTCCCACTCCCATTCAGATTTGTCTATACATGGCCTCCTCTACTGCCATGATGAGGCTAAACTCAGGTTGGAGGAGCAACACCTCATATACCGTCTAGGTAGTCTCCAGCCCCTTGGTATGAACACAGAATTATCCAACTTCCGGTAATTCCACCCCCCCCCTTCCCCTATCCCTATGTCACTCTGCCCCCTCCCCCAGCTGCCTAACACCTCCCTCATGGTTCCGCCTCCTTCTACTACCCATCGTGTTTTCCCCTATTCTTTCTTCACCTTTCCTACCTATCCCCTCCCTGTTTCCCCTCCCCCACCCCTTTAACTTTCCCCTTACTGGTTTTTCACCTGGAACCTACCAGCCTTCTCCTTCCAACCCTCCCCCACCTTCTTTATAGGGCCTCTGCCCCTTCCCCCTACAGTCCTGACGAAGGGTTCCGGCCCGAAATGTCGACCGATCTTTTCCACGGATGCTGCCAGACCTGCTGAGTTCCTCCAGCGTGTTGTGGGGGATCTGTCTTGTTTTGTCCTCGCCTCTGTGGGGTAAGTCAAGCCATTCTGCGTTGCCCTGCAGGGCAATCTGTCTTGTCTTGTCCTGGCCTCTGTTAGGTAAGTCTGGCCATTCTGCCATTACCCAACAGGTGGTCCTGTCCTACCTTGGTGTCGACATAAAGTTGAGTCCTGGCTTGTCTACGGATGAGTCCCGGCTCTATGTCTATGTACTGTCCAGTCTCATGATAGTGTTGAGTTAAAGATGAGCCCCGGCTTTTCGAAGGAGAAGTCCCGGCTCTCTGTTGATGTACAGTTCCCAGTCTGTCTCCGAGCTCCAGCCTCGAGTTATCAGCCTCCGCATTCCAAGACTCCAGCCCCCAGCCTGCAGCCTCAAGACCCAAGGCCCCCAGCCCCCAAGCCTCAAGACCCAAGGCCCCCAACCCCCAAGCCCAAAGGTCCCCAGTCCCCAAGCCTCAAGACCCCCAACCCCCAAGCCTCAAGACCAAAGGCCCCCAGTCCCCAAGCCTCAAGACCCAAGGCCCCCAACCCCCAAGCCTCAAGACCAAAGGCCCCCAGTCCCCAAGCCTCAAGACCCAAGGCCCCCAGTCCCCAGTCCTCAAGACCCAAGGCCCCCAGCCCACAAGCCCCAAGCCTCTAGACCCCAGCCACGTCCTGTCCGGTAGTCATGTCATGTCCTTGCCTGGTTCTGGGGCCCGAGGCCGAGGCAAGACCCAGGTTCTGGGTCCTTGTCCAGTCTCTGGTTCGGAGCCCAAGCCCAGGCTCCTAGTTCATAGTTCCTTGTCTGAGTTCCCTGTTTCTTGTCCATGTCCTAGCCCAAGTCTGCATTCTTGTCCCTGCTCCTTGTCCGTATCCTTTCACGTCCCTACTCTAGTCAAGTACTGTTCCTTGTACTTCAGTGTCTGTATCTTGCATTTGGGTCCGTTCCCAACGCCCCTATTATGACATTTGCGGAGGACACCAAGATAGGTGGAGGAGCAGGATGTGTTGTAGAAATGGAAAGGTTGTAGAGAGACTTGGTCAGTTTAGGAGAGTGGGCAAAGAAATGGCAGATGAGATACAACGTTGAGAAATGTACGGTTGTACGTTTTGGAAGAAGAAATAATCAGGCAGATTATTATTTAGATGGGGAGAAAATTCAAAAATCAGAAGTGCAAAGGGACTTGGGGGTCCTCGTGCTGAATACCCTAAAGGTTAACCACCAAGTTGGATCGGCGGTAAGGGAAGTGAATGCTATGTTGGCATTCATTTCAAGAGGAATAGTGTATAAGAGTAAGGAGGTGTTGATGAGGCTCTATGGGGCACTGGTGAGACCTGATTTGGAATACTGTGTGCAGTTTTGGGCCCCCTATCTTAGAAGGGATGTTCTGATGTTGGAGAGAGTTCAGAGAAGATTTACGAGGATGATTCCTGGAATGCAGGAGCTAACATATGAGAAGCGTTTGTCGGCTCTTGGATTGTATTCACTAGAGTATAGAAGAATGAGAGGGGATCTCATAGAAACATTTCGAATGTTGAAAGGGTTGGACAGAGTAGATGTGGAAAGGTTGTTTCCCTTGGTGGGTGAGTCCAGGACAAGAGGCCATAGTCTTAGAATTAGAGGGTACCCAGTTCAAACAGAGATGAGGAGAAATTTTTTTAGCCAGAGGGTCGTGGATTTGTGGAATTCGTTGCCACATACAGCTGTGGAGGCCCGATCATTGAGGGTGTTTAAGGAGGAGATTGACAGGTATCTAATTAGTCAGGGTATCAAGGGATATGGGGAAAAAGCCGGAAATTGGAACTAGATGGGAGAATAGTTTAGCTCATGGTGGAGTGGTGGAGCAGACTCGATGGGCCGAATGGCCTACATCTGCTCCTTTGTCTTGTGATCTTGAGAGATAGGGGGCAGAGAGATAGGAGAGAGAGAGGGGGGCAGAGAGAGGAGGCAGAGATAGAGAGGGGGAGAGTGAGAGGGGGAGAGAGGGGGGAGAGAGAGGAGAGAGTGTGAGCGAGGGGGGGAGAGGCAGGAGAGAGGGAGAGGAGGGAAAGACAGGGGAGATTGATGAGGAGAGAGAGACAGAGAGAGGAGGGGAGTGAGATGGAAGGAGAGAGTGAGAGAGAGGGGGGAAACAGAGAGAGATCAGGAGAGAGGGGGCAGAGAAAGAGAGAGGGGAGAAGAGAAAGAGTAGGGGGAGGGAGAAAAGGGGTAGAGAGAAAGGGGGAGAGATAGAGGGGAAAGAGAAAGAGGGGGAAAGAGAGGGGGCAGAGACAGAGAGAGAGTGAGGAGGGGGAGAGCAAGTGGGGAAGAGAGTGAGAGGGAGGGGGGAGAGGGGGTGGAGAGATGGGAGAAAGGTGGGGGAGGGGAAGAGGTGGGGGAGAGGGGGTAGAGAGGGGGTGAGAGAGATGGAAAAAAGAGGGGGAGAAAGAGGAAGAGAGAAAGGTGGAGATTGAGGGGGGGGAGAGAAAGGCGGAGATTGAGAGGTGGGAGAGGGAGTGTGGAGAGAGAAAGGGGGAGAGAGGGGAGACAGGGAGGGGGCAGGGAGGGGAGAGAGGGAGGGGGAGAGGGGGAGAGAGTGCAAAGACAGAGAGGGAGAGGGAGGGGCGGAGAGAGACGGTGTGGAGAGAGGGGGAGAGAGAGGCATGAAGGGAGAGTGGGGGAGATAGAGGGGGGAAGAGAAAGAGAGTGAGGGGGTGGAGAGAGCGAAGGGGAGAGAGGGGGGAAAGAGAGGGAAAGAGAGAGGGAGGACTAGAGAGGGGGGAGGGAGAGATGGGAGGAGAGAGTGTGAGAGAGAGAGAGGGGGGAGACAGAGAGAGATCGGGGAGAGAGGGGACATAAAAAGAGGGGAGGAGAGAAAGAGTAGGGGGAGAGAGGGGAGGCAGGGAGAGGGGGAGGGGGAGGAGGGGAGAGGGGGAGGAGGGAAGCGAGCAAGGGGGCAGAGAGGGGAAGAGAAAGTTGGGAGAGATAGAGGGGGGAGAGTGAGAGGGGGAAGAGAGGGGGAGAGGGAGAAGAGGGAGAGACAGGGAGAGATTGATGGGGGAGAGACAGAGAGATAGAGGGGGGAGAGAGATGGGAGGAGAGAAAGGGAGAAGACAAAGAGATCGGGAGAGAGGGGGCAGAGAAAGAGAGAGGGGAGAAGAGAAAGAGTAGGGGAGGGAGAAAAGGGGTAGAGAGAGGGGGGATAGAGATAGAGGGGGGAAGGGAAAGAGAGAGAGAGGGTGGAGAGAGCAAGGGGGAGAGAGGGGAAAGAGAGGGGGAGGAGAGGAGGGGAGAGGGAGAGAGAGAGGGGGAGATTGAGAGAGGCTGTGGAGAGGGGGAAAGAGAGGAGAGTAGGAGGGGAGAAAGGTGGGAGAGGGAGTGGGGAGAGATAGAGAGGGGGTAGAGTGAGGGGGAGAGAGGGAGAGGGGTGGAGAGAGAGAGGGGGAGAAAGGGAGGTGAGAGAGAATGGGGAGAGAGGAGAGAGAGAGAGAGGTGAGGAGAGAGTGAGGGAGGAAGAGAGAAAGAGACGGGGAAGAGAGAGAGGATGAGGCAGAGAGACGAGAGGGGAGAAAGAGTGGGGGAGAGAGAGAGGGCAGTGAGAGGGGAGAGTGAGAGAGAGAGAGAGAGAAAGAGGGGAGAAAGAGGGAGATGGAGAGAATGAGGGGGGAGAGAGAGCATGTGGGAGAGAGAGGGGGGAGCGAGCTAGAGAGAGCAAAATTGAGGTGGTAGGGAGACAAAGGGGAGAAGGAAAGAGCATGGGAGAGAGAGAGAAAGAAATTGAGGGGGCAGAAGAGAGAGGTGGGTGTGAGAGAGAAATAGACAGAGAGAGAGAGGATGTGGAGGGGGAGAGAGAGAGGGTGGAGAGAGAGAAGGGGAGAGGGGAGGGGAAGAGATAGAGGTGGGTAGAGAGAGAGAGGGGGAGAGAGAAAGGCCAGAGAGAAAATGGGAGAGAGAGTGAGGGGGAGTGGGAGAGGAGAAGTGAGAGAGGGGGAGAGAGAGGAAAGTGGGGGGGAGAGAAAGATGGGAGAGGGAGTGGGGAGAGAGAGACAGGGGGTAGAATGAGGGGGAGAGGGGGAGAGGGAGAGGGGTGGAGAGAGAGAGGGAGAAAGGGGGTGAGAGAGAATGGGGGAGAGAGAGAGGGGAGAAAGGGGGTGAGAGAGAAAATGGGGGGAGAGTGATGGGGAAAGAGGGGGGAGAAAGGGGGGAGAGAGAGGGGAGAGAGAGAAAATGGGGGTAAGAGTAAGGGGGAGAGAGAGGGGAAATGAGAGAGGGAGAGAGAGAATGGGGAGAGAGAGGAGAGAGAGAAAATGGGAGAGACAGAGGGGAAGTGAGAGAGGGGGAGACAGAGGGGGGAAGAGAGTCAGGAGAGAGAGGGGGGAGAAGGGGAGAGGGAGAGACGGAGAGATTGATGGGGAGAGAGATGGGAGGAGAGAGAGAAATCGGGGAGAGAGGAGGCAGGGACAGAGGTGGGGAGGGAAAGAGTAGGAGGGAGAGGGGGCAGCGAAGGGTGAGAGAGAGGGGGAGAGATAGAGGCGGAAGAGAATGAGAGAGGGGAGAGAGGGTGAGAGAGTGAGTGGGCAGAGAGCGAGGGGGGAGAGAGTGAGAGGGGGAGGGGGAGAGGGTTGGGGAGGGGGGAGAGGTGGGGGAGAAAGGGGGTAGAGAAGGGTGGAGAGAGAAAGGGGCAGAGAGAGAGGGGGAGAGAGAGGGTGTAGAAAGGGGAGAAGTGAGGGGAGAGTGGGATGCAGAAAGGGGGGATGGGGGAGAGAGGCAGAGATAGGGCAGGTAAAAGAGGGGGAGAGAGAGGGGTGGAGTGAGAGAAGGTGAGAGGGGGAGAGAGAGGTGGGGAGAGAGGGGGAAGAGAGAGGGGGAAGAGATGAGGGAGAGAGGATGTAGAAAGAGGGGGGTAAGTTGGGGGGAGAGCGGGATGGAGGGGGAGAGAAATAGAAGGGGGAGATAGTGAGGGTCGAGAGAGAGATGGTGAGAGCAGACAGAGAGAGATGTGGGAAAGAGAGAGAGGTGGGGAAGAGAGGGCAGGAGAGAGAGATGGGGGAGAGAGAGAGATGGGGAGAGAGAGAAATGGGGTGAGAGATGAGAGGGATAGAGAGAGGGGCGACAGAGAGAGGGGGAGAGGAGATACAGGGGGGAGAGAGAGAGGTGGGGAAGGGAGAGGGGGTGAGAGAGAAAGAGGGGTGGGGAGAGGGGAGATAGAGAGAGGGGAGAGATGGAGGGGGAAAGAGAGAGGAAGACAGGGTGGGAGAGAGAGAGGGGTGGTGAGAGAGAGGGGTTGGAGAGGGAGGGAGAGAGAGAGGGTGAGTGAGAGAAGGAAAGAGAGTGAGGGTGTGACAGTGAGAAAGAAAGTGACAGAGAGAAAAAGAGAGTGAGAGATAGTGAGTGTGAGAGAGAGTAAGGGAAAGAGGGAGAGTGTGTGTGTATGTGATGGAGAGTGAGTGTGAGAGAAAAAAGGAAAAAGATGGGGAGAGGGAGAGAGATGGGGAGGCAGAGAGGGGGGCTAGAGAGAGGGGGAGTGAGAGGGGAGAGAAAGGGGGTTAGAGAGAGTGAGTGGGGCAGAGAGAGAGATGGTGGGAGAGAGAGGGAGAGAGGTGGAGAGAGAGATGGGACAGGAGAGAGGGGGGAGAGAGAGGTGGGGAGAGACAGAGAGGGAGGGGAGAGGGAGGGGATAGAGGGGGAGAGAGAGACGGGGAGAGAGAGAGGGGGAGGGGGAGAGGGGAGAGGGGGAAGGGAGATAGAGGGATGGGAGAGAGAGAGGGGGGAGAGAGAGGGAGGGGGAAAGAGAGAGGATAGAGTGGAGGAGAGAGAGAGGGAGACATACCTGTGGTATGTCTAAGCTTTATCCTAAGAAGCAGGAGTCATTTGGTTATGTATTACACTATGTGTCATTGTGTGTGCTTCCCAACTATTTGCAGCATCATTCAGAATTAACTTTGTGACACTAAAAATAGTATCAAACAGCTGACACAGAGAAAGCTGAGCAGAAGGTGAACCATCCAGGACATTGCATTCAACCATTTATTCAGTGGACCATGAAATGTCTTATCTGACATCTCAGGCAATTGATTATTCCCCAGGCATGTCCATTGATAAGGAAATGGGATGGACAATTAAATGCTAGTCTACTCCAGCTCTGAACTATTATCTGTTTATCCACATGCAGTACTGTGCAAACGTCTTCGGCACTAGGGTGCCTAATACTTTTGCGCAGTACTGTACTTGTCAACGTGGAGCGGAGAGCAAGTTTGTAAGGCTGGTGGGAGCAGAGGATATTGGGAATGGTGAGATGTTGGGATGTCAAGAGGGCTGTGGGACAGGTGACAGAGAAGGAGTGTCAGAGGCAGGGGGTGGAACGGGTACAAACACAATCTAGTCCTGAGACACCAGGTAAGGCCATTTGATTCCAAACAATTGGTTTATTGATCAAAACAGAATATCTCTCTGGTGCCTCTTGCTCCCACCCCTCTACCTTCCCCTTTTCTCAACCAGGATTTCCCCCTCCCTGCTGCTTTCCCACTCTCAGTCCATAACAGACACTCATATCAGAACCAGGCTTATCATCACTCACGTCATGAAATTTGTTGTTTTTTTTTTGTGGCAGCAGTACTGTTCAATACATAAGATTACCACAATACTGTGCAAAAGTCTTAGACCTTATATACTCTATATACCTAGGATGCCTAAGGCTTTAACACAGTGCTGTACTTGCACCAGAGTCCCTCAGTGTAAAGCAGTTTGAAGCTTCCCTTTTTGAGGTCAATCTATGATTAGCTTTCCGTCTTTACCTGAGCTGATCCACCTTTCCTGGATAGGACAGCACTTTGAGCTTTGAGTCTGTCCTCCTTGACTCGCGTACTCTGGTAGGAAGTCATTTGTGCAGTCAGAGAATATGGCTCATTTTGAGTTAGGAAATACCTAACTTTGAGGTTTTCCCTTTTCCCTTTTACCCTCCAGATGCACATTTTGCAATGAAGGATGATGAACATTTTAAATTTGCATTTTCTGATCTATTTTCCTATTACTTTTGATTGCTTTCACACATTACAAAAAAGAAGCTCACCTGATAACAGTCTCTTTCCTTGTATAGTGTATATGTTGCTGTACAGGCTCCCATAATCCATATCCTGTCTGGTCATAAGGAATATTCTGTGTTCGGTAGTGAACATTCACAGAAGGTCCATGTTGTAGGTGGTTGCTAAACAGTTTATATATCCCTATGATCAAAGCCATCAGAGGCAAGTAGCAGACAATCTTCTTGCTTTGACACATTCTATACATGCTGAGAAGAGGTGTAAAATTAGGACATTTCTTTCAAGAACATTTGAATATGGTTAAAACACCAATATTTGCAGTTAGATGATATCCCAAATGCAGCAGGGTGATCAAAAACAAAGTGAAGTCAAAGTGAAAGAAAAACATGATTGGAGGCAACTTTTTTGTGTAAAAGAGGAGGAAGATGAAAGAGAATTTAGGAAGGTTTCAGAGTTTGGGGTTATACAGCTGAATTCATGGCTTCATAAAGGAGCATCAGTGATCTGCAGAAATGGATTTTAACTAAAGTGATATCTCACCTGCATGCTGATATCCCCACTGCCACAGAGACCAGTTCAATTCACTCTAGGTGATACCAAGAACCAGCTGAGAGCACGGGATACAGTAAAGGCTCTGGGACTGGACATCTTCACAACTGTAGAGCTAAAGACTTGTGCTCCTGAAATAGCAGTGACTCCGGGCAAGCTGTTCCAGGATAGTTACAGAGCTGGCATCCACCCAACAACGTGAAACATTTCCTTCTTTCACAACTTTCAGGGGAAGTCCAAAGAGGCAGTATTGGACTGAGTGTGGCATTAGGAGCCTGGTCAAATGGACAGTAAATCCGCAGATTTTTTAAAAATTTGCAATGTAAGTTATACAGGAAGAGGTTCTGCAAAACAAGCTTACATAAGAAATTTCTATTTAAAAAACTAATCCGACACTTGCAGCAGGAGGAGATGGTTTAAAATGTGTGACACCAAACAGCAAAAATTGCAGATATTGAAATTTGAAATGGAAATAGGTCAGGTGGCATCTGTAGGGAGGGAAATAAAATTAAAATTGCAGATCAATGACCCTTCATCAGAAGCAGGACAAATCACAATCGAACAGAGTTCTCCCACTTCCTTTGGCTCTATTGCACCTCATCTGACGATGACATTTTCACACCAATGTATCTTCATAAGGGTCTCAACCCAAAACTTTGACTGTCCATTTCCCCCCACAGAGTTCCTCCAGCATTTTGTATGTATCCAAATACAGTTCCTCTCCCTTCTATTTCAGTATTCTGAAGAGAGGATTCCCATTGCAGCCCCTGATTCATTCTAATGTCTCCAACAGCGCCAACTCCCCTCCAATACAACTGCAGATGATGCAACACCTGTCATTTTACCCCTTCTCCCTTCCCAATACCCAAGGAGACAAACACTCCTTCTGGGTGAAGCATCAATTCACTTGCACCTCTTCGTATCTGGCATATCACAACATGCGAGGAACATTGAAGAGACAAAATCCACTCTGGGTGTTGACTTTGCAAGTCAACTCTGATCAGTGTGCAAGTGACCCTGAATTTGCAGTTATACGAGGTGCTCTAATTTTCCATCCCATTCCCACTCTGACCCTTTTGTCTCTGCCCTCTTATGTTATTCTGACAATGCCAAGAGTACACTTGGGAAACAGCAGATCATCTTGCAACCAAGCCAGTTTTTGCCCTCAGAACTCCAACAAGTTCTGGCAAACAGATTTTCAAATTGGTGTAAAAACAGGCCCATTGTTAAGTTCAGCAACACACACAAAATGATGGAGAAAATCAGCAGGTCAGGCAGCATCTATAGAGGGGAATAAAGAGTCTATGTTTTCGGTTGAGACCCTTCATCAGGACCCGGTTAAGTTCTGATTTTACTTCATTTGTGGGAGAGCCTGTACTGAATAAAGTTTCATCTCCTTGAATTTTTATTTTTTTAAATCCTTTTCTGAATTATTGAGGATATATACGTTTGTAGTTAGAAAAATAATGTGTAGTAGAGCTTGACAGCAAATATTCAATGGCTCTGTGAAATGAGAAAGTATTTGAGTATTTTTGGCCTGACCAGTATTTATGGTCTACCTCTGGCCTGACAATTTTAACAGAAAAAAGGATGATCTGCATTTTTAAAAAACCTCAAAAGGAAGCTTGCATGGCAAATTTCAAATTATACTCAGTCACTATGACTGCAGATCCAATTATATATCCTCAATAATTCAGAAAAGGATTTTCTCCATCATTTTGTGCATGTTGCTGAACACTTCATCAAGGACATCAAACTACTGCACCTTCTCTGAACCAATGCAAGTAAGCATAAGGATCCCAAAACCATACACTGTCATGGTCCGGTCTGTGAATTCCACATTCCGGTTCACGGTCCGGTCCATCGATTCCTTATTCCGGGTTTTCCCTGTTTTCCCTTGTTCCATTGAGTGCCTTAATTGAGGCACCTGATTCTCCTTTTGGGTTGGCACATAAATACCTCTGCAAACGAAGGATTCTCTGCTGGAATGTTCCCTTCCCCTCCCCTCCCCATCTGAATCCCTGACAGTTTCCCTCGGCAGTCACCTCGGCAAGTATCCTCGGCAGTCATCCCGGGCCTGCGTCCTAGAAAGGGTCCCGGCCCTGTGCTCCAAGGAGGAGTCTCGGCTCCGTACCCAAAAGCCTAACCAAGCCGAGTCCAAGAGCCGAGCCAAACCTAGTCCAAGAGCCACGTCCAGCCCAGGAGTACCTCGCCCAGCCCTGTGCTGAGTTCCCTCGTCCTGTGCTGGAGTTCCATCATCTAGTCCAAGCCACGTCCAACAGCCTTGTCTAGTCCAAGCCATGTTGTGCCAATATTTTGACCTACTCTAAAATCAATCTAACCTTTCCCTCCTACATAGCCCTCCATTTTTCGATCATCCACGTACCTATCTAAGAATTCCATAAATGCCCCGACCACCATTCCTGACAAGGTATTCAAATTTAAAATTAAAATTATGCCTCTTTGTATTAGCTGCTTCTGCCCTGGGAAATAGTCTCTGGCTATCCACTTGATCTATCATCTTGCACATTTCAGTCAAGTCACGTCTCATCCTCCTCCTCTCCAAAGAGAAAGACCCTAACTCACTTAACTTATCCTCATAAGACATGCCCTCTAATTCATGCAGCATCCTGGTAAATCTCCTCAACACCCCCTCTAAAGCTTCCACATCTTTCCTATAATGAGACAACCAGAACAGAACACGACATTCCAAAATTTTGTATTGAATGATCAGTTATGGCATGCAAACAAAAGCTTTTCAGAATATCTTGGCATATTTGACAATGATTAACCATTTACCAATTAGAACATAGAACAATATAGCAGAGTAACAGTTCACAATGCTGTGCCAAACTAATTAAAATAGTGATCGAATGGCTAACTAGACAAATCCCTTCTGCCTACACAATGCCCATATCCTTCCATTTTCCTCACATTCATGTGCCTATCTAAACATCTCTTAAAAGTCCCTGATGTATCTGCCTCTAACACCACCCCAGGTAGTGCATTCCAGGCGCCCACCACTCTGTGTATGAAAAAAAGTTGCTTCTCACATCCCCTTTGAAATTACCCCCTCTCACTTTAAATGCATGCCCTCTGGTGTTATACATTTCAACCATGGAAAAATAATACTGTCTACTCTATCTATGGCTTTTCCATTTAAACAATATTCTGTGTTTCCATTCTCCCTTCCAAAATAAATAACCTTACACCTCCCTGATTATACACATAACCTACATAGGTAAGTTTGCAGCTGATACAGAGGTTAATGACATTATGAATAGTGTAGCAAATTGCTAATGGACACAGGCTTACACGAATGAAGGAGAGCATCAGAAGGAGTTTAATCCGGGCAAATGTGAGGTGTTGCACTTTGGAGGAAACAATACACTGTTAATGGCAGAACCCTTAATTGTGTTGATGGACAGAGGGACTTGGGGTCCAAGTAAATAGCTGCTTGAAAATGGCTGCACAAGTAGGTAGGGTGGTCAAGAAGGCAAATGGCATGCTTGCCTTTATTAGTCCAGACATTGAGTTCAAAAGTCAGGAAATTATGCAGTTCTGGAAGAATGTAGAGGCTTTGGAGAGAGTGCCATGGTATACTAGGACTCTGTCTGGATTAGAGAGCATGGGTTGGATAAACTTATTTTTTCGTCTGGAGCAGCGGAGGCTGAGGGGAGACCTGATAGGCATCCGTTAGTCTCGTGAGACCATGGATTTGCGCCTCCAGGGCGCAGGCCTGGGCAAGGTTGTATGGAAGACCAGCAGTTGCCCATGCTGCAAGTCTCCCCAACAATGTCTTTCAAGGGAAGGGCATTAGGGCCCATACAGCTTGGCACCAGTGTCGTCGCAGAGCACTGTGGTTAAGTGCCTTGCTCAAGGACACAACACGCTGCCTCCACCTAGCGACCTTCAAATCACTCGACGAACCCCTTAACCGCTTGGCCACGCACCAACACTGATGTTTATAAGATTACGAGAGACATTCACAACTCGTATCTTCCACCGCCCCCCCTCCCCCCGTCGAATTGTCTCACACTAGAGTACATGCAGTTCAAACGTGGGGGGGGGGGGAGTTCGAAGGAGATGTTTGGGCAAAGTTTTTTTTTAGAGTGGTGGGTGCCTGGAATGCGCTTCAAGAGGCTCTCGTAAATGTGCAGAAAGTGGAGGAATACGAACACCTCTAGGCATAAGGGATTGGTTTACTTGGGCGTTTAATTAGTCCGGTTTCCGTGCCGCACTATTCTACGTGCTGTACTTCATCTACCGTATTTAACCCCTCTGCGATCATGTCTGAAACGCTGTCTTTCGCGCGGGACGACACTGAGGTTCTGACTGTGCGGGTGAAGACCAACGGTCTCCGCAAGACCTTTACCAACAGCCGATCCGTGTCACAAACGAGACCTGCTCGCTGTTTCTCGTCAAGATTCTCAAACTTTTCTGAGTATTCTCCCGCTAATGAAATAACTGCGATCAATACCTCCGGGACAAATATGGAAATCATCGCCCTTTCTTTTTCTCGGCACAAACTGTACAACCGGACAAAATACAGCAAAAAGAACTCACCAAAGAACTTCCTCAGTAACGTTACGACATTCTGAGGATTTCAGCACCCTTTCAACTGATCGACAACAAGCCAGTGCGCTTATAGCAGCTGCTTTTTTTTTAAATCATTTAATGCATAATACGCACTAAGCACACTTGCTATCTTTCAGAGATAGATTTCCCTGTAATAACTAGAAGTAGTCTCTACCTGTTTGGTTGCTGAGCTGTCGTCTTTCCACTTGTTTCTCCGTAGCGCACTCTGCCTTTCCGGTTCTTCAGAGATCTGGCGATGTTAAAACTCTCTAAACCACAAATTTGCGTCCTTGTAGTGACTGTCATAAGGATATGCAGTGCAGCCCGGATAAAAATCTCGCCGTAAAGAACACACTATTAAGCGTGAATAGAGCAACATTGTATTTACTGCCTATAAGTCTATAATTCAAGATTCAAAGATTCAAAAACTTTATTGTCATTCTAACCATAAATCAGCTCTGCAGGGCAGAATGAGACAGCGTTTCTCAGGGGCAGTGCAATCATAACATAACAAATGCCACACTAAATAATAAACATAACAATAAATAGTAAAACACAACAGCCACATGTCAGTTAAAATCAAGTTATAAGTGTCCAGTGCAAGTTAAAAGTGTCCAAAGCAGAGTCAGGTGGAGCAGCTATTTAGCAGTCTGACTGCCTGTGGGAGGAAGCTGTTTAGTAGCCTTGTAGTTTTAGTTTTGATGCTCCTGTAACGTTTGCCAAATGGCAGAAGAAAAAAACAGTTCATGGAGAGCAACACACATCAAAGTTGCTGGTGAACGCAGCAGGCCAGGCAGCATCTCTAGGAAGAGGTACAGTCGACGTTTCAGGCCGAGACCCTTCGTCGGGGCTAATTGAAGGAAGAGTGAGTAAGGGATTTGAAAGTTGGAGGGGGAGGGGGAGATCCAAAATGATAGGAGAAGACAGGAGGGGGAGGGATAGAGTCAAGAGCTGGACAGGTGATAGGCAAAAGGGGATATGAGAGGATCATGGGACAGGAGGTCCGGGAAGAAAGACAAGGGGTGGGGGACCCAGAGGAAGGGCAAGAGGTATATTCAGAGGGACAGGGGGAGAAAAAGGAGAGTGAGAGAAAGAATGTGCATACAAATAAGTAACAGATGGGGTACGAGGGGGAGGTGGGGCCTTAGCGGAAGTTAGAGAAGTCGATGTTCATGCCATCAGGTTGGAGGCTACCCAGACGGAATATAAGGTGTTGTTCCTCCAACCTGAGTGTGGCTTCATCTTTACAGTAGAGGAGGCCGTGGATAGACATGTCAGAATGGGAATGGGATGTGGAATTAAAATGTGTGGCCACTGGGAGATCCTGCTTTCTCTGGCGGACAGAGCGTAGATGTTCAGCAAAGCGGTCTCCCAGTCTGCGTCGGGTCTCGCCAATATATAAAAGGCCACATCGGGAGCACCGGACGCAGTATATCACCCCAGTCGACTCACAGGTGAAGTGTTGCCTCACCTGGAAGGACTGTTTCGGGCCCTGACTTTGAATAAACACTCCATTCACTCTCTGGAGCCTGTCTGTGAATAAACACTCCATTCACTCTCTGGAGCCTGTACCACTCACACTCTGGATGCTGTCTGTGAATAAACACTACACTCACCCTCTGGACACTGTGTGTGAATAAACACTCCACCCACACACTTGAGCCTGTCTGTGCACACGGACACTCTGTTCACACCGTGGACCCTATCTGTGAATAAACACTCCCTCCCACTATGGACCCTGTATGTGAATAAACACTCCACTCTCTCTCTGTACCTTGTCTGTGAATAAACACACCCCTCTACTCTGGACCCTGTCTGTGAATAAACACTCCACTCACACTCTGGACCCTGTCTGTGAATAAACACTCCACTCAGTCTCTGGACCCGATCTGTGAATAAAAACTCCCTCCCACTCTGGACACAATCTGTGAACACACTCCACCCACATACTAGAGCCTGTCTGTGAACAAACAGTCCACTCACACTCTGGACACTGTCTGTAAACAAACACTCCCTCCCACTCTGGACCCTGTCTGTGAATAAACAGTCCACTCACTCTCTGGACCCTATCTGTGAATAAAAACTCCACCCCCACTCTGGACCCTGTCTGTGAATAAACACTATACTCACTCTCTGGACCCTGTCTGTGAACAAGCACTCCACTCACTCTCTGGACCTTGTCTGTGAATACACACTCCCTCCCACTCTGGACACGATCTGTGAACACACATTCCACCCACATACCAGAGCCTGACTGTGAACAAACACTCCACACACACTCTGGACCCTGTCTGTGAATAAACACTCCACTCCCTCTCTGGACCCTGTCTGTGAAAAAGCACTCCACTCACTCTCTGGACCCTGTCTGTGAATAAACACTCCACTCACTCTCTGGACCCTGTTTGTGAATAAACGCTCCACTCACTCTCTGGACCATGTCTGTGAATAAACACTCCCTCCCACTCTGGACCCTGTCTGTGAAGAAACTCTCCCTCCCAATCTGGAACCTGTCTGTGAATAAACACTCGCTCACACCCTGGACACAATCTGTGAACACACACTCCACCCACATACTGGAGCCTGCCTGTGAACAAACACTCCACTCACACTCTTGACCCTGTCTTTGAATAAACACTCCACTCACTCTCTGGGCCCTGTCTGTGAATAAACACTCCCCCCGACTCTGGACACTCTCTGTGAATAAACACTCCCCCCAACTCTGGACCTTCTCTGTGAATAAACACTCCATTCACTCTCTGGACCCTGTCTGTGAAGAAACAGACAACTCACTCTCTGGAGCCTGTCTGTGAATAAACACTCCACCCACACACTGGAGCCTGTCTCTGAACACGGAAAACTCTGTTCACACTCCGGACCCTGTCTGTGAATAAACACTCCACTCACTCTCTGTACCCTGTCTCTGAATAACCACTCCCCCCTACTCTGGACCCTGTCTGTGAATAAACTCTCCACTCACTCTCTGAACCCTGTCTGTGAAAAAACAAACAATCTACTCACACTCTGGACGCTGTCTGTGAATAAAGACTCCACTCACTCTCTGGATCTTGTCTGTGAATACACACTCCCTCCCACTCTGGACACAATCTGTGAACACACACTCCACCCACATACCAGAGCCTGACTGTGAACAAACACTCCCTCCCACTCTGGACCCTGTCTGTGAATAAACACTCTACTCACTCTCTGGACCCTGTCTGTGAAAAAGCACTCCACTCACTCTCTGGACCCTGTCTGTGAATAAACACTCCACTCACTCTCTGGACCCTGTTTGTGTATGAATGCTCCACTCACTCTCTGGACCATGTCTGTGAATAAACACTCCCTCCCACTCTGGACCCTGTCTGTGAAGAAACACTCCCTCCCACTCTGGAACCTGTCTGTGAATAAACACTCCATTCACTCTCTGGACCCTGTCTGTGAAGAAACAGACAACTCACTCTCTGGAGCCTGTCTGTGAATAAACACTTCACCCACACACTGGAGCCTGTCTCTGAACACGGACACTCTGTTCACACTCCGGACCCTGTCTGTGAATAAACACTCCACTCACTCTCTGAACCCTGTCTGTGAAAAAACAATCTACTCACACTCTGGACGCTGTCTGTGAATAAACACTCCCTCCCACTCTGGACACAATCTGTGAACACACACTCCACCCACATACCAGAACCTGACTGTGAACAAACACTGCACACACACTCTGGACCCTGTCTGAGAATAAACACTCCACTATCTCTCTGGACTCTGACTATCAATAAACACTCCATTCACACTCTGGACCCTGTCTGTGAATAAACACTCCACTCACTGTCTGGACACTGTGTGTGAATAAACACTCCACCCACACACTGGAGCCTGTCTGTGAACATGGACAATCTGTTCACACTCCGGACCCTGTTTGTGAATAAACACTCCACTCGCTCTCTGAACACTCTGTGTCAATGAACACTCCACCCAAACACAATGAACACTTCACCCAAAGACTGGAGCCTGTCTGTGAACTCGGACACTCTGTTCACACTCTGGACCCTGTCTGTGAATAAACACTCCACTCACTCCCTCGACACTGTGTGTGAATAAACACACCACCCACACACTGGAGCCTGTCTGTGAACACAGACACTCTGTTCACACTCCAGACCCTGTCTTTGAATAAACACTCCATTCACTCTCTGGAGCCTGTCTGTGAATAAACAGTCCACTCACACTCTGGATGCTGTCTGTGAATAAACACTACACTCACCCTCTGGACACTGTGTGTGAATAAACACTCCACCCACACACTGGAGCCTGTCTGTGAACACGGACACTCTGTTCACACTCCAGACTCTGTCTTTGAATAAACTCTCACTCACTGTCTGGACACCGTGTGTGAATAAACACTCCACCCACACACTGGAGCCTGTCTGTGAATAAACACTCCACTCACTCTCTGTACCTTGTCTGTGAATAAACACATCCCTCTACTCTGGACCCTGTCTGTGAATAAACACTCCAGTCACACTCTGAACACTGTGTGTGAATGAACACTCCACCGAAACACTGGAGCCTGTCTGTGAATACGGCCACTCTGTTCACACTCCGGACCCTGTCTGTGAATAAACACTCCACTCACTCTCTGAACACTGTCTTTGAATAAACACTCCACTCACTCTCTGAACACTGCCTGTGAACACACACTCCACTCACACTCTGGACCCTGTCTGTGAATAAACACTCCACTCAGTCTCTGGACCCGATCTGTGAATAAAAACTCCCTCCCACTCTGGACACAATCTGTGAACACACTCCACCCACATACTAGAGCCTGTCTGTGAACAAACAGTCCACTCACACTCTGGACACTGTCTGTAAACAAACACTCCCTCCCACTCTGGACCCTGTCTGTGAACAAGCACTCCACTCACTCTCTGGACCTTGTCTGTGAATACACACTCCCTCCCACTCTGGACACGATCTGTGAACACACATTCCACCCACATACCAGAGCCTGACTGTGAACAAACACTCTACGCACACTCTGGACCCTGTCTGTGAATAAACACTCCACTCCCTCTCTGGACCCTGTCTGTGAAAAAGCACTCCACTCACTCTCTGGACCCTGTCTGTGAATAAACACTCCACTCACTCTCTGGACCCTGTTTGTGAATAAACGCTCCACTCACTCTCTGGACCATGTCTGTGAATAAACACTCCCTCCCACTCTGGACCCTGTCTGTGAAGAAACTCTCCCTCCCAATCTGGAACCTGTCTGTGAATAAACACTCGCTCACACCCTGGACACAATCTGTGAACACACACTCCACCCACATACTGGAGCCTGCCTGTGAACAAACACTCCACTCACACTCTTGACCCTGTCTTTGAATAAACACTCCACTCACTCTCTGGGCCCTGTCTGTGAATAAACACTCCCCCCGACTCTGGACACTCTCTGTGAATAAACACTCCCCCCAACTCTGGACCTTCTCTGTGAATAAACACTCCATTCACTCTCTGGACCCTGTCTGTGAAGAAACAGACAACTCACTCTCTGGAGCCTGTCTGTGAATAAACACTCCACCCACACACTGGAGCCTGTCTCTGAACACGGAAAACTCTGTTCACACTCCGGACCCTGTCTGTGAATAAACACTCCACTCACTCTCTGTACCCTGTCTCTGAATAACCACTCCCCCCTACTCTGGACCCTGTCTGTGAATAAACTCTCCACTCACTCTCTGAACCCTGTCTGTGAATAAACAATCCACTCTATTCACACTCTGGACGCTGTCTGTGAATAAAGACTCCACTCACTCTCTGGACCTTGTCTGTGAATACACACTCCCTCCCACTCTGGACACAATCTGTGAACACACACTCCACCCACATACCAGAGCCTGACTGTGAACAAACACTGCACACACACTCTGGACCCTGTCTGAGAATAAACACTCCACTCCCTCTCTGGACTCTGACTGTCAATAAACACTCCATTCATACTCTGGACCCTGTCTGTGAATAAACACTCCACTCTCTGTCTGGACACTGTGTGTGAATAAACACTTCACCTACACACTGCAGGCTGTCTGTGAACATGGACAATCTGGTCACACTCCGGAACCTGTTTATGAATAAACACTCCACTCGCTCTCTGAATACTGTGTGTCAATGAACACTCCACCGAAACGCAATGAACACTCCACCCAAACGCAATGAACACTCCACCCAAAGACTGGAGCCTGTCTGTGAACTCGGACACTCTGTTCACACTCTGGACCCTGTCTGTGAATAAACACTCCACTCACACTCTCGACCCTGTCTGTGAATAAACACTCCACTCACTCCCCCGACACTGTGTGTGAATAAACACACCACCCACACACTGGAGCCTGTCTGTGAACACAGACACTCTGTTCACACTCCAGATCCTGTCTTTGAATAAACACTCCATTCACTCTCTGGAGCCTGTCTGTGAATAAACAGTCCACTCACACTCTGGATGCTGTCTGTGAATAAACACTACACTCACTGTCTGGACACTGTGTGTGAATAAACACACCACCCACACACTGGAGCCTGTCTGTGAACACGGACACTCTGTTCACACTCCAGACCCTGTCTTTGAATAAACTCTCACTCACTGTCTGGACACCGTGTGTGAATAAACACTCCACCCACACACTGGAGCCTGTCTGTGAACACGGACACTTTGTTCACACTCCAGACCCTGTCTGTGAATAAACACTCCACTCACTCTCTGAACCCTGTCTGTGAATAAACACTCCACTCACTCTCTGTACCTTGTCTGTGAATAAACACATCCCTCTACTCTGGACCCTGTCTGTGAATAAACACTCCAGTCACACTCTGAACACTGTGTGTGAATGAACACTCCACCGAAACACTGGAGCCTGTCTGTGAATACGGCCACTCTGTTCACACTCCGGACCCTGTCTGTGAATAAACACTCCACTCACTCTCTGAACACTGTCTTTGAATAAACACTCCACTCACTCTCTGAACACTGTCTGTGAACACACACTCCACTCACACTCTGGACCCTGTCTGTGAATAAACACTCCACTCACTCTCTGGACCCTATCTGTGAACAAAAACTCCCTCCCACTCTGGACACAATCTGTGAACACACTCCACCCACATACAAGAGCCTGTCTGTGAACAAACACTCCCTCCCACTCTGGACCCTGTCTGTGAATAAACACTCTACTCACTCTCTGGACCCTGTCTGTGAAAAAGCACTCCACTCACTCTCTGGACCCTGTCTGTGAATAAACACTCCACTCACTCTCTGGACCCTGTTTGTGTATGAATGCTCCACTCACTCTCTGGACCATGTCTGTGAATAAACACTCCCTCCCACTCTGGACCCTGTCTGTGAAGAAACACTCCCTCCCACTCTGGAACCTGTCTGTGAATAAACACTCCATTCACTCTCTGGACCCTGTCTGTGAAGAAACAGACAACTCACTCTCTGGAGCCTGTCTGTGAATAAACACTCCACCCACACACTGGAGCCTGTCTCTGAACACGGACACTCTGTTCACACTCCGGACCCTGTCTGTGAATAAACACTCCACTCACTCTCTGTACCCTGTCTCTGAATAACCACTCCCCCCTACTCTGGACCCTGTCTGTGAATAAACTCTCCACTCACTCTCTGAACCCTGTCTGTGAAAAAACAATCTACTCACACTCTGGACGCTGTCTGTGAATAAACACTCCCTCCCACTCTGGACACAATCTGTGAACACACACTCCACCCACATACCAGAACCTGACTGTGAACAAACACTGCACACACACTCTGGACCCTGTCTGAGAATAAACACTCCACTACCTCTCTGGACTCTGACTATCAATAAACACTCCATTCACACTCTGGACCCTGTCTGTGAATAAACACTCCACTCACTGTCTGGACACTGTGTGTGAATAAACACTCCACCCACACACTGGAGCCTGTCTGTGAACATGGACAATCTGTTCACACTCCGGACCCTGTTTGTGAATAAACACTCCACTCGCTCTCTGAACACTCTGTGTCAATGAACACTCCACCCAAACACAATGAACACTTCACCCAAAGACTGGAGCCTGTCTGTGAACTCGGACACTCTGTTCACACTCTGGACCCTGTCTGTGAATAAACACTCCACTCACTCCCTCGACACTGTGTGTGAATAAACACACCACCCACACACTGGAGCCTGTCTGTGAACACAGACACTCTGTTCACACTCCAGACCCTGTCTTTGAATAAACACTCCATTCACTCTCTGGAGCCTGTCTGTGAATAAACAGTCCACTCACACTCTGGATGCTGTCTGTGAATAAACACTACACTCACCCTCTGGACACTGTGTGTGAATAAACACTCCACCCACACACTGGAGCCTGTCTGTGAACACGGACACTCTGTTCACACTCCAGACTCTGTCTTTGAATAAACTCTCACTCACTGTCTGGACACCGTGTGTGAATAAACACTCCACCCACACACTGGAGCCTGTCTGTGAATAAACACTCCACTCACTCTCTGTACCTTGTCTGTGAATAAACACATCCCTCTACTCTGGACCCTGTCTGTGAATAAACACTCCAGTCACACTCTGAACACTGTGTGTGAATGAACACTCCACCGAAACACTGGAGCCTGTCTGTGAATACGGCCACTCTGTTCACACTCCGGACCCTGTCTGTGAATAAACACTCCACTCACTCTCTGAACACTGTCTTTGAATAAACACTCCACTCACTCTCTGAACACTGCCTGTGAACACACACTCCACTCACACTCTGGACCCTGTCTGTGAATAAACACTCCACTCAGTCTCTGGACCCGATCTGTGAATAAAAACTCCCTCCCACTCTGGACACAATCTGTGAACACACTCCACCCACATACTAGAGCCTGTCTGTGAACAAACAGTCCACTCACACTCTGGACACTGTCTGTGAACAAATACTCCCTCCCACTCTGAACCCTGTCTGTGAATAAACACTCTACTCACTCTCTGGACCCTGTCTGTGAACAAGCACTCCACTCACTCTCTGGACCCGGTCTGTGAATAAACACTCCATTCACTCTCTGGACCCTGTCTGTGAAGAAACAGACAACTCACTCTCTAGAGCCTGTCTGTGAATAAACACTCCACCCACACACTGGAGCCTGTCTCTGAACACGGACACTCTGTTCACACTCTGGACGCTGTCTGTGAATAAACACTCCACTCACTCTCTGGACCTTGTCGTTGAATACACATTCCCTCCCACTCTGGACACAATCTGTGAACACACACTCCACCCACATACCAGAGCCTGACTGTGAACAAACACTCCACACACACTCTGGACCCTGTCTGTGAATAAGCACTCCACTCCCTCTCTGGAGCCTGTCTGTGAATAAACACTCCACCCACACACTGGAGCCTGTCTCTGAACACGGAAAACTCTGTTCACACTCCGGACCCTGTCTGTGAATAAACACTCCACTCACTCTCTGTACCCTGTCTCTGAATAACCACTCCCCCCTACTCTGGACCCTGTCTGTGAATAAACTCTCCACTCACTCTCTGAACCCTGTCTGTGAATAAACAATCCACTCTATTCACACTCTGGACGCTGTCTGTGAATAAAGACTCCACTCACTCTCTGGACCTTGTCTGTGAATACACACTCCCTCCCACTCTGGACACAATCTGTGAACACACACTCCACCCACATACCAGAGCCTGACTGTGAACAAACACTGCACACACACTCTGGACCCTGTCTGAGAATAAACACTCCACTCCCTCTCTGGACTCTGACTGTCAATAAACACTCCATTCATACTCTGGACCCTGTCTGTGAATAAACACTCCACTCTCTGTCTGGACACTGTGTGTGAATAAACACTTCACCTACACACTGCAGGCTGTCTGTGAACATGGACAATCTGGTCACACTCCGGAACCTGTTTATGAATAAACACTCCACTCGCTCTCTGAATACTGTGTGTCAATGAACACTCCACCGAAACGCAATGAACACTCCACCCAAACGCAATGAACACTCCACCCAAAGACTGGAGCCTGTCTGTGAACTCGGACACTCTGTTCACACTCTGGACCCTGTCTGTGAATAAACACTCCACTCACACTCTCGACCCTGTCTGTGAATAAACACTCCACTCACTCCCCCGACACTGTGTGTGAATAAACACACCACCCACACACTGGAGCCTGTCTGTGAACACAGACACTCTGTTCACACTCCAGATCCTGTCTTTGAATAAACACTCCATTCACTCTCTGGAGCCTGTCTGTGAATAAACAGTCCACTCACACTCTGGATGCTGTCTGTGAATAAACACTACACTCACTGTCTGGACACTGTGTGTGAATAAACACACCACCCACACACTGGAGCCTGTCTGTGAACACGGACACTCTGTTCACACTCCAGACCCTGTCTTTGAATAAACTCTCACTCACTGTCTGGACACCGTGTGTGAATAAACACTCCACCCACACACTGGAGCCTGTCTGTGAACACGGACACTTTGTTCACACTCCAGACCCTGTCTGTGAATAAACACTCCACTCACTCTCTGAACCCTGTCTGTGAATAAACACTCCACTCACTCTCTGTACCTTGTCTGTGAATAAACACATCCCTCTACTCTGGACCCTGTCTGTGAATAAACACTCCAGTCACACTCTGAACACTGTGTGTGAATGAACACTCCACCGAAACACTGGAGCCTGTCTGTGAATACGGCCACTCTGTTCACACTCCGGACCCTGTCTGTGAATAAACACTCCACTCACTCTCTGAACACTGTCTTTGAATAAACACTCCACTCACTCTCTGAACACTGTCTGTGAACACACACTCCACTCACACTCTGGACCCTGTCTGTGAATAAACACTCCACTCACTCTCTGGACCCTATCTGTGAACAAAAACTCCCTCCCACTCTGGACACAATCTGTGAACACACTCCACCCACATACAAGAGCCTGTCTGTGAACAAACACTCCCTCCCACTCTGGACCCTGTCTGTGAATAAACACTCTACTCACTCTCTGGACCCTGTCTGTGAAAAAGCACTCCACTCACTCTCTGGACCCTGTCTGTGAATAAACACTCCACTCACTCTCTGGACCCTGTTTGTGTATGAATGCTCCACTCACTCTCTGGACCATGTCTGTGAATAAACACTCCCTCCCACTCTGGACCCTGTCTGTGAAGAAACACTCCCTCCCACTCTGGAACCTGTCTGTGAATAAACACTCCATTCACTCTCTGGACCCTGTCTGTGAAGAAACAGACAACTCACTCTCTGGAGCCTGTCTGTGAATAAACACTCCACCCACACACTGGAGCCTGTCTCTGAACACGGACACTCTGTTCACACTCCGGACCCTGTCTGTGAATAAACACTCCACTCACTCTCTGTACCCTGTCTCTGAATAACCACTCCCCCCTACTCTGGACCCTGTCTGTGAATAAACTCTCCACTCACTCTCTGAACCCTGTCTGTGAAAAAACAATCTACTCACACTCTGGACGCTGTCTGTGAATAAACACTCCCTCCCACTCTGGACACAATCTGTGAACACACACTCCACCCACATACCAGAACCTGACTGTGAACAAACACTGCACACACACTCTGGACCCTGTCTGAGAATAAACACTCCACTACCTCTCTGGACTCTGACTATCAATAAACACTCCATTCACACTCTGGACCCTGTCTGTGAATAAACACTCCACTCACTGTCTGGACACTGTGTGTGAATAAACACTCCACCCACACACTGGAGCCTGTCTGTGAACATGGACAATCTGTTCACACTCCGGACCCTGTTTGTGAATAAACACTCCACTCGCTCTCTGAACACTCTGTGTCAATGAACACTCCACCCAAACACAATGAACACTTCACCCAAAGACTGGAGCCTGTCTGTGAACTCGGACACTCTGTTCACACTCTGGACCCTGTCTGTGAATAAACACTCCACTCACTCCCTCGACACTGTGTGTGAATAAACACACCACCCACACACTGGAGCCTGTCTGTGAACACAGACACTCTGTTCACACTCCAGACCCTGTCTTTGAATAAACACTCCATTCACTCTCTGGAGCCTGTCTGTGAATAAACAGTCCACTCACACTCTGGATGCTGTCTGTGAATAAACACTACACTCACCCTCTGGACACTGTGTGTGAATAAACACTCCACCCACACACTGGAGCCTGTCTGTGAACACGGACACTCTGTTCACACTCCAGACTCTGTCTTTGAATAAACTCTCACTCACTGTCTGGACACCGTGTGTGAATAAACACTCCACCCACACACTGGAGCCTGTCTGTGAATAAACACTCCACTCACTCTCTGTACCTTGTCTGTGAATAAACACATCCCTCTACTCTGGACCCTGTCTGTGAATAAACACTCCAGTCACACTCTGAACACTGTGTGTGAATGAACACTCCACCGAAACACTGGAGCCTGTCTGTGAATACGGCCACTCTGTTCACACTCCGGACCCTGTCTGTGAATAAACACTCCACTCACTCTCTGAACACTGTCTTTGAATAAACACTCCACTCACTCTCTGAACACTGCCTGTGAACACACACTCCACTCACACTCTGGACCCTGTCTGTGAATAAACACTCCACTCAGTCTCTGGACCCGATCTGTGAATAAAAACTCCCTCCCACTCTGGACACAATCTGTGAACACACTCCACCCACATACTAGAGCCTGTCTGTGAACAAACAGTCCACTCACACTCTGGACACTGTCTGTGAACAAATACTCCCTCCCACTCTGAACCCTGTCTGTGAATAAACACTCTACTCACTCTCTGGACCCTGTCTGTGAACAAGCACTCCACTCACTCTCTGGACCCGGTCTGTGAATAAACACTCCATTCACTCTCTGGACCCTGTCTGTGAAGAAACAGACAACTCACTCTCTAGAGCCTGTCTGTGAATAAACACTCCACCCACACACTGGAGCCTGTCTCTGAACACGGACACTCTGTTCACACTCTGGACGCTGTCTGTGAATAAACACTCCACTCACTCTCTGGACCTTGTCGTTGAATACACATTCCCTCCCACTCTGGACACAATCTGTGAACACACACTCCACCCACATACCAGAGCCTGACTGTGAACAAACACTCCACACACACTCTGGACCCTGTCTGTGAATAAGCACTCCACTCCCTCTCTGGACCCTGTCTGTGAATAAACACTCCCTCCCACTCTGGACCCTGTCTGTCAATAAACACTCCATTCACACTCTGAACCCTGTCTGTGAATATACACTCCACCCACACAATGGAGCCTGTCTGTGAACACGTACAATCTATTCACACTCCGGACCCTGTTTGTGAATAAACACTCCACTCGCTCTCTGAACACTGTGTGTCAATGAACACTCCACCCAAACACAGTGAACACTCCACCGAAACACTGGAGCCTGTCTGTGAATACGGCCACTCTGTTCACACTCCGGACTCTGTCTGTGAATAAACACTCCACTCACTCTCTGAACACTGTCTGTGAACACACACTGCACTCACACTCTGGACCCGGTCTGTGAATAAACACTCCACTCACTCTCTGGACCCTGTTTGTGAATAAATACTCCACTCACTCTCTGGACCCTGTCTGTGAATAAACACTCCCTCCCACTCTGGACCCTGTCTGGGAAGAAACACTCCCTCCCACTCTGGAACCTGTGTGTGAATAAACACTCCTTCCCACTCTGGACACAATCTGTGAACACACACCCCACCTATATACTGGAGCCTGCCTGTGAACAAATACTCCACTCACACTCTGGACCCTGTCTTTGAATAAACACTCCACTCCCTGGACTCTGTCTGTGAATAAACACTCCACTCACTCTCTGGACCCTGTCTGTGAATAAACACTCCATTCATTCTCTGGACCCTGTCTTTGAATAAACACTCCACTCACTCTCTGTGCCCTGTCTGTGAATAAACACACCCCCCGACTCTGGACATTCCCTGTGAATAAACACTCCCCCCAACTCTGGACCCTCTCTGTGAATAAACACTCCATTCACTCTCTGGACCCTGTCTGTGAATAAACAATCCCCCCTACTCTGGACCCTGTCAGTGAATAAACTCTCCACTCACTCTCTGAACCCTGTCTGTGAATAAACAACCTACTCACACTCTGGACGCTGTCTGTGAATAAACACTCCACTCACTCTCTGGACCTTGTCTGTGAATACACACTCCCTCCCACTCTGGACACGATCTGTGAACACACATTCCACCCACATACCAGAGCCTGACTGTGAACAAACACTCTACGCACACTCTGGACCCTGTCTGTGAATAAACACTCCACTCCCTCTCTGGACCCTGTCTGTAAATAAACACTCCCTCCCACTGTGGACCCTGTCTGAGAATATACACTCCACTCACTCTCTGGACCCTGTCTGTCAATAAACGCTCCATTCACACTCTGGACCCTGTCTGTGAATAAACACTCCACTCACTCTCTGGACCCTGTCTGTCAATAAACACACCCCCTACTCTGGAACACACATCAAAGTTGCTGGTGAACGCAGCAGGCTAGGCAGCATCTGTAGGAAGAGGTGCAGTCGACGTTTCAGGCTGAGACCCTTCGTCAGGACTAACTGAAGGAAGAGTGAGTAAGGGATTTGAAAGTTGGAGGGGGAGGGGGAGATCCAAAATGATAGGAGAAGACAGGAGGGGGAGGGATGGAGCCAAGAGCTGGACAGGTGATAGGCAAAAGGGGATACGAGAGGATCATGGGACAGGAGGTCCGGGAAGAAAGACAAGGGGGGGGGGATCCAGAGGATGGGCAAGGGGTATATTCAGAGGGACAGAGGGAGAAAAAGGAGAGTGAGAGAAAGAATGTGTGCATAAAAATGAGTAGCAGATGGGGTACGAGGGGGAGGTGGGGCCTTAGCAGAAGTTAGAGAAGTCGATGTTCATGCCATCAGGTTGGAGGCTACCCAGACGGAATATAAGGTGTTGTTCCTCC